>NC_092531.1:25447500-26047500 GCF_037038585.1 Patagioenas fasciata
ACTGAGCCACACTCATTAAAACGCTGAACGCAGCCGGAGAGATTTGTTCCCAGCCTTTGCGCTACCACACTTGCACACAGGTAGGAAGCACCGAGCTGGTGACTAACTCTGGCTTTACTGCCCAAAACAGCAGATTGAAGAAAATCAGTCATTTTACCAGCAAAAAACCAAAAATCAGGGGAGCGTTTTTGCAGGCACGAGCCGAGCAGCTGCTTGCAGGCCAGGTACAAAGCGGCTGGGAGAGGGCTGTGTGTTGCTATGTTCCTGAGTTCGCTGAGTAGCTGCAATTTAAAGAGCTGAAAAAAAACCCCACAAAGAACAAAAACCAGCAACAACATCATCTTGTGCCTGGCTCTGGTTGTTTCGGTAGGCACAAGATGTTTCTGAATGATCAGACCCCTTACTGACTTCCAGGAGCATCAGCACCATTTGGGCCTAAAGCGCTCAAAGCCTTTGTCATCTGCAGCAGGACCCGGAGTTCCGATGGGGCTGTATTCATTGGCCTCCTTCACTGTGTGACCTTCACCTCCCATTCTTTGAGGCGATATCGAAGGAATTTAGGTTTAAATTAATCCATGAAGACTAATGAGCTGCATTAAGATTAAATCCCATCAAGGAGAATACCAATGTCTTTGCAACTCGGCGCTCGTTCCAATCCTTCCGAAATCACTACAGCAGAGCTGTGGGTCACACCGTTCAGGCTCAAGGGTTTGCTGGACCACGGTGGGGAGGAGCAGATGGACTCGGGAAACATCTTACAAACTGAGTTTCCCTGTGGTGCTGTGATAGCCAAAGCTTTCTCATGGAAATAATAACAAACCAAAAAGAAAACTACCCACGATAGATTGAGCTTCAGTCTTCTGCTGCTGTTTAGATGTGCAACGTGACAGAGAAAATACACAAGAAAAGAGTAATTTTCTAGCAAAGCCTCTGGCATACATGAAGAACTGAGACTTGCAGGGCTTTTACTTGGACTCCTGTCTCTCTGGATAAAGTCCATCGGAGCTATGAGCACGGCCACGCTCATCACAGCCTGCAAGGCCAGGAGCACCCGAAACTCCCAGGCACTTTTGAAATAGCAGCTGTGTGAAAGCAGCTTTAAAAAGAAATGAAGACACAAACCTACACAATACTCAGGCATTGCACAGCTGAACCCAGTCCGCCTCTCCAACTTTGAGAAGATGATTGTCTCGGGATTTGGGTGCAGATTTGTGCCTGAACTTTGTGCCTCTCAGCCATCTCAAACACGCAGTTTAAACTCTTCAGTACTCTCTGATCTTTCAGGGTTAATGATCAGATGCAACTTTGAAGCCGCTGAACTTGTGAACCAGGATGTGTTGGGAAAGGCCGAGGCACACGAAGATTAAGCTGTTTCTCAGGAGAGTGAGAGCTGAAGCTATGGGGAGGGTTTGCATTTAGTGGGGATCTGGAGACTGGGGCGATGCTGTGCCCCTGCACACACCCTGACACATGGGAGCTCCAGCAGCTTTCCCAGGCTCAGACAGTGCTGTGAAATCGGCAGCAGGCGTAAATCCACGGCTGCTGTGTTGTGCTCCGTGGGGTTGGGGTCTTTTTTCGCTTGTTTTGGTTCAACTGAGATCAAACTCGATCATTTATGACAAGTTTTCGGCAAGGCAGTGCTCTCATCACCCGGCAGCTGCTCCTCAAACCACCCTAAGCCGTCTCCTTGTGAACCACTGGCGCACAGGTGCAGGGTGTCCTGGCTCGCTCAGCACAAAGCTCAAGCGCGGAGGAGGCGAGCGAGGGCAGCTCTGCCATCCCCACCCCAGCAGGCTGCCCGGTCCAGCGCCACGCTGCACCAGCTCGCTGCCAGGCTGTGCCCTGTGCCCTGTGCCCTGTGTCCTGCCCAAGCCAGGGCACCCCTGCTCTACCTCTAGTTCTTTTGGCCCTCACTCCTCCCAGAGCACAGCAAATATTTCCTAAATTATCTCAGTTGTACAAGTTATTAGGATATTATCTGGTATGAAAGCATAAGCAGAGTAACTAATGGGATGCAAGATGTGCATATATGAAAACTCATTTATAAATGAAATAAATTTGAAAATCATGTACTTTCCAGAAGAAGGTATTTTCTTTCCATTTCTCCATTATGTGTTTTAAAGCTGAATCATATAAGATTTTTAAGTATTAATCTTTAAAAAGCCATTCCTGACCTGGCATCATACCCATCCTGCTACCTCTTCAACAAATCTAGATTTCACTGTGAAGCAACCTAACCAAGAACAGGAGCAGCTTAAGGGCTGAGAAAAAACACTTGTATAAATTGAGATTGTTGTATTAAGCAGCTGTATCTTCCTATTCTCCTCAGGCCTCTTCTACAGTGCAAAGTGTCCTACCACCACAATGCAAGTGGAACTCTTGGGCCAGACTCTCCTAGGGGGTTGATGTTCCCTTCCCAAAAAGGCCAAATGAAGGGCAGGTGTGCAGCGGCTGCGGGTGCAGCGCCCGCACAGCCGAGCAGAGGCAGAGTTTGACCTGCCTGGGGCTGGGAGCAGAAGCAGCGGCCGCAGCGTGCGGGGCTGTGACAGCGTGAGGGCTGTGACAGCGTGCGGGGCTGTGACAGCGTGCGGGGCTGTGACAGCGTGCGGGGCTGTGACAGCGTGCGGGGCTCTGACAGCGCGACAGTGCCACCCTCTGGGCGCGGGGGGAACGGCCACCCCGCGGCCCCGGCGCTGCGGGGGACACGCACAGACCGGCAGCGGCACCGTCCCCGCCGCACTCCCGGCTCCAACGCTTAAACATTGCCGTTTGAAAATATATTTTAAATTATATATTTGTATGCATGCATATGTAAATTGGATACACGTGTTCATTATATACATCATACGCATGTACATAAGTGTATGTAGGTATATGTACACATACATGTATAACATATGTACATGCATATGTACAGAATTTATATACACATATATATATACACACACACATTTTATTTGTGTATACATGCATGTGTATGCATAGAATTTATATACATTTACACATATGTTTATGTGTGGATATCTATATAAATTACATGTGCACATGTACATACATTGCTTCTCCACACAGCTCATACTATTTATGTCACCTCTCCAGAAGACACAGGCTGGACACTGGCTCCTGCTCCCACAGCAGATGCACGGGGGGACCCCGCGCCCGGGGAGGGAGCAATGGAGGGAGGTGGGGACGGAGGGAGGAGGCAGGGATGGAGACGGGTGGGGATGCAGGAGCAGGCAGTGGCCGCATCCCACAGGAAGGCTGTTTTGGGACCTGACCCCCAGGGGTCTGGTTCACACCCATGCCCAGGCAGCTTGGCCAGGAGCAGAGGTGTTTAAAGCCTTGTAATACAGACACGCAGTGGCTACTTCTGCTGGCTGTGCCATGCCAAACGAAACACTCTCCTCGTTTAGTTATTCTCTGATGTCAACTAGAAGTGAACTAACATAGGTGACAGGTGGGAAAGGAAACATGAGCCTGTGATCGGCCCAGTGTTCACTTAAAAACACCAACTGTGTCAGGGCAGTGTTGGTTCGTTCCTGCCCTGTGTGCTGTGTGTCTACACATTCCTAACCAGGAGCCCCAGACAGCCCAGCCCCTGAAACCGTGTTCAGCTTCCCTTCACCAGCCATGACAAAACACATGCTTTAAGGTACAAAGCTTAGCAGAACATCAAGACCAGCCATTAGCAATGGCATTTCCTACAGCCAGCCTCCAACAATATCAGGTTTCTGCTATTATCTCTTGTCCAGAAAGTCTAAATTTAGGCTCCCTTGTGAAGTGTTTCTTTTAGAAGAAGATCCCTGCACCTGATGTAAAATACTCGTGTCCCACACTCAACCTTTAGCACTTCAAAAAATTTCAGATAATCAGAACAGTACTGAATATTTATGGAGTAAGAGGGGAGGAAATATTTTTCCTTACTTTTTGCTTTCGGCATTGCCAAAGCACTTTCATGTCCTGATTTTCAGTGTCACTTGATTACTGGTGCAAGATGCACCATATGATCCCACTGTGTGACACAGCGTCTGAAGGCAGGGACCCGCGGCCCTGGACACAGAGCTCGTGCGGTGGCACTGGGCTGGCCCGGGTGACCCTGCGGCACACTGCGCTTGTACACACAGCGCAGCTGCAACTTGGGGCTGCAGCTCGTTACGGCATCTTATGAAAGCCCTAATTTCTTGTGCTTTCCTAATTTCTTGGGCTTCCCCCTCCCCAGCATCAACCCGCTGCTGCAGAGCCCCACCAGCGGCTCCCCCAGGAGCGCTGGAGAAGGCTGAGCTCTGGCTTGGGTCACATACAGACAAAGATGGTTTCTAAGCTCTAGTGAAAGAAACCCGCAGTGCTCCCCATGATTTTGCACATGCCATCCTCCACCTCAGCCATCCCATAGCCCAGCAGCACACAAAAGCGGTCTGTCGCGAGGACTGGTGTGGTAAGCTGCACAGCGGCTCCAGCTTGTGTCTCACACAGGTTGGACAGCCTTCAGGATTTGGGATACATATGATTTTAAACAGCAGCTTTGCTCCTGGAAAATACCCAGAGCTTCCCAGACTGCCTGCCTGCTGGCCCTGCGCATTCACCTGCGCTGTTGTCCCATCACAGAGACAAGGGCTGGGACAGGAGGAGCTACGGGGTCAGAAGGAGCTACGGGGTCAGAAGGAGCTATCAGGGTGAAGCACAGGCACTGGCAGTGGGGAGATGATAGTGGGTGCCCTGCTCTCCTCGCCCCAGTGGGACGGGGTGACCCTGAGAGGGTGCTGCTCGCCCAATGGGACCAGCATGGAGAGGTGGGGATGGGCTTCACAGCCAGCTCAGCACTGCCCCTGCTCAGCAGGGCTTGGATGGTAGCCCTGGTTCCCTGTCCTTTGGGACCAGCCCAGCGCCAGCTGCCTGACACCCTCAGCTTTACCGAGCACATCCGCACATGGAAAGGCCATGTCAGCCCTCAGCGAAAAGCCATGTCACAGCCCGTAGGTAAGGCAGCAAGTATCCTGCCTGCAATGGTTACCAACGGCTTTCACAGGCCAAGGAGTGTGCAATGAGAAAATAAATCCCAAAGCAGCAAACCGAAGCGTCTCTGAGCAATAACCGTGTGCCCCGCAGGAGCGCGGAGCAGACCGGACGCGCTGGAGACGCCGTGCAGAGCTGTGCTGCTTTCGGTCTGATCAGATGAGGATGAGGCTGGTTTTTGCAACCGGTGATAACAGCATTTTGCAAGCACGATGAAAATGTGTGGTAAACCCCAGGCGAACCCGAGCAGCCTGTGCACTCAAACCATGCAACACGGGTTTTTAGCAGAGTCAGGCTGAGGGCTTTAACCCCGCCGTGCCTGTCCCCTGCAGCACGGGGACAGCCCTGCCACCCACACCTGACCTCAGCCACCTCCTGCCTGCGTTTCGGCTGCGCTGCCTCGTGGTGACCCCGTGTGGGTGGCCCTGGTCCCACGGGGACAGGGAAACCCCACAGCTGGGGCTGAGCACGGCAAAGCGAAGGGCACGCTCGCTCGCTGGGGCACAGCCCTGCCAGCCGCTGCCCAACGGCTTGCAGCGGGCGAGCAAAACAGTCGAAAACGGTGTCCTTACCGTCTGTGAACTGGTTTGTATTAGTAAAATCATTACAGCAGCGTAGCCAACTGCTCAGTTGACCCCTTAGTTTGCTTTGCTCAGAACACCGCCACATTGAAGCATCCTTCACACCTACTGTTTGTTCCTAAAATACACGTTATACCTGGATTAATTGAGGATGTCTGCGCTGGCATGGGGAGCGGCTGTGCATCCTGCCCTCGGCCCAGCTGCTGAGGGACTCGTCCGAAAGAAAAGATGCCGGCATTTGAAAGAATAAACAGGATAAAGCCAAAGGCGAGCCACCATGACCCAGAGCCCAGGCACATGCTGATTAGCTCAGCTCCCCTCCCTTGAACAGTTTACTTCTGCTAATCAAGAAAGGTTGACAGAAAACAGCTCTGGTCGCGGTAACTTGCTGCGGTGCTGATACAGGATGCTTGCAGGCTGGTAACACCTCTTATTGGTGTCGCATTCTGACTGAGAACTGGAATGATCTAAAGGGTAATGTAGCACTTTGTGGCAGAACTGGTCAACCCACTGGCCTGAAAACAAGTTCTAAGTCATGAACCAGCACCAAGTATACACTTTGTCAGAGAATAATTTCCCTCTTTCCTCTTCAAAATGTCACAATTTTAATCAATAACCTGGCCCAAACCAGCACAATTAACACAGAATTGAGATCCTGTCTCCAGAGCTGTTTTGCTACAGACAAATCTGAAAATCACAGCCAAAGGTGAGACAGACTCAGGGAGGGGACATGGCAGTTGGACCAGTCCTGGGGGTGTGATAGACCCTCATGGAACTAACAGGGCTCACCTAGTCTATGAGCAAAGAGCCCTGAGTGGCAACACCTGCAGCAGGGCCCGTATGGGTGCTGCTGGGATGGCATGTCCCATCCTGGTGTCCCCAACGCCTCCCCAGCAGAGAGCTGCACCGGGAGGAACGGGTGTGCAGCACGGGAGCTTCTCCGCTGCTGGGGTGACACACACAGCAAGGACAAAGCCAGGACAACCCGCCAGGTCTGCTCCGCATCACCAGCCCTCATGGGACATCCCCGCTGGCCAGCGAACCACCAGGGCCATCACAAATAACACTCAGCTGCTTCACAGTCACAGCTACAGGTGGCACGAGCAGAAACAGACCCCAAAAAGAGACACAGAGCCTGTAAAAGCTTTTATGGCAAGACCAGGTAAGACCGGTCAGGCACACAGACACTGACCTGTATTTTAAAGGAAACACTGTGTTTGGGGAACCTTTTCTACAGTTGCACATACTTCCCAAGGTCTGTGGTGAGATTATTAGAGGTTCCTGCCACAAACCATGCAGGGCAAAAGGTACCTTGAGACCACCACTGGATCCACGAGAAAGCCGCTCACCTGGTGGGCACCCACAACAAACACACCAAAAATACCCTTTGGTGGGACACAGGTAAGCCATAATTAAACCCAGGCATCTGGGCGCCTGAGACATGGGCTGCTGTGGCCTACTGCTCTCATGCCATATTGTTTCTAGTTATTAACTAAACCAACTTTGAGATTTATTCCTCAAAACAGCATCAGTTAACCCAGAGGAGCAAGGAGGCAAGAAAGCTCAGTCACTTAGTAAGCGAGACACTGGCAGCTCTGGGTATCCTTTCCTTCCTTTTGTGGCAAATAAGGGTGACCAAATCTGGCCAAGAAATTTGTGCTATTCCCCAGTTTCAAGCCTCAGAAATTAATGCTCTTGGACTTCTCTTTTGTTGCTTGCTATCTCCTTGAGGAGTCTCTAGGACACGTTGGAGGTTTCAGATAAGATTATGGCCAATTACAAAGGGAAGAAAGAGTTCATCTCTCAGTATCTTTCTGGACAAACAATCTGAGGCAAACAAGGTTTAGCAATTTCTCCGGGCTTGCAGGGCTTGGTATCCCAATAACTCACCCTGATGCTGTAAACCTGAAATGCAGCCCAGCCAGTTTTCCGGCGTGGCAGCATCTTATCTGCCCGACCCTCTCTCCTGCTGGCCAACCCGACAGCCGACCTTTCCACTGCAATCTGCCTACAAAATGCTGTCAGGATGATGTGATTTCTTACCCTTTCGTCACACCCATTGTAGCTGTGAGCAGCCACCAGCTGCCTCGCACCCCCGCTGGGTCACTGTCCCCGCGTGGCTGCTCTGTGACCCTTGGGCTTTGCAAAACCCATCTGCTCATCTGAGTGGTGAACGGGCCCCGTCCTCCGCCCAAGAGGAAACATCTCCCCCAGACGAGCTGCTATTCCCGGTCTCCCGTTTCTCTGGCGTTACGGCCACTCCAGCCCACGCCGCGCACCTGGCGCCACCGAGGCGACAAATGAAGAGAAGGTAAAATTCCTCTGCCCACACCACAAGATCTTTTTATAGCCAAGGGAATGAGGTTTTTCACTCTCTTCCTATTTTCCACTTAGGGAGTAAACAGGAAAACCAGCCTGGCGCGGTAGCTAATTTGGGAGCACACAGTGACCTTCCGTGTGCCCCCCAATGATGCTTCCTGCCCTCTCCTGCCATGTCAGGGCTGGTGGGACAACACTGTGTCCCCAAAGCATCCCTCAGAGGGCCCCAACAGCCCTTGGCTGCTCCTGAATGGGAACAGAGACGCCACTGGGACTGTCACCAACCAGACCCAGAGCTGGCGTCAGGCGCGCGGGGCCGCCCAGCGTGTGCGCTAACGGTGCGCAAAGCGCAGGGTGACAGCGTGAGCACCGCACCCAGCCCTTCGCAGGGCGACACTTTCACCCTGGTTTGCCGCTGGGAACATCTTCTCCTGCCCTTACCTCAGGGTGGTGTGTCCTGGCCCTGCAGCAGCACGGGGGCTGCTCGGGACGGGGGCTCTTCTGCCTGGGCACTCTCAGGTGGTGCCACCAGCCCAAGGGGACCTGGGGAGGGCTGAAGAGATCAGGTTGGAGGAGCATGAGGACACAGGCTTAGATCAATGGACACAGCTCCCTCATCTCCTTGGCACATTCAAGACATCTCTACAGCGCCCGAGGAAGCTGCAGGTGCATTGCTCATCCCTGCAGAACAGGTTGGTGAGCACAGGTGTCCAGGTAGCCGAACTCAACTGTACCTGTAGATCTTCACCTCTGTTTGCGCTGCTGTGTAACGATCACTGCATAGAGGAACCCAGCTCCCCCGGCACCGCCATATGTCAGCTCTCGCCCCACTTGGCCACACGGATGGGTAACAAGCTATCCAGCATCTGCATCCCCATACACACGTGGATATCACTGCCAACTCAAATCTATGCACATGGAACAAAGCTGAAGAAACCCCCACCACGGTGGTGTTCCTGCCTCCCAGCTCCCTCCCCATCCCCGGTGAACGTGCTGCATTTAACGCCGTGCTGCTCCCTGCGCCCCCGTGCTCACCTGGGGGGTGATGGATGCCCGGCCCTGGGAGAGCAGCTGCCATCACCAAGCACTTGCTCTTAGAGCAAAGCATCGGCTCCTCCATGGCACTGCCCCAGAGAGAACACGTCTTTGCCTCCAGCAAGGAAAGACATCAGCAACTGCGAGGGAGAAGAAAACAAAGCAGTAGAGCTGGCACAAGTGGAACCGGACCGCAGCGAGTTTTCAGGTCTAAAAGATGCATTGGGTCTCTGGCCCACTCAGTGAGGCAGCCAGTACAGAAGCAGTGAGCCCAGCAGAAGGTGGCAACATGATGACTTTAGTCATAGTCACAAGGCTAAAACAGCCAGGAGGGGGAAGTTTTCTCAAATACCAGATAGGAAAGTTGCACAACCACTGCCCAGAGCCTTCAAACAGGGCCTGATTTCCCCCTCCAAAATTAGGATGACTTCCCCATGCAGTTTCCAGCTGCATCTGTGGCATAGAGTGAACTGGGGGTTGTGGTCCCTGTCCGGGGGTGGTGGGACAGGGGCTGCAGGAGGAGAGCGCCCACCCCGTGGCAATGGCTCAGCAGGCTCCGAGGAATCCCACACGCTCACAGGGGTGGAAGAGCATTTCAAAAACCATCGCCTGCGAGCCTGATCACAGCAAACAGCTTTGAAGCTCCTTTATTGAGAGATCACATGCTGGTAACCAAAGGGCTGGACGTGGTGCTGCTGAAGGACTCTGTCCCTGGACAGCCCGGGACAGCAGCAGGAACGCTTAAAGAGGATCGGTCAACAAGACAACAATAAGGGCTTGGGTTCAGCTATTTTTGATGCCCTTCCAAAAGGGAGAGTGAGAGCAAGGCAAACAGAACTCGAGCGCAGCGTGAGAGGTCCCTGCGCACAAACGGGGACGTGCCCGGTGCAGGGACACCCGTGAGCACAGCACTGGTGTCCCCAGCAGCGGGAAGCGGGCTGTGTGCTGGAGGTAAAACGCTGCCTCGGTCGGCATTGCTCATTCCCAGGCACCGTTCCCGCGTGCATGAATCACCAGCCCTCCCTTTGGATCATTAATCACTGCAAGATCAATAAAGGCCACATGCGTTTTTCATGTACCAGGCATTAGTCTGACCTTGTGTCTATCGCTGCAGAGGGTATGAAATAAAAGCATTTCAGATCAAAGCAATCAGCACTAAATTTACCCAGCACTAACACCCGGTGGAGCCTGCTGATTTACAGCCACTGAGCTCATACCGAGGTTGTTTTGGTTCCCCAGAGCCCTGGGCAGTGACAAAGCCTTTGTTGTCCCCTGGGGACACGAGCAGGCAGGAGGGGGCTGCTCCAAAAGTGTGCTCTTTACAATTTGCTTATTTCCTTAAAAACAGGGACTGCTTTCTCTGTCCAGGAGCCAGGGTCCGCACTGCACTCGGGGACAAGCAGATGCATCTCTTCCCCAGCACTCCCGCACGCACCGATTGCACCCAGAGCCGTGCGTCACTGTGTCCCCCAGCAGCACCTGCCCCACTGCCCCCTCTGCCCAAACCTCCCGTGCTCTGAGGGGCAGAACAACCACCGTGCACAGCAAAGCCTGCTGCAGACACACCGTCCCCCGTAAGGGACACCAGAGGGACCGAAGCCATTCACCAGGGCCAGGGCACAGCAAACTCAGCCCCCTCCAGCAGCTTTGTCCCCTGCGGCCCTTGGACCACAGGCTGAAGCCCCCTCCACCCACAGCCCCAGCCACCGCAGCAGGGCTGCCTGCATTCCTTCTGAACCCATTTAGCTATTTTGGAGCAGAGACACTGAAAGCCTCCGGACAGCGCTGCCTATTACCATCACTATTGATCACTTCTGCATCCAGCTTTCTGGGTCAGGTCTGCTCTAATTTTGTTAAGAGCAGGCAAAGGGCTGGAAAATCGGGAATCAGAGTGCTCAGGGATGCTCCTGGGGCACAGAGACAGGTCAGCCAGGTCCAGAACACCCAAACTCCTTCCAAATGCCCAGGAGCTGGTGTGCTGCTGTCCTTCATGGACCCCTGATGACGGCAGAGCAAGCCCCTCGTTAGCCCATCACGATCTCTGGATAACGCTACTGCAGAGGCCACAGAGATATTTCCCTAAGGAAATGGGATGGTTTGCTTTTCTGAATAAAAAATTGGTCTTTGCGCTAAGTGGTGAGATGGGAGCATGCGTTAGGACACTGCAATGTAAAGCTCATGTAATAGCAGGAGATACACAACTTGGACATAAGCAGTTTCAGGACTTCCCAAAACCTGAAATCAGAAATAACTCTGCTGACTAAAGACAGCTCTTTATTACGGATTGCTTTGGTTTCAGTTTAAAAATATTCTCCTGTTTATGCTTCCCCAGCTTTGATTCTAGAGACAGCATCAGGTCCCAGCTATTCCACCCATGGTCCTGACAGAGGTGCAAGGGCCTCGCAGGCTGGATTCCACCTGCGTCCCACTGCACACCCACCCGAAACGTGGGAGCCGACCTTCCCACCACAGCCACCGTGCCATTCACCACAGCAAAGGCGCCCAGCAGACGCCATCCCTTTCTGCTCTCCCGTCAGCCAGGGCGTCTTTTCGCTGTGTTCCTCCATCCCACCTCGCCTGACACCAGTGCGGGTTTTTACTGGTAACACCTCCGCGCTCAGCCCCGTCTCGGCACCAAAATAGCTGCGGCCGGGCTGTGGCCGCGCTGTGGCTCCCGCAGGCAGCGCCCTGGCTGCCTCCCTGCATCCAGCCCTCCGCGTTCCTCCTCCCTGTTACTTATTTCCAGGGGAGCCATGGCAGTTTTTCACCCTGAGTCAGGGTGACACGCAGCGTGCCACATGCAGGCGCAGACCCTTTGGCCTTGCCGGGATCATCTCCCCTTCCATCGCCCATCCTGGGGCTATGGGTCAGGTCCAGCCACCCTGCAAACTTGCAGCCTGCCCTGGGCAGGCAGAGCTGGGACACCAACAGGCTTTAACCTGCTCCCAAAACATCACCGAGTCCCCAAATGCTCCTGAGCACCAGGGGCTCAGCCCCCGGAGCAGCACACACCGACAGCCCCTGAACAGAGTGCTCTGCACCACCTCGTTCACGCCACCAGCCTCCTGAAATATTATAGGGCTTTGAAGTTTTGAAGGAGATCACAAGCGCCTTTCTGCTTTAACCTCTGTTCTCTTAGCTCAGCTGCAGACACAGACACAGTCCTTGTCCTGCCGTGCTCCCCGGGCGCCACCGCATGCACGAGCACGCAGGGACCCCCCAAGCAAACAGCCGGCACACAGCAGCACAGCACCACAGGACACTGGCACAGTGCACAGTCGCAGAATCACAGAACCATTTTGGTCAGAAAAGACCTTTAGGATCACCGCATCCAACTGCCAACCTGCACCGCCAAGTCCGCCACTCAACCATGTCCCGAAGAGTCTCATCTATACATCTTTCAAACACCTCCAGGGATGGTGGCTCAATCATTTCTCCAGGCAGCCTGTTCCAATGCCTGGCAACACTTTCTGTGAAGAAATTTTCCCTAACATCCAATCTACACCCCCCCCAGCACAACTTGGGGCCATTTCCTCTCATCCTATTGCTTGCTACTTGGGAGAAGAGACCAACACCTTCCACGCTACAACCTCCTTACAGCCACCCCAGCGGTGAAGCACTGAGTAACGGGGGCCACAGGGGACACCCCAGCCGTGGCTCTTCCCATGAACGGGGGTGCCCAATGGGCACGTGGCCAGGGGCATCCCATGGCACTGCGATTTTGGAAAGTCCAGCCGTGGTCTGCTACATTTCCCAGCTCCGTGTAGTTGCTCCCAGCACTGAACAGATGGACAGACAGACAGACACACGCGCGCACTGCTCATCTCAATTCACCATTCCCAGAATAGTCCTGCTGTACATGCAAGTCAGGCCTGCTGTGTATATGCAAACCTCCTTATTCAAATTTGGTAGGCGATGGCACACACCTCTCTGGCTCGGAAAACAAACCACCCTGCCACCCTGCTTTGCCTTGGTCTCTTCAGCGAGAGCTCCGCTCGCACCAAAGCCTTCAGCAGCCTGAACGCTCATTTCCCAACAGCCCCTATAGAGGCAACGTGTTGGTTTTCTGGGGTTTTTTTGGTGCTTGATAGGCATCATCTCACAGAAGTAAACATACACAAGCTGCACTAGCAAAATTCCCCAAAGATTATATGGGGGATTTTATTCGAGAGTGACTTTGGTTTAATCGTGCAGCTGGGCTTACTATAAACCTTTGGACTTGAGCATGTATCAAATAATTCCACCTGCCTAGGTGATCACATTGGGATATTGTCATAAAGAAGGTTACTTTGACATTTATAATCAAACACACAAGTTGGATGCCGAAGGGTGGCCCAGGGCCAGCACTGGGCAGCCCGGGGAGGACACCCCCTGCCCACAGTGACGCGGGTCACACCGGGACAGGCAGCCCAACGGGGGACGCGCACAGCTGGACACAGCAGCACTGATGCTCTTGGGGCTGCAGCAGGCACACACGCAGCCCCGTACACCGCAGCGGGTCCCCTGCCCTGCCCTAGCACCAGCACCTAGAGCAACGCGAACCAAAAGACTCAGGGGGTTGTGTCGTGTTTTGTTGTTTTCCCTTACGCTGCTTTTTACTCTTTTCCTTTGTCTTTTAAAACTCCAGATGAGAAAAATACTGGAAGGTTATCCTTTGTATCCCATGATCAGATCACAAGCTAGCATGTGACGTGGGAGGGAAAAACAAGTCTTTCCAGCAGATGTCAAGTGCGAGTGAGCTCTGCTGACTACTGTACCTTGATGTCTGCTGCCAAAGTCAATTCTTGGGCACCCTTGAGGTGAAGAACCTCATGATTCATCAGGAACTTATTCTAATTAAAGAAAACTCAGATGACTTTCATTTTGGATTTGCCTGTTTAGCAACTCTGAATGTAATGTGTGTGTAGGGATAATAGCAGTCCCCAGCTGCTGTTTTGTAAACAGGCTGCGGCTCAGCAAGGGCAAGGGCACGTTGGGAGCCACCCTGTAAGTCGTGTGCTCCGGGGACTGAGCAAAAACCTCCCAGCGAGCAAAGGGACTGATCAAACAGAAGCCCAGGTAGCCACTCCACTGGCCAATAGCCTGTAACGTTGCCCATAATGTACTCTGAGGAGCAGGGTGGGCATGGGTGAGAGGGGAAGCACCTCTCTGCGGGGGGGCGGCAGCACCTAACGCTCACCCTGTGCCCTCCCTGCGGCGTTTGCGGTGCCCACAGGGTCCCCTCCTCACCTGCGCACCCGCGTTCGCCCGCGGCCCCGGCGCGGTTGGGCAAGCGGTGATAGCGGTGATAGCGGTGATAGCGTCCGCTGCAACGGCCCCCGCGCGGCTCCCGTCACATGATGGGTCAGCAGCTCGTGGGAAGTCAAAAGCTGAAAACCTAAAAAAAAAAAAAAAAAGGTTCCTTTAGCCAGCTCTGTCCCCGCAGGAAATCAAAATTGCAGCGGAGCGTTGGCAATTTGGGTTTGATCAGACTTATCTGGCCTGGGGCCCGAGGTGGGTTTGTATCGCCTCGCTCCTGACCAGGCTCCCAGCCACAAAACCCAGCAGGGAAGGGGCTTGGGGAAGGGCAGGAGGGGTGGCAAAGGGGGTTGCTGAGCCCTCCTGGAGCCCCACACGGGTACGACTCCGCGTGGAGCAGCAAGTCTCTCCAAGACCTCCCCGTCCCCATGGGAGAAGCCAGCACAGCGAATATTCCCACGGCCGTGGCCCCGTGGCCCGGCGCAGCCGCTCCTGGCGCACAGCGCGGCACGGAGAGGCTTTGCCCTTCCTTTGCCCCGGCTCCACGGACAATCGGGCAGCTATTTTTAAACCGGCTTTTTCCTTTCCCCTGCAGAGGTGCTTGAATGGCTTTCCCCTCGCATACAGAAGCACAGGGAGCGCAGACGTCGTCTCTCATTGTGAACGGAAAGGTTATCGGGTACAAAACAAAAGTGAAATCATTCACTGGCATTCCTGGGACCAAAATAGTCGCCTGCTCTCCAGCGCTGACGTTATCGCACGGGAAGGAAGGCTCCGGATACAGACAGTCCCGCGCCAGGGCTCACGTACAGACCCTGCAGCCAGCCAGCACCCAGGCGTGCTCGAGCAGAGCGGAACGAGCCATTCTGGCCACACGTGACTCAAGATGACTTAGCGGGTGAGGTCCCAAAGTTGCCATTGCTCCCAAACAGCTGCAGAGCCTCACACAAGCATCACTCCAGCAAGAGCCCAGCTGTGTGACGTTAACAGCAGGGGAGCGGGAGAGCCTGGGAGATGGAGACTCCAAATGTGGGAACTGGGAGCAGCCTGGGAGCTGCGCTGCTGGGGGAGATGGAGCAGCTGGCGCCTATGGCATTGACCAGGGCATGGGGGGAGCGGGGTTTGGGGAACCCCTCAGCACTGAGCACCCTCTGCGATGCCCTCAGCACCGCCCAGCCTGGAAGAGAAGCTCATCTCAGGCATCTGGGCTGAGCAGGTAAAGCTCCTGCAAAGCACACACTTCACTGCTAAATGTTTCCCTGTGAGGCGAGTGCTGGTGGTGAGGGCTGAGTCGTGACAGTGCTGAAGCCAAGAACCAAGGAACATGAACATAAGGGGTAAATTTGACTTCTCCCAAACACACAGTAAAACGTTGACCAGAATTGTCCACGGCATTTTCAAACTAAGCCAAGCGCTCCACTGCCTGCCAAACCCAGATTCTTTTCAGAGAAGATTTAAGACTCTTCTTCATTCGAATTGCAGTAATGACCTAATACTGTGAGTGCCCCCAGCTGCCAGCAGCTGGCTCAGGCTTAATCGCTCCCAGGAACTGCAGACGCGCCCTGTGCCAGCCCAGCAGCAGGGGCAGCCCACGGGCACGCAAGTGCCGCTTCACGCACAACCAAGCAAGTCGGGAAACACAAGCCAGCACTGCCTGTACGGGCTCCGGTGGGGACGGCAGAGCCACCAGTGCGGGCTCCAGCGCGGCTTTCCTGGCTTTGTTGATGGGTATGGCTTTATCGCTGTTAAAACACCATTTGTTGCTGTGACTTTCCTCCCCCCGCCTCCTTAAATGTCAACTTGAAAAGAAAAATTCGGGAAAGGTCACTTACCAGAGAGACTGGAACCACTCCAGTCACTTGGATAAACACGTGTAGGGTCAGCTGCTACGAGAGGGGGTTTTAAACCAGTTATTTACCTGGTTGAACAAGTGCTGTGTTCCTGCAGGAGAGCGAGACTTAATGTACCTTGCAGGAGGCAATCGATCTCCTTATCACCCATCCATCTGCTGCCGAGATCATTAACCCTTTGCAGCAACCAGGCAGGGAAGATGCTTCACTCAGGATGCCTAACTCCATATTCTAGGGGGGCACGAGCACCCAGCAAGGCCCCAGGCTTGCCCAACACCCCTGGTCTGATGCTATGGAGAGCCCTGCAGACCCTTCCCTGGCACCCGCTGGGGCTGATCTGCACCCCTGCAGTGCGCTGGAGCTGTCGAGCAGCCGAATCACTAATATTTGGCTGGAAGCAACATGCTAGAGACCCCATCGGTGAGGAGCAGCATCATGTGCACAGAGCGGATCCAGAGTCAGGCACCCCGGGTCCTGTTCTTACTGGCAAGGTAAGCAGAGACCTGCTGCGCTCCTCAGCTTCGCCCAGCTGTGAAAAAAACAAAGGGATAACCAGGACACCCTGCTGATAAAAAGGCACCATTTAGAAGATCAGGGAATGGGATGGGGTTTTCACTAGCCCCAGCTGGCTGGGGAACTGGAAGGTGAGGGCTGTGTGCCACAGCACATGGAGCAAACTGAGCTTTCCCTCTCTGCCTTCCCAAGGGTGTTTCAGCATCCAGCAAACACCGTGCGAGCCCTGGCAAAGAGCACCCCGAACACAAGCCCTTCCCCCGCTGCCCCTTACCTCAGCTGAGCCTGTTCGGCGATCGTGGTCCCCAGACACACACCACCCCGTTCCCTCAGCATCCCCTCGCTGCCAGGTGAGCACCCTGTGCCCAACGCTGCCACGAGAGCCTGGGTGACACCATCACCCACCACGAGCTGGCAAGTCCGGAGTCACTGCGGAGGGACAGAGCTGACCCTGCAGCGGGCAGGGAACGGCTTTGCAGGCACCTGCTTCACGGTCACCCCCTGTGGCCATATTCGCCGAGAGATTTCCCAGCGGCAGCTCCGGTTTCAGGAGGAGCAGAGCGATCAAGTCAAGCTGCACACTGAGCCGGAGCAAGAGATTTTGGTGTAAGTTCCCCTCCCACAGTAAAAGGTGATCACGTTTAGCTGCAACTGTGAGACCACGATCAAGTTTAGCTCTGCTGACAGTTACTGTGCTTAGGACTAAATAAAAGCTGAGCACAAAGCCTTACTCAGGACTACTCAGCTGCAAGCACCTGGAGGCTTAGGCTGACCCTGTAAGGAAACCAACACCAGCCAGGGACCCCACGTCAGCCCCATCCAAAACAGCCAGCGCTGCTCGAACCTGATGACTTGCGTTACTGTGTGCAATAATCAGCTTTATGGCCTCCCGCAGCCATGCAAAGGGTACTGCTGCGGTGTAAGGTCAAAGGCACAAGGTCTCTGCACAGTAGGAAACCACCACCGCCAGGCTTTCAGAAGTTAAGCTAGACAGAGGAATTGTCAGCAGCGGGGAAAAGGGCAGCTGTTGGTCCTGCCAGTAAAAACAAAAAAGGAGAAATCAGCCCACCACTGCTTCCGATCGGATGTGACAGCTCCGTCTGAGGTCCGCAGCAAACCCAGCCTGTGTTGCAAGCGCAGCGGGAGACGCAGGAGCTCCCAGGCCAGGGGAAGTTGAGGGCTCTGGCTCCAGGGGTGCAGGAGGGGGCCAGGGAAAGCCACCCCGCTTCTGCTCTTTCCCCCGGCTCACACACAGTTTGGGAAGGAGCCCAGGTCCCGGTTACGTGTGCGCCACAGCCCCGTTAATGCTGGTGTCCTGTCCTGGCAGCATCCCTGAGCAGGGGGTGGGTTTCTGTAAAAGAAACAGAGACAGATGATTTCTTACAGCTAGAGACATGGAGAGCCTCTCGCACCTCTGTGCTGGCCGGGGGACACAGCTTCAGGCAGCCTGTTCCCAAACGCAGCAAAGCGTTCCCACCGTGCCCCTTGGAATAATCCATTTTTTGTGGAATTCAGTCACTTTAAAAAGAAACAACTACAACAAAACCCTTCCACAGGCTTGCAGCAATATTTTGTCTGTAAATAATCTAGAGAGCAAGGTCACATTCCGCAGTGAAAGCGGAGCAGGGGAGGGCGGGCAGGGACGGGGAGGCAGCAGCGCAGGGGCACAGCTGCGCTGGGGGACAACGCAGAAAAAGGGGGTTTGGGGGAAGGGGCAGAGCAGAAAGGGGACCTGGAGGTAAGAGATGGGACGGTTTCACCTTTCCTCGCTGGCTGTTGCAGAGGGTGAGCTGCAAGCACCGAGCCCCCGGTGTGCCGCAGCACTGGCCTCTTGCGCATCTCTGCACTCTGGTCCCTTGTCCACAAAGCGGGGACAAGCAACACCCCGTCCTCCCACACGCTGGCACGCACGCCAGGACAGAGCCACGTGGGGCTCAGCTTGCTGGGATGGTGGCAGTGGGGACACAGCTCACTGGGGAGCATCCCACACCGCTGGCACATCGCTGCAAAGATGCTGAGCATCCCCCGGGAAGCGGAGGCTGTCCTGCCCGGGCTCTCCTATGGGCACGGCAGGGGACGCGCTGACCCCAGCATCCCCTGGTGTCTGCTCTGGTCACACCAGGGGCACTGAAGTCCCTCCTTCCCCGTGCTGCCGCTGGAGTGGGTTCTCAGTGGCAGCACCCGCTCCACCCTGCCGAGGGGCAGCTCCTCTGGGAGAAAGGAGATGGAAACCTCGCCCGGTTCTGCAGCGTCAGCTCCGGGTTCAAAGCGAGGGGAACCGGAGCGCTCTGGGAGACCACCCACAGTCCCGGATCGAGTGGAGAGCAGATGGCAGAACAAACAGCACCGCGATTCCTGTTTCACACAACCTCGTGCCCTACTCGCTCCCACACTTAACCTTTTCCTCCCATGAAGCGGGCTTTCCCCTGGAAAAACGGACCACAGACACTGGAAGGGTTTCAGAGCGGCAGGTGGTGGTGTGCTCTGAACAGCACCAAGGACAATACACCAATTTGTTTGTTCCTTCGTTTTTAAAGATTCAGGCTAGCTCTGTGCTATTTTGTGTCCTTTTTGAAAGATTTTATGAGAATTTTTTGCTTTATTTTCCCTAGGCCAGGGGAAAGGTAACGCTGCTATGGCAGAGTGGCCTACAGAACGGGCAGTAAGAACGTGGAGGGATGCTGTGTCCCCACGCTAGAGCTCCACGCTCGGGGGGCGCTCACGCCGGGACCAGCAGCGGGGCTGCTGCGGTACCTGCTCTGAGGGGGGGGCATGGAAGGGTTAGGGAAACAAACAACCAAACCAACCAAAACTTCAAACCTTGCGCATGTTTTACCGACTTTCACACGGCAGAAAGCGCAGGGGTTCCTGCGGAGCTGCGGGACGGGAGCCAGCGGCTGGCTGCCCGCAGGGCCGGTTTCACACACAGCGGGCAGGGCTGTGTGACAGCCCCGTGCTCCCGGTGCACGGGTCACTGTCCCTGCCCCGCGGTGTGCCCGGGATGGGCTGCGTGGGGAGGATAAAGACAGACAGAGCAGGCAGCATCCGCAAGCTGCAAGCAGGGCGTGGGGCTCCTGCTGCTGCTCCCCATGCGCTGAGCTGCTCCGGGACAAATGACAGAGCAGGCTGGGTCACACACAGGAACTCCCTCAATGAGCTGTTGTCACAGGTCAGAACCATTAAAGGGATTACACCCAGAGAGCACAAAGTTTCTGCAGTGCCTACAGCGGCTCTCTGCAGACAGGCGCTTCTAATTCCCTGAGCTTACTGTCTTTTACTACGGGACATCACGGGTTTCAGTCACTCTGATAGCCAGCATGGTCCCCTACTGAATTAAACCACTTGGTTTAATAGGTTTAATTCTTAACTTACAGAAACGTGTAATGTACGTCAGCTCAGATACAAAACATCCAGAAACTGCAAGGCTGCCAGTGTGGGAGTCTCAGGCTGCGATGGTGCTGGAAACTTAGCACAGGAACAAACGCCTGTTTGAAAGGAGATCCATTCGACACGGAAAGCCAGGTCCCCTCTTCCTCAGCGCATTTGAATAAAACAAATAGACCAAGCCCAGGCAGAGAAAACAAAACAAACAATAAAATTATCTCGTTAGTTCAGCACAGAGCTGATTCTTAGACTTCCTACGTTTCACTTCAAGTCAGGATTTTTTACTTTAACTCTTCTTAAGAACTTCAAGGACAACTGTTAAAGTTCCAAAGTGACATTTGGACGCGCTACCAGCAGCATTTATGCAGGAATTACACTGACTTTTCAAACCCAGAGTGAGCAATTTCCCAGCTGCGCCTGCTCTGCCCACACAGCATCGCGTAACTGCGGGGACCAACAGCCCGAGTCTGCTCCAGAAGGCAGATGGAGAAGCAGAAGCGAAACCCAGAACTTTGTTTCCATTATCCAAACTGAATGAACACAAGAAGCGAAATTACGTGAATAAATGCCACTCACTCAATCTTTTCTCCTTCCAATGATTCCGAGTGTCTTTAGCTGCCTAATTAGCATGTAATCTGTAACAGGGCTCTCCCATCCCACCCGGGCGCAGGTACAGCCCATGCCCCTCACGTGGCAGCACGCGTGGGCACAGAGGGACGCGGCACCGACTCCTTCAGCCAGACGTGCCACACCAGATTCTTTGCATACCACAGCGAAGCAGCTCGCAAACTGCCGCAGAACACCCCGCTGCAACTCCCATTTTTCGAGCTCTAACAGCGCCTCATTTTTTCCAGGTCAAAAAGAAACCCACCGTCTAGTTTAGCACTCGTAAGGAGCCTGATGAAGAGATTTACTTTAGCACAGCAGCAGCAGGGCAGCCTTTTCCCATGGTTACAATAGACGCCCCTGCAGAAGGGAACGGCGCAGGGAGCAGGTGCGGCTCCAGCAGGTAACACTAATGGCTCCAGCACGACCACCGGGAACAGCCCTGTACACCGGGAATGCCGCCTCCTCCACCCCACAGGGGTCTCCATGGGCAGTGGGGCAGGACGGACAGACTCCGGAGGGGCAGGACGGACAGACTCCGGAGGGGCAGGACGGACAGACTCCGGAGGGGCAGGAGCAGCCGGCCCTGAGCTTCTCCTGCGCCCTCCACACAGACCCTGCCCAGCACCCAGCTGCCTCAGAGCCACCCAGGACCGACGGCTTCAGCAGACACAGGCACATCGGGGCCCCGCTGCAGCAATCACTGCGTGCTAATTGTTACACAGGACAAGGGCTGCTGCACCCACCGCCTGCCCGGGAATCACCCCGGCGCTGAAGATCGGAAAGCTGTCATGAGGATTAGACCCGGCCTTGTGCTTAAACACCACCTACTCTCCTTCTGCATTTAGAGAAAGGAACAGCAGTGTCTCGCTTCCCTCTTCTGAGGCAGAAAAGAGGATGAGCAGCAGTTTTCAACTGAAGTATGGGGCTTCATTGAGACAAACAGTCAGGCTGAAACCAGGAAAAAAAAATAATTCAGAAGAGTCATGCAAATATAAGTTAGTCTAGAAATCAATGAGGATCCAGTGATTTAAGCCCAGGCCCTCAATTCTACTGCTGTCTCCTGACTCAACCTTATCCTCTCCTAAATGACCCCTTTGAGGAAACCCACCCCCAGCTTCTCCCAGGCCGAGGAAGAGCAGCAGGCACTCTCCGAGCTGCACCTTGTGAAGGGTCAGGTTTGTGCCAAAGGCTGATGTGGCTTCATTCAAGGACACTTCCAAACTGTTTTCTTCTCTTTTCCGGAGCATATTGTAAAAACAAGAATATCCTCTATGCCATTGCATTTGTGGGGGCTGCCAGATCAGGTTACACTGGAAATCAAGACACTGATATTTTATCTTTGTCCTGCTTGATATTGGAGAGACATTGAGACCCACAGCAGGACAGTTCCATGCAACATCTGACCTCTGTTTAGAGCACATCTTGCCCAGTTGTTTGATGTGATTTTTAGCATACATCCCCCTAGGCATCCCACATTTTGGAATCCACCTTCACTTCCCAGCACAAGCCAGCTCACTCCCACCACAGCCAAAGCTCCGGGTGCTGCAGCCTCCTGGCCGCCCAGATCTGGAGGCAGAGCCCCAGAGCGCCCAGCTGCTGGAGGCAGAGCCCCAGAGCACCCAGCTGCTGGAGGCAGAGCCCCAGAGCGCCCAGCTGCTGCTCAAGTGGGCACCGTCCCTGTGGGAACTGCAGGGAGGATCTGAGCACGACAGTCCCACACCACCGGGCCTTAATCCTTTCACCGAGAGGAGCCAAGCCCGGAGTTTGGAGAACTGGAAGTCGGAGAACAAGCAGAGGTTTGTTCGGAGCTGGCAGTACAAGGGGGAGGACCGCCAGCTCCTTCCCGCCTCCGCTGGACTTACCGTCCCTGAATGTCCCTTTTTGTCCTTCTCCCCGCATCTGCGGGCGGTCAGCACAACACCGCTCTGTCCGCTGCGGGCCGCACGCCCCCCCGGCCCAGTGGCCAGCTGACGGAGAAGCGGGGTGGTCACCTCCGGCCACCGCGACGCCGACGCCGCTGCCGGGCTGACCTTTCCCGGTCAGGAAGGAAGTGTGCAAGTCTGCCGGGTGCTCGTCCCACCAAGGGACACACATACCCTCTCCAAGGGACATCATCCATACCCTCTCCAAGGGACATCATCCATACCCTCTCCAAGGGACATCATCCATACCCTCTCCAAGGGACATCCCTGCTGACAGGCAGAGTGGCAGCAGCCAGGGAGGGAGGCTGAACAACGGGCTTGCACCATTTAACAGGCATCAGAGCCACCAGTGCCACAGGGACATCCAGCTTGGAGACGAGAGCGGGAGACTGCTTTTTGAAAGTGTTAAGCACAGCACCCCCAGAAATTACAGCTGCTCAGTATTACTAATCTGAGAGGGCTGAACTCCGTCACCTCAGTCATTCTCGTAACTCCCATCAGAAACTCCAGTTTCAGTAAAAAAGCACGCATGTGTGAAAGAGACACAGCAGCAAGTCTTGGCAGAGAAGAACCAAGAGCTCTGCTGCGCTGCTCGAGCAGCTCTCGAGGAGCCTGGTTGTACTCGGCTATCTTCGCAAACTTCGGAAACGTCTGGCCTGCAAAACCACCGGGTTATTTCCAGTCGCAAGGGTGAAGATGAGTCTTTTGGACTGGATTTCCCCCTTTTTCTGTCTCACCCCTAACTCTGACTGCAGGACCCCTCCGCAACGACGAGCGGCGTCGCCCTGCTCCGGTCCTGCTCCTCGCTTCGGGGAGGTGGGCACACAGCGACGCATCCAGGCAGGCACCGACAAGCTCGGTCTGAGCACCATCACCCATCCAATCAAACAAGCAGCAGGTAAGCTTTTTAAAATAAAAATACTCAACATTTATTCACCTTCGAAGTCACCATAGCAAAATTGTACACGCTATGAGTAACCCAGGAACGTTATTAAAAGCTACCAGGAACATAAGGCAATTTGTACAACCATCGAAAGAAATACACAGCATGTTGAAAATAGTGTGAAATATTACTCAAACAAGACAACGCTTGATACACTCTAGAGTGACAAGAACCAGCATTAAGTTTTAAACAAAAATAAAGATGTCATGGCTACAAGTATTATACAGTGATAAATACTTCAAAAATATATTAAGATATATGGAAATTTTTGTTTTATCAAGGAAATCCAGGGAAATTCCAGCCTTCACTGGATTTCAATATACCAATTAAGGTTTAATATTTAAATTCTTTTCCTTTCAATAAGAACCAGTACTGCAGCCCTTACTGTATCAATACTTATCTTCTTGTAGTGTAATGAAATCAGCCTTACGTTATATCAAGCCCTAATGCCTCTCGTATCATGGGCACTAATTGCTCTAAATCAGCCAACTAGTTGCCTTTTGGTAACAAGTGCCGTGCACCGCATTTGAAGCCATAAACCATGTTCAACCACAGTCAATGTTGGCCCACTTTACAGTATTAATGGAAGGCGGGTTCGAGGACTTGCCTCCGCGTAAGAAAGACGTCTCAAACAAAGGGTTTAGTAGCAAGTCCACCATAACATTTTCCTAGCATAACATCGAGCACTCGGAAGTTACAGTACAATGAACCATGCTAAAATGTAGGTTACACCTTCAAAAACAAAGTCCAGAGGACGTTTGGCGACGACAGGTTTCAAACATGCACAAATGGTGGTTTAGTACACATCTGTTTGTGCTGTTACTGGGTAGCAAATGAAGCAGGATTTGGTGAGACAGTTTTTCGAGCCAGTTTAAAAATATAAACTTCTTCTTAGAGGGTCTGTTCTATAGAAAATAGAGTGAAATCTGGTAAATTATCAGTTTTGAGAGTACTTTCCCATGGCAAGATCCATTCATCAGCCTACCGCACCACCAAGAGAAAAGCCAATCCTGCTATTCCAAAGCCCGCCGCGGCCATGATCGCGTTGCTTATGGTGCTGCTCTGCTCTCCCGCCTGGGAGCCGGGTCTGCCGAAGAAGCGACAGAAGCCATCCTAGAAAAGCAAGAGAAGGGACATTGAGTTGGCTGGCTTACCATTAACCAGATTTTGAGCACAGTTTGGTTCATGCTCCCAGCACAGTGCTTGTCGGCTGCAGAAGTCTCTGTTTTAATCACGAAAGTCTAAGCGTGCTGCCTCGGGCACACAAAAACGCTTTGCGAGAGCCTTTGCACAAGGCGACTGAAAGCAGTAGCTGCAAGTCTTTGTACGCTTTGCTCAAACAGACAACTGCAAACTTCCTATCAAGATGCTAAGCATGTCATTATGCTATTTTCGCCCTTTTAGGCAAATTTCTGCTGGGAGCTGCCAGCATTGTTCCCCCTCATTCAAGTTTGAGAAAGCATCTGAAATACAGGATATGGAAATTTCCACTTGAAGGACAGGAGCCTGACGCCGGTCCCATCGCGGGGATGTGGGCCTGATTACACGCTCCCTTGGAAGGGCCAAGCGGACGCGCTCAGTGCTGACCTATGACAGCGCAAAGCTGGCAGCTGCTCTCCCAGATCGTTATTTGCGATAATCAGAAGTGGCAGCAACACAACTCCAGATGGTTGTGTTTGAACTCTGCTCCGCAGATGTCTATGTAAACAAGTTATACTCTTCATTTCTTCCGGAACTTTGTTCTTTACACTTTAATTTGTGCGAACTGGCAATGCGATTCTGCCAAGTGACAGCGCACGCCGTAGCCAAGCACCACACTGTTCTGAGCAGTCAGATGGACCAGTGACCACTGGAAAACCGAGTTCATTTTGGTGTCTGGAAAAGTCAACCAAAGCAGTGGCTGCTTCCCCCCCTTTCTATTTTTAGTGCTTATTTGTGCTGGCATCAAATATTCCACTAGGACCGAAAATAGGAAATGTGCTGTTCTGTGGGATAGCTGACATTTTGTTCAGAAACGCAGGCAGAGCTGCACAGATGCCTTAAACGCTGCACTTTCAGCGTGCATCTCAAGGGGCAGAAAAGCAACAGCAGCCATTGCTTTACATCGCAGCATACATTAACGCTACTGCCCGTGCATTACTGAGGCCCCAACCTGAGCAGTTTCAGGACAGGCAGGAACCAGAGCAGCAGGTCTAGCAGACCGGTGGCTTCACACACCGGCGGTACTGAAGAACCAGCACATCGGTGTTTTGTGCTGACACTCAGGAGAAGACCTGTGCCAGTCTGCTCTCCAAAACCCAAACTGTGCACCCGAGGAGAAGGTAAAACTTGCACCCCGCAAGCCAGCACCATCATTCCTGTGTTTTTAGGAGGCTGCAGCTCGACAAAGCTGGCCACCAGCCCCTCTAGAGAACTGGCCTAACCCGCAGCACAGGACACGCACGGCCACCTTAAATACCGCAGCGTGTACCCACTGCACGTCGCTACCAATTAACCAGACCCCAAAGACGCTCTGCAGCCGCTCCCTGCGGAGACCCCCGCACACGCCCACCGCCGGTCGGGTCACCGGTCAGACCGCCGGTCGGGTCACCGGTCAGATCACCGCTCGGTCGGATCATCGGGTCACCGCTCGGTCGGGTCACCGGCCCGTTTCCCCAGCAACACCCCAGGGCCACGCTGCCGCACGGCGCCGGGGGCTGCCCCGCTCCGCTAACCGGGAAAAAACGGCCAGGTCCCCCAGCACCCACACCCGGCGGCTCCGCCGGGCTCCCGGCTCCCCACCCTCGCTGCTCCCGGGGGCGCGGGTCCGCACCGCGCCCGGGCCGCCCCCGCCCCGTCCCCGCTCACCCATCCGCCGTGCGCCTCCAGCCACTCGCCCCGCTCCTCAGCCAGGTAGGCGGCCAGCGCGGCGGCGAGGCAGCGCGGCCCGTCGCTGCAGCCCCGCTTCACCAGCGCGGCGGCCAGCGTGCCGGCGAAGACCACCAGCGCCAGCAGCCGGCCCCAGTTGAGGCCGCCCTCGGCCTCCAGCTGCGCCGACACCCGCTCCAGCAGCGCCGCCGCCTCCCGCGGCTCGGCCCGCGCCAGCGGCGCGCAGGAGCGGAAGAACGGCCGCTCCCGCCGCTCCAGCTCGGCCGCCGCCCGCCGCAGCGTGGCCGCCGTGGGGCTGGGGGGCAGCGCGGCGCCGCCGCTGCGGTGCTGGAAGTAGTCCTCCAGCAGCAGCGCCGTCTCCTCCTTCAGCGAGCCCGGCATGGCGGCGGCAGCGGCCCCGCAGCAGCAGCTGCGGCCGATTAAGAGGCGGGGCGGCCCCTCCGCCCGGCCCAGCCCGCCCCGGGGTGCGGGGGAGCGCTCCCCTCCTCCGGGGCGGGGCCGTGCGGCCAAACCCGGGCCGGGGGGCGGTCGCCGCCAGAGCGGGGAGGCGCGCATCGCAGCCGTGGAGCGAGCGCTGCTTCCCCAAGGGGTCCGTCCGCACCCCGGGGGGACCGCACAAAGGCGCGGGGTCCCCTGAGCAATCAAACAAAGCGCAGACTTACCGGATGCCGACTGTAAAATGCTTTCTTCGGATGGGTTTTTGTCCACATTGGTGGTCCAACCTGTATTCTTTGCATCAAAGGAGCTCCGGGTTTTCTAGGGCTATAGGATGAGTGCATTGTGTATTTACCAAACGAAGGTGGTGGTATTTGCTTTTCGACAAACATACAGGCAAAATGAAGGATTAGGACCTTCGTGATGCGAAGGTTGGGCCCTTCACTACTGCTGGTGTAAAATCAAATGGCTGAGAACAACGCTGGCTGAGTGGTGTCATTTGCAGAGCCCCATGGACACATCTGAGCCAGCCACCTCCCCTGCATCCCAGCTGTGCCCTTCGAGCTGCGAGTACCATCGACTGCTTAACAGGTCATCAAAACTCCCATAAACACCACCTCTAGATTTATGGCAGTCCCAGCACAGGTACACCCAGCCCGTGCGTCGTGCTCAGGGCCAGCTTGCGGGTGAGGTTCAGATGGTGGCCCGGTGCGAAGGCGGCTGTGCCTGTACCAGCGCTGCCACAGCTGCCGCCACAGCTGCCCGGGCTGCTCACGCTCTCACCTCTTGTCACACGATGGGCTCAAGGTGCCCAACGCGCCAGCACGGGACTGCTCGGCTCCACTCCACTTCTCTTGAGCTACAGCTCTGTCTCCATCTTACGTCCCCGTTAGAAGATCTAAAAATAGACGGCTGGAATCAATCCTGTTGCAGTTTCTCAGATCACTATCAAGAACTGGCCTGATCTCTGAGAGTCGTTCCTACCGCCAACTCTTAGTTTTACATCCCCATATTTGGCTTTTGTTTTGTTTTTAAGCGGGGAAATCTAGTCTGTGTTTATGTGCTAGAGCAGTAGCTGGAAGGATATCTTTACTTTTCACCAGTGCTTTCCACACATGCTTTTTTAACTAGAGTTTTCCTTACGATTGTTAATCCTGGAGCAGGAATTTCCTATTGCATTCCTCACAGCAGGAGAGCAAGAGGGAGAGGCTGCTCTTTCTGTAGCAATATCCTTTTCCACCCTTCCTGTTTATATAGCATTTTTGTTTAACAGGACGGAGCCGTCCGACAGTGACTTTGCCCCAGCTATAGCACCCGTGCTCTCTATACATTTAACCTGTTTGCAGCCCGCTCGCGTAGCGAAAAGGACAGGACACAGGTTCAAACCTCTCCCTCTGGAAGGGAATAGAGGTGTTTCCCAGAAACAGATCGCTTCACAGATCAAAGGGGGGTCTCACAAAACACTGGGTTTTCCAAAGCCTCCCTGGTCAATCTTTAGTGAGTAAGAAATACAATGGATACCTCAGTGCCGTGTTCCTTTATCTTTATTTATCTGATGGGAAGTTGAGGCCTGTGCTGCTTCATGGCTTTCACCTTTACGTCAGGAACATAAAGGTGATTTTCACAGGTGCCAAGTCCATGCAGCCCGATTTATGAGCGCACAGGCATTGGCCCTGAAGTGCAAGAGCCACAGGATTTCTCCCTGCAAGAACTGAAGTGCAAGATACGATGCCCTTCTTACTGGAACTGGTGATGCCTTGGGCACTGATGTCAGAACACGCTGGCTCAGCACTTTCCTCGGCCCCTAAAAGGAAGGGAAACGAAACTGTGCCCAAATGAAGGAGGTGTTTATTTCGGTTTCTAAAGTGAACGCCTCCACCAGCCACCCCCACGCTGGCCACGAAACCTCCACTGAAGCGGGAGGTGAGCCCACCCCAGCACCGTTCTCCTCTGCTGACAAGGCGGAAAGCGGATCTGCTGCATCTCAAGGTGATCTGCAAACGTGGCTTGGTTCACCCAGGTTTATCCACAACCTGGATTCTGACCTCCTGAAAGCAGAGGGAGCTCAGGTGGAGCCTCAGGTACCTCCATGTACTGCTCGCTCTTGGTTGCTGTGGCTCACCTTGGGTATTTCCAGAAGATATTCCAGAAGCGTTATTCTGGATTTTGCCCTAGATTTTTGCAGGACAGATGATGTAAAAAACTGTATGGTGCAAGAAATAAATGCCAAAAAAAACCCAGAAAAAACAGCTCCAAGTACTTAACTGACGGGAAAAAAACCAATTATGTACGTTATCAATATGTAAAATACAATTTATTGTATTTAGGCCATTCATAAATATCAACACAATGTAGTATGTTTGAATCAAACATCTTACCAATAAATTCTATCTAAACATTAATATTAATCTTTTGCTCAAATGTGTACAGTGTATTGACTCAATATTGCACAGTGAGCTCTGTATGACATTTCCATAGTGCATTCACTTTGTTACAGGGATAGTTCGCCACAAATATTGCAAAGCATCAGAGTTGACTTTTCCAAGTGAAAACGGCTGAACTATTTCATCAGGGACTGAGGGCTGACATGAACGTCAGCATCCTGGCTTAACTGGTTATGGATTCATGGAACCTAATGTTTTCATGAATGAGGAGACTTTATTTCTAATACAGGTTTTACAGAATTGCTAAAAAATCCCACTTTCAAATAGAATGAGGGCTTTATCATCAAACTTCTGTGAACAGCCCGCTCCAGTGATCAGTGAGCCTGTGATCCGCTCACTCCAGTGAGCTTGTCTTCTCATTTCAGTCTAAATATAAATCGTGTCTTTGATCTTTTCGGAGATGTATCTCACCGCTTGCATTTCAAAGGCCAGACGGTGCAAGCCCCCATCACTCCAGCACTCTGCTCCTTGTGTGCTTAGGCTCTGCTTGTCATTATGAGCAGAGGTGGCACACTCTACTCTCAATAGCCTTCAGTGGATAAATGCAGATATAATTTCCCAGTAGTTCTACATTTAACTGTATCTCAGCTTTATCGGATTAAATCTTAACTCTCCAGCATCGGCTCAGCGCAGGGGCCGTCCCGCTGGCTCTGGGGGCGTCACCGTGCTCACGGATGGGCCGGGTGCTGCCAGCGATGCGCCCGCTGTGCCGCTTCCCCAAACCCCCGCGCTCCCGGTCCCACGGGCGCGGGGGCTCCGGTGCGCAGGGCTCTGGTGCAGGATGGGCTCACAGCGGGTTCCCAACAACCCCGGTGTCCATTCTCAAGCCTAACTACGACAAAACTACAGCCACGCCAGCGGGAGATCACTGGTAGAGCAAGGGCCAGACCACCCGGACTGTAAGGTCTGACCCGCGTTTGCATGGACTCACACCGCACTGACATTGCAGAAGGACCCTGGAATGGGCATATGTTGCCTTACTACACATTTCAGTCACACTGCCCTGTCGAAGTGCTACGAACTGCTCCAAACACAAATAAGAATCACGACCAGAGAATGGCTATGGCTGACTTGGAAAAGGTTTGACGATCGGTATAAGGGTGCTTAGCGCTCAGTATCCCTTAGTGCTCAGCATGTAATATTCCTTTAAGTAAAAGAAAATTCACTCACCAAGTGATACAATTAAAAATTTCTAAGAAACTACTGGTTACGTATTACCTCATGATTACGTAAATCATGTTCATATCCCTCCTCTTTGCAGTTCATCAGTTCGTATATATTTAGATATTTTCTATTCAGGTAACAGAGATGAAATACTTATTCCTATCTAAAAAGACAGTAGGAAAAAACAGGGATTGAAGGGATTCCTTTTTTTGTACAAAAAATACATTTTGATGCCAACAGCCGGTACCTTCACAGTAGGTCCTTTGCTCCCCTCCATCCTACCAACGTTAAGTCATCCACAACGCCATCATAACATATCGGAATTACTTTTCCTTCCACTTTTCAACACCAAAATTCAATGTACGACTACGGAATGTTTCCAAAGTCTTATGCTACATCCTGATAATATCAGGTATCTTTTTTTTCTTCTTTTTTCTTGTTAACTTTAAAAAGGAACTCGATTCATGCAAATAAATACATCATGTGCACTGAAATACTCAATTCTATGATACAGGTGACTTCAGAGAAGAGCCACTTTATAATTATCTAAACTAGTTCTAATAAAACAAGATAGTTTCAAAACTGAATTAAAAACATTTTGTTTTACTACAAGTTGCTGTTTGCTATGTGTTCGAGCAGATTACGTTTTCTACCTAGTCGTGTTAATCTGTGTATTCACTGCCGCTCCTCTGTAGTGTAGCGAATATTTGATTTTGAAGGGTGTTTTGTAATGCAGCTTTTGCAGTCCGGAGGTTCAGTCCTCGTTTGGTTCTGCACACAGGATCCCGGATTAAGCCCAGATCTGCAAAGACAGAATTGAACAATCGTTTGCGACATCGTCTATTCTATTGAATGCTTACTCAAAATTCGGCAAGGCAGTCAGCGCAGTGGTACAGAGCATCAGCAGCAATTATATTCTTTAACCCAGACGTTCAAAATTGAACAGTTATGCTGGCACTTTGCTGGGATTTCTTTCAATTTGAATCTTCTGCTCATGTTTTACACTGTGTTTTTATATCCCCGTTAGTCCCTCCATGTTCCCGTAACAGCCCTCTCCCTCCACCCAGAAGCAGCGGAAGCAGGCGGTCCCCGCGCTTACCCGGAGAGTGTGGTCCCAGGAGCCCGAGCAGAACGCGGTCCCGTCGGGGGACACCCGCAACGTGCTGACACGGTTTTCATGTCCGAACAGGATGGAGACACGGGACCCCTTCAGCACATCCCAGACATTTATGGTGTAATCGTTATAGCCTGCGAACAGCAGGCGACCTTCAACGAGAATGACGTCTTACCAAGTGAGGTCCTCAGCAGGGCAGCGAGCCCCGAGCCCCGGCGAGCGCGCTCCCGTCCGACACCCCCCCTCCACCGCTGAGCCACCCACACCGAACCCTTCCGCATTTACTACTTAAAACTATAGTCCAAACTGAGCTAAATCACATAGAATCTGTTTGGTCATCGGAGATGTGGGATGATTCCAAACCAGGGCAGGCTGAACGGCTCATGCAGGGTAGTAATATTTTGTTCAGCCTTTAGGCAAGAAGTTGAATACAAATGGTTGAATGAGTAGCAGACAATTTGGGAAGAGATTCATTGTCCCCAACGGGACGAGCCTGTGGTGCTTGTGACCATGACCGACACATTTGTTCCTGTCCCAGGCGGGGGACACCTCACCACCCCCTGACCCCACACGGAGCGAAGACTCGAGCTCATGTCTCCGGATCTGGAGTCAAAGATGGTGATGTCTCCATCTTCATGCTCCTCTAACATACTTTTACTATCTATTAATCATTTATTATCCTTTTATAAACTATTTATGTGAGTGCACTTAATAGTCTAGTTACATTTCGTGTTTCCTTTGAAATGTTTTCAATCATTATTGTGAAATTCTAGCCCAGCTGTAGTTAATGGCAAAATATTTCCTGCCTTCAGTAGGGCCAAGAAAATATTTTTCATTGCTACAACAAAGCAATAGCCAGCCAGGTTATTTAAAGAGCCGTTATTTTTGCAGAGGCAATAAAAGGGCTTCCATGCATAAAATGTTTCTTTTGGTACTTAGTATTACTTTTGATAACTTTTGATAACAAATGCTTTATCGAATTAAAACTGGCAAAATGTCACAGTTCCCCTCCAATCCCAGCACTAAGAGAACCTTCCGGAGCTCAGGTCTCACCACTGAGAGAAAAGTCCACACTGGATGCTCCAAAAATGATGCTCTCTTTGGAATAAATCGCTACTTCTCTGTCTGCACGGAGGTCATACAGACGACACTAAGGTTAAAACAAAACCAACACACAGGCCGGAGTCAATGCCTACGACATTTCATGGCGAAAACAGGAGTGGGAAGCGCTGCAGCCCCACGGGCATCACGGGAAGCAGCCGCTTGGCTTCTTCTGCTGTTTCTGCCCACCGTAACCCGGACTCCTGGAGTCTGACCAGGGATATCAGCAACAAAATTGTATAAAAGGAGTGAAGAACTTGCTTTTCTAAACCCCTCATCGAAGCCTGTCCTGCTGTACAGAGATGAGCGGTGGGTTTTGGAGCTCGGCTGCCCACTGACAGCCCCCATCCCCGTGCTTCCCCAACGTGGTTTCCTACACACTAGGGCATCCTGCTGCTGGGGGTGCAGGGGGACACAGTCTCTGAAGACAAGAGTTTAAGCTCAGCTGGAGTCTGGGAGACAGAGATTAAACCTCTGGTCATGTCTGAGAAGACGGAGCACAGGGCAGGGTGCCCGGGAGCCCCGTGGCGCAGGGACGCGGGGTGGCGGTCCTTGCTGCGGGTGCCACAGCACAGCAAACAGCCCCCGCGCTGCCGGGAGGCCCCGTCTGAACAACCCACGCGAAAATAATTCATGTGAAATAACACATTTTTATAGAGATCTTTGGTTTTCATTTCTCATGGAAAACCCCCGATCAGCACTACGAACCCGCACGTCCTGTTTTTATAACCTGTCAGCACACTTAGGCTTGTTCAGCATGGAAATAACGTACTGACAGACCCGACTGCATCGCCATGCAGAAAGGCAGTCTGGTAGCCCTGAAATCAAAATGCACTTTCAAAACTATCTGAACTGAAAGCCTTCCTCAATAACTTAAGCTTAAGCAAACACTGGCCAAATAGGCTTGCTAATATTCAGGCTTTACTAATGAAAAACGGCTGATATTCAAGCCTGCGCATGAAGGAGAGGCTGTTTGATTCGCAGGGAGGTTGGGGTGTCAGGTGTGTCAGATCCAGGTCTCCCAGTGCTCCACGCGGATCAATAATCCCATCAGACTGGCCCGACAGGGAGCTGGGGTCACTGCAGGTGACAGCACTGCCACGTGAGCACGCCTTTATGGTTTGTCTCCAGACAGCCAGGATTATCTATTCCTTGAAATCCCTAAGTACATAAACCAGGTCAAGGATACCAGTCAGTGTATCAGTCCCTAACGCTGAAAACACCAAGCTCTTCATTTAAAGAACGAAGCAGATGGAAACTGCCAAACCCTCTGTCAAAAGCACAGAGATGGAATTCCCCGCTCTCCTGCTCAAGTCAGGGGCGTCAGGAGTAGTTAAGGGAGAAAAACCCATCAAATAAATTAATAAGAACAGAAGCCCAGAGCCTCTGGTACTGGGCATAAAAAGAGAGTGCTGTCATTGGAATTTAATGATGGACAACTTCTCCATCTGACTCCTTCAGCATCTCAAGTGCTCACAGTCCTGCATCCAAATGTGTGGAGAGGCACAGGGCTCACAACAGCTGAGGTATTAATTTATAATAGCGGCTTCTGAGACCTAAAAGCAGCGTACGCTCTCTCCAGAAGAGCCTTGGAAGGTCTCCACAGCCAGCGAAGACAAAGGGAATCCTTCTGTTGAGCTTGGCTAGCACTGGAGCAGCCTCAAAACATGCCTTGAGGGCAGAAAGAGCCTTCAGCCTCATGCAACCCGGTGTGACGTTTGGATAAACAGGAGAAACAAGGTGCCGGGAGCTCTGGAGTTACACCCGCACACCAGCCCAGCCCCTGCAGGGCTGTGGTACCCGCAGAGCCGGGTCCCCCACGGGGACCCATCAGCTGCGGCAAGAGCCACCAGCCGTGTGCATCACCCAGGGGCCAACAGGCACCAGGAGGTAAATGACATTTTGCATGCAATGTGCTGACCAAAGCGGCCTGTCAATATGTACTGTGCCGCTCCTCGCAGCTTGCTCATAGCTTAGTAAGATCCATAAGAGCTATTGTATCACCCAGGATGAGCTGGATGGGTGAGTCACGGCAGCGAGGAGCGCTGGCAGTGAGCCAGGCTGACACGGAGGAGGTGTACGGGGCCAAGGCCACCCTGGCTCTGCGCTCTCGGGTACACGGGGCCGTGGAGGCCAGACGGCCAGGTCTGCCCAGCTCGGCGCTCAGCCACGGCCCCCGTGCCTGCCGGGACGTGCAGGCTCCTCCATGCCCGTGCTGCTGCTCCTGGCACAGGCTGCGCCATCTCGTCTGGCTCCCCCCCGTTCTGAGCAACAACCACATGAAACCGAACCTCCTCCAGTAAGACAACTGAGTTTGATCGTGAAGCTTCAAAACACAGAAAATCTGAAATGAATATTTGAACAGTACCTGATGTCGAAAAGTTTGCAGAGGTGACCTACAAAGCGTTACTATATTTTCCCTATAGCATTATATACGCTATTTAATACATATTATATTATAGCATTATTATTTCTGCAACTTTGGTGTCACAGGCCCAGTTTAGTCAGTTAAACTTCTCTGTGGATATAACCTCGTGTTTTAAGAAAATCTGACTTGGGAGGCCATAGAACTCCCCCAAATTAGGTTGCCGAATTAACGTACCGTGGCATCGTCTGAACCAGAGGCAAAAGCATCTCCACTTGGGTAATATCTGTGCATGAGTAAAAAAAGACCAGAACACATTACATTACTTGCATGAAGTCAGACTTCAAAAATAGAACCAGTGCATTGCTCAACACCGCAAATGTGTCCTCTGCCAGACACACACTGACCTGACACTGTTGATATCTGAATCGTGGGTTTCAAACGACTGGATGCACTGACCAGACCGCATATCCCAAACCATGGCTTTCTTGTCGCATCCCTAATAAGACAAAAAAATCACTATGGTCATACAAATGGTGACATTCACCAGTCATGTGCCCAGCTCATTCAAAGGCTCTGAACAGCACTGCTCCGAGGGGATTTAACCAGCAAAGCAGGGCTGGGGGTACCGGTGCCCCCAAGCCTGGAGCAGCTGCAGTTCGGAGCAGAATTTGCCGTGCGGGCTGGAGCCTCAGCCAGGCCGGGCTTCGCGCGGGCAGTCCCAGACTAACCCGCACTCTGCGGTCCCCTGTGCCACCGAGCTGCAGAACCCACTCGCTGCCCCACCACTTAACATGCCCAATATGAAAAATTCATACCCAGCATTTAAGTTTTATAACTAATCCTCTTCGTACACTGAAATAGAAAACAAGTGCAGCTGGAGGGTCTCTTGCCAAGCCCTTGATCAGAGTTAAGCCCTGCCGTGGCTCTGCACCCACCTGCTCGATGGCGTGGTCGGGATGAGAAAAGCAGCACAACAGCATTTCTTCTCATTGTCAAGCTCTAACCTGCCCTTCCAAGCCGTGCTTTGGAAATATCATTTAACACTCGGTGCTTGCTCAGCACCCTGAACGCTTTGGGCAAGGGGCTCAGCCCATGGTGCCTGCAACATCCCTGGGGCAGGAGTCAGCTCGTACCCGCAGGGCCGCGCTCTCAGCTGCGCTGTCTCGCTGCTGGCACAGTGGCAGCGACAGGAAAAAGAACACGGACTTTTCTTTTAAGAGAGACAGGAGATTCTAATAACTACGGCCCTGCTGCGGGGCAGGGGGCAGGTGGGCTCGGCTGGGGGGCTCAGCCCCAACGTGGCTGTGGGGGAAGCACGGGGTGGGCTGGGCGGCTGCTGCTTCTGCAGAGCTGGTGTGTCCTGCCCTGCAGGCCACACCACACATGTTATCTATTTTTAAGCAAATACGATTGTTAATTAAATTAAACGATCTCTTCACAATTCATATTTCTCTCTCTTTTTGCGAATTCTTGTTAAAATGAAGTTCCAGGGTTTTTACTAATGATGTCATTATTTAAAAGAGGCAATGTTGCTTTGTACTGACTTGTGGTTTCTGCACCAAGGAAACAAACAGGATAGAGAACATTTTGGACTCAGCATATTTCCCTCTCAAGCCTCGCCACAGCCCAAGCCCAACCCTTCGTATTGCTTCCATCTGCACCGTTCTCACTGACCCCTCCGGGAGTCTGGGGCTAGGCTAATCAGACAAGCTGATGCTTTGCCTCCTAAGGTTCTGAAGGAGAAACCAGCACCCACCTGTGGAGAAATGGGCCCCCCAGGTGCCACCCAACTCGCCCCGAGGAGCTGCACTCACAGGGCACCAAGGACAACAGCATGGGACGCAGCCCTGAGCTCCCCCAGAGGGCTGAGATCTTCAGTCAGGTCACTGAATGTAACAGCACCAATCTACACACTGGCGTATCTGCAATGCTTATTCCAGCTCAAGGTTACTGTATTACATAGGCATAATGCACAGGGAGTCTCTATACACCACCATACCTTTGGGTTGCACTCTTTCGGCTGCACCTGCATTGACACGCTATAAGACACTTCACCGAAGTGGTATTTTGCATGTGATTAATTAAGCAAGTCCCTGTAAGCACGGACATGTCCAAGCTGCTACATCGACACAAGCATGACATATTCTCTTAGCAGCACCATAGCTGCTTGCGATTCTTTGCCCTATAATAAGCTGAGCTGTTCCCAGGGAGAATGAATCTGCCCTTTCTGGGAAGCAAGCCTGGTGACAGAAAAGCCCAGGAGGAGTAATGCACTGGGACGGAATCAGCTTTCAGTCACGCTTCAGAGCAGCTGTGCTAGCGGCAGCCAAACTGGGCCAGCGTGCGGGGCCCCGCTCCTCACGGGCCAGCCAGATTTGATGAAACAGCCATCACAGAACAGGGCCAGGCTTTTCGTGTAGGGTTGAGACCAGGACTCCGAGCACAAGGGGAACCTCCTAATCCATTGTCAGCATCCTCCAATACAGGGACCATTTCCACCAGCAAGCACAGGACCAGCCCTGGGCCAGTGCTGGTGAGGCTCAGAAACCAGGTACCTTCAGCAAAGTTACGGCAGCAACCTGGCTCCAGCAAGAGAGGTCACCTCTCAGCTCCTGCCAGCTCTCACCCCCAGTCCATTTCTGATGTGGGGAAGACCAGGAGCACCTCGAAAAGGAGCTGGGCCCACCCAGCCACCCTCACACCTCGCCTGCCTCCCTGCCCGGCTGCACGCCAAGCGCTCGGCTGCCCGGGAGCAGCGGCCCCTCGGCAGCAGGACGAGGTTTGGAAGATGCTCTGGGTACCTTCCCAGACCAGTCCTGCAGCCCCAGGGAGGTCTGTGTGTTCCCCTGGGCCAGGACGGGGAGCGGGCAGCGTTCAGTTGGCAAAGGGGCTTTAAATGCCTCTGGTACCACTGGAAAGCACAGGGGACTCAGCAACAGCTGAAGATGTGGCCGCACCTCATCTCCCTGCTCCAACCTGGCCAGTGTCCGAGCCACCCCTGGGTTCCTGGGAAGCAGTGAGGGGACACGGGACGCACACATTGTTTGTGGCCCCGCTTCGATGCCCTGAGCAGCCGCCTGGCACAGCCCGTGTGGCTGCAGAGAGCTGGGCACAAGAAAGGAGCCAAAGGCAGGAGGTCGCCTGCTGTGCCGGCTCCTGTCGGCAGGGACGCGCAGCTCCGCCGCGGTACGAGCCCGCCGCTCCAGCCCGGAGCCCTTCCCTTCGCGGGAGAGGCGTTGTTTTGATCCCGGGCTGGATTGCTTTGGTGTGGGGTGGAATTCGCCAAGTAAGCAGCACTGCAGTCAGAATGGCTGGGCGGGTTTGACCCCTCAGTTAGGGGTTTAATTTGCTCCAGCTTGGAAAATGTGCTTGCAACGAGTGGATTGCACTGGGGCTTCCAACACATACTCCAGCACTCGCTCAGTAAGATCACAAACCTCCTCCTTTGCTGCCTTTGCCCTTCCACACCCTTTAATTTGCTGTTATGATAGGAAGCTGCTGCTTACCCCAGAGACAAAGGTATTTCCCGTTTCAGAAGGGGCCAGGTCCAGGCACAGGACATCGGCTCCATGGCCATGGAAGCTCTGCAGAAGCTGCCCGCTCTCAACGTCCCACAGAGCACAAGTTCCATCTCCACTTGCTGTCAGGATCTATAGGACGCGGCAAGAAGAGTCACAATACAAGAATCAGCAGATGATCTTCAAGTTCACAAAGAAACAAGTGACATCCTACATATACACCAAGGACAGCTTTAATTTAGTGAAATATTTTGCAATAAATCAAAGCCATAAAAACAATGCGAATCTAAACACAGTTTATGTTTCTTATGAAAAGAAGTTAGAGTGGAAAGGAGAGCTGTATCGACACAGCTACACACGCACAGTGTTTCAGTAACGGTCAGCTTTGTGCACTGGGGTTTGGAGAACTGATGGCAGTAAGCACCTGCTGGTGTTTCCAAAAAGGAGGTAGAACCAGACCGGTATTCCTGTCTGCTCCCGTATTTAACCCTACCCACATTCAGGCTGCTGGAATTCAGCCCAGGTAAACAGAAGAACTGTTGGAGTTAAGTTTACCTGTATAACTCTTTTCTCCTGCTTGAAATAAGCAGGTTAAACCAAATTGATTTGGCTTAAGCCACGAATTTTCTGAAAGGGCAGTAAGCCTGTCTAGACAGTTGTTTGGTAAGTCCATCACCTCTCACTTGTCCGAAATCATTTATGTGTGAAAGGGCTCGAGCACACACTGACCAAACACAGCTCGCAGCTTCCCTCGGCTGCTACAGTGCCTGCAGAAAGCGCGTGTGATTAGCGCTCGTTATTGTGGCTGAATCCCGATGATGCCCAATTGTTCAAAGTTCCCCTTGGCACCCAGAGCCGTTATGCAATCACAAATGCTGTAGGTTGAAAGGGTCCCTGTGCACCAACGCGGAAGGAGGCAAGGCTGAGCTTGGGAGGGTTTTTCTCACGATCAATGAGGAAACTCAAGGGATCCCAGCAGGTAGTTAAAAGTTAAAAAGAAAATACTCTTCAAGCAGAAAATTGCCATGAAAGCATTCACAGAGTTGCATAAAGGTTAAACACTGAACGTGTTTGACAGATGCTCCAAAAACTCCTCCCATAAGCGGAGGTCTGCAAAGCTGCGGAACGGGCTGTTCCGAATCCTGTCTTACTCTAAGATGATAACAGCAGAAGTCCTGACTTGTCTTTCTGGCCAGCTTTTGAGCCCAGACCAACGAACCTCTCTGTTCTGAGGAGTATTCATATTTGGGTGAGGAATGAAGACTTTTGCTCTTGCAATAACGTGTAAGAAAGACACGAGGGGGCCAGGAGCAGCTAAAGGTGTAAGGGAAGGGTCTGCTGGCAACCCAACAGCTCCAGCCAACGCTTAAAGACAAATGTCATGGACTCAAGTTCACGGTATTGCTATTTAAAAACAAAACAAAACAAACCACACACACCAAAAATCCCAAACCAGAAGGGAATTTAAAAGTTTTGCTACCAGGATCCAACTTGCTGCTGGAGGGGTCCAGTGGTGCCGAGGGGACCCTTGCCTGGTGGCAGAGGCAGCACTGGCCAGGGCAGGGACACGGCAGGGGCAGCAGGGATGCAGGGACACAGCAGGGATGCAGGGATGCAGGGACACACCAGGGACAGCAGGGATGCAGGGACACGGCAGGGGCAGCAGGGATGTAGGGACACGGCAGGGGCAGCAGGGATGCAGGGAGAGCAGGGATGCAGGGATGCAGGGACAGCAGGGATGCAGGGACACGGCAGGGATGGCAGGGACAGAGTCCTGCTCGCCAGGAGCACATGCAGCAGAGGAGAAGCAGCGGCAAGGGCAGAGGGGACACCCTCACTGTGCTCATCCGCCATCGCCCCAGCCCCATCCTGCTCCTCAGCCCTGCCGTACCGGGAGTGCGGCTGCCGCCCTACGCTTGAGATCCCAATTAACGGTTGCTATTATTACCCACGAGCATCGTCACATGGGGAGCACTATCACAGGCAGAGCTGCAGATCCTGATTGAGGAAGCGAGGCTCCCGGCTCCCTGCGCACGGCGCTGGGGGGGGCTCGCTCTGCCCAGACTGACCACGGACACCGAGAACCAGGCGCGTGGGTCGCCCAGCCCTGCAGCTCAGTGCGTGTCTTGGCACAGGGTGGGGTTACGATGAAGAGCAAGGACGAGGCCCCCTCTTCCAGCACCCGCACAGCCTGGGAGCGGCTTTAATCAATGAACCACCCCCAGATCTCTCTTTCCATCACGCTGCCCATGGGCACACCAGCTCCTGAACTCCCACCCTGTCTTCCATTCCTCTGAGGGAAAACCAAGCTGCAGTTTAAGGTCAAACCGCCACATCTCTCAGGGACATCGGCCGGGACAGCAGAGCTGCTCCGACACCGCTGGGCCAGCCCCGCACAGCGTGCTCGTTGCACTGTGCACCCCAGTTACTGAATAATTTCAATTCTGAGGCTGTTACGTAAAAGGAAAAAGAGAAGAAGTTTTCTAGGATCCCCTAGATAACAGTGTCCTAACAGAAGCTTGGCCAACCCACCTGCTTGCATTTGTTTCAATAATAACATGCACAGAATCACAGAATTAGCCAGGTTGGAAAAGACCTCAGAGATCATCAAGTCCAACCCTTGGTCCAACTTCAGCCCATTTACTAGATCATGGCACTAAGAGCCATGTCCAATCTCAGTTTAAAAACCTCAAGGGACGGTGAGTCCACCACCTCCCTGGGCAGCCATTCCAATGCCTGACCACTCTCTCCGTAAAGAACTTCTTCCTAATATCCAGCCTAAACTTCCCCTGGCAGAGTTTAAGCCCATGTCCCCTTGTCCTATTGCTGACTGCCTGGGAGAAGAGACCAGTTCCCACCTGGCTAGAACTGCCCTTCAGGTCGTTATAGAGATGGCAATGCTCTAACTGATCACTAATAAGCCTACCAATCACAAGAAAATTTATTTTTAAGGTATTCAGAAAAATCTCTGCATCACTGAATATAAAGCACCTAAATCCACTGTGGTATTATTTAAGAATAGTAACGTATCACCTTCAATACCAGTGCGATTTGCTGCATTTAATGCTGAGAAAAAAAGACCCAACTTTCCTTTTTTATTATAAAAAACAAATAACTAGTTTTCCTTTCATAGAATTTAATCATGATGCATAGAAGCATGGGCAATAGAAGAGAACGTTATTTTTCTACCTCATAAAACCCACTCCATTTAATTTAGACCGCTCTAATTACGCAGGGCTCCTGTGCAGAAGGTCAGGGCTGAGCAAGCCTGAGCGCTGGGTACCTCCACCACCTGTTTCCATGGCAATGGACTTGAATTAGCACCTCAGAGGCATTACAGAAACCATAGAATGGCAAACAACAACACACTCTCGGGCATCTCACGGCCTGAAATAGAAGCAATGAGAGCTGATAGTTCCTTTGGAGGAGCTCCAAATATCTGGAAGAAGGGGACAAGGTATTCCCTTTCCAGCAATGAAGATGCTCCCCTCTGCCACTTTGGTGCAGAGCTGCACTGAGCAGCGCTTCAAACAAATTCAAAAACCAGAGAGGACAAGGGGATTATCCCGGCTCCTTTCATCACCTTTCACGTTCCTGGAGAAAGAGATCTTTGAGATACTCGCTACAGAGGAAGGCTGGCCTGGTCTCAGAAGACCTGCATTTAGTCCCTGGCTTTGCCCTCGCCCTGGCTGCAGACGGGGCCAGCATCGCTCCTCAGCCTGCAGGGCACACACGGCTGCATGCGCGGACACCAGGGCTGCCCCGCGGGACCATCCTCATGCTCAAACATCTCACTTGGTACAAACAAACAAACACCGAGAGCAAAAGCAAAGCTGGCCAGACGTCCAGGACAAAGCAGGCAAACAGAACACTCCCCATACGCACAGCGCATACCCAACCTAGTCCTGGCCAAAGTGGGGTTTTAACTACTTGTATTAGTTCGAGCTGCTGAAAGCAGAGGCCAGCGCAGCCCCTTTAGCAGAGAACACGAGGCAGCAGCGAGCTGCCCGTGCAGCAGCGCCAGGCCTTGGCAGGGCACAGGGCTGCGACCGGCACTCCCGCACAGCAGCTCCTGCAGCACCTCCCCGCCCCAGCGAGGGTCTCCAGCAGCCCCTGCACGGGCAGGACCCGGCCCTGGGTGCACGGAAGGCTCTGCCTGCACCACGCAGGAGTGCAGCTCGTGTTAGGTGCTGCTGGACGGCGAGCGGCGGGCAGCGAACGCATTTACCTGCATGTCTGAGTTAGTGAAGCTGCAGGCTGACAAGTAGTTTGTGTGCATTGCGACCGATTTCTTCTTTGCAGCCATATTTTCGTTTTTGTCAAATGTCAGAGGGTACACAGAACACTTGTTGTCCAGGCCGCTAAAGAGAGTAACAATAGCAATAACAGAGAGAGGAGAACCGGTTAAAACTGCAACAACAAAAGGCGAGCGGTGATAAGAAGGAAGCCACCTGTCATGGCTGCGCTGCCAAACCCTCACAAGCACCGGCGGCCGGGATCTCCCGGCAGGGAACCCCAGCTGCCCCACCAGCCTGGCTGCTCCACGGAACCTCAACAGCTGCACCTCAGTGCTCTTCACCCCCATCGAGTTTATAAATGGCACTGAACGAGACCTCACGAAAGTATCAACTGGGAGGTGGCACGGCAGCCACCTCAGGGTTAATGTTTCACGTACACCCAAACTGCCGTTCTTCTGCTGACACCTGTCATTGCGAGGATCAGGATTTCAGCACCATTACTTTATCTACCTTAATAAATTTGACCTAACTCCTAGGGAAGAGATGGTAGTATAGCAAGTAGTGGGTGTGGAGACACGTTTTAGAAGGCTTTGGAAAAAGACAACAGAAGCAGTGACCTCTGTAGCTGCTGTGCCCCTCCGGGACATTTGCAGTAGCTAAGCTGTGTCCCAGGCTGGGTGCAGGACCCGTTTCTAATGGGTCTGACCTGTGTCTGACCGTTCTCTAGAGCCGTGGCAGATCAGCCCTGCCCTGACCCCAGCACACGCACCACTGGGTGCTGGTCCTGCGCCTTGTGCTACGTGCACAGCACAGGGCTGACAGCACAGCAGAAACACAAAATCAGGTGCTGCAACACATATACGCTCTCCCTGTCTCTTTTACAAGAGTGAAGACAGAGCCTTCTTGCTATTCTTCAAGTTTTAGTCAAAACCATACGGTTTCTGGACTCTCTCTCCACACGCATTTGCGGAGTCTGCCTGTCTGTCCGTCTGCTGCTTTCTAGACCCGCAAGCTGCACGGTCGAGTGTCCCTTTGTTCCCCTCTCGCCCCAAGCCTCCTTTGTCTGCCTCATCCACCCAGACCCTTCTTAAAAGATGTTTTGCCAACATCTCATCTCTCTGTTTTCCCCCCTGCATAAACTCTTTTAGAAAACTTGGAGAAGATTATCAAGGATGGGGTCACTTTTCCTCACCCCATCTTGGCAAGATCTATTTGTGTGCTGGTAATCATTAACAACTAACCTTCTCTACACCATGAAAGAAAGAGCGCAAAGTAAGAACAGGGTTAAACTACTCTCCCAACACACACAACCAAACTGGAGCAGGGAAGTTGCATGCATGCAGATTCCTAACCCGTTATATAAATGCTGAAAGAGGATTATTTTCCATACTTACACAACAAATGTTATCGCACTGAAGTCAGTGGGTGTAATGTGTACAAGCCATTATGAGAATAGAACCAGGGGCACCGAATGTAGTCCTTCCGCCCACAGCCCCTCCTGGCTGTCAGCATCTGAAGGCACCAGGACACCCCCACGCAGCAAGCTCCTCTGCGTAAGCAGCTGTGGAAATGGGAACTTACCCACAAGCAATGGCACATCCAGACGGGGCGTACGCACACGCCATCACCCAGGTACACGGCATCGTCACCGCATGTTCCTGAAACACAGCATCTCTCTAAGCTGGGATGTCACTGCTTCGCTAATCAGTGCAAGGCAAACAGCCCAGAGTAGTAAGTTCGTTATCTCTGGGGGGCGTTCTTAGGGTCGGTGAAAGGCACGGGTGTTTCCCCCAGCCACGGCTCACACGGGGGCAGGGACAACGCTCAGTGCAGACCCCAGCGCAGCAGCAGGATGGCGCCTCCCTCCCTCCCTCCCACCGCCCACCTTACTCATGAGCCTCAAACCCATCACAGAGCACGTTTCATCTGGGTTCCTCAGTGCTGCAGAAGGTCCCCACTGCTGCACGGGGTTACCCGGGGAGAGCCGGGGTGATCACACAGCACCCGGTACGGGGGTTACCCGAGGAGACCCGGGGTGATCACACAGCACCCGGTACGGGGGTTACCCGGGGAGAGCCGGGGTGATCACACAGCACCCGGTACGGGGGTTACCCGGGGAGAGCCGGGGTGATCACACAGCACCCGGTACGGGGGTTACCCGGGGAGACCCGGGGTGATCACACAGCACCCGGTACGGGGGTTACCCGGGGAGAGCCGGGGTGATCACACAGCACCCGGTACGGGGGTTACCCGGGGAGAGCCGGGGTGATCACACAGCACCCGGTATGGGGGTTACCCGGGGAGACCCAGGGTGATCACACAGCACCCGGTACGGGGGTTACCCGGGGAGACCCGGGGTGATCACACAGCACCCGGTATGGGGGTTACCCGGGGAGAGCCGGGGTGATCACACAGCACCCGGTACGGGGGTTACCCGGGGAGAGCCGGGGTGATCACACAGCACCCGGTACGGGGGTTACCCGGGGAGAGCCTGTGCTCTGCTGGCCGGGCTTTGCCCCGCTGGGAGCCCAGCGAAGAGGCTGGACAGACCCTCCCGCCAGAGACCCCGCTGACCCCAGCGCCTGACGGGGACTTTGCACAGGCAGGGCAATGGAGGCGGTTTGTCCACTGGTGGGGGTCTGCGTGTTACCCAGCACCCTGCTGCCCCCTGCGGCACCCAGAGCCCCTCAGCCCCCCACCCTGCCCCACCGTCCCCCGCCCTGCGCACAGAAATCTGCTTTCTGCTGAAGTCTCGCTTGCCTTGTTCGTGGTGAAGGAATCCCACACGATCACCTTCCCATCCTAAACGAAAACAGAGAGAGGCCTTACAAACACAAGAGCTGACCTGTATTACACATCACTTGCCGAGCCGGCAGCACTCAGGGGGCCTATTTATGGCCATTGCCCAGTTTATTCATCTTCCCTTTCCTGTCTTTTCCTGGTTTTCTCTTTACTTCTCACTACAATTACTTAGCCATTAATTATCCATTGATACAATGTGCTAAATAGCCATCATACGAACACTCCACAGAGAGCAACACAGCCACTGTGTATGCCAGCTACACTCACGCCAGTTACTGTGCCTTAGGCAGATAACGTTGGTATCCTCCCTGTACCATGAAAGCGAAATGTTTATTACTGAGCAACAATTGTTGCTGTACCTGGACTCAATATAGTTCTTAAAACAGAGTCAAAAACGCATTACAACTTGCCTGTTCAGCTTTCTGATCTACACACTGTCATCTTAACCACTTTAAAAAATGTGACATTAATTATTAACAATTATTCTCCTTGCTGAGATCACCATGAATGGTAACAACTCACAGTAAGCGAAGGCGGCTCGCAATGCAGATTGCCTATTTTTATCCCTCGAGTGAGACCCCTGACAGATTTCATGTAGGCCAGTGAACAGCTGTGAGATGCAAGGAGCTCACTCGCTGCCATTCTGGGCTCAGCACGAACCAGGGCATCCAGAAAGTCATTACCTCATGAGCTCCTGCAGCTCAGCAGAATGGTCCTGAGCAGGTGTTGGGGCTGTTCCTCACAATGCCCCAGTAACACAGGGCCACTTTGGCAGCATGTCTGAGGCTTTCGAGATCACACCAAGCACACAGACTGCAGAAGAGATTTCCAGGCCCAGGAATCCCTAGAAGGATCAACATTTCTTTCCCTTCCTTTTCCTGATTATTTTCTCTGAAAACATAAACTGAAATGGTTACTAAATATTTTACCTGTAAAGAACAAGGAAATAAACGTGGTGTCCCATAAGCTCCCTCTATTTTCTATTGTAGTAGGGAATATGGTGAAAAATTGTGTATGACTGGACAACAAATATTTAGGGTATTAGCTACAACAGATATAGCGATGATCAGAAGTTTGGATTTGTGCTCTCTAAATAAATACATTGCCAATGAACCGCTCTAAGGGCATCTGGAAAACACTTATGATACACATGCGTTACCACCTCCGAAGAGCAGCATATAGCACAGCCAAGAGACCCGCACAGCGCCCAACAGCGTACCTGCGAGGAGCTCACAATCCTCCTCTTGTCTTTGCACCAGTCCATACAGAGCACTTTGTTTCCATGGCCCTTCAGGGTCCTCCTGGTCTTCATCACAAACTGGCCCAGCGCCTCCACACGCTCTGCCACCTGATGGACTGCAAAGAGCGGGTGGTCAGCGAGCCCACCAGAGCCCTGCCCTGGCCCGTGCTGACCATCAATGTCCCCTGGGGGCATTAACCCATGGAGCTGGGGTCTGTGGCGCAAGCCAACACACTCTGCTTCAGAGCGGCAGGTGGATGGACATATCCACCAGATAACAATAAGCACTGATTCGCCCAGGGCTTGAATTCCAGGACTGTAGGAGCTGAAGCTCTTGCAGACCATCACACCCAAGTACAACTGGAAAACAGGTCACCGCTTTTCCCCTCTTATTGGGAAATCCTCAGTCCAGCTGAGGCTTAAAGTGCACAGCCAGCCTCCAGCCTAACGCAGGCCTCGAGGTGCTCAGCAGAAGTGAAGATCACTACTGAGTCTTGGAGGAAAATTCATACAAAGGAAGGGAGCAAGCAACAAATCACCCAAGCGTCAACAGTAAAACGCTTGTTGTGGACGTGAGGCTCCCACAGCAGTGGTGCAGCGTGATACTGGTGCTGGAGACCTCTGCCGTGCCAGCCCTTCTGGTGGCCCGGGCAGCACTGAGCGCCAGGACACAGCCCTGAGTGAGCGGAGAAGCTTGGCATTTGCTATAGAAGCGAGCTACACAACTTCTCAGCAGTGCCTTTGGACACTGAGGACTTCATGGGTGGGTCAGCTTTCTGTTTTATGGGAGAGAGAAAAAGAGGGCAGGCAAGCAACCTCCCTGAGCAGCATCCCCTGGTGGAGGAGAAGTCGGTTCTTTCATACCTTATTTAATGGCAGCACTTTCAGCTGATATCCTTAAAAACCCAACAAATCCATGTTTCCAATTGTGCAAATGCACTTAGACATAAAATTCATCTGACTGCAGGGGGCACAACTAAAAGGAGCTGAGCGGGGCCACGATCTACCCTGGAACGCTGCAGCAGCTCTGACACTTCAAACGGAGCACTGGGAGGGTGGGAGTTGCTTCACGGCTCAGAGCTCAGTGGGGTCCCGGGGCAGGAGACCTTGGCACCAGAATTAAACCTGACTCTGTCTAGAGCAGAACCAATAAGATCCAGTGCTTCCCTGTGTTGTGTTTGTCCACACTGAAACCTAAGACGACCCAGCTGCTGTCAGCTAAGGGGGCAATGCCCGAGCTGGACGTTTCAAAATAAACGCAGTAGCTTTAATGAGCTGGTGGAGGGAATCTCAAGCTTCTCATTGCCCTGCTGGAGGCTGAGCTCCACATCCTACGTGGCAGGGGATGGCTGCAGAGCTGTGTCACTGCTTCGCCCTCCATCGCTTTCCCAGAGCTGCGAGACGGCTGGTGGCCAGGGAGCTGTGGCAGCAGCCTTGGCTGGACAGGGTCCCTGGCACAGGGCCGGGGCAGCACTTTCAGCCCAAGGCACAGGCTGATCCCCGGCAGATCAGCTTTTGAAGAGTTGCCTTTCAAAACCGCCGGCCCCACAAGCTGTGCCAGAATAACGCCCTCAGCCGAAACCTCTGCGCGTGTGTGACCACGGTCACCCGGCCAGGGGACAAGTGCTGTCCACCATTCCTGACAACCTGCCCACGCCGCCTCTAACAGGACGTCAGAAGCAAGCTGCTGAGAAGGTACCATATAAACCCACTAAGGAAAAGATACATTTCCTCCTACTTTTGCCCATGGAAGCTTGCCAAGCGATCCAATCACAAGACATGAAAACACAGGACAGAAGGTTATTACAGCAGCTGGAAAGATGCTTGTGTCCAGAACACGCCTGAAAAACAAACGTTCCACAGACAATGGGCAAAGTGTTTCCATTATGTCAATGCAGCCGAGACTGTGGAACAGTCTGGTTCAGCCTTACTGATTCGCTGAGGTCGCTTATCTCCAACCACAGCCACAATAATCCCGCACCCGCCTACCACAGGCTTTGGAGTCACATCATTATTTGTAAGCGTTCTCCAATATTGTTTCAAGATAGTTGAAAATTATGCACTCAGGCAAGTAGATCAACTAAGGCAAAGAAGCAGCTTGAGTGGCTTTATGAAGATCCAGGTAAAATAGGCTATTTTTCTAAAACATATAATTTGGCTGGAAGAGGAGGTGTGGACTTGATGCAAATACTATTGGGTCCGTGATCTGTTCCGCGCTGGAAGTCCGTTGGTCCTAATGGTCTCTTCTGGCCTTCGAAATTTATGAATTGCATAAACAGAACAAACTGTAACAGAATAGAATCCTTAAAATTGTAAGACTACAAATGAAATGCACGTTTGGTATTTCCTCTTTCTATCCACATCTTTGAGAGCTGCTGTTCAAAAGCAGTTGAACAAAGAAGGGCAATCCTAGTTCAGCCAGCTGTTTGTTTTGGGAAACACGGAGGAAAAGTCATGATCAGAGCAAAAAAATGTGAAAGATACCATTTTAAATTAGAAAAACAAAACCAAACCAGAAGAGATCCTCTGTTCTGAAAGTGACAATCTCTGCAGAAATTGTTCCTGGGATAACTTCAGTTATAACTTCAGTGCAAAAGAAAGCTCTAATACAGAATCAATGACATAAAACATCATGAAGGACCACGGTTCTACAGCAGTATAAGACTTCTGTCTTAGAAATCACATCATGGCTAAGGAAACAGCCTCCAACATAAGTTTACAGATTTTTGTATATGACAAAGACAGAAATATCCTGTGACCACCAATGTCGTGCACAGCTCTGGAATCCCTGCAATCAGGTGAAACTCTGTGAGCAAAACTGAATTGAAGTATATGCTTAAGGGCTCTGTTAAACAGAGGCCCCACTGCTGCTGATACCCAAATTATACTGTAGGAGTACGATGATTTATGGTAAAGTTTCTGTAATGAGGCCATCTCCATTTGTTTAATGATTCCTATAAAGGGACACTCATCTAACATATGGTTGTCTAATTTAGACAAGAAAATGCTCTATTTAGTCCAGAAAAAGATCTTTTAATCCTCCCTTAGCTGAAAATTAAGAATGCTTGCCATGCTTGCCAGTCCCTCGATCTTACAAATACTAAGAGCTAAACAAATCACTAGATACAAGCTCAGGTTCAGATACCTTTTCAACATTTAAGGCATCAAAAATGATAAAAGTTTTAATGAGACACTAATATTTCTGATAAAGTGGCCTATGTGATTTCAGAGGAATGCAGTAATTCACGTTTTTCTAAAACAAAAACAACCCAAACCTAAAAAAACCCTGCAATATATCATAGTTATTATAAAATAAAACGATTGTTATATCTCAGAACCGATGAATTAATATCTGAGAAGATCCATAAAAGTAAGGTTAGCTTATTTGCTTCTGAACAGGGGGGTGAGGGCTGAAACCTGCCCGTGTCATTTCTGGTACGTCAACCGTACATCTTCAGACTGCAGCCGATACCGGTGAGTTACGCATTGACAGCTCACGCACTGACTCACCGCGCACCTCTGAATCAGCACTGGATCCCCGCAAGTTGTTTCCTTGGGGGAAGGCAGGGAGAAGGAGCTGGTTTGGGAAATAACGTTTCTTTTCAAGCCCTTTCACCTTGTGCGGAATCCTGGTCTCGCTAAACCAAATCCCCGTCAACTTCCACGAGGCTGCGTTCAACCCTCCTCCCACTCGGATGCGCATTAAAAGGGTGCAAATAAATCTCAGCCTACAGTCGGGGATATTTCACGGACTCTTCCCCTCCCAGCTGCCCTTCACCCCAAAGGCCGTGCGGGAAGCGCAGCTCCGTACGCGCAGCCTGAGCCAGGCCGGAGCTCCGCGGGCTGCGGGGCGGTGCGGAGCGGTGCGGAGCGGTGCGGAGCGGTGCGGAGCTCCAGGGCGGCCGCCCCCGGGCCCGGCCGCGCTGCGCGGCCTGAGCGCCCAGGGAGGCTGCGCGGATGCGCTCCCGTTCCGCTCCCCTCCGCCCCTGCGGAGCCGCGCCCCGCTCCAGCCGCGCCCCGCTCCCGCAGCGCCCCGGTTCCGCAGCGGCGCGCTCCAGCCGCGCGGCCGAGCGCACGCAGCCGCCGCGCTCCCCGCTGGGCTCCCGCAAACACGGACAAGCGCCTGTCATGGCCCCGGGGGCGCCTCTCTCCGCGCCCCCCTCTGCCGGCCCCTCCCGGGCAGGCGGCCCCGGCGTCCGGCTGCGCCCTCGCTCCGGGGCGGCAGCAGCAGCGCGTTTGCCCGATAAGCGGCGAGGCCCGGCCCGCCGTGCCCGGCGTGCGGCACCGCGCTCCCCGCCCGCCCCCGGCCCTGCCCGCGGCCCCGCGCCCCGGCCCCGCTCACGCTCCACGTCGTGCAGCTTGGCCCGCTCCTCCTCCAGCTTGCCCTTCAGGCTCTCGGCCTCGTTTTTCAGCGATGCCAAGGTCTCGTTCTCGTGCAGCCCCTCGGTTGCCATCTTTGCAAAGGAAGCGGGGAGAGAGAGGAGATGAGAGCGGGCGGGAGGAGGAGTTTGCTTGCCTGGCTCCCAGGGATGCTGCTGAGGCTCCTGCTGCCTCAGCAACGCCGCCGGAGCCGGCCCGGGCTCCCCCCTCCCCATGCTGACGCCCGGGGCCGGGCTGGATGCTCCTCCAGTACCTGACCAGACACCGCGTGGAAAAACACCCGTGAGAGCCCGCAGCCCCGCAGAGCACGGCAGGCTCAGCATCCCCCGGGCGGGCAGCGCGGGCGGGCGCACCTCTGCCCTTCTTCCGCTCCACCAGCTGCTACTTGCTGCACATCCCAGGCCATTTTCACAGCCCGAAAGCTTCATTTCCTCAGAAAAACGTGCAAAAGGGTGTTTCTGCTTTGTACCCAAACCTGTTTGTGCCAGAAGTTGCACGATCTATAAGGTAATAAGGAAAAAAAAAACATAATAATTCAATATAATTCTAAAATATCAGCCTGGGAAGACAGATCCTGTCCAGCCTTTGCAAATCATGGCTCAGCACCACCATTCCCATATACCCCTATAGGTAGGGGCAGTAGGAGACTTAGGTCAGGTCTCTGGCCAGGCTTCTGTGCCAACAGGACAGATGCAGTGGTGTGAACCCTTCTCACCTATGCTTTGAATGAATTCCTCATGTTAAAATTTTGTGTTATCAGGTGTTTATCCAATTTTTTTTTCCCTCTTAAAGCAGCCACCTCTTTCCCCTGCATACAGATAAACACACCAGGGGCTGTGCCCTTCCCAGACCTTGACAGTGGCCAGTTTCCAAAACCCTAAAGGGAACAAAGAACGTGCTGGTTTGGTGTGAGCCTGGCGCTCGGCCTCATGTCTCTGTGGGCTCTGCTCAGGTGCTGGCACATGGAGTAGCTGCCACTTCCACAGAAAGAGCCATGGCACATGGCCTTGCAGCTCTTCTTTCCCTGTGAGTTCCTTAAAAATCCTCTTCTTATTATTACATTAATTGTCCTTGATTTACACAATTGACTCCCCTTGTCCCCCTTTAGTCTGAAAATGGACAATGCAATGGCTATCGTTCAACCTGGTGCTGTGCCAAGATTGGAACGGGAGATAAGAAAATACGTGTTTGCAGCTGTTGTTTAGACTCAGGGCACGTCCTGGACACAGCGTGGGTCTTGGGGAAGATACAAATCCTTTCCCGCACCGGGCTTAGCAGCCGTGTCACTGTCCGACCGCCACGCAGGGCTCTGAGGAACGTGGCTTAGATAACATCCGTATGTCAGACGGACACAGTTCTGACAGGGAAAAGCCCAGGTTTTCCTGCCCTGCTGATAAGAACAGTCTCACTGCCTCGGGGAATGGGATTAAAAAGTCCACAAAGAATAGCAGGGAAGGTGAGAGTCTTTGGGAACCGCACATGGCCAGACCGATACATGATACTGGTCCTGAGATGACAGGGATAAGCAGAGCCATGAGGTGCAAGAAAGGCCTCTATGAGCAGAGTGAGCTATAGAAGTGTGTGGTACACAGTGTGTATTTCATGAGTTTGAGTATTTAGCTCATCTGACCAAGCTGTTTCGCTGCCCATGTCGTCGTTAGTTAACCAAGCAAAAAACACAGGTGAGAGTATCGCAATCCGGGAGCTTTCGCTGAGATGAACCAGAGCTGAATTAAATTAGAGGATAACATAGTGCTAGGTCAACTAAACAGGGGAAACATCACCATTTAGTAACCGAACAAAGCTTTTTGTTTCTCCCTTCTCCTAAAATCTAACCATACTGAAGGCAATGTAGTTTTAACAACGTATGAGCAATTCCTTAAAAACAAACAAACAAAAGCAATAAATAATTGGTTAACGCGGTATTAGAATTCGCTACACTGGGAATCAGCAATTTCTGATTGTGTTATCCCTCTACATGTATTGGTTTTGGGGAAATGAGAAAGCCTGGCTGATGGAAATGCATGTGTGCGCCTGCTGGACTGCAATTAGGAATTGCATGTGCAAAGCAGCCAGTTGTGCACCACATCACGCACGTGTGTCCACAAACACCTGCACGCGTCCGGCGAGGATATGTTGCGTGTTTTGATATAAGCCAAAGCATACCCACAGTTCTGAAAAAAACAACTGAGAAAAAGTAAAGGATCCAATTCTCCTTCCCTTAAGTATTTCAGTGCTAGAGCAATGAGCGTTCTGAATATTTCTTTTAAAATCTTTTACAAAATAGATACGAAGCAGCAAGCTAAAGCCAGATCTACCAGAAGGCTCTAGATCCACTGCAGGGCTCACGGGATGCTGGGTACTGACGTCTCAACCTGCGTCCACCCAGCAGCTGTTTCGGGGGTAGGAGTCGAGTGTAACTCCCATAATGCGAATAATAGCGAGAAAGTTGCAGGGACTGTAAATAATAAACAGGCAGTTTCCTGCAATTCCAGCATGCGTTTATCAAGTCATGCAAAAAATGACTGGATAAATGGCTATTTATAAGCTGTTGGCCAAGAAGGACCTGATCAAAGCAGCAATTTCAAAGTCAGGAGAAGCAAATAAAGCAGGAAGGGACCGTCCTTTGTCTCACAGTCATTACATCTACATTTCCTTCTAAACAATGTAAGCATGAGAATGCGCTGTGTCAGCCAGTGGACAACGCGACCAAATGAGTGCTATCACCTGCCTGTAGAACAGCGCTCTGTAAACACAGCCTCCGGAACCTTCCAGCATTCCTGCAGAGATCGTTTCATCTGACATTCAGTGCAACAAACTACCGGACCCTGCTCCGTCGTGGTTGAGACCAGTTCCGAGGAGGAAACACTGAAGGATGTCTCCTCCAACTGATAATACACAATGGTTCGGGAAGATAAAATAAAACTACCCCAAGTTGGAGTAGGATTGAGACAACAAAATTCTTCAGTTTACAAAAGGAGTTTTGGAGACCACCTCTTCAGCAGCCACAACGGTTCATGACCTTAGCTTTGTATTTCGTCTAAAAAAGCCCCACTGTGGTCTCTCTAGAACAAAGCTCCCACCCAGGAGAGTGGGACATCACCTCACCAGCAGTGACCGGAGATTAGAAAGCTCCAACACGGTCCTTTCTTCAGGCGGGTGTTCTGGAAGGACTAATCTCTCCCACCACCACCTTCCATGGTGCTGCGCACCCACGGTGGCAGAAGACTCTACACCTGTCCACCTTATCCTCGCTGTAGCTACCTCCAGCCTTCACCCAAGTACCGCGCGTGGCATACGAGACGACGCATCTCAGTGTGAGACGTGGGCCATGGCGGAGTTGTGACAGCACTTCACCTGCGTCTCGTTTTTACTGAGACGGACTAGATCAACTTCACACCTCCTGGTCACTGGGGAGTCACTTTCTCAGGATCACAGGCCAAGGACACTTGCCCACTTAGAGCAGAGCAGAGTTTAGACAGGCGCGTCACGTTTGCACAGTGAGTGGAAAGAGCCTACAGCTCTTTCCCAATCAAGAATCGTGAAGTGTCTCCTCAAAGCCCAGGGCACCCCTGTTGCAGGCTGGTGGAAACAGTGGGTGTCTGCAGAGCTGTGTGCTTGCCAGTCTGCAGGCCTGGCAATGCTTATTTGCTCTCCAGAAAAATCCAACCTAACAGACCATCAACACAGCCAGCCCCCCCGTTTTGCAGTCTTAACGCATTCTGGCTGATAAAATCAATAACGTACCATTTCCACACATAGCGAGCAGTAGCTGAGTTGTTCTGATTTGATGTAAACAGCCCTGAGGGGCTTCTCTTTGGAGCACTTGTCGCATGGACCAAATACAACTGCTAGGAAGGTCTGGTCGCACATCTTTGTGGTCCGAGAGAGCTGAAAGAGAAGGAGGAGAGAGTGCATTCCAGCCCAGTGCAAAGCCCCCGCTCCACCAGCTCCTGCGGCTCAGGCTGCGATGGGCAGCTGTAGGATGGATAATCTCTCTGGGACTAATCTCTTGAGCTCGATGAACTGTCACTATACGCAGGACACTCACATGCTCTGCAGATTACATTTGGATGAGGAAAAATACAAAGCAAAATATACGTATTGTTATAACGTGCACTGATTGCACATTGTTACAACGTGCGCTGTGCACACGGGTTCACTGCACGCAGGAAGTTACTCTTAGTTTTTAGTTAATTATTGTCAGCAACCAGAAGTGTATAACAACAGCTGGACTTGTGAGGAACCCGCACTGACCAATATTTATTGTTTTTCCACTGCATTAGGAAATGGCCAATGTTTCACATTATTTTTAAAGCTGCAAAGACGGCCTGGGGTTCAGGCAGCAGCTACAAAAACGTTGTGAACAACGTGCGGCTTGAGCAGAAATTGATGCTCCAAGCACGCCGAAAGCGGGGTCACAATGAACACACCTTTGTTCTCCAGCCAGGTGGCCCTGAGGATCAAAGCGGTGTCACCAAGAGAGGACTAAAAACTACTCGAGAGTCAGAAAAACAAACAAGAATAATACTGCAGTGCCATTTTCCTCTGTACATTTTTCATAGGGAAAATGGGACCTTTCACCACTTGTAAAATGAAAGCTTTTAGCATTAGTTAGACATGTACATAAACACTTTATGGTTAACAACCAGAAGAAGCTATTGCAAGAGAGGTTGAAATGGAGAAAAAGAAATTCAATGAGCTATGCAGATTTTAGAACTTGTTCGGCTCGACATTATATGAAAAACCAACTTTATCCTATGTGCCTGCCTGCATTCTGCTGTTTATTCTGAAGTATTTCAGCAGACTACTTGAAAAATGAGATGATAGACTCAGAAATGCTGCTGTTGCCTCCAGAAGATGCATAACCTCACCCCACAACACGCGGGCGGCAATCTGTCCTGAAAGGAACTACGGCATGGAGCTTTCAATTAGCTACAGGCAGTCACTGAGGTTTACATCCCGTTTGATGAAAAGCAACATATATATCCTGAAGTTTTCAATGCATTCTTCTGCAAACAATGGGCCCGAGAGCACAAGATGCCAGGAGCTGCTGTGCTCCAGCATTGCTCGCGGCTTGGAGGTGACGGCAGCACCGGAGCTCAGTGCTGCTGGGTCCTCAAAGCTGGGCTATCTGCAGGAATAAGCTGGACTATCTGCAGGAATAAGCTGGACTATCTGCAGGAATAAGCTGGACTATCTACAGGAATAAACTGGACTATCTACAGGAATAAGCTGGACTATCTACAGGAATAACCTGGTATTCCGATGTTCTTAGAATTCGCGGTTCCCACTGAGGGCACCTTGGGTGACACCATCACAGGCCAGCTCGTCTTTGGGAGGAAAACTTTTGCTTCAGAAGCAGCATAAAATGAACGTATTACGGGGGAAAATGCAATCCTATTTGAACAAAATATCATCACTAGATGTAGATACTTCAGACAATAAACACTCTGGGCAGATTTTATTTTCGATGAAGTGCGAGAATTTGCTGTAGTAACATACAGGGTGAATCGTACCTGCTATCAGTATTTCACTTCAGATGAGATTATGACACATTATAAAATTTCGCTACAAGAAAAACCACCAAAACTTCTGAATAATGAAAAGCCCATATTATACCCAAGATTGATTGTGACAATGACGGATTTATGTACTATTTTATAAACTATTTAAGCCAAAAAGATCTAAAAGTATTGCAATCCCTTGCACTGTAACCTGCAATTTTAAACTCACGAGGTTTTTAAGGTTACAACAGAAATGGAACAATGGTGGCCTGGTGAAACATTAAGAAATATGCTACTTACAGAGAAATTCTGTACAATTAAACTTGACGATAAATATCCAAAATTACCCACCTTTTCAAGCAGCAAGAACCTGGAGAGTCTCAGGACGACTAAATAAGCTGTGGCAACAGCTAACGCGGAAAGGCCACCTTCCTCTTAAGGCTGCTTAAAGGGTATTTAAAGCTCAGCCTCTCCGGTTGTATCACCTCAGGTCAGCTACGTACTGGCAATTATAGCTTAAAGGCTTTATTTTAACCACCCTCTTTCAGAACACAGAATACGGAACATAAACCATTAGGTAAACTAGATCTTACCTGCCTGTTCCATATAGCAGCAATTTTTGGGTGGTTTCCAAGCATTAAGGTTTAAACATCCTGGGGAGGTGACTAACGACTGGTTTTTCCCACTATCGAGTTGACTCCACTGAAGTCAATGATACAATTCAGCAGATGTTTGCATTTGACAATCAAGAGCATCCAAGACAAAAGAGGAAACCAAACAGATCTCAGCCCACTTGGGTACAAGTAACTTGTGCTCCTCTTGTTTTGTTAGGATATTATGGGAGCACAGGACTGGAAGGCACCACCTGAGCTGCCCAGCCCTATTGCCAGGAGCGGCAGGAGCCTAAATACACCCAAAGACACCCAGAGCATCTTGCCCGTCTCTTCGGGAGCCACTTCAGGGCTTTCTTGCTGCAGCAAAGGCCAAGGACCATCATTGCACATCATCCCATCTGATGAAATAGCTTTCTCCTTTATTATCATGCTAGAAAAGTTACAAGTAATGCCTCTTCCATGTGTCTACCCTCACTACAACTGCTCCTTATCTTTGGAAGAACCACAGATAACAAACAGAATTTTGTACCTATGCACAGGTTGAAATCAGCAAAAGCAAGATGGGTGTCTGAGAGCATACAGCAGACACTGAGAATTTTGAACTTTCTTTTAAGAATTGTATTTTGTTTGCATGCACAGTGTCACCAACGTACTTCACACAAACCTTCGCAGTAACCCGGCATCGAATCGCCAGAACAATTTTCCTTGATCACTAATTTTTGTAATAAAGACGCACAGGCCTTCTGACACTTCCACATGATGGGGATGGGAGTGTGGACTGTGGTTTTCCTCGTGCCGTCCCAGGTGACGGACAAACCGCTTTGGGAGCTGTAAAACAGGCTCTGTACAAATTACAGCAACACAACCTGCTTGCATTAAAACATTCACAGAAATTCATGGAGACGGTGAACTGTTCTGACATGGAGACACACGATGTTAGAGCAAAGCAGCTGCACCACGAAATAAAGGCTTACAGTGCCATACCAGACTGACAGCATCCACCAACCTTCACGTAACTTCTATCAGATAATCCCACACTGGAAAGATAACTATTGCATCACTCAAAACACTACAAATTGATTTAAAAGTTACTTTATTTAACAGATTAAAATACTTGTCTACCTATATGTCTTTGATATTTTCTACAGTTCTTATTGCTGATGAACAAAACACACAATTTTTCCTTCATATATTTTGAGTACCTCTCTGTGGATATCACCACGAATATACCGCTGTACACAGGAAACACCAAGAACAGCAAGAATGATTCCTCTTGTATATTTACTGATTGTTCTGTGAAATTAAACAAGCAGTACTAACACTGTGTATTAAAAAATTAATCAAATTAATTGTTCCTTCCTGCAATATTTAAATTAACTACATTAATTAGAATCCTTTAAATATTTCAAAGCTTTAGGACCTGGTTTTAAGAACTATGTCTAGTAGGCTAGCTAGAAGTCTATCACTATTTACTGGGGACTTACTATGGACAGTCATTGTTGTGGTGAGGTCAGTGCTCCCTCACCAGTTGTTCTGATGGAATCACTACTAACCAGTCACTGCTCATGGTGAGGTGAGTGCTCCCTCACCAGTTGTTCTGATGGAATCACTACTAACCAGTCACTGCTCATGGTGAGGTGAGTGCTCCCTCACCAGTTGCTCTGATGGAATCACTACTAACCAGTCACTGCTCATGGTGAGGTGAGCGCTCCCTCACCAGTTGCTCTGATGGAATCACTACTAACCAGTCACTGCTCATGGTGAGGTGAGTGCTCCCTCACCAGTTGCTCTGATGGAATCACTACTAACCAGTCACTGCTCATGGTGAGGTGAGTGCTCCCTCACCAGTTGCTCTGATGGAATCACTACTAACCAGTCACTGCTCATGGTGAGGTGAGTGCTCCCTCACCAGTTGCTCTGATGGAATCACTACTAACCAGTCACTGCTCATGGTGAGGTGAGTGCTCCCTCACCAGTTGTTCTGATGGAATCACTACTAACCAGTCACTGCTCATGGTGAGGTGAGTGCTCCCTCACCAGTTGCTCTGATGGAATCACTACTAACCAGTCACTGCTCATGGTGAGGTGAGTGCTCCCTCACCAGTTGCTCTGATGGAATCACTACTAACCAGTCACTGCTCATGGTGAGGTGAGTGCTCCCTCACCAGTTGCTCTGATGGAATCACTACTAACCAGTCACTGCTCATGGTGAGGTGAGTGCTCCCTCACCAGTTGCTCTGATAGGAATCACTACTAACCAGTCACTGCTCATGGTGAGGTGAGTGCTCCCTCACCAGTTGTTCTGATGGAATCACTACTAACCAGTCACTGCTCATGGTGAGGTGAGTGCTCCCTCACCAGTTGCTCTGATGGGAATCACTACTAACCAGTCACTGCTCATGGTGAGGTGAGTGCTCCCTCACCAGTTGCTCTGATGGAATCACTACTAACCAGTCACTGCTCATGGTGAGGTGAGTGCTCCCTCACCAGTTGCTCTGATGGAATCACTACTAACCAGTCACTGCTCATGGTGAGGTGAGTGCTCCCTCACCAGTTGCTCTGATGGAATCACTACTAACCAGTCACTGCTCATGGTGAGGTGAGTGCTCCCTCACCAGTTGCTCTGATGGAATCACTACTAACCAGTCACTGCTCATGGTGAGGTGAGTGCTCCCTCACCAGTTGTTCTGATGGAATCACTACTAACCAGTCACTGCTCATGGTGAGGTGAGTGCTCCCTCACCAGTTGCTCTGATAGGAATCACTACCAACCAGTCACTGCTCATGGTGAGGTGAGTGCTCCCTCACCAGTTGTTCTGATGGAATCACTACTAACCAGTCACTGCTCATGGTGAGGTGAGTGCTCCCTCACCAGTTGTTCTGATGGAATCACTACTAACCAGTCACTGCTCATGGTGAGGTGAGTGCTCCCTCACCAGTTGCTCTGATAGGAATCACTACTAACCAGTCACTGCTCATTGCATTCTGGCTCCAGGGAAGGCTGAGCAAAGCCAAAGGAGACCGCGCTGCTCCTAAGGACCCTGCGATTGAAATGAAACAAATAAAGCTGACTTAAGCTCGGTTTATCAGTAAGACCAGACCAGAGCAGCTGCATTCACTCCTGCTCAGTGTCTGGACTGGAAGAGGGATGCCAGCAGAAAACTAGAGGGAGAAAGAAGATGTGCATGCTCAGTGTGTGTTCTGGAACACACTGCACCATAGATGGACCAAAGGAAACGGGAGGAGGAATTCACAAGCTGAAATTACTCCCACTTTTCCAGCCTTGACTCAAGAACAAGTTTTTAAGTGGCTTAATTCACTGCAAGCTGCCACACCATCCAGCCATGAAGGGCTCCTGTCCTTACACCGTCTCTGAGCAAAACCCAATGCATGGGTTTTATTAAATCCTCGTGAGGAAGCCAAGTTTGAAGCTGTTGGGGACTTGTATCGTTTCCAAGGCGTGTGGAGAGGGGGTGAAAGGAAACGTCACTTGAAAGAGGTATTTGGTATCCAGCATCAGCTGTGGAGCATCCTCACGATGGCTCAGCATCGCCTGAAATCATAACAGAAAAGGTAGGAGAATATTGTATTAAGAGTCAAAGAAAACCCAGCGCGTTGTTCGCTTCCCATTGCAAATCTTGCTTTCACACCATGTTAAGGAGACTTGTTTTGATCAGTTCCAAATGTTTAGAAGCAGAGCAACTTACTAATAATATCATATAAAGGTCAATTATAGCTACGTAGCATCAAAAAACTGCATGTATGGAGTATCCTGTAACTTGGATATGAAAAATAAGAGTTGTGGCGCTTACCTGGACCTTACGAACAAATGATGGAGTCACCCTTTTCTCAAAATCGTCTATCGGAGTGTATGAGTTGAGGATCTTCACTATCTGTTCAAATTACAGAAGACTGGTTTAGTATGTCCCAAAAAGTGAGAAGACAAAAAGAAGAAATCGTTAATATGACGTATTTATTGATATTTAACGGAAGTTTCAGCAAAGAACTTTACAATAAAGAGAGAATTTTGAGTGGTTATCTAATGAGTTGTTACATATATGATAATTGCTGTGACTTGTTTCCAGAGACTCCAGCAGGATCCAGGAGATGCAGGAAAAGCTGAATTAAGGGAAACACAAGAAAAGCCTGTGACAAAGTGAAGAAAACCCACTGTGGAATAAAAGCAAGGGACAGAAGGAAGCAGAGAAGTATCCATCACAGCAGCAGTTAAAATGCTAACGATCGGGAATAAAGAGTTGAAAGCTCAGTTTAACAAGCGGTGATGTGGAACGCTGGTTTTGTCAAATGGAAGGCCAACAGCTCCTTACAACAGGTTATTTTAGGTAAGATGCTGCAGTGGGGGCTGTCAGGAGGAAACAGATGGTTGGGTTGGTTACCTGCACAGGGGACAGAGATGTGCAGCGCTCACAGATTTCCTTGGCGTCATCGTCCGTCATCTTCTTGACCTGCAGGAGCCAGGCTGCCTGGGACAGCGGCTCCAGGGTCTCTTTGGCGTTGCTGCTTTGAAGGTTCTTGTCCTTCAGCCATTCTTCCAAGTAGCTGATGTTACATCTGTGTTAAACCATGCACAGAAGTGTCAGGCTCCCCCACGCAAGCAAGTTAACGTTAAAGACTTGGAAAGAAAGAGCGCTCCTCTTGTCACGGAATCATAGAACGGTTTGGGTTGGAAGGGACCTTCAAACGTCAGCTGGTCCAGCCCCCGCAGCCTTCAAATTCATACATTTTAGGTTAAAAACCGTACCGGTAGAATATAGAAATCAAACAATAGCTTATTGATCTGTAAATTTAACCCTTTGTATATTTCAATCATGTTTACTTTTTTATTTCTTAAAGCTTGGAAAACAGAAAGCAAGTTATTAGTTTAGCTGCCGTCTACAGAAAATTACTAACATATACCGGCATTGCCTATTACACTGGAGCATTGTATGTCTTTAAAATACTCATTTACAACTGATCTGATAGAGGGAATGAGAATAATCTTTGCAAATTACAAAGCAGGGCCGGGCTTAAAACTGATGATGTAAAGGTTAAGGCAGCTTTTTCCTAGTAATATGCCCAGAAGGGTCAAGATGTTACTGATTTCTTCACCTCAGCCTGCACACTGTCTAACGGAGAACAAGTGAACCATGTCTTCGGCAAAGCAGTTAGGAGCGTGTTCTCTTAATGCTGGGTTTAAGCCCCAGGGGCTCTGGCTCGGTGCCTTTCCCAGCACAGAGCACGCAAAACGCAAGGCAGGTTCGCCGTGTGCCAGGGGCCCCGCACCTGGTTACTGCAGTAAGAAAGAGCTTAAAGTACTATTTAAAGTACTATTCGTGACATCGTGGGTGAACCAGCATGGAAAGAATCCTGGACGTGTGTGACTTCGAACTCATTTTCTCTGTCTTTTCCTCCATTGGTGTTTCCATGGAAAGAGCAATTGTAATACATTCCTGAAAAGACTCCGGTAGAGCAGCTGCAGAACACCCAGTGACTTACAGGACGCTACGAGAAAGCGTTAAGAATGGGTTGTGAAGCGGGTGCTTGTGGAAGCTCGGCTGGCTTTACCTGATCTGCATTCCCTTTCTGCAGGAGCACATGTCCTTGCGCAGGAAGAGGCTGTTGAGGGCCACGGCCCCGATGAGGAAGAAGAGCTGCCTCACCGCCTGCTTCAGCAGCTCGGGCTCCAGGCCGTTCTGGCACATGGTGCTGTAGAAGTAGCTGAGCTGCTGCAGGACGGAGGTCATGGTGTAGGAGTCCGTGTTGTCTATGCTAGAAGAGCGTTTACGGAACCCGGTGGGTTTCAAGCCAGAAATGCCCTGGAGACTTTCATATTCCAGCATGCCTGGCACTGAAAGACAATAGAAAACAACCGATGGGACAAACGCTCCTAAAGCTCCTTTCGGTTATAACTCAATTCTTAACCAAAGCCTGCTTTCAGGATATTTCAAAAGTGAAATGGTACAAGGAAAATAAGATACTGACCCAGGCTTCTGGAGCACACAAATTCTAAAAAGCCTTTTGTTTTGTAGAACGTTGACTGGTTTCAAATCATTACCCCACACCAGGAGACGCCGTGAGGAAAACATCTTTCCAAACCTTCCAAGCCACCAAATGTACCATTCAGTGGGATTTATATGTGCACAAACACACCTGCAGGCACGCGTATGTATAAACCAACAGGAGAAACAAGCCTGCTCCATCCTTCGCCTCCATGTATATGTTTAATTCGTATACTTCACAAGCCACATTCCAGTCTGTTTGGGTTGCTGCTGCCTTACCGATCATGGGCTGAATGTTGTTCTCCATCACAAGAACGAACTGGTGGTAGATACGAATGGCCAAGTCGCTAAGAATTTGTCTGTATTCCGACAGGTCAAAATGCTTCAAACAGTTCTTATTCTGACGCGGAGTGTTACACTTCATAAATTCCTGTAAGTTGTAAACGTAATTATTAGAAATCACATAACATCATAATTAGGAATTGTTACTATAATCTAATGTATAGATTGGAGTAACTCATTCCATCACTGGTGAACACAGTCCCAGAATGAGCCAAAGCTACAGCTAATTGGATGCTTCAAGTCCAGACCTAATCCTAACTTGTGCGAAGTCTCGAATGTTCATTACAAATATAGATTAAAACTCTAAATTCTACATTCATCCCTTTCCTCCTGTTGTAACCAAATTATAAAAGGCTGCTACTAATTACGTTTAAATGTTGTCAGTTCTCCACTCCCTTTAGATGTGATCGAGATGCCCACAAGAGGGAGAACTGCTGCTTAGGACAGTTCTGTGATCCCAAGGCTTCTGGTGCCTCTGCTTTCGTCCTCAAGACTGTATCATTCTCATGTGCCCATGCAATCCCAGTTCAGTCTGCCTATGTTTATAAAATACAGTAAGAATTTGCAATTTACAACAATTTAAAGTAATTCTGTATTTCAGGATAAAACACAGCTTAACCTAGCAAGTGAAATAAGGGGCGGGGGGGAAGGGTATTTTATTGGTTTGCTCCTTTCCCGAGGTTTTCTTTTGTAATCTCATATTGGTAGCACTGGGTTTGAATTGTCACAATTATAAAATAGTAGAACTGTTTTATATATATATGTATGTATGTATGTATGTATGTATGTATGTATGTATGTACCTGGACAACTCAAGTCCAGCTCACATTAAACCCCTGTGGAAGAGTTCAAATTAAGTAGCAGCTTCCACTCATGGCTTTAATCTACTTTAGAACTTTAATGTTTCCTTGATTTCACTTATCTGTTCGTTTTACACCGTCACGGTTTGTGTAAGACACACAGTACTACTGCAGAGCCATATGAACGTCTATCTGCAAAGAACAGTGGTGAGCTGGCAAATGATTGTTATCATTATTTTTAATTCCAATTAAATTCTGTCACAAGTAAAGTAATGGAATTATTCGATGAGATCATTCCTACCTCTTCCCCGCTGTACTGCTTCAAACAGTTCAGAAAATAATACGTATTGGAAAGCCAAAAGGACAACATCTCGAAGTCTTCCGAATGTTCCTGAAATGTTAAGTGATGCACAGTGATGTTAATGCACTCTGTATTCAGCACAGCAGAACCTGCACTGAAGGCTTTCCAGGGATACTACTGCAAACTTCAAGAAGCCTGTCACTGATGATTCCTGTTCTATTGTAGGAACAGTAGCAAGTGGTAGTGTGAGCATTCCCCAGGTGTCCTGTAAACCTTACATCAAAAATCAAAAAGTGCAGTACAGCCAAACCTAATTCCTACCTTAACAACCTGTTTGATACCGTCGATAGTCACGTTCATGAAAGACTTGAGCATGTCAACGTCGTTCAGATAATCCGCGTACCTCACACACATGAACAGGATGTGAGCTGGGAGGCCGGGTATCATATTCACTACCACTCCACGTGGCTTTAAATCTGCGTGAAGGAGATTAATCAGTTTATTACATGAAAATTCAACGGTTGGGTGTATCATTCTGAAGAAGACAAGCATTATGGGGTTCACTTCTTCAGCGACCGGTCACTTGGTAACGGATTCACTGACTAACTGCTTGTTTCTGAACACTTCTGTAACAGTAGTGTTCATATAAGAGCATTAATTAAGTTTTCCAGAGTAATAGGAGATGATTGTGGTCAGTTTTAGGGTCCAGCATGGGCCACGCCAGACAGGCCAACTTCAGAAAGCAGTTTGCATTTAACTCCCCCTGGAAGTCCCACCAAGTGTTGGCGTTGCTTGATGATGCACATTCTCAAAGACACAAACATCCGCGAGGCTGAAGCCGGCGAGAAGAGCGATGCTGTTTCCAAGCAGTACTTTATAAGGGTACCAACGTACGCGGGAAATGTGCTGAGTTTACTATTAATCGTAAGCTAACGCAAAAAGCTGGTTTGGCATAGAATCGGTGTTATGGAGTGACTGAGAGGAAGGACAAAACCCCTCTACAAGAGAGACCATGACAGCACAGTTCCCCTCGGCGAAGAGACAGACAGGAGCGCAACCCAGCACACACGGACTTAAGCCCAGTGACTTACAGACTTGGTAGATGACCAGGGAGAAAGTAAATTCAAGTCCCTGGAGTGCTCTGGAGATTCATAGCTTTATCAGTGAATAAACAATAAGATAGATCATAGAGTTACTATTATGCGGAGTAAGACAAATTATTTTAATGGCAGACGAAGCACTTCTGTATTTGAAATGATTGGCAGCAGAGAAAGAGCAACGTGGAGCCCCCGAGTTTTGGTGGTGGGAAGAGAGCGGAAAAAAGGCAACTTCCAACTTAAGGGAAATACGGCGCCTTGTAATTTCTGTTGTCGTGTTCGACACCAAATACCACTGACTGCTGTCAAAATGTGAAGTGTTACTAAGATACCGAGGATCAGGTTTTGGACGATCCTTTCTTCATCCTCTCTTTTGTACTCCATCATTCCAATGTACTCTTTGTCCAGGGCTGGCACACAAGCCTCCGCTGTCAAACACAAAAGCACATTAACCTGCAGGTAAATGACATTAGAACTAACGACTGGAGAAAGGCAGTTTTCTCTATAATGAACAGGGCATGGGCCCTGTTCACAACAACATTCTTAGCTTATGGTTCCAAGCATCATGAGTTAAATAACATTTATATTATTAATGTGATCAGTTTCACTGGATTCAGTGGAATCGCTCGCACTAATATGACAAATAGCAACGATACAGCTCTACGCTGGTCACCTCGGCCGTGTTCTGAAGTGTGTCCTATAGAGAAGAATCACCTGCAGTAAGAGCTTTGTACAAACTCATTTCAAATCAGGTACATCTGCCATCTGGAGTCTAACGGGAGCAGCAAAACTACGACTGCCGGCCCCGAGACACTCGTGCGAGGGTGGGAATTGACTCCTGCTGACACAACGTGATCCTCCTGGCTCAGTCTTTTATCATGTAATCTAGGCCCATTATTTTGCTGGGACAAATATACATGAAAGGGCTTTTAGATAACTTGTGCTGATGGTTCCCTGGGTTTTTTTCTCTGAGTGTTTAGAATTTCAAACCCTACCTTCTTCTTCATTTTTTTTAATGTACTTTCTTTCAAACACACACTGAACATCTAAATCCATATTAAAAAAATCACGTGATAATATCTCACTTTTTTCAATAGTCTTGGTAAGAGTTTTGATCTGGTCCTCCAATTTTTTTATTATTCTGTCTTTCATGTCGAGTTTTTCTTCAAGATCCTGTAATAATCAGAGTCAGTGAGTTGAGAACAAGTACAATTAATAAACATCTTCTACTGCTACATGTTACTGCCACAGTTAAAGAGCACTGAGTTGTGCTTTCATGTGTATTTGGTGGAAGGAACATGAAGCCTTCATCAGTTTGTTCTCCCACAACGAACCGAGAAAGCGTCCGGCCCACACCACGAAAACCCTGATTTCTTTCTCTTTATCCTGAGTTTCACGTACAGATTCTTACTGACAACTGCACTTGCTCACCATGTTTTCTACAGTGAGTCGAGTCGTTTCTTGCTTCATCTTGTTTTTTACTTCATCCTGGATTCCATCTGCGATCAAACCATTGCTCAGCCCCTCAGTCGCTTGGGTTGTGACTTTCAGCCTCTCATTTCCTTTTGTGTCTGCTTCATCCTGGACCTCGTTTGTTCTAAGAACAGACAGATATGAAGCTTTTTCTCTTATTCTCCTTCTGTTAAAGCATTGTATCAAACTTGCCCATTACCTATTAACTGTACCCAGGGCTCACATTGGACATGGTGCTTTAAAGAGTGGAAGTGACTTTGTTACCCCAGCTTATGACAATTACATTTCTTATATTAAAAAAAATATATATATATATTTACCGTTTTTGTGTTCTATCCCCTTCTAGCTCATAGTGCAGTCGATTAGACATCTCTTTCATTTTTTTCCAGTAATAATTAGCAACAAAACCCAAAACAAAAGAAAAACAACAAAAATCACATTTGCTTGCTGTTCCGTGCTAGTAGTTAGTAAATATCTTCTTACACACATGATTAATTTCATCTAACAAAGCTGAATGACGTGACAGGTCACGTATCAAAGAGACCCTGAGCAGTGCGCAGCACACGGGTGAATTCTAAGGGATGGGGAATCCAACGCTACCAACTTCTCACAGTGGGCAGCGGAGCTACTTGTGAATCTGAAATCAACCGTCTAGAGAGACGCCACAGCTGGAGCGACTCAGAAACCTCAGCAAAGTGGCCTTTCCTCAACACAGAACTTTCAAACAAACCAATTTAGCGAGAGCTTTTCCCTCTGCTTCTCATTCTGAATTTTCCGACACCCTCTAACGCCCACTTCGTCGTACGCCTTAAGTTTCCAAATATCTTCCCTTTGCACGATTGCTTCCACCGTGCATCCCCCACCACGCACATTCTCAGCAGAGCCCTATCAGATACACCTGCAGACACCCAAACCACAGAACTGAGTGGCCTAGAAAAAGTTTAAAAGAGGAAGAAAATACACATATTTGCATACATTTTATTCCTTAACAACAGAGGTATAAACTACACAAGGTATTTTTTCATTGTGCGTCTTACATTCTACTAGCAAGAAAGTAAGCAATGAGGTAATAAAGTTATCAAATAATATTGCTTCAGCTTTTAAAATTGAAATACAAGGCATTCATCATGTTCATCTTAACTGTAAGACTACGGGCCACGCTGGTACTTTACCTTTCAGCTTTATGGTCTGCTCTTGAAGACGGTTTTCAAGGTCTAGTTTTTGATTTTCAAGCTCAGAAACTTGCTGCTTCAGATCTGGGATCACCTTTTAGAGCAAAAGGAGAATGGTGCATTGCAGGGGCAGTTCCTACGAGGCTGGCGAAGCCGCAGCTGCCGCAGGCAGAGCCGTGAGCCCCCGTGTGCTGCGGTTCCAGCGGCTCCTGCTGCGGCCACACGAGAACCAAACAGCAACTAAACCTTCACACCTGCCCAGCACCACCGCTTCTCGGCCCTGGTTTACGGAATAACAGCACAATTGCGTTAGGTGGGTTTTACACAGGACTAGTAATTAGGCTCTTAAGCCTCGTCTGCAGTTGATGAGGAGCTGGGCCTGCTCAGCCGCCCTCTGGTGGGGACGGTCTCAGAACCCCACCGTTCTGTGCCTCCAGAAACCCCACACATCTGGCTTTTCACTCTCAAATCACAGAACTTGTCAACCCCAGAGAAAGAAACATCTTCGTAGAATCATGGAACAGTTTGGGTTGGAAGGGACGTCCAAAGCTCACCTAGTCCAGACCCTGCCATGAGCAGGGACATTTCACCCAGCTCAGGCTGCTGATGCAGTCACTGCTTCCAAGCAGCTCCCGAGATAAAGATGCTCATTTCTGCGCTCGGACTGGGGGGCAAGAGCAAGGCGACGGTTCTGAGCTGCAGACCCTCAGTGCAATGACAACCAGCGCTGGTTGCTGGGGGAAGACCCAGTGGCCAAGCACCCCCAGAGCTGCTCACAGCCCTTGCCTGCCCCCCCACACCCCAAGAGAATAGAAAGAGCAGAAATGAGAAAACATCTGGGTCCAGATAAAGCCAAATGCCCTCTTTGCTCTTCCTTATAGCTCAGCTTTCCTAGGCGGGACTGGCACTCTAAGGCTCGGCTCCTAAGGATGCGCTCCTGGCCGGCTCAGCTCGGCTGTGTCCACCCAGCTTCTTGCCCATGAGCTGGGGCAGAATAAGAAGAGAAAAGCTCAACACCCAAGCCATTCAGCAACAGCCAAAACACTGTTGTGCTATCACATTTCACCCACAAATCCAAAATGAAGCATCAGAGTGCTACAAACACAGCCACCTCCACCCCAGAGGGACCCAGCAGGGTTATAACAACGACCCACAGAAAGGTACAGTATCGCAAACCTGCTTTTCATCAAATCTGAAATACCAGAGGCATTCCAGGAGAAAACTGTACGGTCTGACCAAAACCAAAAGCAGAACCAGAACCAGTTCAGGTTTACACCTGTCCAAACCCTGAGACTCCAAGGACACGACCACAAGATCTCGGGGGTTTTGTGCCACGTACATGTTGGGATTGTATTGCTCCGTAAGAAAAACATGCTTTGCTTTACTACACCCCATCTTACCAGGTTTTCTGAAGTTAGCCTGCTGACTTCAAGCCGAATGCCATCGTTTATGTCATTTTCCTCACGAAACAGTTTTTGTAGATGGTTAATATCTTGGCTAAGATGTTCAACTTTGAAGTTCAAGCCTTCAATCTCCTTCTCATAGATTTCTTTCTGAGACTGGAAATGACTTTCCAACACTCTGTGAAAAAAGGGAGAAGAGCAGGGCAGGTGTAGAACGACCTCGCAGCAATGGGTCAGGTTTAATGCAAAGGGAAGACGAAGCACCACGGTCAACACACACACATCCCACTGCGTCCCCTGCGCATTAAGGGAGTTGGAAGTCATGCATGATAGAGGGAACATGTTTCCCTGATGGGCACATACACACTTATCTCACTGACTTAGTAAAAGCTCGTTAAAGTGATTTTTAAGCTGCTTGGCAAGTCATATAACATAGTGCTTGTTCATTTCTTAAACAGGTGCTCAGTGTTGTGCTGCCAAATTAGTCACTGATCTTTCCCTTTATTTTCTAAATCAAGTTACGGAGACACTGAATAACCGAACTAACCTTGTAGCTTTTTTCAAGCCCTCGTAGGCAAACCACAGCTCTCCATCCTCGTTCAAGTGTTCCAGATCCTCCGCAGAGAGTCTGGAACACAAGGCAGCATCATCAGTGTGCGGGTGAACCAAATGCATCACTTGAGCTTTTTAAGAGCGATCTCGGAACAAAATTACCTGCTCCTTACATCGTCAAAATCGTAACTTTCAAGAAGCTGTTTCGTAACTTCTGACATCTTCTCTGGAAAACAGAAAGTTTATTACAGGAATTGTTTCCTCCACACATTTCAAATTAAGTTTGATTACAAAATCAGACCAACAGCTTCCTAAACCTACAAGGTTCTTTCCTGGCACTCAGTAAACAGATCTGATTTACTACAAGAATATGATGAGGGACTTGGTTGTGATTCTGCACATTTAAGGCGCACTGCATAGGTACAGCACCAATATTCTTGGTTTTCTAAACACATAAACGTTTCTGTTCTGAATCTGGACAACTATTAGGGATGTATGGATGGTTTTTCATCTATTGCCAGGCTCCCCCAGCAAAGGCTGCAGACACAGGGCTGCTCCATGGCATTGTTAGCACAGAACAAGGTGCACAACAGTTGTGCTCCTTACTAAGTACCTGTTCCCAACAGAACCCAACTCAGCAAGTTATTCGAGTATATTTGACATCTGTTGGACCTAAGGCTGAAGACAGGCTGGACGGAACCTAGACAACGTATTGCTTTGGCGTTCTTGGGTCTCTATAAGCTACTTGTTAAGTTCTAAGTGAAACTTAAATTCTAAGTATTGATTTTTGAACATAAAGCAGAAACGTTTCAATCAGTTTCTCCAAAGGGGCACCCCGGGTCTCAGCATTCAGTAATCACTTTGCAAAACTTATTTTTGTTGCTGTTTTTTGGTTTTGTTTCTTAACTTTGCGAGCAAAGGTCTGCATAGAATTAAATCACTACGGGATGGCAGAGAGAACTGGGTTTTGCCAAAGCTGGCATGGACGTGAGCAGCTTAAACCGGCCTGGTTCACACTGTACTTGGTGAGCTCTGCATTATCTGTACGTAACTCACCCCTGAGCTCTCGCTTCTGTGCCTGGGCTTGCTTCTCGACATCCAGCTTCTGCGCCTGCAGCACTTCGATCTCCTTGTGCAACTCGGGGATCTTCTGAACCAGAAGAATTGCGGATCGAGACAAGGAGTGAATGAGCATCAGTTAAATCACAAAGATAATCGTCATTAAGAACAATGGTAAAAGGCTTAAAATGCCTTGGGTTGAAAGCATCTGGTCCTCAGGCGTGAGAGCAGAGCAGTGATGAAACGTAGTGAACGTGTTCGTGTCCTGGAATTGACTCGGAGAGAAAATGTGACTTTACACAAAAGTGCTGTTTTCAGGTTCAATCTATGAACTCCTTGCATGAAAAATCCCCTGAGAAATTAATGCGTTATTGGAAAAAGAAAAAATGATCCCCACACGTAAACACTCGGGCACAATTACTATCCAAAACACGCACTTCTTTCTGCAAGCAATAACTTACTCATATGATGTACTATATGAAAACAATGCAACATAGTGGTGTATCAAATCCAGCTTACTAACTGCATCTTCTAAAAGTGCAATGGAGAGAACAAAATTAGTGGAGATAATCTATAAATGAAACATCTGCGTTCTCCGCTTGCCTTATCGGGCAAAGCCTCCAAAAGGCGCCGCGTCGTACGTTACCTGGGCTTGTTCTGTAAGTTGCCCCACTTCCATTTTCAGGCCATCCTGAACGACCATTTCTTGCTGAATTTGATGCTGTAGCTGAGCTTTTTCCTCTTTCAGAATCTTAATTTCTCCCTGGAGCAACTCAATCTGCTTTTCATAGTCCTGCTGCTGATTTTGGAGTTTTTTCTCAAGCATCCTAAACAAGACGATGAAAAGGTGGTTTGCTTATGTACATTCATAAGTGAAAGTGGGCTCTGATTTCGTTTTAATTTGAAGGACATGCTTAACTGAAGAAAAATTAGATGAACAATAATGGGTTGAAAACGCTATCCTGCATCCTCAGAATCAGTCACAAAATGGATGATGAATGTCCCTGGATTTCCCTACCTCTAATTCGGATATTGGGACTGAATTTAAGAAAAAAAACTGGGCTTTTTTCCCAGTGAAAGGCTGAATCTGTAACTCCTTTAGAATCACCCTACCCGAGCAGCTTTCTGCTCCGTGTACGGTGCCGTCAGCCCTGGGGAAGGACACGGCACCAGGAACCCCGGCACTAACTCCAGTCCTATTGATAGTCTACAGTTATTCGCAGCTGGAACGCCACAAAGCTCCCAGCACCTTCAGTCTTCAGAGAACAGTGTTTGTCTGGCACCCAAGGTCCTCCGACTCACACTGGAATAGAGCCACTGGGAAACAAACACTTGCATGCTGCAAAGCAACAACCACTGATGGCTGAATAGCAGGATTTTTAATACTGCAAATTAAATACCGATGGAGAGGAAAGCAAGAAATAAAAGCTTTTCCTCTATATTTTTGAGCAAATGTCCTTTACAAACACGGCCTTCCCATCAAGCTGAATCCTTCGATTGCCCTTCAACACTGACTCCATGGGAGTGGTGGCCGCTGCGCTGCCTCCCAAGGAGCCGCTACGAGCAGGGCTGCCGCAGAAAGACACACGGAAAGACAGGGAACTGGAAAGCAAGAAGAACCTCGAGCCAACAGTATCATTTCTGACCCACACAGCAGCATTTGCTTCTCCTCAGCTCTACGTGGAGTACTTAGTACCGGCACTAACGGCCAAGAACACTGACAGGTTCATCAGTGGCAGGAGCGTAATTCAGGAGAAAGAAATGCAAGGAAAGAGGAGAAAAGAATGCTGTTTCAAAGCAATAAAACTCGGATTCCATACATTCTCTGGTTTTCTTCCTTTTGCACGTCACTGAAGAGCTGCTTCGCAAGGTCATCCATTTTCTCTGTCAAAAAAGATTTCAAAGATTTCATGCAATTACGCACATTCATTACAGCAGTATGACCACAACGAGAAGGTTTGTTTTAATGAGCGATCCTTAATGTATTTTAAGGCTGAAACTGCTCTCTCAAGTGCCAGAAATGATCGCAGTAAATTTTGTAAGTAATGCTCTAGAGTGAAAAGGTTCCCAAACACCACGTGTTATTCATCTGTAGTATCCTTGATCTCATGTGCTGCCCGTGCCCTCTGAAATCAGCTTCATAAGAGCCGTATATTAAAGGAACCAAGGGTGAAGCGACACTTGGAAGGAACGCGCGTGGAAACAGGAGGAAAGCTTCTGCAACCGAAAGTACAAATTCAATTTAATTATGAAACTAAAAGCATTTGCACTACACATTCTAAGCAAGAGATGCTTAGGACCAGCTTTTAATTTACTGTAAATTCAGCATTTATATTGCTTTTATTGCTGAAAACCTGACTACAACTTTCCCCCACTGTAACTCCTTTCTAGCCCCTTTAAAACTCCTTTTAGCTATTGTACCTTTCATTTCCTCCGTTTTTTCTTGCAGCTTTATTTCTAAGGTCTCTTTCTGTTCTTGCAATTCTTTATTCTGATTCTCGAGTTTTAAGATCTTCTGTAGACACAAAAAGCACAATATACAAATGACAAAGGAGGAAGAAATAGGTCGGGGTGGTCTCACATTTCAACGAGCACACGGGGACCCCTTCCCTCCCGCCACCCCCAAAAGGGAAGTCACTGAGTAACTCTTGAGTCTTGGATTTGGTAAATCTAGCAACTGAAAAACAATATTTAAACTAAAAGAAAAGTAGCCGTATGGCAATTAAAATTTACCTGTTCACTGTCCTCTTTGTATTTTTCCCCTTTCTCTTCATACGTTCTCCTTTGAGCAATTAACTTCTCGAGCTCTAATTCAAGCTTCTGAATCGTATCGGTGTCGTTCATATGAGCTGAAGCCAGACTGGTCAATCGTTCCAGCAAACCGTGATTTTCTCTGTTCTACAATGAGCAAGACGGGTTAAAAGAAACCAGGAAAGGCAAACCTTAACTGCTTAATACAAGCCTGAACAAAGCACCTGAGCCACTTCTGCTCACCACCCCACATCAGCCATGACTATTTCAACCGAGGATCGTTCCCATCAATTAGATTAAAGCTACCATCCTAAAGATTATTTGGCTCTCAAAAATAAGCTGCAAAATAAACATGATATGGAATTCCCAAAAGGCACTAAATGTGTTGCAGCAGAGCAGCATCTCACACACCCTTCACCCCATCCAGAGACCGCACAGACGGCTTGAGAAAGAACAGGGCTCATTGCAACTTCCCATTGGCACAGTTAACCCAAAAATAGCAGGAAAACCCGAATGATGCGTCCTACCCTGGTGTAGGAAGAATACTGTTACTTTATTATAAAGGACCATATCCCTTACGTATTCTCCTACATTGCCCAGTAAAGGACAGACACTGTAATTCATGTAAGTCTCTACCCAACCGGAGAGCTCTGAATAAAACAGATAGGATAAATAAATGAGTACAAATCGTAAAGTGGCTGGCGTCCCTCACCTGTTCTTCTACTCTCTTCTGCAGCTGCTGAACTCTGTAGGAAAGCTGGATATTCAACACGAACCGCCGGATGCTCTGGAACCTGCGCCTGGCGAGCCACGCGCGGGCGTGCTTCTGGAGGATCACCGCCTTGCGTTCCTCCAGCATCTGCCAAACGGAACATCGGCACCTCTCTGTAATTATCCACGGCTCAATCAGCACCGATCAGAACATCCCGTGGATCCACACACACTACCAATGACAACGCTTCTCGTGGAAGTGTTAATATCAAAATACTGAAATCCCCAGGCTGCGACACATTTGAAGCACTGTAGCAGTCACCCAAATGATCCGCACCATGTGTAAAGCAGACAGAATTCTTTGTAGCTCAGAGATTAGATCTAAGATACCGTGAAACAGCATCTTATAGCATCAACAGAAAAACAGAATAGAAGTTATGAGAACCAGACAGGCAAAGGTGAAGGATTAGGGATCACTGCCCTTGTCTCCATCTTTCTTACAGAGCAATAGCTGATTCCAGCTACTGAAACAGAATTTTTGATGACTGTACCTTTCGATATCTTTTTCTTGCTATAAATCCTCTTGTGTAAGCTTGAATTGTTACAGCAGCCACGTGGATGAGCTGGCAAAGTCTACGGACCAGGTAACCCCGGCAGTACTTCTGGATAACTATAGCCGCCCAGGTTTCCTTCAGAGCCCTTGCAGATACAGCTTGCCTTCATCCAAAAGACAAGTCCACTTAGGTCACATTAGATTTCTCATGCTTACACCCTCACTCAGCCCAGTCACACACACAAATCAGATATTGAAAGCAGGCATCCACTAGCTAAAACGCAGCTTTTCTTCAAAGTGAAAGCAAGGGAATTCTTGACAATCTTCGCAATGTTTTCCACAAGCAATTGTTCTGATGGGCTCTCTCTGAACATCTCAAAGCCCACAGCGAGCCACCTTCCCTCAGTCTGCTCTGTGAATGACTGGAGCAGCTTCTCAGCTGCATAACTCCTCATAATTCATACACACTCATTCATAGGCCCTCGGAAATTGCCTTTCCTTGCTGCTACCTGACCTCTCCTCTGGCTCTGAAGCTCAGCAGTAAACCCAAGCCAACAACCTGGGTCCCTGATCTACCTAAGGATGGTGTGTACAGGTAGATAAGCCCCTCAGCAATGTGGCCGATGACACCTGGAGCCTCTAGAGTACTTTCTGAGTACACCTGAATAACTCGACATTTTCAAGCCTGCTGGAGAGAGTCCAGCGCAGGCACCAAGATGCTGGAGGGAGTGGAGCATCTCCCGTGTGAGGAAAGGCTGAGGGAGCTGGGGCTCTGGAGCTGGAGAAGAGGAGACTGAGGGGGGACTCATTCATGTTTACAGATATATAAAGGGGGAGTGTCAGGAGGATGGAGCCAGGCTCTTCTAAGTGACAACCAGTGACAGGACAAGGGGCAATGGGTGGAACCTGGAACACAGGAGGTTCCACTTAAATATGAGAAGAAACTTGTTGGGGGTGAGGGTGTCAGAGCCTGGCCCAGGCTGCCCAGGGAGGTTGTGGAGTCTCCTTCTCTGCAGACATTCAAACCCGCCTGGACCCCTTCCTGTGGAACCTCAGCTGGGTGTTCCTGCTCCATGGGGGGATTGCACTGGATGAGCTTTCCAGGGCCCTTCAACCCCTGACATTGTGGGATTCTGTGTGATTCTGTAATCACAATCAAGAGGAAATGGAAAGACAATCTGAATTGCTCTTCCATTACAAATTACACTTCCACATCAGTGCTGGCACTAGCCTGGCCCTCAGGCACACCCCAACAGCAAACTCAGCGATGAGGCAGAAGTACCGCACGGCGCGCTGTCCCCGGAAATACTGCTGTATGGTCACGGCCGCCTCCCTCATCCGCAGGAAGCTCAGGCGCTGCAGCCAGCCGCGAACGCTCGCTTGGATCAGGATGCACGCCCGCCTCAGCCTATCCGACCGCAGCTTTTCCAGGTAAGCAACCTGCCCTGCTCTGAAGAAGATTTTTGTTCTCCCAAACTGATATTGGTTACAGTCCTGAAAATGAAAACAACAGGTATATTAAGTTTTTAGTTTATTACTGCAGACCAGACACGTTCTTCCTTTTATAAATTGTCACTTCTTCCGAAATGACGTGATCTTGCTAAATAAGAATATCCCGTTTGCCTTCTTTGTAGATGGGGGAGTGAATGGGGAGAAAACCCACTTAGCAGGAAAGAACCAGAGAATTACATCCAAAAATTGCACCCTAGAGATCTCAAATTAAAAAGAGGATCTGGACATATCATTAAGGCCTGGAAAGCAATCTCTTCACCCCCCCTACGGTCTGGTTCCTCGGGCTCAACGCTGCCTTTTGGCGCACGTGTCCAGCCTTGACCCAGCAAGCTGTATGCACAAAAACTCTGGGGAGAAGCTGCTTTCAAGCTCAGGTTCCCACTGCGGTCTGTGCTGGAGCCACATCACACGTGCACCCGTGTTCACCCTTATACCGCCCGAGCCTAAGCCCAGTCCCAACACGGTGACTTTAACTGCTGGCTGGACCTGGACCAGCCTCACCACGACACACTTGCTAACGAACAGGAGCGACAGGCAAAGCAGCACGGTTTTAGAACAGCTCTCCAACACGCTGCATTCCACCAACAGCCCCTTGTGCGCATAAACTTCCAGCACTTGCCAAACGTACATCGTTATGTTCACTGGTTTATAGATATAGGTAGAATATCTTGCATTTTACAAGTGGAGATACTAAGCACAGAGAGGTTAAATCATCTGCCTACAGGCAAATCACGACTGTGTCACAACACAAGGTTATCGACTCGCTTGACAGCGACAACGTAAATACCTCACCTATCTGAGGAGTGAAATGCTGCTCCTGGCAGAGACCCCTTGTATTAACCATAGATGCTAAGCCATATAATGGCTCAGAGCACACAAACCTACCTGGATTAGTCGCTGCAAAACAATCTTGCAAATCTGCTTCTTATCATTGAAGGAGAGCTCCTGCTGTGTCATAAGAATGCTGTAACGGCTGAAAAACTCGATGTAAGTCCACCTGGAGAATTCAAAGTTAGCGAGTGAAGTAATTTACAAGACACGTAAGTATTTGCCTGACGCAGAGAGGCCCAGCGCTGTCCCTACCTGGAGGGGTAACTCTGTGCACTAATCCGAATGGTTTCCAAAACGCCGCACGCCCGCAGCTGCTGAGCCACTCTTTTCGGGTTAAACCTGAAAGAGCAGAGTTGTATGTTACATTTCTGCTGGCTTTGGCAAGCTATAGTAATTATAACCGTTCTACTGGCTGGATTTCTATTTCTGCCCATAGAATGCTGCACTCCTTACTTTTTATACAGTGTCTCAGTTGGGTTTTTTTTAATACGTGATAGGGAGTATCTCAGTTTTCCTTTTCTTCCTCCAAACAAAAGGAAGACCGTGTTTATTTATCTCCTCTGAAAAGTCCTGATTTCTTCAGTATTAACTGTGATAACAAAGAATGGTGCCACTCCCAGCACAAAACATACACAGAAATGAATTCCCTCAGCAGCCTGCTGGGAAATGACTCCCTCCAGGCGCTCCTTAGCACACCCATAGGAATAAACCAGGATTTGCTTAGGAATACCTGGGTCCAAGGCTATCGCCACATTCTATTTGCATGGGAAGACCCCGAGCGGCTCTGCCCACCAGCACCGGGCTGCAGAGTCCAGCCAAGAGCTCCCTCGGCTGACACAAGACTCTGTTGTCCTTTCCCCAACCCACGGTAAGCTCGGCCGCTCTAATTCAGACCTGGTTTTGTATTATCTAAGCTCTTTTCCCCCCATGGCTATTACACAGAGTGATGAGGTCCCACGGCAGTGAAACAGTGCCGTTTGTAACGCGTTTTGTACGGACAGCCTGGCACCCAGAAAACGAGCTAGCACACTTCAAATGAATCCAGAACCAAAGTTTGCTCCTTCCCTCCTACTCAGATACGGCAAAAGCTTTTATTTCATTTGTCATTACAATGCTTTGCAGCTAAAAGCTGGAAACTGTAACTAAAGGGATTCCGTGTGTGCTCAGGAAACAGAGCAACGGCTGCATCAGGGCTGACTCCTGCAAGTGTATTTTAACATTAAAACGATAAAAAATGGTGGGAAAAAGCCGAGGCTACACTGCTCATACCTTTCCTGGCTTCTAAAGCTCTTCTAAACATTCCTGTGGACAAAAGGGAAAGTGGCTTTTACTCCCTAGATGTGAATTGGAGCCAGCCCATCCTGTACAAGAGCAAACACACCTACCCAAATTATCCATCAGCAGAAACCAAGGGCGGGCAGCCTTGCCCCTCAAAATGTTACAAGAAATACACAAACACTAGTATCCGACTTGAGAACTTTTAGGATAATATTGTTAAATATCAGTAACTATTACTGAATTATTCTATTTTTGTAAGACAATGTTTTTTATTTCAGCTATCTTTAAAGGAAAAACATGCCCTGTATGGGAGGTTGCTCCACAATACACATTCAGTCTGCTGACATGTAGCTACTGAGAAACGGAAGAAGAGTCTTTGAAGTCTGTAACAGCCCAACAGCACCAACATACTTACTCAAAGGGCAGCTTCTCGTCATTCGGCTTTATGCACCGCACATAATGAGGGGTGGTTGCATTGAGCGTCACCATGAGTAAAGACAAAGAACTCCGGAACTAGAAAACATCAGACATACAATTTTGTTACTAAAACGCTTACAGCTGAGTAAAAAGCCCAATCTTTGCCAGTTTTTGACTGGACACTGGGAGGTTTTCTTAGGGTGTAGATCCTGAACGCAAGAACCCCCCGCGAGCCCCGCGGAACAGCCGCATGGGTACCTGACTGCCAACAGTCGTCCGGAGCTGTTTGTTAGGGGGCTTGGGAACAGGCCTGGCGGATTTGATGTTTATAGTTGAACTGAAAGGTGAAACGGACACTGGATTGTCTTGGAAAAAATTTGCACACAGGTGAAACTAAAAGTGTGGTGAAAGAATCACAGTTAAATACTGTGTAACTGTGATAACGTTCAAACACAAATTACACTTACTATAGCGCAAAATGCAGACCCCATCCACCTTAACGCTTAGGCCGGGAATTGTAGGACTTTGAACTGGATCATTAAGGCACAACCAACCAACAACTGAAGAACCAGTTGCAAGACAAAAGTCAACAACTGTTAAGTAGGCCTGCAAGAGCTACTTTAATACAAGCAACCATAGACATAAATACAGAACAGAGTTAAAAACAAGATCACTTGTGGTTATATTTTCACAATACCTAATTTAAATTAAGAATTTTTTGTTGTCAGATTAATTTTGTTGCTTAATAGTAACGCTGAAGGCTCCAGGCTGCAGAGAGGAATGGGATGGAGCCTTGGAGCAGATGGGCAGCAGCGGGCACATGGAACACATCCCGTGCTTTATCTGCCCCGGGATTCTCTGAATCTCTTTGAAGAACAAACGAAGGCAGCTGTTACTGATCAGCCACCAACATGCTCTTCAAGGGAGATATTAAGAAAACAAAAAATACTAAAATAACCAGCAAAGTAAACACACATATATGAAAAGCTTGAATACAGCGTATTTCCATCTTGTATGTTATTTCGTCATTAAAAAAACCACGCTTGTAGAATATTAATAAAAATTAAGACTAAACTAATTGATTAAACATATTAAAAGTTGTATCAGAACAAGTGTTTTAAAACCAGATCTCAATGAATTTCAGATATTCAGAAAACTGCTCGTCACTGGTTGCTCACAAACCTTGCTCTCCTTCAGGATTTCGATCAGCACTTCATGGACCGTATCTCTGTTTTTTTCCAGAAATCCTTCATGTTCATATTCTACCTGTGCGAATGGGTGAAATCATTAACTTCTCAGTGACAAAACACTAATTTTCACTCTAAGGGGTGGTGGCCAACGAGCTCTTCATGGGTCCGAAATGGCCCAAACGCCGCTTTCACCGCGGTCATTATGGCGAGTAATGCGAATTTAAACACAGACGGAACCATCGGGATCCGCTATCAGCTGTGGGTTCCTTCTGCCTTTGGGAGGAGTTGATCTCCTCCTCTCTTCATTATTCTACAATATCGAATCAAAATACCAAAGTAGGAACACCACACTTGAAATGGAAATAGCTGAGACAAAAATGTGCACGGACTACAATCTTAGCTATTTCACTTATACATGGTGCTCTTTTCTGCCTCTTTATCTTGCTGATTTGTTTTTATACCCTCAAACACATTATCTTAAGCACTTCTTATGTTTCATGGCATGTAATGGTTACCAATAAATGAATAGTACTTCGTACAGTAGATTTTATAGAAGTCCCAAATAAGCGTGGTTAATATTTCCACTACTTCCCAAGTTTGCTTCTTTTCTAAAAGAGCTACTGCTCCAAACAGGGTGAAATAACACGGGATTGTTTGCACTCTACCTTATCAGCAAAGTGTTGAATGACGAAGGAAGTGTTCGACATCCTCGGCTTTTCAAAGAGCGCGTTTTTATTGACAAAATTATTATACAGCTTTTGAAGCCAGTTTTCATCTGTTCCGTGGGGCAACTGCAAAAACGAGAGGGGCGGTCTCTTCAACAAAACCCGGTCGGACTGTTAACAACAGCAGAACTGCTCCCTAGCAATAAACCCTGGCCGGACAAAGCGAGTTGTGAGGCCCGATAACAAAGGACTTTGCTGACCAGAGTTAACTCTCTGATTAGTTCTACATCGTCCTGTTCCGAGAGGATGCTACCTGCAATTAGGGACAATCTGAACCCTGAAAATGCTAATGAGCAGAATGACAGATGAGCTGAGGGTATATATATACACATATATATAAGGGTACAGGGACAGGTAAGTTAGCGGATGTTCCCTAATGTCCTCTCTGGTTTGCATTCTGAGAAGTATGACTTGCCAGTATCACCAAAACACCTTTTAGAGGCCGTTTGAATGGGGTTCACCTTTCCCTGCCCTGTTCTTCACCAACAAATCTCCTCCAATAGGTTTGGAAGCCTGAGGAACCACACACGTGTAGAATAAAGTCTATAGATTGAAGAATTGGTCTAGTCAGGAGAGGAGCACAGGGGAAAAATAGCAAGATGGAAGAAGAAAAAGCAAAGATGTGGGTTTGGTGCATCCAACAAGAACCTACCAAAAAATGGGGTTTGATACAAAAACTCTTTAGTTTTCTTTTTTTTATCAAAATGAGGGATTCGTGGTGTAACTGAATTATAGAAATACTGGTGGACAAGACCCCTGTGCTGCTCCGGGACCGCAGCGCCCAGAGGGAAGGAATCGGCTCTTGAGTCAGCTCCTAGGTCCAGGTCAGCTCTATGTTCTCCATTTGATAAGAGACTGAACAGCTTACAATTTAAAAAGAGGGTGAACATTCATGTCCCTTCTATGAGGAAAACGCTCTACTTCCCATTGAAAGGAGAAAACATGAATTAAGCCACAACCCCAACTGCTTAAAATCTATACAGTTTTTTATGAGCTCATAAATACAAGACTTTTAACTTACCAAGCACTCTTCATCCAGCAGGTCTAAAATTCCCATTTTAGCTTCAATGAGGTCAATGACCGGCTGGTTGTCATAGAAGTCTATTAGCGTCCACGGGATGTCTTCCTTCATGTATTCTTCTTGTTCCAGTTTAAAGACGTGCTGGGTACGTGCAAATGTCAAAATGGGAGGTCGCAATTAAGGAAGAAAACATACACAACGTGTGCATGTGTGTGATGGCGTATATAAGATAGAAACAAAATATTTATATATTTTGCAGTATAGTATATACATCTGTCTTCTAGGAAAATAAACTCCGAATTTTTCATTTATATTTATGCATGTGTATATATATAAAAAGAAAATCTTTTCACCTATTACTGGATAGCCATTATCCAGAAATATCCACTACTCAAACACCAACAGCATTTGCTAATATCCAGTCTTGATAATCCCAAACTGAAGCAAATAAGATAAAGAACTACAACAAATAGAAGGACGTACCAGGTTAAATTGCTGCTGCAGTTTCTCATTAGCGTAATTGATGCAAAATTGTTCAAAGCTGTTCACATCAAACGTTTCAAAGCTGAAACACACGTCAAATAAGAACAAAAATAAGGTGATGCAACAGGACTGGAGAAAACCCTTGACTTTTAAACACAAATTATAGTATCCTTGTAAGACTTTGAAGCTATTGTAATGTTTCTAAGAAAGTGGAATAGCCATAGAACTAATGAAGGTGCTGAGGCATTGCCAGATTTCCCTGTTACCAGACAGAACAGAGCTACAAAATCCAGAGTTAAAGGTAAAAATTAATTAAGAGTACAAACTGAAAAGAGCCTCTTATCACCTCCACAGAAAAGCACGACTTAATTTGTTTCCAGAGACATCCTTACCCATAAATGTCCAAGACACCAATAAAAGTGTGTTGCTTGCCAGGGAACTGCAAAGCTTGGTTAATTCTTTCCACAATAAAGTCAAATAAATGAGAATAGATCTTCTTGGCCAGGGCGTCCCTGGCATTAACGGCCTGGGCCCTCGTCATCGGCTTTGTCACCGTCTCCGATGAGGTGACAATCTTGCGGTGGCACAGCCACTGTGCCATTTTGTCACCGTTTAAATCCAGAAGTTCACAGAATATATTGAGATGTTGATCTTCCCGCTTTAAAGAACATAAATAAATATTATTAGATTACTCTTAATACTTAAACTGTTGTTCAGACAGGGAAAACCGGGCAGCGCCGACATCAAACTGCTTTCCATGTTTAGACAAAACATCAAGGAGAGGTAAAGCAAAGAATACTGGACAGACCTCATGGTACAGGAGAGAAGAAATCAGACTGGCCGGGACGCTTTGGATTAAGACATTCGAAGAAGAGGTGACTTTAGCGTATGTTCAGGTGTCCTGGCCAGTCAGCCTGGCACAGCCTGCTGGGACACGCTCTGAGCAGCTTGGACAACGCTGTATGTATAGATATAGATATATAATACATATTTGTATAAACACTCGCTGGGATTCTATGCAGACGAAGGCAGAGAAATCTCTCAGTGTCATAACCAGATTTAATGCTGCTCTGAGCCTTAAATATGAGAAAAATGATTGCTAAAGGACTTTTGGCATAGAATATAGAAGAAAATGCGGGTATGTGAATGAGCTGCTTCCTTACACTGACGGATGATCTCTCATCTCCAACAGCTGCTATTCCCACATTGCCCAAGTGCAGGATTGCTGCCAGCATCTTAAAAACATCCATCTGAAAATCCTCCTTCAGACCTGAAAAAAACAATTCTTGATTATTTTGAACACTCAGGAAAGGTACAATTAATTAAAATAGCACGATGCTGGATTCCTCGCTTTGTTCTGTAGCCAAGAACTGTATACACAGCATCTCTGCAGACCGGGATGCACAGCCCTGGTTCTGCCCACCTTCTGCTGTCCCATCTGATGAGAGATGAGGCATAAACTCCTGTGTCTCCCCGAGTGTGAGACCAAGCCCGATTTGGCTGTCACATACGCCATATAGGAGCAAAGACGCTTCCAATTCCGATCCTGTCACAGCACATCAGTGTAATGGCCAAGAGGACTTAGTGATCTGCTCATGAACAGTGAGCACCAGTTGCTAACAGTCATTTTGCTCTTGGCACTTTTAGAACAGATCAACTGTGCAACAGATGAGCCACGAAATACATTATTTTGGTAATTACTACTAAAGTTTTGGACATTTCAGAAACAATGCGCCTTTGCCCATTTCAGAAAACCAACCAACCAACCAACCAAACTGATTTTTCCATCTGTTGCAAAGCTATTCCAAATCATTCACCCAGTAAACCAAACGTCTTCTGAGTCTCCACCATATTTGCTCTGTCATCCACTCCTTCTATCACTGCGCTGCCACCCATTCTTGTGTAGTTAAATTCTTCTGCGCTTCCTGATAAAGAGAAGAAAAAGTCATAGTGCTGGAAATCTGGGACTGAGGATGGTGACTTGGTAAAGGCTCTTGTAACAGCAGAAAACTCAAGATACTGTCAGGTAACAGCTGGAGGATAACAGCAATGATAGATAACAGATAACAGCAATGATAGATAACAGATAACAGCAATGATAGATGATAACAGACAACAGCAATGAGCTGGTCCTCTTCTGAGAGAAATCCACACGTCTAGTTTAGCTGAGCTGACACAAATTAATAGTCATAATTCCTAATGATCTTAATACCCAATTTCATAACCAAACCGGAACAACCACTGAGCAAACACACACCGAGGTCTGCTCCTCACACGTGGCCTTAAAGCTTCCTGTAGGTACAAGAATCAAGACCCTAAACTGGCATTAAGGCATCTGTCACTACAGAAAGCAGCAGAATACATTAGGTACTTGATCATGCACTATCCAAGTTACTAGGGACTTGCTACCAAGTTCAATACAAGCAGGATTAACAGCTAAGTGACTTAAAAATGCAAGGCCCATTGTAAGTCTGTGAGATTTCAAGTACAAAGCACTTAATATCCCAGCATTTGAAAATCCAGGCTTCAAAGTGCTGCACTGCAGTAATGAAGAGCGGGTTGTTTTCTTGAGACCTACCCAATTTAAGGTGCTTAAATTCGGGCTGCATAGCAGATGCACACAGCTGGTAAAATATATGGTAGTTTCGCTCATTCTCTGACTGCAAATTGAAACAAAGAATACCATTACAGAAGGGAGAAACAATACAAAAAAACCCACGACAAACAGGCAGAAAAATATTCAACATTCAACATTATTGTAAAGCAACAATGACACCTGAAGGCTGGATTCTGCTGTAACGCAGTTTAGCAACAAAATCGCCCAATATTAAAGCAGAACATCTTAGACCTCAACAAAAGATTTGAAAGCAATAAATTCAGCTATGCTTTCTTTCCATTACTGATATGCTGTATTCTTTCCTCAAGGTTGGTACTCAATAATTCCTAATTCTAATAATAATATCTACCAATAAGACAAACACTGCAACACAGAACTGTGTGGGAGCGACCACTGAAACTCTGCCCTGTGGGGACTCAGAAAACTCTATTTCCAACCCATCCTCCAGGCAGCAGATATATACAGGTATTTGTCATAGTACAGATATATACAAGTATTTGTCATAGTATAGATATATACAAGTATTTGTCATAGTATAGATATATACAAGTATTTGTCATAGTATAGATATATACAAGTATTTGTCATAGTATAGATATATACAGGTATTTGTCATAGTACTTAAAAAGCTACAATACCACTAAAAGCCAAAACTTCATAAAACAGGTTCTATAAAATGAAATGCTTTATTTAGTAGATTATCACAATTCTCCTCTGCCACCACAACGAATCTCATCCCTCTGCCCTGCATTCGCTGTTCTTTTCCCAGCACCTGTTACTGTTATGACTGAAAGACACAGATTTCTAAATCCTTCTTGCATGATCCCCACGACACCTCCTCCACTTACCATGAGGAAGAACATGGAATAAATCTGTTTTTATTATAAATAAGATTAGCTCTTATTAAAAATAAATCAGATGCAGATTAGTCCTACTATTCAGAAGTTCGCATAACATTTTCTATATGAAATTAGTAAAACCATAGTACCTTAGTAGCTCTACTGACATTGACTGTTTCACCCACCTGAAAGACGACTCTGGATTTCTCGAGCAGGTATGTTCGCATGTTAGCTCCAATGATTTGGTACTGCTGATCAAAACTGATCTCGGTGTATTTTCCAAATCGGCTGCTATTATCATTTCGTGTGGTTTTTGCGTTGCCAACAGCCTACGAAAATCACAAGCTTTCAGAATTGGTTTTACTTGCATCTTCCATAACAATAACCTTGTGACAACACGACTCAGCCACACGTTCCTGAAGTCAAAGGTGCTTGGGGATCAATCTCAGCACCGAGCTGTGAAATGTAAATTCTGGGGCTCGGATTGGGAGATAAGCCTCAAGTCAAATAATATAGCAACACTTAAACTGAGAAGTAGAGGAAGTACGTTTTCCCACTCTAAGGAACATTAACCAGTTTCTATTCCAATTAATAGAAACAAACAACTTGTTTTCTCATAATCTAATTAACAGGACATGGTCAGATAAATCTCTGGAGGCAAACTAGTGCCACTGGTAAATAAGGGAGAACCCGGGTGCTCCTGCAGCCAACAACTTCTTCCCATCCGCAACACCCAGAGGCTAAACTGCTGATTTCAGTGTCTGACTCCGGTGGCCGGAACATCTCTAGAGATTTCACAGAATCCCAGAACGTCAGGGGTTGAAGGGCCCTGGAAAGCTCATCCAGTGCAATCCCCCCATGGAGCAGGAACACCCAGCTGAGGTTCCACAGGAAGGGGTCCAGGCGGGTTTGAATGTCTGCAGAGAAGGAGACTCCACAACCTCCCTGGGCAGCCTGGGCCAGGCTCTGACACCCTCACCAGAAGAAGTTTCTTCTCAAATTTAAGTGGAACCTCCTGTGTTCCAGTTTGTACCCATTACCCCTTGTCCTATCACTGGTTGCCACCGAGAAGAGCCTGGCTCCATCCTCCTGACACTGCCCCTTTCTATATCTGTAAACATGAATGAGTCCCCCCTCAGTCTCCTCTTCTCCAGCTCCAGAGCCCCAGCTCCCTCAGCCTTTCCTCACACGGGAGATGCTCCACTCCCTCCAGCATCTTGGTGGCTGCGCTGGACTCTCTGCAGCAGTTCCCTGTCCTTCTGGAACTGAGGGGCCACAACTGGACACAAGATTCCAGGTGTGGTCTCCCCAGGGCAGAGCAGAGGGGCAGGAGAACCTCTCTGACCTACTGACCACCCCCTTCTAACCCACCCCAGGTACCATTGGCTTCCTGGCCACAAGGGCCCAGTGCTGGCTCATGCTCACCCTGCTGTCCCCACGACCCCCAGGTCCCTTTCCCCTACACTGCTCTCTAATAGCTCATTCCCCAACTTACACTGGAACCTGGGGTTGTTCCTGCCCAGATGGCAGACCCTACACTTCCCCGGGACTCCCCCCCCCGAAGAGCGCAGACGCCAGAGCAGCTCCAGCGCTCACCTCGGTGATGGGGTTGGACGCCAGCACTTTATCCTCCACCCGTGCGTTGCTGCTGGACCTGCTCACCGTGGCGAAGTACCTCATGGCGTACCTGGCGGACACCGTCTTGCCAGCTCCTGACTCTCCACTGACTATAATAGACTGGTTTTTGTTATTCCTAAAACCAAATAATCAGTTTAAATCAGACACATCTAAAATGCACATATAAACATAAGAATTATATACACGGAAATACGAGTAAAAATAGTTGTGAGTTCTAGAAGTTCCTCAGCTGGTTAAGGAATTGCTCCTCCTCTGGTTAAGTTGACCATTCAAAGGTATTCTCAACAGCCAATGGCACATGCACAATTCAATTAAATTACAATTAACACTGACTACCATTAGACTTCAGGTGTTACTTGGGGACACGAAGGACATACTGAACCTGGCCATTTGCTTGTACGCTTCTTCCGCCACAGCAAATATATGTGGGTCCATGTCCCCCATGTTCTGCCCGCTGTACGCGTGGATGATAGCATCTCCGTATATTGGCAGCTGTTTATAGGGGTTTATCGCCACCAAAATGATTCCTACAACCAAGCGTACAGAACAGAAATAACACACAGGTTAGTCTAATGCAATGCCAGCTTTTGGCAACAACAGTTAAACCAATACAAAGTAGTAATATAGTCTAACAGATCAACAAACAAGTCTGTGCTCACACGACAATGAGTTACCTTGAATGAGTTAAATACACTTGGTGAAAACATTGCTCACATCGTATTGCAAACTAACCCACTTTTTTTTTTTTTAAATTTAAGAATATTCTAAACCCCGCATTTTACTTCTCTTACCACTATAGGTGTAGATAAGCTTAGACTCCACAAAACGAACTTTGAGGTTGTGCAGAACAGCTGGTTCATGGAGATAACTGAGCGCAGTGAGGTCGTTCTCGCCAACGAGGATGTCGGGATTGCGCAGGGGCGGCAAAGCAGCTGCATCAACAGGGTAATTCAGGTCCTGTCAACAGAAACGGCTTCAAATACCATCAAACGCATCACGTTTGCACGAACACAAGTTGATCTCCTACCCGTACACGGGATCACAGGGCTGATGGAGCCCCCTCTGATCTCGTATGTCATCAGTTCCATACGTCCCACTGAACTTGGGGGACTTACAGATCACGAAAATAAGATGGAGTTCTTCATTGCGTATTAAAAAGGAAGCCACATTCTCTTTATCTGCAATGTTTTTTACTGAAATCTGTAAAAATGGCAAATGTGTTTAGTTCTCTAAATGAATGCATATTCAAGGAGGAGGAAAAGGGCCGAGCAGCTGCAACTCAATTAAAGCAAATGCCCTTCAGTCGGCTCCCAAACTGCCCTGACTTACGACCTTTGCCTAAAGAAAACGAAGGGGTTGCAACTCATTCCTGTGGCTTTCAACAAATCCATTCAATCCTACATTCAACAGTTGTCTTTACAGAAGGGGAATGCAGAAACGCTGTGTGCAAACTCTTAAACGGCGCTCGCCGTGCGAGTCCCAGTCACTTCCGCTCGAGATGGGTCTCGGTGCTGGTTTCAAAAGTGAAGGGATCTTTCTTCTTCATGGTACGTATATACACTAACGCGGTACAGATAGCAGAACTCTACTCTTTGTACTTTTAAGTAACAGCTGTTCTCTCTATAAATTTCAATATAATAATATAATATAATATAGTATAATATAGTATAATATAATATAATATAATATAATATAATATAATATAATATAATATAATATAATATAATATAATATAATATAATATAATATAATATAATATAATATAATATAATATAATATAATATAATATAATATAATATAATATAATATAATATAATATAATATAATATAATATAATATAATATAATATAATATGCGGGGTTAGCATAAAACGCAGACAGGTCATTTAGATCCCGTAACGGCAAGTCCTGTGTCTCTGCATAAACATATCCCGCAAATCCCACAATAATTACGGCTTTTCTGCTTACAGTTCCGTCTTCCAGTTGCACCCGGAGAAAACGCTCTCCAGCTCTGTAGTTTTTTGTGATCTCTGCAGACTGCCAAACTTCTTCATGGTCAGGGATCCAAACCCTGTTGTACTGCAACGGAGAAACAAGACAATAGTTGGCTTGGCTATTATCGTAACAGCAGAGCAGCCGTGAAAAGAAAGAGTTTTCAAGTGTCAAGGGCAACCTTACAGCTGAACTGGACGCCAGGGCTGTTGGGGACTAGGATTAGCTCTGGCCCTTTCAGCAGGCTCTGTTGGTGTGGGTTAGTTATTCTTCAGTTATTTAGTTATTCTTCATTATTTATTCTTCCTAGAAATCTCAAATGAGCACCTACCAGAAAAAGCGTCTTGCTGAGCAGAATTTAGACCATCCCTTCACTGAATTAAAATATAGGATCCTGAGTGCAGAAAATGTTCTGCCACGGGCGTGAACAGAAAGACTCTGCACAGTCACTGCCTCCCAATGGGACTGAGGTGCAACCTCCAAACACCTCCAAAACCACCGATAGGTTTCTTCTTTACCAGCAGTGAGCTGGCTTAGCTGAGCTCAGGCCCAGTAGGGCCCTCCAGCTCTGTCTCAGGAAGAAAACACCCTTCCTAAAAGCACTTATTTCCAATAGAAACAGATGAATTGTAATTTCCTTTCAGGTATTTGAAGAATAAACCCAACAGAATGACCCCTAGCCTTCTAGAGCATAAATGTCTTTTCTGTTTTGAGAGCCAGAATCCCCCGTTTAATCCCCCTGGCCTCGCTACATTCACGGTCAGTTTAAACCAACTGTGTTTAAATAAACCCGTGAGAACTGCTGCAGCTGCTTACTGGAAAAATTACTCAAGGATTTCATGAAGCGCCAGCATGCCCACAGATACCTTGGAGACTCACACGGCGTCTCCTTTTGGTGTCGCAACTGTTGTTTTGGGCACAAAACCCCTTTTTTTCTTCTTGAATTCGGAGGAAGCTCCAGCAGGTGCTCTGGACATGAGGGTCTCTGCTCCACAAACCCAGTGAACACACCGCCACGATGTGTTCACCAAACCGCACAGCACTTGTAGAGCAGCTTCCTCAACTCCAACCCCAAGGACCCCACCAAACGACTGAGGGTAGGAGGGACTTGGGCAGGGACGCCCTGCAGGTCCCCTTGGGTTGCCCAGGGACCGCTCCAGCTGAGCTCTTAGTATTTCTAAGGATGGAGATTGACCTTTCTGATCAACCATGTGCCAACCTGGCGTGTATGCCAGGTGATGAACACTAATGAAACCTCAGCTGCGTTGGTGATACCTCCTCACCAATGCCTTTGGTACCATGGCTTTATCTTCACGCAACATCCAAAATCACAAAGGCCTTTTCTAAAGAAGCCCGAACCACCATGATGACAATGTTTTCAGCTATTTGACTAAAGAGAGAAAAACCCAGCTTCACAAATATCTATTAAATTGGCAAATGAAAGACATGGCTAAAATCAGTTTCACTTCGATTTTTTCCATGTGTATCTAAGTACAAACCAACTTTCATGTCATTCCTACACTACGCTGATTTCCTAGCTATAAAAATACTTGTCTGTTCACAGCTGCCCAACTGAATTCTTTGTTTGCTCTTACTCCACGTGAGTCAGGGATATCATCACCAAATGGCCCCGCAGCGTCTTCCCATGTGGGAGAGTGAACTGCAGAAGGTCACGGACAAGAAAGGGACAAAAAATCATGTGATCCAAGTACTGATTCTCCAGAAAAGGTCCCTGCAGTTCCTGGCGCCTCCATTGGCAAACGTACCCAGCCTACCAGAGCTGCCTTCTCCAGACCCGGCCTTACAGGTAAACAGAAGAGAGTTTGCTCCTTCGGTATCAAGTTACACCCACGCTCCTTCCTCCCCGTCACCTGCCCAACCTCAGCCCCGCTTACAAAAGCCCCGTTTGTCCTTTCAGCTGCCCGGAGCACGGCACTAACACAACGAATGAACAGTGCTGCACACTAAATCAGAGTTTATTATGGCACCTGTTTTTGCGATAGAAGAGATACAGGCTTATAAATTAGGAATATATGCGTGTTATTTTTGATATTTAAAGCTAAGCAAACAAATCATACGTCACAATACTCTGGCGACGCCAGGCAAAGTGGGAAACGTGCAAAAATTAGAGCAGCCGTATTGAGGCTGAGTAATCTCTGTTTTAGTGCCAAGATTTGCCAAACATATTCAGTGTTTGCATTAAAAAAAGAGCGAGCACTTCGCGATTAAGTGGCCGGGTAAGTGCTGTTGAACTTCACAGCTGCCCCATCGGCAGCCGGCACGTCAGAGACCGACACGTAAAAAAGAGCTCAGAAGTCCCAAAAAAGGAGTTTTTCCCGTGCTGTCCCGGGATCTTAGAGCCGCTGGGACGTGCTTTGGCTCAGCTGTCCCACAGGTGATGCACCCGACACACGGACACGCGTCCCCCCGCCGGGTCCAACCCCCGAGTCCCACCAGCGGCTCACGGGAGAACACGAACCCCAGCCCGCTGCGGAGAGTCGGGCACCGCCCGGCCCGTGTCCCTTGTCCTTCCGTGTCCAATTTCCTTCCGTGCCCCCTGTCCTCCCCATGCCCCCTGTCCTTCCGTGTCCCGCACCGGGCGGCCGTCACCCCCGCGTCCCCGCCGTGGCGCTCCGGTGCGTCCGGGCCGCTCCCCGCCCGCTCACCTGGGTGTAGAGCTCGGCCAGCGCCATGGGGGCCGAGCCGCCGCCGCTCAGGGCCGCCCGCGGAGACAGACGCGGTGCGGCGGGGCCGCAGGGCAGGTGGCCGCCGCACCGCCCCGGACACCGCCCCGGATCCGCGGCCCGGCCCGCCCGGAGCACGGCCCTGCCCGCGGAGCAGCGGGCGGCTCCCCCGAGCACACGGCGGCTCCCCCGAGCACACGGCGGCTCCCCCGAGCACACGGCGGCGGCGCCGCTCGCCCGGTGCCCGCCGCGCCTGGGTAAAGCGCTCCTGCCCCCGCGGGGCTGCGTGTGCGGGCAGCGCACACGCCAGGGACAGGGGGACAGGGGAGGGGAGCGGTGGCCCCCGCTGTCCCACGCCGGTACAGCCCGTACGGACCCTCGGACACACCACCCGGGACCAGCGATAGTGGCCACTCTGCTTGCCAGGGATGGCGAGGGGAGCCGGTCCTGACCCAACAGAGAAACACAGCAGAAACATGAATCACCGTCCATCAAGGAGTTTCTCTAACGAACTGAGATGAAAATAAACAACATTTACTCAACTTAGGGCACTAATAGGTGATACATTTAAATATCCTTCATAAGAAAGATCTGAATAAACGTAGTACCTGGTTTGGGAAGGTGGATCCATGCTCTGCCTGCCGCCCGGGAGCTTTCACAGCACGGAACACAACGTTTTAGCGAAGTACAGATCTTATTTCAGCAACAGCTAATATTTGGTGACAAAACAGCCTACAAGAAGCGAGTTATGTCCAAGCAAGCCTTTCCAAGCACGCGCAGCACTCGATGCCACGCTGTTGGCACTGACCGGGTGTTCACACAACCCTCGGCGGGTGACACGGCGGCTGCCGCAGGGGCAGCAGGAACAACCAACCAACACAATCCAAGGCAAATCTTACAGTTGTCTTTTTATTTGGACATTTTCCAGTGATAGCTATTAGGCTACAGCTTTTATGATGCATACATTGACTAAGTACAACGTCAGACACTACAACAGATCAGAGCTCAGGTCATTCTTGACAACGTTTCGGTTTTCATCCACGGACTGTAGTGGCATCGAGTGAGAAGCCATGTTTCAAGTCTTTTATCTATCACATGAAGTATCAGCATCTTAAAAAACCCAAGTGCTTACTCATCGTTTTTGCACGGTATTTGAAATGTGTTACGTTTCAATCACACAGACCTTCAAATTGCAAATGCTGGTGTTTCCAAGTTGGGACCAAATGTTACGGGATATCAACCCACCTGTCAACATCGACGTTGATCCTACATTTTTCCTGGGATATATGGAACAGAGTAACTGCGTTTGACAGACTTAAGCACTTTCACGTTCCACCCCAGACTGAAGCCTGGGCAGCAATATTTCAGAATTTGGATAGAAGATTGTGTCCTAAACATCAGAATTAAATTATCACTGGAATAAAAATACACCAAACTGAATGAGGTAATTATTGTGCAAAATCTCTACAATAACTGTATATCATTCTAAGGGGTCGTTGACAGGTATTTTTCCAGCATCCGATAAAATCTGTCATAGCAATAGGTAATAAATTAAAATATAAAAGATATGTCCACGTTAAAAGAGCATAACAATGATCCAAAGGAAAAAAAAACTGCTAAAATAATTCCGCATTATATTCCATGGTGAAAGAGATATTAGTCCTACGGTGAAAGATATATTATACACTGACACTAAGCTTTTACTTCTGAAAAGTGCATGTAAAATACTGCCGGGTAAAGTATTAGATGAGTTACCAGTTACACGTCTATTCCAACTTAAAAAGATCTTCCTTTAAAACATGTCAAGCAGCATATACTTTAAATGTGATAGAAAAGTGATACCAGTCAAACCACTGAGGTTAAGGATAATAGCTATAAATTACTAAACACTATTTTTTAAGGAAACAAGATACAATAAGGCTTTTTACAGGTAAACCAACTCAAAAAATAAACAGAAATACATTTAGGCATACATTTTAATACACTAACGCTTAAGTAGTGGATGTATTTCCTGATGTACAGTATGAACATACTGTAACGCCAACTGCTTGTATTTCAATAGCAGGAAAATTTTGCAGGTCAGCATGTTCTCAGGTATTTGCACCCCAACCTCATTCCCAAGGGGAGGGCTTTCCCATTACATTCTCAGAGCACAGCACCCGACAGGCTGGAAACTCCATGACACCTTGTTTGGAGCTGTAGCTCCAGAAATCAAGTAACATTTGACAGAAGAGCGTGTGGTATGTACCACGCAGAGGAGAACAACTGAAACCATTTAGCAAAGACCATTCAGAACATCCACGCAATGCAGCTTTACAAGTACTGCCATGACCCATCAAATGTAACGTGGGGCATAAACAGCGGAAAATAAGACAACAGGAGCATCTTAAAATGATAATGACAAAGTCTGGGTTGTCTTTACTACCGATCCTGGCAGCCACACAAACAGCACCCCCACCTCTCAGTGAAACCACCGCAGTGTTCAGCCTGCCTAAGTGCGCATCTCCTGTGAGTCTGCAGGCAAACAGATCAGTACCAAACACCCTATTAGTGTACCTCTAGATTCATTAGCAATATTAAAAGAAATTCATGTTATGCTAAGTTACTAATTATTATAATACACAGAAAATATTGCACAATGCAACTGAACAATGTGTGTGGCTTTTTTATGTGTATATTTGAGCCATATACCACAAACTACCTGTTTTGAAGTTCGGAATTGGAGCCTTCAGAAAGGATTCTGCACTCATATTGCACATCGTGAAAGGTGAATTCCATATAGCAGACCCAAGATATGCGAGACAGAAGAACGCTTCCAGTAAGATGTGCAATATTCAAAATAACTCGTTTTCTCAGTCTGCAGTCTGGATCTCCAACCATTAAATCAGCTCGAGTCATAGTCCAATGGCAGCATTACAGTCAAAACCTACTGAACATTCTTGTTAGTGAAAGAACAGCAGCCTTGAGCTGCTAAAGAAATCTTCTATTCAAGTTCTTCTTCAAATTCCAGTATGAATTTCTTTTCTTTTTGTTTTTAAAGTGGCTCTAAAGAAGAGATTCTACTCATCCCCGGGGTCTACGGACAAAGGAGAACGTTAGACAGACTACAAAATCTAAATAAATACTAACTTATTATTGACTTCTGACCAGTTGCTTCAAGACTCTGTATTTTTAGAGAACTACTTTTAAAAAGAACTAAACATGTAATTTCCAGTGTGCTACTTGTGCTTAGTTACCATTTTCCTTTACAGGTGTTATGTGATGCCATTTGCAAAACTCCAGGTGAAGTAACAAACCGCACTGGCCTGTAAATAAGGTTGCCGACCAGAAATGAAGGATCTTATTTGAGTTCCTAGTATGATACTGTCGTACATTTAAAAGAACACGATATGCAGCAGCGATTGAGTATGCTTGGCAAACCTAACCCACAGTACTAACAAATGAACACCTACGCTACAGCATATAGCGAGCTATGAGACTTATCACTAGGATTTCTGTCAAACTGACAAAAGTAAGGAAGTGGTTTAGGAAATTGTTTTTATATTGCCAGTTTGTGTTCTCCATTCCAGTCTTTACAAATTAAGGGTGTCAGGCTCCCAAGTGACTGTGTATTCTACTACAAAATGCCTCCCTTTCAAGTCTTCCATGCTCAGGACTGTGCCTGTCCCTGTTGGTCCCTGCCTAGGAGAAGATTACATATGGAGTTCCATGTACACTATTTAAATATGATACTAAAGATCTAAAAACGTCTCTAGACAGCTGAAGACACCATTTTTGTCCAAGCCTGATTTCCACATTCTGGAAACGCATGAATCAGTGATGTCCCCATGAATGCAATGACCGAACACAAACGCACATCTCTCTCTGAGCCTTCGGTCTGTGGTGCCGTTACGTGGTTTTCCAGCTACGTTACTACAGATCGGGGCATGTATAGACTGACTGTTCGGAAAATGTGTTCTCGGTGGCTCTCTATGTTTTAAGGGGTACAGATGTCAGGGAAGTCATTCTCCATCTAACACTGACGCTACCTCCCTGGGATCAGACACGTGATATGAAGCCCAGGCCTAAGCTGGCTGGGATCTGAATGGTTTCTAATGCTAGAGAGGATGGATTAAATGGAAAAGTAACAGGGAAGATGTGTTTCGCATCCATGAGCAACTGAGGGGAGTCCTTCCTGTCTCGCAGGCGCATCTGCAAAGAGAAGAGAGAGATTACGTGAGCATTTAGCCACTTCATTCATAACAATCATCTGCAAAGAGCATCTGCGCTCACCGATACACGTGTGTGCAGACACACGCTCTGTGCTACCCTGACCCAACACATCTGCAACAACCGTGCCGTTAAACTGTAGTTACTATTGTCATTTTCCGTTCTGCATATCTTTCCCTTAACAATGCAATCTGAAGATATTTAGATTCCCTGCAAAGGAAGAATCTGCACACTATCTGCATCTTTTCAGTAAGTGGAATTATAGTCCTACCTTCCCAATCTCCCTTATCCTGCTAGTAGTGTAATGTGATTTCTAACAGACTAGAAAGATCGTCTTTAATTCTCTTATTTTGCTCTACTGGCTGCTTTTCTTTGGAGTTTTCAAAACGCTTCATTTTCGTCAATACGTATGAAACTAGAAGGGCTGAACGAAGAGCCTTGGAATGAACGCAGGCCTCAGTTTTCCAAGCGGTTGAAACTTCTCACGCAGACACAGGTCTGACAAAAGTAAATCTGGATACATAAATGTTGCCACCCGAAAAGCTGGCATACGAATGTGTTTACACCCACAAAGGTGTGGGAGCACAAAAACATCTCACCTTCCAAAAACCTCATACGTACTGACAGGGAAACGAACCTTTCATCTAAGTCTGGAGGCGGTAAATTGTGAGGGCTGAAAATCTTAAGGCTGACATGGCCTTTTCAACATAGCTAAAAACCAGCAGCTGAACAGCCTGGCTTACTTCAGATTCCTGAATGTATTTTGGGACACAAGCTATTTCAGCTCATCCGAGAGTTTCTTAGAAAGAATCGGTTGATTTTTGATGAAAAAACAAAGCCATACCTGTATTGTACGTATAAATGATACCAAGACTCTCTCTTCAAACTCATTAACTGGAGTATACAAATTCAGAACTTTTACAATCTGTGGAGAAGAACAACCATTCTTCAGTTCATTTTACTGACAAATCAACAGACACATCCATGGTTACTAATAACGTACTTTTTAAATTAGCTATTTGAAAAAGAAAGTTCTTTACAAGTATTTCTTGCTTTATTGATTCATACAGAATTCTGTCATCTGCTTAATGCTGTGTTAAATGACTCCCTATGTTAAATGACTCCCTATGTTAAATGAACCCCTATGTTAAATGAACCCCTATGTTAAATGACCCCCTAAGAACATACGTTCTTTGGAGGTAGAAACTCTAAAATTCTACCTGTGTGTGGAAAACAGCAAGCTATGGAGAAATCAGATGGTTCCTATGGCCCTGGAAACATGCTGCATTTATGATTATCACAGCCTGCAGCTTCCATTTGAGACAGTTTTATGACTTCACTTTTTTAATCCCTCTAACTTAATCTGTTTTAATTGTACTAATGCAAAAGGGAGGGAGTTCGTTACCTGGGCAGTGGTGAGTGCATTGCACATGGAACAAATGGCTTCTGCGTCTTCATCCGTTTTCTTTTTGACTTGCAACAGCTGTGCGGCCTGGATGAGGGGTTCCAGCGTTTCCTTAGCTCCACTATTCATTAGATTTTTATCACGCAGCCATTCTTCCAGTTGACTCACGTTGTATCTGTACAAAGAGGTAAGAGTATGTAGACATTTAATGCTTGATTACGGCTAAATCAAAAGCACGTGCAACTTCTCTTTCCCAGTGCTGCTGCTTTGTCCTTCCATGTTTTTCCTTCACACTTGTCATCTCTTGTGATTTTCTCTTCATACTGTTTCCTTCTGAGTAAGGCAAGAGGTTTTGAGTTTCAAGACATCTAGAAACTGTGGCCAAGGACTTCCATTAACTAGCTTTTCCTATGTGTTTCTGTTGCTAGTAATTACAGGAATGTGATGAGTATAAACAGGTAATGAGATTATGCCCATGCAAATGTGCAGTGAGGCTTTCCAAGGTTACTGGAGGGACTGCAATGCCTCAGCTACATTTCCTGGCACAGGCCAGCAGAATGCACTGGACAACCACTACCAGCTGCAGGAATAGAATAGAATAGAATAGAATAGAATAGAATAGAATAGAATAGAATAGAATAGAATAGAATAGAATAGAATAGAATAGAATAGAATAGAATAGAATAGAATAGAATAGAATAGAATAGAATAGAATAGAATAGAATAGAATAGAATAGAATAGAATAGAATAGAATAGAATAGAAGGCTTTACCGCAGGACGCAGCAAACTACAGCGTGAATGAACAAAGCAGGGATCCACTGAGCCACCAGAGTACAAGGAACGCAGCAAGCAGTTTGCTATTCTTCTCTAAAAGCTGAGAAAGCAACCATCAACGTGTCACCTACAGCTCTGATTTTTATTTGATGAAATACTTCTGGTTTGCTTCTACCACATTCCCTAAGTTAACCAAGCTCTGTTTAACTGACCCTCACAAAATCAGTTTAACAGCACGTGCAACTGTTTATGTACAGAAAAATATTCAAAATGTATCTGCTATTCCATCAAAATGATGTTCAGCAGTGCCAAGAATTCACTAAGATTTCCAACAGCACATTTGAGAAAAGTACGACATGAGCTCTCCCACCTTATCTGCATTCCTTTGCTCCACGAGCACATGTCCTTGCGCAGGAGGAGATTATTAAGCGTCACGGCCCCAATGATGTAGAACATCTGCTTGACAACCTGCTTGATGAGCTCTGGATCCATCCCGTGCTGACACATCACTGAATGGAAAGAGTTCAGCTGCCGGATAATGGAGTCTAAAGTGTAGGTTCCCTCGTCAGCGATGCTGGACGTTCTCTTCCGCAGCCCCGTTGGCTTCACCCCCGAGACACCCTGGATAGTCTCATGTTCCAGCATTCCTGAAACTGCAGTTGATTGACAACATTATTATAACGACTCAAAATTGCCAATATACAAGCATATTGTGCGAGACAGCAAACCCCAGTATTCAGGCAGGAAGAGCTGGCTGGGCTCTCTGCTGGCCACGCTTTGCCGTGATTTCCAGACATTCTGTGTCCTGCTAAATTCTACAAAACCTATGCTTGCAGGGTTTTTATAGATCCCAGCGTGTGTGTTTCAAAGGAAGGTCCAACTCTAGCTCACAAAACCACTCTTCTCCTCCCATGGTCATAGGAGCGGCAGAGTCAGCACACAACGAGCTGTCCCACTCTGGTCAGCGGTGATCGGAAAGCGTAATAAAAATTGCTGTCTGACGAGAACAATGGAAAGCACTTGTAATGAAAAAAATCTCCCTGAAAGCGAGCTGCATTACTGCTACATACCTCAGTGCTAATCGTTGTCCAGAATAACAACTGGTTTTCTCTGTATTCATTTTAATTATGAGTTCTCATGCAATTAAAGTCTAATTTTTCCATGGGATACTTCCCAACAGACAGGGCAACAAATATCAGACTGTCCTAACCATTTCTTCCTGTAAATGCATGATGTATGACAAGCATGAATGAGGTGTATTGATTTATTCTGTCACTGCCAGAAGAACAGCCATAGTTTAATTTGCCTCTAATTCAACCTGCCCAGGGTAGTCCTTGTCATCTACAACCAGAATACTGCATTAAATAATGTATGTACCACTATATATATGCTATTATATATTATCGATACTATTTTAATTATATTATACTATTATATACAATATCATACTATTTATATTTTAATATGTATATAATACTATTAAAGCAATTCTACTGAGTAGGAAGAAATACAAGACACAGTATATCACCACCATCACCATTTTCCTTTCGGTATATGGTGTGAAGTTGAAGAATTCAACTTTGCCTTACCAATCATTGGTTGCAGAATGTTCTCCAGCACTCGGACGAGCTGTTGGTAGATCTGAATAGCCAAGTCACTCAGTACTTGTCGGTATTCAGCTAAATCAAAATTAGTGAGGCAGTGTTCATTTTGACGAGGCGTGTTATGCTTCATAAAGCCCTGAATTCAGAAAATAACAGGAACAAATGCTTCAGTGGAATACAAAAATATTATACAAAGAGACTTTGACTAGATTTTGAGATACTACAGGAATTTCTTAAGGGGTAGCGCTCACGGTCGAGCAGCAGAGAGCAGAGTAGCAGCGCTGCCTACCTCTTCTCCACTATATTGCTTCAAACAGTGCAGAAATCGGCAGGTGTTGGAGAGCCAGAAGGACACCGTCTCAAAGTCATCACCTCTTTTCTAAAGGTTAGAAACAAACACATTTCAATAAGGACTAGTAGGAGGAATAAAATAATAAAGTCAGCTAAACAATTGAACACTTCAAATCTACTTTCTTGTAGCTACTCATATTGCGACGTTCTGCAAAACTTCATGTATTTCAGTAAGAGATTAGAAAAGGAAGGGTTTTGCCAAAATGCCATTAAAAACCCTCCCTGATCTCTGTAATGTTTTTCAAAACATGATTTCCCCGCATATACAGTCCCTGTGTCTTACAGACCCATCCTAATGCTCCGTGCAGAAATCACAGGGCAACGCGATGCTATTCCCCTAACACTCATTCTGTGGCACGCGACTCTTTGTCCGCTAATTCAAACCATCTCTGGTGTTACGTGGATAAAACGGTATCACTCTAACTGTTAACAACACTTTGTAACGTTGGCGGGAGGACTTCACTGGTCAGAACTCCAGAGCCAATTAATGTTTTCCTAAATGAAGCAGACTGACTAACCTTCAACACTTTTTTGATGCCATTGATGGTGGAAGTCAACAAGGAGCGCACTTTTTGGTCGTCGTTGAGGTAATCGGCGTGGCGCACACACATGAACAGAATGTAGGCCGGCAGTCCTGGAATGAGGTTGACGGCCACCCCACGGGGTTTCAGCTCTTGGGAAAACACACACATTGTTTCGTTAAGCCACTGAAAGGTGTTACATGTCACATCACCACCTCCTGAGTTAATCGTACATACACATCTATACGGGGCCAGTGAAAACGACGAGTAGAACTAAGAAGAGCCGCTTTCGTGGTAAAACATCAGAACAGAACAAAACATAATTGCCTGCTAAAAAATACGCAGACACATGAGTATGTACTTTGCTGTTTAGATTACAATAGTCATTTATGAATTTTAGATAAATAAGAGCACTGTCAAAACCAAAATAAGCTATTCATTTCATAATGTAAATTCTGTGTCTAACCATTCATTTTGCAGAGTGTGTGGGAGCGGAGGAGGCTGCAAACAAGAACGGCGCTTACCTAAAATAAGATTCTTGACAAGTTTCTGTTCATCCTCCTTCTTATATTCCAACATCCCCTGGAAGTCCTTTTCTTTCCGTGGAATGTTAACTGGACGAATGGGTTCGTCGATGATTTGTCCGGGTGATATGTTCTCCATCTGGCCCACTGCAGAGAGGAAATGAAAATAAATGACATATCATAGCTTCCCGTACAAGCAACGCCCGTCAGAGGGAACTATGGAATTTCTGAGGGAGATCTCCAGCATACAGAACTAAGAAATGTTTTCCTTTGGTTCAGGGTAACACTTAGCAACACAACTCCCATTAAACAAAAAGACAGACTGTTGAGATTATATTTGTTGATTGTTGATGATATTTTCAGAAGTATTTTCCCACTCCATAGTTTGTAGGAATAATGTGATCCTGTCCACAGCAGTAACCAAACAACACTGAAAGACTTTTGAAAACCAACCTGAATTGGAGTAACCTTTCAAAAGGTTATATGAAATATCCACCTTGTTGCATGCAGCGCCCCACGGGGTCACATTCAACACCCACGCTCCACTTGATTAGGCTGCACGTTTGGTTTTGAGAAGCAAAACGTGGCTCCAGCCCCTAAAAGCAACACGTTCTGCATCCAGCCCTCCCGGCTGCACCCAACGGCTACTGCACGGGTTTGAATCACGTGAACGGGACAGAAAACGCAGAGATCCAAACTGGAGCTCCAGGAGAGCTGCTGCTAGCTAGAGGATAATATGCTCTTGTCAATCCAGGTTTAACTTGACATCACAGCTCTTTTCAAACACCGAAGCACTGCAGACTGTCACTAATTTCAGTCTGAGTACTCAGTAAAACAACTCAGCCGGCAGTGAGCTTGCTTCTGGAGGAAGCAGATGACCACGAAAAACTTCCAAAGGGTTAGGAGCAGGATTATTTAAAAACAAAGTCATACTTCAACTTTATAACATCATTAATTGCTTTTAGCAATTAAAGTGACACTGTGTAGAGGTATAATAAGTTCTCAGTCTCACAAGTCCAAGATCCTAAGGCAACTCACTCTGATGCTCATAGAAACAAGGTTGGCTTAGTCCATATCTCAACATTCCCATCCTGAAGCTGGCTACCAGCCACACAAGGAGCCCTCAAGCGGAGGAGGACAGTCTCAGCGTTCTCAGCTCCAGCAACACAGGAATGCACCAGGGACAACTGGAGGAATTATTTCTGCTTGCTTCATATTTAGCATTGCTTTTGTCTTTACAAAAACACATACTGTCTCTGAGTACAGAAATAGGCCACGTAACATTTCTTTACATTTCAGTGGCTTCTGCCTTCAGAGAAACATCAATCTCCTTCCACTCATTGCTCCAAAATACGGCAAATATTGTAAAGGTTTATAAAGGAACGCACAGAGTGCTGAATGCATCTCCTGTTTCTGGAATCAGTTACGGAGGCTACTGCCCTCCTGAGCACTGAGACAGATGGGTACAATGACAAAAGGATCACAGAAACTAAACCAAAATCTTTCTCTCTCTCTCAAAATATAAAAGTACCTTCGAGTTCACCAATCTTCTTAGCAAATACTTTCAACTGTTTCTTTAACTTGCGAACAGTTTTGTCTTGCTTTTCAAGCTGCTCCATTAAATCCTGTAAATTAAAATGGGAAGAGGATTGAGATATTGATAAAGTGCCAGAACATGTGACAAAGACAAAAATCAGTGCTGTTAGAATTGCAAGAGGGTGAGGAAAGCCGAACAGTGGTGCCATCCGCTGGCTGAGCTTTGCAAGCCGCTGTGCTGCCTACAACACAAGCCCAAAATCACAAATATGATTAAGTTACGTGCAGCGTGACAAAGGCAAAGCTCCTAGGCAGGTGCATCTGGAGACGCTCAGAACCAGGTCAGTTCCTATGGCACAAGATACTTTGCTGCAAACACATCTCCCTAATGCTTCCTCTCTGCTCTTCCAAATGCCTCACAGAAATCATTTCCTTCATTATTTAACAGCTAGCCTGTATTTCTGCATCATTTATACGCTGTTCCTAAAAATACTGAAAAATATCAGTGCAGCATTGGTGACAAATTTGAATTAAGCATAAAATTGCTCTTAATCATGTAATAAAGAGTTTACGACCTAATACAACATAGGGGAGCAGTGAGATATTAGGCCTGTTGAAAGAACAGAATCAAGGCCATGCTTCATATTAAAAGCAGTGTTCAATATTACAAGAGAAACCCCGTTAACAACAGAATACACTCATCATCAGATATCAAAATTTCCACTGAAATTCATAAAAAACCCCACCACATGTGAGTCCAACAAACTGTTCTGAAAATATCAGTAAAGGGCTGTGATTTCTGAACAACAAATATGTGAGGAGGAGAAAAGTTCTTTCCACGGTTCCTCTAAACAAACTGAACACATTTCACATCTCATTAAGGTTTGGAATCTCATAAATCATATTCTTTCAAGATTATATGTGGTGCTATCTCAATTTGATAGCTTTAATTATTATGGAAATATAGTATTATTTCCAATGCTATCCCTCAGACAGCGTGTTTTCGTAAAATCTTAAAAGGCTATGTGTTTTGATTCTGATAGATTGATTCGTACCAGGTGTCGGCACTGTGAAGGGATCTATGAAGAAACTCAGGCTACTGGGCTGCTCCCAACGGCACCACTCACCTTCAGGAGTTACCCGCATCCTCACACCTCTGCTTTGCTAACTGAATTTAAACGTATCAAAGCTTCAAAGCAAAGAGTTGTTCTGAAAATGTAGCACATTTTGCATCATGTACCTCTTTCTCAGGGCAGTATTGAGTAGTATTCAAACAGAAACTGCTTCAGTCACAGTGCAAGACTCGTATTAGTAACAGAACTGTGCATCGGAAAGAGACGCAGATCACACAGAGGACACTGAGCCTGACAACACAAGCAGTGAGGGCAGTAATCGGCACGGGGAAGCTCTGCAGGGATTTCCTTTGAAAGGGAGGAAGGGAGGCCGCCTGCTTTTCAATTAGTGCTCCAGAAACAGCGAGCGAGACAACAGAGAAACAGGAGTCACATCATCTACATACAAGCATCCGTTTGTAAAGTGCAATCCGGTACGACTGATACTTCTTGGGATCATCTGCATACAACTCCTCATAAAACTGTAAAAATAGGTACAGGATCGTTTTTCCCCTGCCTTTGAGACGCTGGTATTTCAGTAAGCACTATATAAATGACATCAGATGAAGACAAGCTCAAGAATCTCTCATTCTGAGGCCATCTGGCCCTTAGGTGTGGTGCTCACTCACAGCTGGCAGTACCCATGTGAAAGCCCGGAACACGACCTCTGTGAGCACCCGGACAGGCCACTTTCGTACGCTAATCAAGACGGGATTGCAGTGAACGCTGCAATTCTAATACCAGGTTTGGAAAGCCTCTATATTGTCTCTGCTCTAGGGCTAGGAGTGGAAAAGCAGCATATTGCTGACTTGAAGTGGACTTGTAATGCTCGAACATCAGAACTGAAATCCTAACGAATGAGTCTGTATTTAACAAGTAAAATTACATTCACTGTATTTGAAAAGAAAGAGAGCTCCTCTGGGATATAATTACATGACTGTGTGTTGTCTTGGGAACACAGGATGTGATGAGTAGGTCTCTTGGGGGAAAAAAGGCTAAAAATCACAACAGATGAGCAAGCAGCAGGAGGGAGCTGCCAGGGATGGAGATTTTGCCATCCACCTTTGGCAGCGGGAGACACCTGGTGCTGAGGGAACCTTAACATAGCTGAGTCAGCCCTCGAGATCTATTCACCGAATTAACTGACGCCTTCCTCAAAACCTTCGGTACTGAGACAAGAGCCTGACATGGTAACTTCTGCATCACACATAGGCAAGAAAGACCAAACCTTGGCTCTTTTAGAGGAAGCAATGACACTCAAAGCTAGGGCTTTTCTTCCTGACGTAGCATGGCTCCCCATACCAATAACCAGCAATGAGCCAATGAGATTCCAACACGGGACTCTTGGAAACCTCCCTGAGAATGGAACGAGCCTGCACATGATGAACACGCTCCTTTGCAGGGAAAGGTAAGGAGCTTCACCTGATCTTTCCTTCATACCAAATGTGCAGTAAACAAGGAATACCAGCTATTAACTAAGTGACTTCTAACCAGGTTTCTTTTTCTGCAACTCTTTCTTTCTTCAGAAAACACTGGATAGCCAGAGCTCAAAACACAGGGGAAAAGTGACATCAAATAATGGAAGAACTACATGAGAGTTTTTCAACAAAATCAATCAACTAATATCTTTCAGACGAAACACCAGTACTTGGCACTAATATTTTTTATGAGTTTCCTGGATATCAATCGTTCTATTTAACAATGATTCAACTCATCACTTGGAAGCTGGGATCCACAAGCTTTCTCCACACCACAAGCCTCAAACAAACTTCCTGAAATTGTAACGCTTCCCGAGCAATCACAAATCTCTCCCACTAGGTTACCTACAAAAAGCGAGTGCACTCATGCAAATTTTTGCAGGAGGCTGCCATCTGAAAGCTGCTAAGAACCTGCAGGTGCAGCAGGGTCTCTGAGCTCCCCGGGCTGCTCCTGCGGCGTGGTTCCCTTACCAGGTTCTCGTTGGTGAGGCGGGTGATCTCATGCTGCAGGCTGGCTTCGATGCGGGCCTCGGGAGGCAGCTGCAGGTTCTGCGCCAGGAGCTGCTGCTGCCGGTTGTTTTCCTCCTTCAGACCCTGGATCTCACCCCGCAGCAGCTCCAGCTCATTCTCGTGGCTCTTCTTCTGGGACTGCAGCTGAGACTCCAGCAGCCTAAAGAGGTTGAGCAACAGCTGCGTGAACACACGTGGAAAGTTCCGTCCTCGGTTCTCAGAGGGAGTGGAAAGCTTTAGCTGCTGCTCAGGAACAATTAGCCATGGCTTGCAAAGGAACATGAAAAAGGCAGAGAACTCTTTAAACCCTTCAGTATGCCTTCTAATTAAATTAAGCTTACATGATCAAAAACTGGAGAGAAACTAATTGTGACACTGCTTTGCATTTCCTTTGTGATTGAACACATATATATGATGCCACCGAGAAGATGTGGTGAGGAATGTACTGCTAACTCTCCCCAGATTGTCTCCGCTTTTCAAAGGGGCTTTAAAGAGGTTTTAGCTCTAATCAAATCAAACCAAAGATGAAGAAGACAGTGTGTTCGCTTAAACTAGGACTGGGCAATATTAAAAAAGTAATATCTTTTTAGAGTTAACTCTGTTCAGACAGAAACCATTCGATTTCAGATGCACATAAATAATCTTTATTTTTACATTAAACCCACCATTTGCAGAGGGCTGTCATTAGTGCGGTGGAGGTTAACGACAGAACCAAGCTCGGGACTGGGATCGGGAGCTCTGTTTTAGCCTCACCGCTGACTCGCTCTTTCCCTTGGGCACGCCACGTCTCAAGTTCTTCCACGTGAAATGGGGATAAGTGCTGTGGGATCTACTCCTGCTTGAGACGCGCTGCCCAAGGCTCTGACTCACCGGCTCGTCCATCCACACACGCAGGAAAGGCCATTACCAGTGACTGCTAGTGTGCAATTAGACAATCTTTCAGGGTTTAAATATGCAGAAGGCAGACACATTTATTAGTAACTAGACTGCTCAAGCATGCAAGGGCAAATAGTCATTTACCTGCATTGCTCCTCCATTTAATATAAAGCTTCTTGTTTCTACAGCGCAAGGACAAGAAACAAGAGGCACAGAGCAAACACTCTCACACCCTGCGCTGCAAAACGCTTGCTCTAAGTTAGATCTCCCCGGGCTCACAAAACAACGTTAGGTGTAGAATTGGTTAGTACAAGAAAAGGAGAGACTTTAGTTAGTAGCATTCATTGCAAAATACCTCCTTCCGTAAGGTACCACTACCAAAAGTGTGTATTGAAGAAGAACAGCACTGCTGGTCTATGGAATTAGGAACCGTTTTGGAAGCCTGGGACACACATAGCACTAAAGATTACTTCTGCTTGTTGAGTATTTTGCATCTTACATTTGAATCTGGCAGGTAAGACATGGGAGAAGAACGTTCAATTTACCGAACCTGAGTCGCAACGAGGAGAGCAAGACCCAGAACTATTTGGAAGTTAAGAGTATGCTGAAGCTATTCAAACAATAGTTTTATTACTAAAATGATTCCACTTCTTCAGGCTGAAACGCTGTAAGGAACACGAATTTTGATACCTGACACCAAGGCAGTCAAAGCAGATACAGCTACAAAACTTTGCCAGTTGTGGAGCTTCTGGTATTTTACGGTCTATTTTTGTGCAAGTGTTTTTATGAATTATGTATTAGCTGTCGCCACCATCCTAACTTTTAAAATGATAAAACTGGACGAATAGAAAGGTTTGGGAACTAAGTCTGCGGAAACTTTAATTCATAACATTTGTGACAAATTTTGTTCTAACGGCTAAAGCAATAGGAGCACTGTAGCTGAAGCAAACCCAGAGCAAAGGGCAGGGTGAGCTAGGAAAGAAGATGTAGACGAAGAAAAGATAATTCTGAGAATCTGGTAACCTGTTGGCTTGTTTTAACCCTTCATAAACCAGCCAAAGTTCTCCGTCCTCATTCAGCATATGATAGTCCTGGGGAGATTGCCTTGCAAGGAAAGTTGTTAAAAAATACAAGAGAGATACGTGATGGTGATGACATGTAAGGACATTACACACTAAATCACAGTTACTAGAAAAGAGAAACAAACAGCGCTCTAGAACAACTTTGCAAGTTACTTCTCTTGTTTATACGTATATCTTCTTAATGACGAAATTCAGCTCTCTGTGTCAGCCCAACTGGCGACAGCATTTTGTGCTGGTACAGTAAGTGTGTTATGACAGACTATTGTGACAACCACTGGACAAAAAGTAAGAGCAGCACGGGGAATGGCGCCCAGTTTGAGCAACGTAGCAATTAAAGGCTAAGAAGATTAAATCCAGGAAGCTTGATTTTGTATTTCCTCACTGTTTTGTGATCCTTTCAAATATCGCATCGAGCAATTTTACTAATGAAATCAAGTTATAACTCGAACTACAAGTGTTCTCTAAGACTTCCATGAACGCAGTTAGTGAGTACGACACAGGCAGCACGTCACAGCGGCCCCCAACCGCCCGTAGATTCAATACAGAGAACTCGTACCTGTTTGTTTCCTTCAGTCCAATATACGCCTGTGCTATTTCTCCCTTGTCCTTCATCTTCTGTACATCCTCCAAGAGGATTGTAGAATCCGTCATGGTATTCTGGAACAAGAATGGTGATTTCCAGGGTAAATTTAACAACGTAATTGTTCTTGGAGTCTACGTTTTTGTCACTTTACCCACGTGGAACACTAATCCTTTAGTCTCTACATTATAATTGGTGTGGGTACCTGAGCAGGAGGTTGGTCCATAATTTCTATGTCCATTTGCTCTATCTTTTAAAATGAAAGCATGCAACACGGTCCAGGATCAGTCTGTCTAACAAGCAGCTACACGTTTACCTCTTTTCATTTGTTCATTTTGTAAAAGGAACAACATAAATGTCACAAAACGATGAATTAGCATTTTATTCCAAATCACCAGGAACGGCTAATACTAAAACTGAAGAAGCATAATTTTGCAAGCTTAATTCTATCAATATTTCTTAACCACAGCATTACATGTAGTCTTTCCAGTCTCACTAAGAAGATCCATTCCTCACTCCATATATTGAGGTATTCTGGCAAAGCAGGAAATAATTCACAAGGGCTTGAGAATTTTTAAGTTAGGTACCATCATCATCAAACACTGTTCCAGGTTTGAATGTTTGCATTGGCCCTTTTGCTTTTTCTTCAGTAAAACTGAAAATACTTCAAAGATGTTTCCAGTCACCCTGGCCCGTGGGGTCTGAGTCACGGCTGTGAAATAAGGACAGAGGAACCGCAGGCCTGTGATGAACAGAAGAGCTGGAATTCTGCCTTCCTGACAAACCAGCAGATGCTATTCTCCTGAGTCACATTTTGCACCGTGTTTACAATAACAACTCTGTGGATATAAATTTTGGAGTCCAGGTCTCTATGCCTGGCATGGCTTGTATTATCTAATGTGAAAACCAATATGAGATCCTCACAGAATTATGCCCAACATCCCTATGAGAACTTTGATTACTCTGCTCCTTATCTCCCCTGACCATCCATCAAGCTTCAGCAGTCTGAACAGATTTATTACTTCGTTGCTGATGGAAAGAAATGATAATCACTGTTACACCTTCAAGAATACCATACCTGCTGTAGCTCTAATACTGAACAGCCTTTATTTAGAGTCACTTCAGCTTCTCATACTCCTGAATACTAAACGCTCAACTACATTTTCTAATGAAACATTCAGCAGCTCCTATCTAACATCAACAGATCACAACTTGAGTCTGATCGTTTGCTGCATGGCAGTGGTAACAAACACTATAAAGTAAGGCAGTTTTTCATACCACATCCTTTTATTGAGCGTGTGAAATGTGGAAATTATGGATTTTGGAAGTGAGTAGAGACTTGATTCCTGAATCACAGCGCTGCTCTTACACTGCTAACACACTCAGCCAGACACACTGATCAAGCCAACCAGACCAATTCCTTAACCTTTCCTTTCAGGTTCCGGTTACCACAAACCAACAGCTCAAAATTGTTAAATCTGCTTGTTTTGAAATAACTTTTTCCCTTGTGCATATCAGGAAGATGAGGGCACGGGGGACATAGGATAATGAGGAAGGTTCTTCAATAACAGCAAAGTAAAGTGCAAGAACAACTTTAAATACGCGTAGGTTACTTATGAGAGGCATGAAAATGACAGCTCAAATATTGTTAAAGGTTTTTTCAGCATTTAAGAGTTCTGGTTTTTAAGTGTAGAAGAAAACGTGTACCTTATCCTCCTGGCCATCGAATTGGCAGGCAAGAAAGAAGAAAAACAGATGATTAAAGCAAGCTGTCTGCGCTCCCGCTGTCCAAGCCGAGCAGCAGAACCTATCTGCAAACTGGCTGCTCGCCATCCCACAGCTCACCTTCACACGGCCCTCACACTCACCGCTGCTGGAAAAACAACACTCGTATCCCACCACCGCTGAAAAGAAGTTATCAAAGGATTTTCTGTCCAAGTACTTATTTACAATGTCGTAAATATTACAGAACAAGGAGTTCTGTTTTCATGAAAATTAATCATTTTAAACGAGATATGCCCACCTTCATGCATCACAAACTTAATTTAGTTAGGACAAATATAACCGTACCTTAGCAGCAGCAAAGGGAAGCCAACACATCTCTTCCTTCCTTGCTGCAGCTATGAAACACCTGAGAGCTCCGTTCAATGGAAACGATTAGCTCCTGGATTTAGGTGACACCTTTTTGGGTTGAATGACTCTTATTTTCAAAGCTATTACTTCTCTAAGTGTCTCTCCAGAATTAGAGCTTTTTAGTAGATATGCATTTCAGTGGTTGTAATCTACTCTCCTCAACAAAACCACATAGCACCTATCGAGCAATAACATGGAGTTTATCTTTGTAGGTCATCTTTATGAAATGTTATTTATTTGCAGTCGTCTAGAGATTTAGAAGAAATTGTTCCTTGTACCTCCTACTGAACCATTAATTAAAAAGAAATCCTAAATACATTTTCCAGTCAAACTACATACTCACTGCAGAAACGATACCGCTGCAGACGACATTTGTTTCTGCATTGTTAAAGGAGTCTGGGGAGATCCCGGTCACATCACCCTGCCCGCCTGCTGTGACCAGGATGGCATCTTTATACGAATGCTGGTAGACAAACCCCAAATTGGTTCATTAATAGACTCTCCCAATCCAGATTGCTGCAATATGTGCACTAACAATGGATCATGGATTACACTTAGAAAGGCTTCCAAACCTTGACCACTTTTTTGTGCCTTTTGGCGCACGGTGTTAAATTAAAGTAGGCAGGTCAGTGATGGGGGCACCTCTACTGCACAGTGCGCCTGCTGAGCGCCATTTACCTTGGGCTGAATCGCCTCCTTCTGGCTCACGAGCTGGGACCTGAGGATGAGGACCTCTTCCTTGCGCACTTCGAGCTCCTCGCTTACTGAAGTGAGCTGGTCCAGGAGGACTCGGTAGGCGGGGGCCCCGGGAGCCGTCACCTCTGGAGAGCGCGTCTCTGTCAGGGCCTTCTGCAGCTCATTCAGCTCATTCTTCAGCTTTTTGTTCTCAGACTCCAGTTCTTGGCGCTGCAAGAAACAGGGACAGTTCTGTCACCCGGCAGCTTCCAACGTGCCTGTAAACCACAGGTACAAAACTAGGGATAGAAACAGTAAAAACGATGAGTAACTACAACAAATCAGTGTCTCCCGTACCCCTGGCCTCCTGGCTGCGAAGAATAGCGCCTGGGAGGATTTCACCAACAGGGCTAACTTCTTGTCTGAAGAGCAAAATCAGCACATATATGCATGAATCATACTGATCTAATGGGAAAAAAAAACTACCAATCTTTATTTCCTCTTATTCTCTTCTTCACAAAACAAACTTCACAAGGAATACTGGTCAGCAGGTTAAGAAGATTCTGCATCATTCAGTGATATTAGGAACTGTTTGTAGTTTTAGTGGTCCGAGGCATGGAACTCCCCCTGGTTCAGGGGCTCCTTTTATTCTGCAGCCACAGCCCCACATTCAACACCAAGAAGAACAACCCTACAATAATAAGATTGCTGGGGAATTTTTGTTCCAGTTTTTCCACAGAAGAGTTGGTGTCATTTGCTATGCCACCACATGCAATTGGTGACAACATTCTCACTGGAAAATAACAGAAACGTCCTTTGTAGAATTACCTTGAGCGACTCGTACTCCAACTCTGCACCTCTTATGGGAGGCCTTTCCTCCTCCTATGGAAGAACACAGATGAGTGTGAAAAATACAAACCCAATCCTTTCTGTTCTTTAATTTAGTTGAGGCAGGAAAAGGAGCTGAAATTATTTTCCTACAAAACTGGAAAATATCCTGGTAGTGCTGAGTGGTTTAGTTTGGATACTGGCATTGTCTCCTTTAATTTCCTTATGAATTTATGACTCACAATTCGTTAATATAAATAAAATAACGTATGAACCACACTGGTGCCACTGGTAACAAAACAGAGCAGGATGAATACCACGATGCTCGAGAAATTCACTGGTGCAAGAATAACAAGAAACAATTGCCAAAACCGTTTTCAGATTTTTATAAATACTTGAGGAGACCAAATCAGAGAAGAACTTCACACAAAATCTGCTAAACTTGTCTAATCCCCGTGCTTTGGTTTTGCATTCTGGTTGAAACCCTTCCTATTCTGCCTAAATGAACAATTACTCATTCTTTCCAATCAGTTCAGTAGAATTTTTATATTGATTTTAGCTTTGGTTTTGTTTCGATTTTAAGCCAAGTCCTAAGCACTTTTTGCTCTTGTTAAGTTCAACCAGAGGACCTTGGAAAACTAAATCACCAGCCCCAGGTGCAAAACTTGTTAAATAAAGCAAGTACTAGAGGAAGATAGTGATTTAGTGAAAGGCAGTCAGCATTCACACAGCTCCTGTTGCACAAGAAGGGACACGCTGCTGTCAGCATTCAGTCAGCAAGAAGGAGCCCACCTTGGCCTTAGCACGGAGAGCTTGTTCCTCCTTTCTGTCCAGCTCATCCTGCAGGGATTGCTTCTCTTGCTCCAGCTCCGTAACCCGCTTCTGCAGCTTGAGGAACAGAGACATGTCCAACGGGGCCTTTTTCTCACTTGGTTCCTGCTTTAGAAAGAACAGAAGGAGGTCAAGAAACATTCCCGTTCCACATGGCCAGGAAGCACAGCGGTGAGTAAAGACCGGGGAGAGAGGAACACGGGAACGTGACTTGATCCTGAGAGCTGACTATGGGCATCTAAAACATTTCATCAGCTGTCAAATGCTATTTTAAAAAGGATCTACTAGCATAAAGCATTTCTAAGCCTAGAGGCTAGCAAAAGAAAGCACTAGAGACTAGCTAGCAGCCAGGAGGTCTGTAATTAAGCATACCTTTGATTCTTACTTGTTTGGAGGGGGAAAGGAGAAAAAAAGTCCGTGGTTAGACTACCTGGAAACAACTGTAATACAGCCTTTTTTCATTTTAAATTATTTCTACAGCAAGTTCTTCAGCTACTAAGAAATCTCTCTGCTGATTTATAGGTTAATTTAGTGGGATGTGACATAAATAGGTATCAGAAGATATATTTTATGCCTTTTTCCCCATGCTATGTTAATAATGCAGCCTGTTCTGGGCCTAATTCACTGGCTTTCTCACTATTTTCTGGGTAAGGACAAGCATTTGTAATCTGAAAATGAGCGACTGTAGCAGACAAGCAAGCACGGCCATTTCCACTTCATCTCCTGGCACTGCTGAGAAGGCTCACAAACCACACCATCAGCTCGGAAGACCTTTGGGTTTTCTGGTTCGTATTGAGATGGACACTATTTTTAATGTAGCTTAGCATCATTAATCTATATCATTAGTCTAGAGTCAAACTGGAATTTGAAATCTTCAGGGGTTAAACAAATACAGATTTAATCTTCTCAGTGCTGTATTTATTCACAGTCCCGTGTGAGTTAATTGTTTTCATTTATATTCCAAGAACCAAAACTGGGTCTAGAACAGCAAATTCAGTAAGTCTATTTAGCCAAAGGAAAAGATGACATTTGGCTCATACGTGAAATGTAATCACGTGTCCTTCTCCTGATTATTCACGAATGCAGGAGCATCTTTCTGAGACAATTGTGCCAGGTGAAAAATGAGAGCGGGAAGGCAAATGATGAAAGAGTGCACACAGAGGATGTGGCAGCATCGACGTGTCGGGATATTTGCATCCATAGTAGAAAACCATTTTCTGCGGAGGCTTTTGAAACAGTAATGACAGCCTGCAGAAAGCGACTGCAGATAACCAACCCAGGCAACCGGAGGGAGAAAGAAAGGCTTGAAGCTGCACCACAAATGATCCAGGATTATTATTCGTTAGCTGAATCAAGAGAGTCATCTTTCTGAAAAATGTTAAAGGTCCTGGGATTTGCACGGCTGCACGTGCAAAGGGATGGTACATCCTCAGAGCTTTATTTGTCTCTATGAAACAGAGGAAAAATGAACCAACGTGAAGTTTCCATGTCTAACAGGAAACTCACTCCAAGCAGCTACTAAGGATGTGGGTAAGTGCTTCCCCACCGTTAATCCTTGACTGTACCGTACACAGACTTCTCAGCAAGTCTCACCGGTTTTCTCTGTTCCCACTTTGTGCTGAAAAGGCAAATGTGCTTACAAACACTGGCAAGTAAATGTTGCACAGATGCGAAGGACCTGGGCAGCCAAGTATCTGGTCTATGTTTACTGTTCCACAGAAGAATTCAAAGCACCCTTTCCTTTTTACACAGGGCCACAACTAAGCAGAGAATGAGTTGTTTTCAAAATAGGAGTGGAACAAGCTGGACTGAAGCATTAGATATCTCAGTATAAGATCATGGTGTTCACAAGCACGTATGAAAAAAGATAGGAATGAATGCAACCATTGATCAAGGAAAAGTTGTGGGGGGTTTTTAACATTACCTCCGTCCTCACTGGTAAGTCTTCTGCTTCTGTGATCTCAGAGCTAAAAGTATATTCAGATTCATTGCTACTGTGAGTTGAATCCGTTCTTTTGTGTCCAGGCTTGGGGACGCTCTGGAGTGCAAATGAAACAGATCAATACCACTGTACGGTTCTCCCTCTGACTGTCTCATCACAACCTGTAATTTAGCTTTTGATAGCTTGCAACGTTTGGTGTTATTTCACAGCTATCAGAATTTATAAGACAAGATTTTTTTCATTCTGATCTCTCATGTCACCTAAAGCTGAGGAGATGTAGTTCCAATCAGATCTATGGAGACAGGTCGGATCCTGCACCATCCAGTATTGCTGCAGGAACCAGAATCGAGCAACACCACAGCATTTTGTGGGCAAGAAAACGCTCGGTTCACAGGAGGCACCAGCAGCAATTCTCTAACTTGCCAGATATTGTATTGAGAAATATCTTTTCTTCCTGCCACATACTATATTAATAGAACTACTTCAAATTTAACATTGCATGGATGAGGTACAAATAACTCTGGCACACACAAATAACTTCAGGACAGAACAGGGCTGGACAGCACATGTCTCACACCACTAGCAAAGCCACATAGATGCTGATCTAATTAATCAACATTTTAACAGACAAATTCTCTTTTCAGGTACAGGTCACCACCACACAGCTGACAGCAGAATCAGTTTCTCACTTAGACCACGAGATGCTGCCTAAACACGTTTGTGAACAGCTTTGGATTTCCAGATGTTTAGCCACTTACCACCATTAAGTTCATTTCATCCTTGAGATCGTCATAGCGCTCCTCTAGACGGCTGAACTCATTCAGGAGGTTCTGGTACCGTAACCGCTCATCATTCAGGTCTAGCTCCAGCTGCTTTGTCTCCTCCACTAGCTTCTTCTCCATCGTCTCTGCCATGAAGCAAGGAATCCCAAATGAGAACCCCAGCTCTGCCTACCAGGCGGTGCAGCCATCCTGGAGGCACAGGTGTGTGTCTGCACCAGGAACGCAGATGGTGAAACAGTCTGTCTGAAGCTGGTGTGTGGTATTAGTGCTTCTGGGCAAACATTAAGCCGAACACATGAAGGACCAAAGCACTATTGTGGTGACCACAGAAGGGTTCCCTCCATCCAATTAGTTACTCTGCTAATACCTTGCATTAGCAGTTCCAGCAGGAGGAAGAAGGGGCACTAGCGCAGTGCTGCATTATGTGAAAAGCAAAATGTGAGATGCTTTACATCTCAAGCACATGGACCCTTCCCATCGCAGCTGCTTCCATCACAGCCTCCACATCTAGAGTTACACTCCCCTTGCTTTTTAAAAGTAAACCACTTGGTAGCAGTCACTGTCACCAAAAAGACCCTCAGATCTTTGGGACTTCATGGAAACTCAAACAGTAAATAATTCTAATGCATGTGAGTTCTTAAAACAAACACACGAAACCATTAAACTAAAAAGGAATGCAAACTAAGGCAAATCAGCCCAATCTATGCAGTAGAATGTTGCTTTACAAGGTAACATGAAGTTGAAACCCCAACCTGTTATTTCCCTCGCCTGGTCATGGATGCGGCGGTTCAGCTCCTCCTTTTCTGTCTTCAGTAACGTGTTCTGCTCTTTCAGCTCCGATACCAGCTACACAGATAACGAAATATTCGGCTCAGAATGCAGTTCATCTTTCAGCAGTAGCTCTAACAGCAGCTGCATCCTTCTTGTAAGAGTTCAAATACTTCAACTTTTCCACAGAGAATGAATTCAGTGAATTGTTATGACATTTTCATTTCCCAATTACACATCTTAAACATGTCCCACTGCAGATTCCCCCGGACGTTCTGCACCCCATTGCTCATTAGATGCCAAAACTACCTTGAACCACGCCACTGCACCACAATAGTTTTCAGTAACATCCTAAAGGTGTAATTTATTCCTTAAAATAGAAATATTCCTAAAATCAGAAGACATTTGGTACTTCTGTTGTATATTCCATTGAGCTGGCTAACACCATAATCTAACATTTTGCCTCTGCCCAAAAGTTGGGCCACTTCAACTGCTCCCAGCTTTGCCACTTCCTCAGTTGTCTCTGATTATGATTACCACGCCTTCCCTTTGCTTAATCAATTAATAATTTTGCTTATGATCTTGAAATGTGTCACTGCAGAATCACCTAATGCTGGAAAGGCTCTTCCAATATTCAAATCCTGCACTGTTATCAGCAAGTGATCTTGGCAGGAAAGAACCAGTTTCATATGTTCACAGTTCAAGCAAAGATAAGGGGTTAGTCAAAACCTGTTGGACTAGACTGTGCACACACACATGTTCAGTAGGCTCCTTGTTTAAATAAAGTAGGGTATAAGCAGGTTCCTGTGTATGGGACAGATTTCTGATATCTATGTAGGTACAACGATCTCATTTTCTGAAAGCCCTACCTCTGACTAATTGAGAAAGCTTAAGTATTTGGATTTGCAAATACTTTCTATATCAAAATCTAAACAGATTGAATACATATATTTACATACAATATACAGATTTAGTATATTTTTCTACCACAGGTGGAGTTATTTGGGTATCAAGTCTATTTAGGATTGTACAGGTATAACACTGCTTAAAAACACTGTAGAAATATCAGCCACACAACTGAAGCAGTTAAGTCTGGGCAAAAGCTGAGTGGGCACCAGGCCCCTACGAACCTCCTGATGCAGCTGAGACTGCACACTTGCCTGCTCGGTTTCGTGTTTGTATTTGTCTGCCCATTCCTCGATGGTCTTCTTCTCAGCCTGAGTCTGGTGCAGCTCCTTCCGGAGCTTGGTGATCTCGTCCTGAAGGCTGAGGACACGGTTGGTGGCGTTTTTAGCCTCCTCCTCGCTCATCCGAAGCCTCTCCACATCGCTCCGCAGCTTCTCTGTCTCCGTACTGTACGTGATCTCCAGGCTGCTCATCTTCTCCAGCAGAGATTTGTATTCTTTGTTCTTTGCAAAACACAACACAAACATAGCAGCTGCTGGAGAAGTTCTGCTTTAAGGGAGCCTTCTAGTTCCCTATAGAATATACCCAGCCATGGGAGCAAAAAGCAGCTTCCTCATTTCGAAAACATTTTGGTCTGTTTTTGCAGAATTGCCTAACAAGATGACAGAACAGTGCAGCCTCTTAGCCTACACATTAACATCCCAAACTCAAATCAGACAGGGAGCCCATACATATCGAGCACCATCACCTCACCTTCCCCTCAAACAGAGCAAGTGACGTGCTGCAGTGAAACACTGACATTAAGGGAGGAGATGTTTTCTCTCCATGCTGCTGAGAGACACAAATGGATGCTTTACTGTTTCGGTTCTGCTGTGGCCTCCCTCTCCCTTCTATTAATGTTCTTCAGCAGAAAAGAGAACTGATCCTTACCATGAAAATTCAGTGCATTCTTCTGTGAATGCCCACAGTGCTACTGAGAAAGGTAACACAAGATTCCTAAACCTTTCCTCTGAGGCCAGGGAGCTTTTACCTGCTCATCAATTTTCCGCTGCAGCTGCATGATCTTGTTCTCCAAGCCAATGTGAAGCTTCTTGTAGCGTTCTACGGAGCGGGCCTCTATCTTCAGTTTCTTTAGCTCCCTCTTGGCCATCATGCGCCGGTAGCAGCATTGCAGGTAAACAATGGCCTTCAAGGTCCTGCCGTAGCGCAGGCGAGCCAGCCAGCCTCTGACGTGCTTCTGAATAATAACAGACTTGTGCTCCCGAAGCATCTACGGGAGGGAAAAACACCATTAGAGCTGCAAACCTCACCTGCGCACTTCAACAGACTCCATAATGACAGGTGCAAAGACGATGTACACACAGACACCCCAGCCTGAACAGAGAAACTTCGGCTGAGGAGGAACAGGAAATTAATATGGGATTCATTTAAACAAAAAAGCAGAGGGAAAGATGGGAATAAGGAAGACGACAGGGAATAAAATGAAAAGGAACCAGAAGGAAAAACATGGAAAGCGAGAACTGGACATGCACGGAAGAACCAGGCATTCCTCTGTGTTGATGTCAGAGCCAAGCTAATTACAAAAATACATGGTACCTGTTGGCAAGATTACAATACAATCCTTCTTTCTTTTACTGAACCTTTTATCTTGAAACATCTTAGATTCATTGACTTATGCTGCATAGGATTAATCAATACAAAGTTTGAAATGACCACACTTGATGTGCGATGCCACAAGTACACACTAGAACCCAGAGTAAATTCTTACAAGCAGCAGCCGTAGTCTGTCTGCCCAAACCACGAGTTCCAGTCAAGCTAATGAAAACCAGTCAGGATGTGAGCAACCTTCACCAGTGTTAGCCAGAAACTGCCACCACAGAGAGTCTGCTCTTGGCGTCGGATCCTTCACCCACTGATTCGGTCAGAGATCCCTGCGATCCCACAGACCACAGCTACGCGTGGGGAGCCCGCACAAACCCACAAGGCTTCCAGCACCCTGAGAACTTCAGAGTCCGCTTAATGAAGCTTCTGCAAGTTAAAGAGTTCATTCTAACGAACAAAACTATTCAAGACTTCATGTTTCTTCTTGGATTTGATAGTCTATGCGGTTCACACTCTTGCACTGATTCACCACAAAGCTGATACGACAAACTAGCAGGGTCACAACAATTTTATTTTCTTTTATTCTTCTTAGCAAATGAACTGTGTTAGAAGGGTTACATTTCCAGATCAATGGATTTAAAAGGTTCACTGGCAAAGCAGCAAGATTATAAGACACACAGACTTTCTCCCTTAGCATTTATTTCTAAAGAAAAACTGAGGCTTGAAATACCAGCACTGGGTTAAATAGCGCAGGGAGGTAAGGAAATAGCTCTCAAGGTCAAAAGGCAAAGTCCTTCTGACGGCGCGTCACGCAGCGAGCTCTCCTGCCGGTCTCACGCGTTCCCCGGAACAGCCCTTCGGGGCACCCGCGGGTGTCGAACGGCTCCAACACCACCAGCTCTCAACAACGTTTTCACTCCAGCCTGAAAGCAACAAATACCTCCATGGTGCAGGGATGGTCCTCATCTGCCAGCGAATTCTCACACCCATGCAGTCCAGTGAGGAAACGGGCCACTCCAGCACAAGGTGAGGGTATCAGAAAAGGTACCTGATTTACCAGGTATTTCCCAGGAGAGCTTATATAAAAAGCTGTGGAGGAACTAAACTCCTTGTAAAGCTGAGCAGCACACTGCAATGTCTCGGGCAGCAGCTTTCCCCAGGATGTGTGAAACAGATGATTCAACCATTCTAAATTCCTTGTAGCAGCCACGTGACTGCAACCCATGCCCTCTCTTCCAACAACAACAACAGGGACCTTTCACAATCCTAAGGAGCAACACGTGTACGTATGGCACCGACAGGGTCACGGCTCAGCCCAAGCGTGCTGTCACACGGCAACCTCTCGGTTTCACTCATTTGCAACCACCACGAGCTTCAGAACACCCCTGTTTACCCGGCCATCGCATGCAAAGCCCGTGCTGCTCTCTCTGGCCATTCCTGTACCTCAGCTTTAATACCATTCCACCTTAGGAAGACAGGGCAACACAGCACCCGCAGGCGCGGTGTCAGAGCTCCACGTGGCGCTGCGCTGAGCAATTCGCTGCTCGAGGGGGACGACAGGTGAGTCTGGCCGCTCCTTCGGGGACCCCTCCAGAAACCCGCCGTCCACTCAGACGGAACAGAACAGGGCTATAAAACTCTGGGCTCCAGGACACAGGGGTGTGTGTCACTCGCACGACCAACTTCAGGCACACAGAATCACTTCCCATTTTCCTAAGGACAGCTTTTTGTCCACCTATTGCTGTGAGCCACGTTTGACTTCGTCACATCTGTCGGATCACTGCTAAAAACACCTTACATAGTCTCACAACCTAAACCACGGCTTGTGATCATGAAAACGCTAAGAATTCCAATACAAAGGCAAGTCAATACCTGCACAAAAGAACGGCCAAGTCAAGCACGGGGGTCTTAGTATTTACAGGTTCTTATCAGGGATTACTCCTTCTCAAGCTTTCTGGTCAGTATATATTAGAATGCTGTCATTTAGACAAATTCACACGTGACTGTGTAATACAAATTGAAAATTACAGAAACTTCAAACATAAAAGAGAAACATATAGAACATAAGCATCAGTTTGCTTTTGGTGAGATGCCTTCAACACCTACCTGTTTAGGAAAGAAAAAACCCATAAAACAACCAACCAATCACCCCAAACCAACTCTTTTTTCCAGCTAATTTTTCAGTGAAACAGAGGCTGACGTTTGAGCCCAGTTAAAACAATTAATGTAGAAAAATGTGCCGTGAAACATGTTGGCATTTTGTAGACCAAACATCTGAATCATTATTCTCTTCCCAGCCCTGTAACCACTGAAGAAAAACTTCTAATTTCACAACTGAACTTCTATTTTTTATCAAAGATAATCAGGAAAATATCAATTATCAATATCTCAAGGCCAGGGTTATACCAACTTCTCTCTAAAACAAAACCAACATCAATAAATTTAAAACCAGACAAATCTAAGTTTTAATCTCCTATTTTTGTGACTACCTCTTTGCTAACATTAAACTCCTCCAGTATATTCCATCAGCCATTTCAGAATCACTGAAATTAGGGATGGAATAGCTACAGCAGTGCATCCCATATGGATACTGATGTGAGCAATACTGGACTCATGGAGGCACATTCACAAAGGCCATTTTCAGTATTTATTTTAAGTGCCTCGACATTCTTCTATAGAACAGATGGAGAATTCTTCTCAAGAGAAATGCTGTAAACCCCTGTCAGGTTCTCCACGGACTGCACGGAAAGTCTGGGTACATCCATATTAGACGGCAACGCCAATGTCTCTAAAACGACAAGTTCATTGACTGCAGCATCCGATCTTTCTCATTTCCAGGTGCTGTCCTTCAGTCCATGCGGTGACATTTTGTTTGTGCATTACGTGTAACACACGCACACAAACATTTCGTATTCCCAAGGGGATCCCGCAGAGCAGCTCTGCTGTGAAGGTATGTGGAAATAAAGCTTGCCTTACGTAAAACATGCTGATTTCTTACCATTTGGTACTTGTTCCTGGCCATGTAACCTCTTAGGAGAGCCTGAAGAGCAATGGTAGCATCTCGCATGCGTTGGTATCTTTTGCGGACCACATACATGCGCTGGAACTTCTGGATGGTGATGGCAGCCCGTGTTCTCCGCAGGAACTTGGCATAGCTGAGCAAGAAGATTACAAATAACACCTGTCGTTATTTTTCAGTGCGTGAACGCTATTTTTTTACATCCTATAACTTTATCCTCTCTCTCAAGAGCCACGTTTTCTACTTCGGTTTCTTCCTAATGTCGTCAGTGATAGAGCGTATTGACTTGCTATTCTACCGTACGGCGGTACAACAGAACGGCAAATTAACAGCAACCTTGCAAGGTTTTACATGGAAATGTTGCCATTTCCTCTGAGAACTGCACTACGGAACCAACAAGATAAAGTCAGCTTAATTTCTCATCACCTTTTCTCCAGCTTTAAAGCTATTTCCTCTATAGCACCTTCCAGAGCTCCTCTCCTACCCTCAACCTGTAGAAAACGGTTGCTCATTCTTGGCCCCCTCAGCAAGACAGTCACAAAGCATCTCTGATTCCTACGGTCTTCATAACCACCTGATCTCTGAATGATCCCACCTGCACTCCCACACACTTCCCTCTGGCTCTTTCACGGCCATTCCTCCGAAGTCAATCCACACCAATGGCTGATGGGGAATGGCTTCTCCAGCAGGACAGACAGACCAGCCGGGAGGACACATGGAACCTGAGCAACAAGGACTCAGCCCAGAGTCCCGCTCTACCTCACCTGCAATGTCTCCTAGCACCACCTGTACTCTGTTCCTGCGGCCGACCTGCCGTTCTAAGCATCCCACAGCCAAGGACAGACACACTCATTATATTCTATTTCCTTCATTTCCCTGGAAAATTATTTCCTCTCAGCTAGCACAGGAAGGAGAGAACAAACGTATCACATTTCAATGTCCTACTTAAAGGGATGTGAATTGAGGTTAGTGGGGGTTTTCCCACGAGCATCGCTTACCATCGTGCCTGGTACCCTCTGACATGTCTCTGAATGGCGATGGCAGCCTTCCTCATACGCACGTACTTCTTTCGCATCAGCCAGCCTCGGATCGTCTTTTGGATGCGAATACAGGCAGCTCTCAACTTATCTGCCCTTATTTTTTCCAGATAGGCTACTTGACCAGCCCGGAAAAATATTTTTGTCTTACCAAACTGGTACTTATCCTTGTCCTATTTTCAGAGGTAAAAAGAGGATCAGTTACAGCATTAAATGTTAGTGGATAAAAAAGGCACAAAGGGCTAAATGAAAATAGAGTTAGTAAAGAGGTAATATTATCTGTGTAAGATTTCAAGTAAAACTAGACTTAAATTAAGTAGTAGAGTATTTTCTCCGTATGGTTCTCTTAACGAATTAATGCGATAGGCCACAAAAGCATGGCCTAAAGGAAAAACACGAGATTTTTGCTTAGACAAGAATTAGAAGAGATGTGCAAGGCTCCAGGAGGTGACAAAGGGCTCAAGGATAAAGTGGTACCTGCAATGCACGTGCACCATTTCCTGCTTAAATTGCAGATGACCCCTCTGAACGGTCCAATTCAACCACATAACACAGTACAAACGAAACAGCTGGGGCTTCAAACACGTGCGTGTCCTTCACCGCGTGAGGACTAACCCAGGACAACGCATCTCCCTGCTGCTCAAACAGCTGAAACTTCGGAACTAAACCACAAGGAGAATCATGTCCTCCCCCTCTAGGCCGCAGTACTCCTTGGGGGAAAAACTGAGAATATGCAAAGCTACATTGAAATAATTAATTTTGTTGATTGATGTTGAGTTAAAAGGAACAGCAGTCCGAGAGATACAGCTTAGGATACACTTAACACTATAAATACAGACATATGCATGTAAATGAAAAGGTTTTAGTTAAGTCCACCCAGTGACACAGAATTCAAAGAGCTGAGTCCCAGCCTGCCTGCACAGTGTTTGTTTTGTTTCCATAAACATGCCAGCATTGGCATTGCAGCTCAGCAAGGTAGGCGTGCTTGCTTTTGTATCTTCAGTAAGCTTTGTCTCTTTCTCTCCCCACTGACACTTCTCAGTTAACCTCCTTCTACCGAGAGCTGCCTGGAACTGCCTCCTTGGAGCCCACCTGCCCTCCATCCTCCAGCGGTCCTTAAGAAACGCCCAGAACCTCCTGGGCTGGATCACAGCCCGGGCACGCGGGATGCAGCTGGGGCGGGAAGGAAAGCAGGGAGATGCAGGGGTATGGGGACAACCACGGTGCTAAGCAGGGAGAAAGTGTCACAAGCACAACAGGAGTGAAAAAGGTTGACTGGGGCACAGGAGCCGAGGGGAGCAGTGTGAAAGACACAAATACATTCCCAGACAGAAACGCCTCCACGTTAGAAAACTGCCAGATAAATGCATCTTACTTAAGGTGTGGTTAATACATCTTGCCCTTAAGCAAGATAAGGTTCACCCTTAACCCGCCCACGCTGAAAATCACTGTCTTCCGTTCCTGCGATATACCAGGAAATTCTACAGTTTAGTGCAGGGGTGTCAAGCTCATTTTCACCGGGGGCCACATCAGCCTCGCGGTTGCCTTCAAAGGGCCAAATATGATTATAGGACTGCACAATCAGGATTAGTTACATCTATACAGTCCTAAAATGACATTCGGCCCCTTGAAGGCAACCGCGAGGCTGATGTGGCCCCCGGTGAAAATGAGCTTGACACTCCAGGTTTACTGGTTCAGTATTTTGTAGAAGTACGTAAGGGAACCTTTTACTCCCTTCAGATTCCAGATACTCTCAGCACTAAGTCTAGTACCAGAATCAGCTTCTCCAGGACATTTTTACACGTCTGCTTTCGGTCGCTAAGGACATCTCTCTGCTTCATCAGAACACGGTAACGGCTGAAGAACTCTTGGTACGTCCACCTGTCCCAAAGACAGAGGCAGTGTCAGTCTCAGCAATGAATAATTGTCTTAAAAAAAGGAACTGCAGCTGAAATAATCTAAAGAGCAGCAAACACACCTGGAGGGGAAGCCAGCTGCACTGATTCGGATGGTCTCCAGGACACCACAAGCTCTCAGCTGCTGCACTGCCCGCTTTTCATCAAACCTGTGTAGGAATAAAAAGAACCTGTGGGTGCAGGGCTAGTTTTGCACCACATGGGACCCCTGGCCCTGCGCACACCCAGGACAGGAGTGGCGAGGAAGGGGAGCGGGGGTGCGATGCGCTGGGTGGTTAACAGGTCCAGCCGGTGCTCCTGCAGCTGGGCGATGGCAGAGGACGGCATGCCCGGGAACGGCCCCAGCCGCAGAGCTGCTCGCCCTGGCCTGTCCCCCATGGGCCTGTCCCCCATGGGCCTGTCCCCCATGGGCCTGTCCCCCACGGCTCTGCCCCACAGCCACCGCAGCCCCCGTGTGCCCAGGTTTTAAGCAGACTTCTGAGAAAAGCTCCAAGTTCACATGTGAAAAAAAGTAAGGAATACGACGTTGGGATCTGCAAAAGCAAACTGCAGCAAATAGCAAATGAACTCAAGGAGTGTAAAGTGCCAGTCACGTCTAACACAGCTAGCAATGTAAATGGTGGCATTTTTCTCATATATCACCATAAACAAAACAAGCATCAGGAATCACACAGAATCACAGAACCGACTGGGTTGGAAAAGTCCAAGCCTTGGTCCAACTCCAGTCCATTGACCAGATCATGGCACTAAGTGCCATGGCCAATCTCAGTTTAAAACCCTCCAGGGCCGGTGAGTCCAGCACCTCCCTGGGCAGCCATTCCAATGCTGACCACTCTCTGCACAGAATTGCTTTCTCATCTCCAGCCTCAATTTCCCCTGGCAGAGTTGAAGCCCATGGCCCCTTGTCCTGTTGCTGAGTGCCTGGGAGAAGAGCCCAAGCCCCCCCTGGCTAGAACTGCCCTTCAGGTCGTTCTAGAGAGCGCTGAGCTCAGCTCTAAGCCTCCTCTGCTCCAGACTGAACAAGCCCAGCTCCCTCAGCCTCTCCCCATAGCTCTTGTGCTCAAGTCCCTTCCCCAGTCTTGTTGCTATTTCTCCCTCTAAAACCACCTCCTGCTTAAGTACGTGCACACATGCACAATGAGTCCATAACAGAGAAAGACCCACTACTTCACTCGGGAGTGAGCAAGGTTTAGCAGAACCTTGATCCTCCGAGGCCTCGGGTAATTCCCTCCCAGGCACAGCCTATAGGAACCATAAACATGAACCAGCTTACGTGAAAGGGAACTTGAAGTCGTTAGGCTTAATACAGCGAACGTAGTGTGGAGTTGTAGCGTTTAGGGTTTCCATCAGCAGATGAAGAGAGTTTCGAAACTTTGGGAAAGAAAAAGGGAAAAATATCAGGGAACAGTCTTAACAAGCCCCGTCATGCTTGAGATAAACTCTGGAAGTGGACCTAGGGATATCTGTTTATTTGTAGTAAAGTTTTCGGTACTAAATACCATCTTGTTTTTGTTATGGCAATAGATTTTAGCTTCAGACACCATCTTTGGGTGAGTTATGCTACAGCGAGATTTGTAATTGCCAGGCTTTACAGAAGTAAAGCTCCTATATCAGCACGTGATAAATTACAAAAACATGGGGTAGACTGAGTTATTTTCAGCTTTTGCCTGAGTTTCAGTTTTAGCACCACAGTAAGAACTGAGCTCCCTGAAACTGTGGCCCAAAACGTATTAATAATTAAGGTATATTTGCTCCAAAACGTAAGTCATAATCAGCTGCATCTGTCTCAAAAGCACAAGAGTGGCCAAGCACCAGCCCCCCCAAGACCTATGAGCCAGGAGGCAGAGGTGATTTAACGGAGCTGCACGTGCAGACTCACCTGATGCCCCACGGTTTTCTTGTGCTCCTTGCTGGCTTGGCCTGGCCTGGCCTTGGCTGCTTTCATGGCCGTGCGAGACAAAGGCACCCGGCCCGACGGGGCTGCGGACGTGGGGCTGAGCACCTTCTCCTCATCCTGGAATAACTCCGGGAGCAGCTTAAACTGGCACAACAGCAGAAAAGACAGAGAGGATAAGAATCCAGCAAGTGATTGCACCCGTTTGTGTTCGAGGTAGTTAGAGCCAAGGCTCAGTTTCTGTACGCATGTTTGTTTCGTTTGTTTGTTTGAACTCCACACGGGGACAAACGCAAAAGAAGCATTCAAGCCAGTAGGACAGTGGGTGGGCCATGATTTAATACTGAAAATCTTGCGGGTTTGATCAGTGAGTGTCCTCCTGAAGACAAAATTCTGTTTTGAGTTTTCACGGAGCCAGCAGCAGCTTCCGTGTGAAACTGTTAGATGCTCACAGCAGTTTCCTAAGTACCAACTCAAATTATATATGGCTGCTTTGATCTAAGAAGGAAACAACAGGGTCCTCTCATTCCAGTGGTGCATCAGACTCCTTTGCGGTGAGAAATATCTAGGACACTGAACAACCCAGCAGGCCACAAGGAACATTCCTGCTTTATCACTCTGTCTTGGTTTGGGCTGGGATAGAGTTAATTTTCTCCCTGGTAGCTGGGACAGTGCTGTGCTCTGTATTCAGAATGAGAATAGTGTTGATAACGCACTGATGTTTTAGTTGTTGCTGAGTACTCGAGGACTCTTGAGCTCCTTGGGCTGTGCCAGGTGCACAAGAAGCTGGGAGGGGGCACGGCCAGGACAGCTGATCCAAAGGGATATTCCATACCATGCTCAGTATAGATTCTGGGGGAAGCTGGCCAGGGGAACTGCTGCTTGGGAACAGGCTGAGCATCGATCACCAGGTAGTGAGCAACTGCATTGTGCATCACTTGTTTTATTTATGATGATTACTGTGATTTCCATGTCTCTCCTATCAAACTGTCTTTATCTCAGCCCACAAGGTTTACTTTATATTTCCAGATTCTCTCCCCATGCCCCCACGGCAGGGGAGTGAGCCAGTGCGCGGTGTTCAGCCGCCTGCCGCCCTAAAACACAGCACACTCGAAACTGAAATAATCAACTTCAAAAAGGAACCAACAACTAATTGGCCAAATTTATCTGACCGAAGATCTTCCCTCAAGTCAGTGAAAGCGAAGGGAAAACCTGAAACATCTTTCCAATATTGCTCAGGTTCCCTGTCTCTAATGACTCCAAAATACCCCCATATATAATACCTGCTTTGAGGTAACGTAACTAAAAATAACACCACCAGGTCTTCCTACTGACAACTACGGCACTTCAGAAGCATTGTAAGAGGAAGAAAATCTGAGCTTCTCTACCTGTCAATGAATAATCTTTTATCTAGCATTTGTGCATTTTCTCCAAAGAGACAGGAGCATTGGGTTTTCAGTATTAGAAAGTGCTTGGGCTAAGTACAACCTAAAAAAGTAAAAAAAAATAGGTTTTGCCTTATAAAACTTGGTGAGCATGCACAATATCCAATGAAACATGCCGCACAACAAAGGGGTGCTTGTGCTCTGTGGCTGTGCTGGATGGGCCCACAGAAAGCACCAAACACTCCTCAGTAACATCCAGTGCAGCACCCCAGCACAATATAACAACTATGAAGGTGTCCTGAAGTCCTGAACTGCAACAGGAGTATCACAGCTTGGCCTCAACCCGACTGCCAGATCAGGACCACGATCACCTGAGATCACCTCTGTAGCTGGCGGCAGAATTGCATTTCCAGAGGGTGATTCAGCCCGTCTCCTGCTGACTCCACCACTCGCTCCCCCAGCTGCCCGCGGTCAGATGGAGCACGTCAGTGTGCACAGGCATCGGAGCTACATCAGAGCCACACAGCCATCTTCATCCCATAAGGAAACTTATTTGAATGCAATATGCTTTGTCTGAAGCTCCTGATGCTCTCACACACCAGGCTGGGGGCAAAGGGGCTTCCCCGTGTCTGGGCTGCAGACGGACAAGCTCTCCTAAGCTATCGGTACACAGGTCTCACTCCCTCTTTCCAACCCTGTGAAAGTGGGCAAGCGCATTTCGAAGGCACCGTTCTCGTGGACGCTGCCTCAGCGCCGGCAGAAGAAAGGAGCAATGTGTGGCCTTCGGCAGCAGCAGCAGCAACCGGAGAGCATCATCCATATGGGAGGAATTCATGTTCTCTTTTGGTGTTTGGTATTTGATGAATTTTCTTTGTTTCACAGAACACTAGGAGTGTTCAAAGAGAGGGAACACACTGATCAAAGGGCAGATAATTCACCTGGTAGAAAACAAGCAAGCAAGCGTTTTTTCCCTGTAATTTTTCCCAGTGACTTAACAGACATGCTGCTAACAATCTTACAGAGCATTCCCTTCAGAACACAGCCATGACAGAAGGTTTTAACATGCCAGTAGCAAGCATAGAAGCTGAAGGACTGCTGCACTGCTTTCATGATGCATGCATGGAAAGTGAAGTAGTTCACAGAGGTCCTGTGGGTGGATTTAGAGAGAATGCCAAAATACACAGCTGAACACTGCAGTGCCTGCCAAGGGAAGCGTGTGTCATGCACTGTGGAGAGCACAGCGGCATTGGAGCGGTGTGTGAGAGCCTGTGCATGCAAGGATGACGGATGATGCACTCGGTTTAGAATTACCTTCTGTGGAACGTACACAGCAAGCCCAGAAAACAGGGACAACAACAAAAATGAATCAGAAATGCAATCCCACTACAATTACTAATGAAAAATAAAAATGAACCATTCTTCTTTCGAAAATCTGTTTTCTTCACAGTTGAATTTCTTTTCTAAACACTGGTTTTGGTAAAATTGAGCATTGGGGGAAACCGTGTTGTTTGTTAGTGTACAGACGGAACTGCCCCCGCACAGCAGTGCCGCACTCAGCCCACCGCAGCCCTTCCCTCGGCAGAAACGCTGCTCTGGGTCTTCGTTATACCATGTTTTAATAATTTAGCTCCATATATCTGCTCAGAATGGAAACAGAAGAGAATAATGTTGTTTTTCCTGATAGAATAATCATTTTAAATAGGCTGGACTTGCTTCCTGGGGCATTAGCGCCAGCACATTCCCAACAGCCATCGCAGCATAATGTCAAGGTAATTGCCTTTACATTTCAGAAGAGCACAACCAGCATTTTTGCCATTAAAAAAGCAGACGATGGCACCGAAGGCCTGTTCCATAACATTCCTTCACACAGCGTTTTTCAATGCAGATGTTATCTTTCTTTCATAGATATCAATAAATGGCAAGACTCCATACATTCTGGTTCATGTCCTTAGGGTCTATACATTTCATTCCACTCTCGTTTTGCTTCAGGAGCAGAACTTGGCTTTCCTGCAGAAATTTTCTGTTCATCAGGGCCATAAACAAGGAGCTCCTGTTTCCAGATTGCAAAATTAAGGCCTTAACTGTTAAGCCTTTTTATACTACTCTAGTATATTTGAAGGTCTTGATGCCTTCACAGAAAATATAGCAAAGTTTTGTGAAAAGTAACACAAAACAAAACGAAAGAAACCCAAACACACACAAACCCCCCAGCAAACCAACAAACAACAGCAACGACGAAACACAACCCAACGAACAGTGAAACCAGCGGCTAAATACAGACCGATCGTACGTGGGGCAACATTAGGCTTTGGGACCTTCTCATTTCACACAGACAGGCAAGTCAAATGCAAACTGGGTTCAATTTCAGTTCATCTTATACTAAAGGAGAAATACTTCCCAGGTTTCTGAGAAATTCTGTATGACCCTGAATGTGAGGATCCATAAGGAAAAACAAAAATCCTTATACTAACCTTACTTGATTTTAGGACCTTAATTTGTTCTTCATAAACTGTGTCTTTATTCTTTTCCAAAAAGCCTTCGCATTGATATTCCACCTGAAAACCATCATCGTACAAAAAAAGTGAGTATGAAAAGCATTTAATAAGAATATTTTAAAGAGAATCCACCAGCTGTAACATTCACATTTAAAACACATCGTTCTCGTGGATGTTGAAAAGATCAGCTCCCAAGTGCAAGTATAGATTTTCCTCAAAGAGAGTGCTTTTCAGTAAACTATTAAAATATATAGACATGAATCCTGTTATTGCATGACAGCAGATGTATTTCACTGCTGAGAGACGCCCGTGTAAGCCAGCAGGACTGAGTGGTTTCCGTAAAGGTGAAGAATCACAATGTGCTGCAAAGCTGCATGAAATCCGGATGCAACTGAGAACAAAGACCTCCTCTCCTCTCCTCTCCTCTCCTCTCCTCTCCTCTCCTCTCCTCTCCTCTCCTCTCCTCTCCTCTCCTCTCCTCTCCTCTCCTCTCCTCTCCTCAGCCGAGAGGGAATAAGTAGATCTGCCTGCAGCTTTTTAGGAAAATGCCTCATTCGTACTCAGAAAGACTATTTTATCAGAAGCAATGAAGTCGGAATGTTGTGACAACACATAACAATCTCACAGGGCTACAGTGCCTCCTGGGGCAAAGAACAGCCCGAGCATCGGGTAAAAACCCAGTATTTATACCACTGTCTTAATTCAAGCCTGAAGAAAACCCCAAAACTCCTGTCAAAAGTTTATAGCTGAGAATTCGATATTAAGTTATGTAAGCATGCTAACTCTTCAATCTCGTCTGACTATAAAATACAAGAGCAGACCTCTATAGCGATTTTGTTGTTTCGGAGCAGGCAGATTGACAGCCAGAGCTCGCTCAGTACCGCCATGTAGCGGTGCTGCCACAGCAACACTGCACCCCGAGCTGCAGAACACTGCCAACAGTTCCTAGGGGAGGAGGAGGCAGGGGATGTTCCCCCGCTGCGCACCAGCTGCAGCACCACTGATGCTCTCACCGCGGGAGACGATGCCACGAGAGGGCGGCAGAATCTCCGCTTCTCCCACAAAAAAACATCAGGCACAGAGGTTACCAACCCCACATCCACAGCTTCATTTGTTCTTCAGGATGTGTGTGTGCGTTCCCGTAATCCCACGGGAGAGCACAGAACGCTCCGCACAGACACGCGGCGGAGCCCGCAGCTCGCCAGGACCGGCCCGGAGCTGCTTCCAGCCTCCCTCACTGCTCAGACCGGGCAAGGGAAAGCCTGGTTTGCAAACGTGAAAGTTCAGCCTCATGAACAGCATAGGAAATAGTCATTAAATCCTTCTTGCTCTCTCATGCACCAAACAGAGCAGAACTCATGAATTTCAACTGTTACAGAGGTGTTCTTGCTGCTTTCATTAATAAATGCAACAAGAACAGGACTCCTTTCCTATGCATAAATGCAAGAAGCAGGGAGAAATCAAATGGAGGCAAACAAAGGCTTCCAACCCCCCACCAGCACATACGGATAAGAATCCAGAGCTTCTCCAAACTTTTTTTGGCAAAGCTGACAATATTCTGAGGCAGTTTCCTTGTTTAGTGGGACAATACCTTAAATAGAATTTTTTAGTATTTGATTTTAACCTGAGGAGTTGCTCAGTTGGACGCTGAACGGCAGGAGCTGAACAATGCCCGCGCTCCACTGCGTTTCCCCTTGACCAGCTTCCCAGAAGGAGCAGCAGAGGCGGGGGGAGCAGCACATCCTGCCCCAGCGATAAGAAGGATGTGGGAACCTCTCTCCTTTTGCACATTAAGATGGCAGCAAACCCAACACACTTTGGCGTTGCTCTTTAGCTAAAACTACAGTGAGATATATGATTTTCTATTCTGTGCATTTGCATAGAAAAACTGGAATTGATGCAATTACGCTGTGAATTGAAAACACACTAAGCTGTCATGTTTCGAAAACGGACGGTTGGTGGTTACAGCACGTGACAGGAGTCAGAAGCTCTCGTGTTCCTGGTTCTGCACAGCTGCCACGTCAACCTTCTCCTCCTGCTCGGCTGCACAGGCAGGCACACGTTCCACAGGAAGCCAAGGAGAGCCAGGAACGCTGATCCCTCCCAGGATCCACCCCGCTCGTGCTCAGCAACATCAGTCACGGAAAGAGGCTCTGCAGAAAAAGGTCCTTACCTTGTCAGCAAAGTGCTTGATGATAAACGCTTTGTTGGATAAACGTGGCTTTTCAAAGAGGGCACATTTATTCAAGTGAGTATTGTAGAGTTTTTGGGCCCAAGTGTCATCCGAGCCTTTTGGCATCTATGGAAGAGAATGCACAGTCATTTAAAATGTCTTGAAAACTCCTCGGTAGCAAAAGAAACTAAGGAAAGGGGGGACAACACTTTGGGGTTCACTTTCAAACTCCAACTCCTCAGATTGCCAGCACTGCCATAAGCAAGGAAGCCAGTAACCAGCTGCACACTTGCCTTTCTAACGCTCTGGAGTGCAGCCCAGCAGGTGTGACACATATGACGCTAAAAACGCTGCCGGTGTCACACACCTGAAGACGGGGATCCAAGAGGAACGCTACCTGACCCAGCAGCAACAGAGCAGGTCAGAACTCATATACCACCCGCAGAGACTGTTTGTGATACACAAGAACCCCAGGGGTTCCCACTGAAGCAGACAGCACACGGCAACACGGCATCCCCTGCACACAGCTTGGCACAAACTCAGCTAAGATACAAGACAAAAGGTGAGACACCAAGCACCAGGCAACTTGGAGAAATCCGACAGGACCAAAGACTTCACTTGCTACGTTTGAGAAAGCTGCCCAGTGAAAACAAAGGCTGATCAGAGACCCAGAAACAGATCCAGACACATGATGGAGACTAGGGGGGAAAAAGCATGACTAAACCCATTTTGTCTCCTCCTGTAATTGCCAATTTTGCTTGCATGTTCTCCAAATCCCTCCAAACAGCAGTGTTAAAGTGCTGGCTGTATGCCGGTGACTCTTCCCTGTGAGACCCCAGAAGCAGGACAGGTGAGGGCCCCTGAGCACACACCTTGCACTCCTCATCCAGCAGATCCAGAACTCCCATTTTGGCCTCAATGAGGTTGATGCAAGGCTGATTGTCATAGAAATCAATCAAGGTCCACGGTATTTGTTCTTTCATGTACTCCTCTTGTTCCAGCTTAAAGACATGCTACAGGGCAAAAAGAAAACAGGTTTCTGTGAAATAAAACGCAGAATGAATACACCAAACCCTCACTTGAAGTCATCTTGGCACCGTAATCCAGGCTGTCAAGTGGTACGCTAGTTCAACCGAATAAACCCTTTAACAAAATAAATTAACCTTTTCTCCTAGCCTAAAAGCAACAGACTAAATCAAAGCACTCATCCATATTCTCTGCAAATAAGGTCTATTTCTTCATATCATTTTGCTATATTGTCCCACAATTACCATAAGCTCTTTTCTCTTACAACAAAAACCACCACAAAACCCAGAAAAAGCCACAAGTGCGGGAACAGCAACTTATAAAGTGGGATGTGCTATGTATTTCTGGTTTTGAGTTACGAGTATTGCTCTATTCCGCATAAAATTTCACTATAAATACTTCTGTGTTTCTTTCTGAAAGAACAGAGCTCCACGTTCTCTTATATGGCCGCTGATATTTTCTAAGACGACGCATTGCATTAAAATTTATTCTTCAGCGAAAACCTGCGAGAACGACCCTGGGAATATTAGCACAAGAAATCCTTCGAGGGAAATTTCGTGAAAGATTCACCAAGCACAAAGATCAATAACGATGCAGTTGTATATTTATTCAAAAATATCACAAAAAACCCACAGAGCTTTAATGAAATGTGCGTAGGAGACGAATCAAAACTTCAGGAAAAAAAACACCATAAGATATTAAACAGGCAAACTTAATAGCACGAGCACTCTTTAAAAACAAAAAGACTGCTGACTGGTTATTTTTGATGATGTTTTCTCTCGCATCTGAAGAGCGGGGCTGCGGGCAGGGCCGGGGCCGCCACAGCGCCCGCGTTCATGGCGCCGGGCTCGGCTGCGCGGCGCTCAGGACCAGCCCGCAGCTCTCTGGCACCTCAGCCAGCAGAGAACCGCCCGACAAAGCGGTTTAGCCCGTTTACTTCGTTAGCCTAACGCCACCCGTTCCAAAGCGCCGCTCCCTAACGGCGCCCGCGGGAGCCATTCCCACCACGGGAGCCATTCCCACCCCGCCGCTTAACAGCCGCCTCACACGCCAACTTCATTCCTGACAGGAAAGCCAACGGTAGCATTTCACTAGTGAGTCATGTCCAGCCTAAGTCCTGGAAGAAAACCTAAAACCCTCGTAAAGGAATTAGCAACTACATTGTGAAAAATGTCTTCAGACTTAATTTTCCTGAGGGGTGGAGGTGGCTGGGGAGGCCGGGCAGGCTGTGGAGAGGCAAACGGCGGGAGGTCAGTCCCCGAGGCCCGGCCCCGGCCAGCGCGGGCTGCCCGGCTGCCACCACAGCCACCGGGCTGCACGTACAACAGCGTCCACCCCACGCACCTGCAGGGCAGCCCAACGGGTCCATGCCCACCGGCGCTGGGTTCGGCAGCTTGGTGGGCACCAACACAAAATCCCCGCCGCCCCATCCCTCACGTGAGAGGGAAGGCAGTCCAGCGACAGTGACCTTTACCAAAGAAGCGAACCCCTCCAGTGCTTCCAGTGACTGGATTTTTGCTGCAGAGCTGAGAAAACTCTGAGATGCCTTGTGTCAGCAGTTACGACATCCCGCTGACGGAGCTGAAGCCAGCTGTGGCACCGTGGCACGGAAGGGACGTGCTGTGGCACCATGGCACGGAAGGGACGTGCTGTGGCACCATGGCAGGAAAGGACATGCTGTGGCACGGAAGGGACGTGCTGTGGCATGACGGCACGGAAGGGACGTGCTGTGGCACTATGGCACAGAAGGGACGTGCTGTGGCACCGTGGCACGGAAGTGACATGGTAGGGCACTATGGCACGGAAGGGACATGGTAGGGCACTATGGCACGGAAGGGACATGCTGTGGCACTATGGCACAGAAGGGACATGGTAGGGCACTATGGCACCGAAGGGACATGCTGTGGCACTATGGCACCGAAGGGACATGGTAGGGCACTATGGCACGGAAGGGACATGGTAGGGCACTATGGCACGGAAGGGACATGGTAGGGCACTATGGCACCGAAGGGACATGGTAGGGCACTATGGCACAGAAGGGACATGCTGTGGCACTATGGCACCGAAGGGACATGGTAGGGCACTATGGCACAGAAGGGACATGCTGTGGCACTACGGCACCGAAGGGACATGGTAGGGCACCATGGCACGGAAGGGATGTGCCGGGGCTGGTTGCCTCCACCTCAGCCCGGGCCAACTGCCCCTCAGGTACCTCCGAACATCAGCATGGGGGATCCGGGCCCGCAAGCACACGATGCCACGGGGGCAACGCTCGCCAAGAGAGCTCCGAGCCGCCCCCGTGCTGCAGCGCAGCCTAGCAACAGACCTGCCATAAATAACCTGCCTCATCATTATGCAGGTAAGATGTGTAACTGCAAACGTCACTAAGGCTGGGGAAAGAGAGAGAGAATCGTGATCTTTCTGGAGGAGGAGGAAGAGGCATCTCTCGCCACACGTCAGTCAGCAAGCCGAGCATGTGGCTGACAACTCAGAGCATGATGGCGGCTGCGGTGGGAGAGGAAGGGTGGGCGGCAGCCTTCCCGCAGCAGAGCCTGCTCCCCGCTGCCCACGGGGCTGCGGAGCCTCCGCCAGCTCCAGCTGCAGCCGCACAGCGTCTCATTGACAGGCGATCCCAGGGCCCTAACGGCCAAGTGCCGCTTCTGTCTTATAATTGATACTGTGATCGGAATTTCAAATAATCCCAGGGCAGCACTTAGTCATAAAATCTATTTCTAGGAGATAGCCGATCTTTCCCCATCCCCCAAGGCCCATGGCCAGGACAGCTGTTTAATAGACTGAAGGAATTCATTATAACCGCTGGGGACCCAATTAGCAGAATGGACTTGGCTGAGTGGAAAGGGAAGAGGAAATGCCAGTCATTTCCTACTTACCATGTTGAACTGCTGCTGCAGCTTTTCGTTGGCATAGTTGATACAAAACTGTTCAAAACTGTTGATTTCGAATGTCTCAAATCTAAAATATGCAGACAGTCAAAATTACTAGTGCAGTTAAAAAAAAACAGATTAAATGACCCCACAATTTTAAATTCCCTCCCACCAGTCATCATTCCAGGCACAAACAACCACAACCAAGCACCGGAGCACACAGAGAAACAGCATGGTGCAGTACAAGGGTAACTCAGAGATGTTCGCTCTTCAGGCAGGGACGAGGAAGATGGGAAGGGACTGGTATTCCTGGAGAGCACGTTAGTTATCTTTGCCTCCTCTAAAAGTGCCTCCCTGAAGGAACCACGAGATGACAGCTTGCCTGTCACTTTCCCCAGTGCAATACACAGCGCAACCACCAACAGCAAAAACCTGAAATCCCACTATCAATGTCAAACTTGAAAGCTGAAGACAAAGACCTTAGATAGCACGTCAAAACTAAACGCCTACTTCCTTCAGCTGGAATAAGCAGCTGCTAAGGGCGTTTTGCTTTGTGTAATCCACACAGCCCTGCGTGGTAAAGACAAAGGTGCTTCGCAGTAAGATAATTACGTAAGAGGTGTCGTATCTCTGGCAAAAAGACTCACCCATAAATGTCCAACACTCCGATGAAAGAATGCTGTTTTACAGTAGCATGAAGGGCTTTGTTCACATGATCTACAATCCAGTTAAAGAGATTAGCATAGATATGTTTGGCAAGCGCATCTCTGGCATTGATGGCATGAAGTTTAGAAATTGGCTTGATGTAGGTTTCGGTGGCGGTTGCGAGCTTTCTGTGGCACAGCCAGTGGGCCATCTCTTCGTACTCCACACCCATGAGGTCGCAGAAGATGGTGAGGGGTTCATGCTTGGGCTAATAAAGACAATCTCGTTAGATCCTGAAACTACCAAGAGCACACATGCAGTTGTGCAACAAGAACCACCCGCCTGCAGTGATCCAGCAATAAGCACCACCAGCAGCTTCCTCAGCTCTTCCTCCTTCAAAACATAACAAGTTCCCCACCCACTTACCACATTCACATCGCCGAAGCCAATTAGTGAATCACAGTTTTCCCGAAGGCATTTTACTATACTTGTGTTCACCAAAAAGCCCCACACAAGGAACCTGTAACCTTCACAAAAATGCATCACCTAGCTTCGCGGGGTGGACCTTGTATTTTGAATTCTTACAACTAAGTGTCTCAGTGAAGAAGCTAGAGAAACACGGAGGACAGGACATCAGTTGTGTGCTGGGGACAGAATGGGCTCCAGCTCCTGAGCGGTGCTCTCACCTGTTCACGTACACCCACAGCACGAGTGACGGGCAACGGGGCATGGCAGCCCAAGCCAAGAACGGAGAGGAAGCAGTGTGGAAGGGCTCTAGTGCTCTGTATTTAACACAGTATTTTCGCAGTGAGTTCTGGAGACAAACTTGAAGAGGCTGGTGCACACAAATGACACTAACTTTCAAATTGGACTGTACAAGTGAAAAAAATTACCTCTGTTTAACTGGGTAAAATCAAAAAGCAAGGCTTGCACAGAGATGGGTATATAAGATTTATGCATAAAAATCAGTGCAGTGGGTTTACCACTCAATGACTTAAGACACCACCCCTCATGACTAACAAGCAAACCGATGGCTAGAAATCAAGGACAGACAGGTCTTTCCTTCTATGGAACTCCTCAACACCACATCCTCGTGATGTTCACTTTGCACCCAGTGGCTCACTGACAAGCAGTGTCCTGACCAGGACAGATTACGGGGGACCGTTACTACATGTCCAGGAGCTTCAGGTACATCAGCTTTATCTTTCTGTTTCCACATCCTTCTGACCTCTCTGGGGCTCCTTCCAGCCCTTACAGCATACGGGTCCCACGGCAGCGCTGTCACACCTCCAAAATCCAGTTAACTGAGCACACCTTCTCTCAGTTTAGCCATAACACTTTGACTGGCTCAGAAGACAACAGTGCAGTAATAATAATGAACACTGCACAAAGGAGTGTCACATTAGGGTTGCTCAAGCTGGCATTAAGCAAACCAGTTCGTTCACGCAGCACCAAGCACAGCCCTTCACTGAGGTCCCTGGAGCACCATGGCTGCATCAGCACGCTGGCACTCCCAGCACACCAGGCTCCCAGCACACCAGCACGTCCAGCACACCAGCACGCCCAGCACACCCGGCTCCCAGCACACCAGGGCTCCCAGCACACCAGGCTCCCAGCACACCAGGCTCTGTGGCGACAGAGCTCTGCGGTGGCACGGCTGTTGTCAGAGAACAGCACAGCTCAGGTAGCCGATGCCACTGAGCAGACATCCACCTCCCTCTGCTAGGTATTCACATCAGGATCAGACTGCACAGGAACTTGCAGGTTCATACTGGCTCGTTGGGCGGGATTCCTGTCTTTGAGATACCCATTACCACACAGGCTGGCTCATCATGTCCTGGGGCTCATGAGCTCTCTATCTGTGATGATTAAACGTTGTAGTGAAAACCTTTTCAGGACACACCACAAAGCCAGACTGCTGCGGTTCCACAGCGGGTGTCCAGGAGATCCGCGGACAGACAGCAGCAGGTCTGGCACACCGGTCAGACACCAGCACACCGGTCAGACACCGGCACAGCGGTCAGACACCAGCACAGCGGTCAGACACCGGCACAGCGGTCAGGCACCGGCACAGCGGTCAGGCACCGGCACAGCGGTCAGGCACCGGCACAGCGGTCAGGCACCGGCACAGCGGTCAGGCACCGGTACAGCGGTCAGGCACCGGCACACCGGTCAGGCACCGGCACACCGGTCAGGCACCGGCACACCAATCAGACGCCGGCACACCAATCAGACACCGGCACACCGGTCAGACACCGGCACACCGGTCAGGCACCAGCACACCGGTCAGACACCGGCACACCGGTCAGACACCGGCACACCGGTCAGACACCGGCACACTGGTCAGCCGTGGCCCAACGTCGCCCCAGCTCCAGAAACTGCTCCTGCAGATTCTTCAGAAAGTAACTGACAGTAAAACGAGAAAAACCCTGCAACTGTTGCTACTACTTGAAAAGACAGAAAGATGAAGGCTGTGTAGTCCAGCAGAAGCCACTGCAGGAAAGGCAAAAGGAGAAACTGCCCACGTGGGAATCCAAGGATGAGAAGATTTACAAGCCAGATGTTTTTGGTTTCTCACGTCCAGACCGTGGGCTGCATCAGGGAGCCGGGGCCTCACTGGATGAGGGGTTTTTCAGAGCAGACCATGCAGTGCTCATCACTGACCTCCACAGAGGTAAAAACGACCGATAAAACCACGACACTTAGATGAGTCACACGAATCATATCTCTATATCCTGTGCTCATGTCTAGACACCCTGGAGGACTTTGTGAAGCATTTGCTTTGCAATTATTTAGGCCATTTTGGCATTTAACATTAAAAAAAAAAAAAAAACCACATCCTGCAAAGCATTTACTATGGGTAGGGAATGTATTAATGTAGGAATGTAAAGACCTAGACACCTGCTCAGGACTTCAAAGCCAGCCTGTCTGGCGGATTTCATAGGACAGATCGATTAGAGTTTTGAAACAAAAAGAAGGCAGCCACTGTTATAATACGGAGAGTACTGTCTAAAGCCTCTAAACTGAGAAAAATGAATCCATCTGCAAAAAGCACTGTGAAAATTTTACCATGTTACAAATAACCACATTGCTTGTGCTGTTGTCTTGTTACTCTTTCTCAGAGGGATCCCTGCAAACAAGCGGGAGGCAGGATTGTCAGAGCAGAAGCCACGACTGAGCCCATCCGCTACTCACGGGCACAGCGCAGCTGTCGGAGTCCCGAGACGCAAACTCCACGTTGCCCAAGTGAAGGATGCCGGCGAGGATTCGGAAGATTCCCATCTGGTAGGAATCACTAATCCCTGAAAAAGGATGAATAAGCATTTTGAATGGAGAGAGACATAAAGAACCACGAGCCGCAGTTGATGAAAAACTGTATTGAGAAACATGGTGACTGCTGTGTGTTTTCTTCGGAGATTCCGGTATTTGACAGCACCGCTTGGCTCCACTTCTATTCAAAACATTCTACAATCAGATGCAAAAAAAAAATCCATTAACATTAATTGTTTGCTGTTGCAAAGTGCTTTGTGAGTGACCTCCAACGCTGCATATGCTGCCCCAAAGGAATCTACTATTGACGTTCATACAACGCATCCCTCTCCTACACTAGAGATGCGATTCCACTGCAATTCAAATACCTTCTTAATGCAACAGAAGTATCTCAGTCCCAAAGGTTATCAAACTCCCCTGTTTTTAAACACAACGGACTATGAAGAAAATGTACAGGAACAATGTAGGAAACACTTGCCAGTGTATCAGATTGGGGATACGACTGTGTTCTGTAATTACCTAGCAAAGTGCAGGCCTGCCTGGTGTTCAGCATTTCCTTAGCATCATCCACACCATCGATCACCGGGCTCCCACCTTGCTTCGTGTAGTGAAAGTAATTTGCATTCCCTGTAAGAGAAAAGACCAAATCATTTACACACAGGGACACAGAAATTCACAGCACATCTGTAAAGCTGTGCAATGATTAAGTCGCCCTTGGCAGAGCCCATGATTTGAAACACGTCAGTGTATTTTTGCCTCCTGGTTCATAGGGACCTCTTTATTCTGGAGAATTTTTTCAAGATTTAACAGAGTAAATAAGTATTCTTAAGCTACCTGGTTCCTCCAATAGGCCCTCAAGTGTATTCTCTGCCTAACCCTGGTTCAAACTTCCACACCTGTGGAACAATTCTCCAAGTCTGGTGCAGAGTTGACAGCAGCAGCACTTCGGAATTACACGGCAGGTCTTATGTTCTCATTGCATCAGGATATTTTAAAAACTCGCATTTTGCCCGCTGTTTCCTTGTTTCTAATTTAGGGTTGAGTTCAGCCTGATGATCCTCAGGGATCCGCTCTGGCTGAGGGGTCGTGCTGGAGAAGCCGAGAGCTCCGCAGCAGCCCGGGGCCAGCGCTGGGCTGCCCGAGCTGCAGCAACGTGGGTGCTGGGCACGCTCCTCGGCTCCACCGCCGCCCCCACAGCTGCAGGGACAGTCGCCTTTTCTTCTCGTCTGCCGCGGTCTCAGGAACGCTGAAAGAGAAGCCTGCTACATGGCTGCGCTAGTTATAATGACATCAGTCCCTCTCTTTCCTGTGTCAGCAGACGTGAATCCTAAATGTGCCAGCATGGTGCAGAAGAGCAGAGAAACACTCCAAAAGCAGGCTGATACTTCTGCAATCAGCACTGGCAGGCTGTGCAGTTTGCCCACTACGTGGGAAGACAGCTATCTTTTAAAAATATACAAGAAGCACTGACATTTATATTGAGCTGTACAAATTAGGAGGTGATTCCCTGTCCCAAGGTCACCATAATGCTTTTCTTTTAGAAAGTACCAGTTCCTGTTCAATGAGAAACCTTTCCTTTATCAACATTTTTGTGATCACCAGGTTAGCAGAGGTGGTACAATGATTGTTGGTAATGGCCCAAGGGACGTATGCGGATGCAAAATAAGCTCTTCGGGTGCATAAACCAGAAATGGTGACATTCCCGAGCAGCTGGAACCGCAGCAAAAAGGTTCCAAAGGACCAAGAGAAGAGAACGTCACCCTTGGCGCTGGAAAGCTCCTCTGGAATCCAGGACGTACGCAGTCCCAGTGATGACAACCGCAGTGTATCACAGCGTGCTGAATGCACAGATCTCTGACTTTCATTTTAGCTAAAACCCACAAAGTCTGAAATTGCCATTGTAGTTATTTTCAATATATTTTAGTATTTGAAGGTTAAAAGTTCAGAATTTAAAGGCCAGCAATTCTTCTTTCGGTTCTATGGCTCAAAAGATGCTGCTTTGTACCTACAGTTGCACCACACAAGGAATGTGAATTTCGTACCTAACCGTAGCGTTTGGAACTCGGGCAATGCTGCAGAGGCACAGAGCTGGTAAAAGATGTGGTAATTCCTCTCCTCTTCTGCCTTTAAAAAGAAAGGAATTTATTATTTTTTACAACTTAACGAGTTCCAGAAACATCCATGAATAGAAAAGATCTACTACGTTTAGTGCTTTGTCAAGTATCACATTAAGAGTACAGAAGCCACGTGGAAAAAGGAAAGATAAATCAGCATCTCTCACTTCCTTCCTGATTAATTCAACCCATTTTCAACACCAAGAAGCATGCAGACATTTTCATTTCAAAAAAATGCAGGATTTCACTTTTCAGAACTGCGGATTACTACTAAATATAGATCAGCACGCTGCGGGTGGGTGAAATGATCATGCTTAGAAGCTTTTCGCTTTCCAAAAATAACTGGTACCATTCGCCTCGGCATTTCTAGTAAGCTGCTGGAGGGAGGGAGCGTCTTCCTTCTCAAGGCAAAGCTGCAATTTTGGAATGAAGGACAAGCACAGCTCAGAAGGTTCTGACTCTTGACCAACACCATCACTCCGAACTCACGCGCTCTACATTTCATAACTTCAAAATAAAACAAAACACAAATGCTCTCCAGCTAAACCATGTGCAATAGGTCTCTCTTATCTTTAAAATATACAACAGCACTTCACATAACGCCCCTACCCAATGCAAACTGCAATCATTTGGTTTAAGCCTTTAGGCAGCCAGTCAAGGATAAGTTCAGTGTTACTGAGCTCCAGACTATAAGAAGTGCAGGAAACAAGAAGCCTGCGGATCAGTTCAAGCACGAAATACCAAAATGAGGAGGGTTCAAGAGAGATTAAATTACATCTTCTCATTGCCTAAACAATGGCAATTAAAACTCACTCACAATTATCGCGACAGCAGCGGGTTTTAACAGGAGACTGAAAACGAGCTACGGTGGCAGCTTTACAAACACATCGCAGAGCTCGTCTCGAGCAGGAGCGGCTTCTGCGAGGTTCTGAGGCCCTTTACTACTACAGAGAGCACAAACTCACTCTGGTAGCGCACTGAGGGTAGTGCAAGTTCAAATAAACAGCTTTTTTAATACACATTTTACAGCTTTTTTTTTTAGCATAGTCACACAAAGACAGAATAAGGAGATTGCATCAGTGTTACCTGAAACACCACTCTCGACTTCTCCAAGAGGTACGTTCTCATGTTAGCACCAATGATTCGGTATCTCTTATCAAAACCAATTTCAATGTACTTCCCAAAGCGACTGCTGTTGTCATTCCTTGTAGTTTTGGCATTTCCAATAGACTGAAAAAAGGGAATACTGTAAAGGTTAAACAGCTTTCAGAAATTACCACATCTATTTAATCATCTACATGGTTCACAAGCACTTAACATTGACTTTGTCCTGGTTTCAAAATAATGAAGAATTTAATAATGAACAATCTCCAGCTGGTCAGCAAGTCACATCAAAACATGGTTATTCCATTGCTGCAGGACCAGGAGCTCGTCTTGCGACTCCACTTCCACACAGTCCAGCCTTCCCGCTAAAAACCCTTGACTGCTCTCTCAAGTCTTTTAAAAGGAATTACAGAGTATAACAAAGCGCTCACATACACCCAGATTTCTAGTAAAAACTTAATAAAACTATAGCAATTATTTCGCACTGTATATATTCATATATGCAGGTGTACAGATATATGCATATATACTTGCAATCTCTGTTAAGTCTACTCATCATAAACCCATAGTCCAGCAAACAGACAGACAGACAGTGCTGCTGCTCTCCGGGAACTCCCAACACTGTTTCTCTCTGCTGGATCATTTCTTGTTTCCTTAACTTCAGCTACAACCTGAATCTACACACGTAGGTAAAGACACAAAAACTAAGAAATGTTTTCTGCTTGGCCACAACGTTCATTAGAGTCACAGCATCCCCTGGGCTTTCTGAGGAACGGAGATCCTGAAGCGGAAGGGAGCCGTGCGTGTTATCTCCCAGCCTACGGCCAGCACCTGCGCCCCAGGCCAGCGGCTCTGGGACCTGACCACGGGGAGCCACAACATCCAGATCTGAAACATCGCTCGGAGCTAAATATGGCAAAATGTCGTGGTTTTCCCCTCTGAAAGAAACTGTGTGCATTTCATGCAACTTTGCCTTCTCAGTCTGTCCCCTCTACTGATATTTCCTACAACTGAACATTCGCTTTAGTGAACAACTGCTATCACCTCACAGTATAATCTACGGGCCCCCGCTGTGCATGCACATGTTCAGTGGGCAAGACCAGAAGTTTTAATCCTCTTTGGAACTTTACACACGCAGACTTCCGCACCTGCATTTGGCCGGTGGTTTGGGAACCACCAGTGTTACAATGCTGGGTAGATTTAAAGCAGCATTCATACAAAAATTACTTTGTTGTGTGAAATGCATTGACAACACTGAAACATCACCTCACATCTCCTCTCAGTCTTTCACAAATACTGCACGAAACTGATGCCTAGAGCATCTCTTGGTAAATGGGTTAAATACATGTTTAAAAAAATATATTTATTCTACATTTTTTAATCCTTAGAAGAAGTACGGATTGCTCCCTATGGAATGCTCATGTTAGCCCCAGGATAGCAAGCGCAGCTGGAAGGCGGGCGCTAGCGCTGCAGCTCTTACCTCCATGATGGGGTTGGAGGCCAAGACCTTCTCCTCCACATTGGCTTCACTGGCAGATCCGCTGACCGTGGCAAAGTACCTCATGGCGTATTTAGCGGAGACGGTCTTTCCGGCCCCAGATTCCCCACTGACAATGATGGACTGATTTCGCTCGTCTCTGAAACACAAAGACACGTTAATCACCAGCTGTTCTCTCAAGGACACTTTGATTTTGTGTCCCCAACTCGGCAACAACCCTTCTACCATCGATGTTAGCAAGACAGCAATAACGTAAAGGCACGTTGCGGCGAGAAGGCTGTTAGTGACCGAGCTGCCCGAGGGGCTGGCTGGACGGACAGACGGACGCTGCGGTGCGGCCCAGCCTGGCACCACTATTCACTACGAGCTGCTGCAGCTACGTCTACCCAGAGCCTGGCAAAGTGCTCCGCTAAATCGTCAGTGCTCATTAGTAAAGATCATTAATGCCATCTTACAGATAGAGAACCCAACAGCAGAGGCAGCAACAGAAACCTTTCGTCCTTCTGAGCTAATCACCAGCTTTTCCCAGAATTGTTCTGAACCTGAAAAATTCAAGCAGGGCTGTTGAGGACACAAATAGCAGCTCTGGAAAGACGACGACCCCTTTCTTGTCAACTCGTATATTCTCATTAATAAAAGCCCGTTTTCTACTGAAACAATGTTCATCTCAAAGAGGGCCCTATCCGTAAACCCCACCTGTATGACTAATAAACAAGAATATAAACTAACATTTATATAGCCTGAATATTTTAAAATGAAGACCATACATGCTTGATACAGTATTTTCTATTTCCAAAGCAAAAGAAGTTAAAATGAATGATATTTCAAAACACTCCTATGAGCTGGGTGAGCTTAACTCTATCTCACACACCCGAAAGTGGAGAAAGAAGGAAAGCAAATTACCCCAAAGTGTTTCAGAGCTGGAGCTGGAACACAGAAAGTGTAACCAAGCCCCTGCCCTTACAGCACGGTAACTGGGACGGGAATTCCAGGGACACACGTGTTTGGGCAGCACAAACGCAGCCTCCAAACGCCCGCTGAGGCCACCAGCAAACGCTGTGCAGGGGAAGAGATACGCATGGAAAATCTGCTTGTGGCTTCCGTAGTCTAAAGGTCCTCCCCGAGATCTGGGGTTCTATTTCTGAGGCGGTAAAAAAAAGCTGCTGACGAGATTATGAAGCTGAATTACAGGTCAGGTTGTTACTCTCACGCTGTCGCCCATCTTCAAAATCATCCCCAAACCCCAGATATGAGCACAATTCCAGCTCCTACTCGGTGCTGCTGACGGAGCCGCTGGTCACGTCCCACATCTCTGGGGGAGCCAGGGTGGGATTTGTTTAACCGCACGAAGGCATTGGCTACAGCGGATTTTCCACATGGTGGTGAAAGGAAAGTACTTGGAATGGCCGTGTGCTGACTTCAGTTTAATAGGAAAGCGCTAAGAACATCAAAGGAACCTAATGTTGTGTTCTCGACTTCCATTTAACACCCGCGATAGGTGTGAGCGAGTACAGCGCAGTTCTCGCATTCCCAGCACCAGCTGTCCCAGCTCAGCGTTGTGGGAGAGCACAGCTGCCCAGCTGGGGACACAGGACAAGCCGCGCAAAGGCGCCACATCGCGCCTTCAACGGGATAACCAATGACAGTTTCCCTCTCACAGACACATCCTACAGTGAGCCAAACACCGAGAACAATTCCTCCATAGGACTGGCAGTGCTCTCTTTTACTCCTCCTGTGCTCTTTCACATAGCAAAAAAACCCAACAAAATTACAAAATATGAAACTTCTGACCCAATTTCAGGAGCTGCCTAACACAGGAGACGGACAAGAACATAACAAGCTTTTCATTTGCAGATCATCAGCTCGTTTCATGTATTAAATATCATTAAATATATGAGGACTTGTGAAGTTCAAGTCCTACGAAACGTGTCCTCTGCTGATTAAACTTATTTTTAGCTTAGACCCCAAAGTACAGAAGGTTTTCAGAAAACACAACAACGCAACCTCGGTGCTGCAGACCTCTGGCAAAAATGCCACCAAATCTAAGTGTTGCCAAGAGAAGAACCCTGAGACAAAGGCGCCTCTTTCCTGGCTGTCACACGTCAGACACGGCGGTGAGTGGGGACGGTGAGTGGGGACGGTGAGTGGGGACGCTGAGTGGGGACGCTGAGTGGGGACGCTGAGTGGGGACGCTGAGTGGGGACGGCGCCCGTGGGCTCTGCAGCGTCAGTGCCCCCGGGGGGCTCAGCGGTGCTGGGAAACACCGAGCGCTGCACAGGAGGGACTCCATGTTTTCAAAGACAATAACGAAAAGATGAGGTTGAAACAATTCCTCCTTGGGAATACTATTGCTGGTCGGCCTGCAGTTTCCTTCCCCGTTGTCCTACGGTGTGAAGATGTACTCTTCTCCTTAGCATTCATTCATGTGCTCAGGAATAAAAGGATCCGTTATCATACTACCGTGTAAGTACATATATACATGCATTTTTCACATATTTACCTAGAGGAGAAGCTCTGTGCTCTCTGCCATCTCTTTGGCAGCGAGGACTGGTGTCTGCAGCAGCTCTGGCAACAGTGAGACACAAAGGGCTGGCTCACTGTGTGCTCAGAGTCCCCGCTCAGAGCCGCCCTTGTCCCCAGCAGCACATCAGTCCATCGTCTGAGCCCAACACACCGCACTCACCACCCGCCACCAGATTGGTCTTGGCACAGCGCTCTTCCATGTCATTAAACTTTAACCAAACAAAATGCCACCACCACCAAACAGAATGTAATTTAAATACCTTGGATAGGGCATAAAATGTGGCGAGAATTATTTTTAATGGTTTGGTCTAAGCAGCCGTCAGTCTAAATTACACCTCTGGAGTCGATAGTTTAAAATAGCGTTATCTATCACAAAAATAATGCTGATGTCTGATTTGGAAAGGTAACATTCAGATGCTGTACCCAAGTCACACACAGCTCCACTCCTTATGACAAGTAGTGGCCACAGAATGAGCAATAAATGTCACTACTTTTTCATACAATAAATCCAGTAAAGGACAGAAACAGATTCGCGCACAGGCTGGTAACTTTAAAGACAATTTTGCTTTACCTACACAATTCTGTTGACGGGCAATATGTTTAGGAGGAAATTCACCATCAGAGGGCCAAACAGAAGAGATGCGGCTGACTTCACTCCTGGAAGCTTGAGATCAACCTACATTCCAGCAGGGCTGTTCATGCTTGGAAAAGCAGTGAAGAAAGCTGCTTTTCAACCCAAGTTCAGCACTGGTGCTGCAAACCGAGCTGAGACAGCTGGCGAGCAGGAAAAGGCTCTGCAGAACACAAGTGAAAGGACAATGCACAGGAAACCAGAAAATGGTTTAAAATAATCTTGTTTTCAAGATGTAATAAACCCCTTTGTCGAGGATGTGCATGTATCTGGGTTCAATACTTCTAATAGCACGGGCTGCTACTCACTTTGAATTCTGTACTTCATAGACATCGACACTGACCAGTGGTTATGGTTGATTGTCACTGACTACAGTGATTACCAAGGACTAACCATTATCTAAAGCAGTGTTTAACAACTTCAGTTGACCATTGGAAAACCTGAGGCAAGAAAGGAGTAACGGTGTAAGAAACAAAACATTAAAGGTACTAACATCAAAGGCAGAGTTGTCAATTTGCAGACAATTCTAATTCCTTAAGATCACTACAGGCTGGTCCCCTCCGAACCCAGAACCGCTCACTGAACCACAGCCGTTATTTCCATAGCAAATGGTGCAAACAGGTCAGGACCACCAGGACATCCAGACTGAAAGAATCCCCACAGATACCTTTGTTCACCGTCTTCCTCGGTTCCCATAGGAAACCCCTCTCTGAAGCAGAAACACTAACACAGTTAGAAACAAACCCATCAATAAGCATTTCAGAGGGGATTAAAGAAGCCCAGAACTATTCAACTTAATCATCAAAGGACAACACTGTTCCTGTGCTTCTTCGCTTCCTGTGACTGATGCATCGGATGTATCACTAGATCTCGTCTTTCAGACTCGCAACTCCACAGCAAATAACGTCAAATGGATGTACATAAGCACACACAGCACCAAACATCAGCCTGGGAAAACAAACAAAAGGAATACAGGATTGCTGACATCAGCCTCAGTATTCCTATCAATCCATCCATGCCCAAGCCATCAGCCTCTCAAACTGGCAAAAGCGCATCATTATCAGCTGATTTTAAAATATTCTGATATGACTTTGCAATGTTTGCCTGTGATTAACTGGATCAAAGCTGAGTAGTCTCAGTGCCATATGACACAGACGAGATCGGCAGAAAACATCAGAGTGAGATATCGTTAGTATAAAAAGAAGAGACCAAATAACAGGGCAATTTGATGGGAAGAGCATTAGCACTGCCTTTGATCATAAATCACCTACATCTCTTAGGCTGAAGACACTGACAAAGTGCTGACGTTCTTAGGGAAGCTTCTTTGCCAGGGTGACTCACAGGCCACCCCCAGGACATCTTGTCCCTCGCTGCCCCAGCGCTAAGAGGTTCAACAAGCCTACTGCTGGTTTGGTGTGGGGAGTTGCTCCAGGTTTCTCTTTTACTTTTGGAATAACAGGTTTAGGTTATGGCTGAGGGCACCGACCCCATGGCGTGTGATAGTTTCATTTCTTACCTAAATCACACCAGCACAAACTGCTGCTAACGGCCTGGCCCTGCAAGTTTTAAACACTGAAATCTCCTACCGCTTCAATGCAGGAACAAGAACACGATCAATAGCTCTTATTTAATCTAGCGGTGACAGTCTGGTCTGCTTTGTTTCACTGTTGTTCCCGTACTGCAGTTCTGCGGTAATAAGGTAGATTTGTAAGGCTAAAGTTGCTTTACATTTTCGAAATGGTGAGTTTTGAATGATCAAAGAACCCGACGCAAACTCCCAGGGAAGGAACCTGTGACTCAGGGAACACCTGGGACGGATCCTGCTCTCGGGATGCACGTCACTACCAGGAACAGCACTGTGCATCACGCCCATCGAAGACACAGAAGTGACCTCGTGAAATGCCATCCTGCAGCTGAAAACCAACCCAAGAAAATCACTGAACAACTAACGACACTGCTGAAAGCTCAGATAGGATTCACTCTGAAATGCTGGCATGTTTGAAGGCTTGTTGAACCTACTTGGAGCGCCGTAGGACTAACCAGGAACCAACACAAACCTAGTTTAAGCGACACGTTTTACACCCTACACTATAAATCAGACTTCAAAGTGTGCGAGGATACACGTACATACATGCGGCTGACATGGTTAATTGTCTCCAGCAATGCAAACATTAATCGGACCTAAGTAAGCATCCTATTTTTCGCAATATCTCAGCATCCCAGTTGCATATTTGCGACAGCACATGACCAAAATAACCTGTGGTACCTGCAGTCAGAGCATTCACACATCTTTGTATCTGAGAGCACGACTACACAAACCTGTTCATCGAAGATCCGTTCCCCCACGAGGCAGCTCCAACAAAAACAAGAGCACACAAATTTTACCAAATAACTTCCTTTTTGATAAGAGGAAATAGAAGAAGTTTACACAATGAACTGAAAATAAAAGCAGTGTGGAAGTGCTAAGTACCATTCTAACTGTTTTATTTGGGAACATCGATAACTTAGAAGTACTGATGTTATAGGAAGAGAGAAATATACCTAATACCTCACCTGTTCCAACCAGTTTATTCAATTTTCACAGTTACCAGAGAGGGGTAACTGTGAGGAGTAAACTTCACTGTTGTTAATCATTTGGAAACGCTGACTTAGAAAAGCGGTATACACTGGAGTTCAAAGGGTTTGATACATGCAGACATCTCATCTGCACTGGGACCCTGAACGTGGGGGACAGAATCATAGAACCATAGAACAGTCCGGGTTGGAAGGGACCTTCAAAGGTCGTCTAGGATCCCAAGAGATCCCAAGATCCCAAACCCAGAGAGCTACTGGCGACCATGAGGCGTACGTAACCTTAAGTCTAACACAATTTAAACGCAGTTATAAAACTAGTTCAGTGCTTATTTTGGGCGCAGCAGAGGAAAGGTGCTGGAAACGAAGCTGTCAGTCTGTGCAGAGGAGCTGCGGGACATGGAGAGAGAAGGAAAACGGCACAAAGATACAGGAGATGGAAATAAATAATAATCCAAAATGAGGTAAGTCCTACAAGAGCTGTGCACAGTTTTCTATGCTGACAAGGACAAGAAGCTACGGCGCAAACAACAGTCACTGATCCGATTGACAGCTCAGGGTAAAGAAGAGCCCCACTCCTTTCCACCAACCCTGCACTGAAACCCGCTCACAGAACCCCTGCAGAATGAGGCACCGGGGGTGTCCGGGGGGCACCAGGGGTGTCTGGGGGGCTATAAGGGGCGTCCAGGGGGCTATAAGGGGTGTCTGGGGGGGCTATAAGGGGTGTCCAGGGGGCTATAAGGGGTGTTCAGGGGGGCAGCAGGGGTGCCCCAGCATTCCCAGCCACCCACAGCCCAACACCAGCGCTCCCTGTGCAGAACATTTCACAAGCAAAGGCACCTCCATGTGCCGCTTTATCCTGCAACCAGCCCCAATAACCCTGTCCGTGCCCAGCGCAGACGCGAGCTCCAGCCCTGCCATTCCAGCCACCACCTTCTCTGCGCTGTATTTTTCTGAAGACGCAATGCAAACATTCCCTGTACGATCCCTGGCGCTCCCAGTTGCTGCCGTGGGGCATTTCCTATGGCTGAAGGAGCCCATGGGGATCGCTTCGTTACAACCACGCACGTGGAGAGTTCCTCAGCCACAGCAGATGAAGTAATGAAGCTGTCAAGAACAAATTCTACATCATTAAATTATAAATTAACAATACCTAGGGGGTAAATATTTACAAGAGCTCGCTGAAGCCTATAGATAGGAGCATCATGACTGATTATCCCAGTGATCACTTAAACATGGAGGTAGGAACGGCTAGAAATAACAGAAAACCAAATCCCACCAATTACACGCATAAATGCAGATTAATACCACATGAGTAGCTACCATATGATTATTCCAATCAATTCTTAAAGCATTAATTGAATAGCCACAGACGATCTCGTTTTCATTTTTAAATATCCAGCTGCAGAAATGTAAATCTGCACTTTTTTTTCTTTAACTTCATAATTCAGGAGTAAAAGCCGATTTGTTCAAAGTGCAGGAAGTATCGCTGAAGTTACAGGGCAGGACAAGGGACGAAGGAACTGGAAACACCATTAGAAAGCGAAATTCAATGAGCAAACCCAGTGTGTCCAAATGACATTAAAAAGTTCTTAAAAACAAACACGAAACAAAAATAAACAGAGAGAAAAGCAAATAAACAATGAGAGGGTAAATAAACAACGAGGTTGTAACTTCAGTGTGGAGGAATTCTCTTCATTTCCATTGCGCGCTCAGATCTCACTTTGCACCTACAAAAGTACTATCAGTTATTCATCAAAGAACAACATATTGTCTATAACATCTTGTAGGGGCACAAAGGAATCAACTCATTAACACAGAAGGATCGTTTAAGATCATTTCCATGCTTGCACAATTTCTCATCACCAGTTTCGAAAAGGAACTCCTACCACATCCTATTCATTGCTGCTCAGGACAGCAGAGCGGGCGGAGGGCGCAGCGAGAGCTGAGGACAATTAACACAAAGGAAAATGCACAGCAGCTCTACCCAACATCCCTGAGTCTTCCTCGGGAGGCAGAGCCTGCGGGCGGTGGCACACGGAACCTCCACGGCACAGGCTCCAGCCCACGGACACACGGACACATGGACACACAGACACACGGGACACAACCGACCCGGCCATTTGGAATTGAACACAGGCAAGAAGCGAATCTGCAGCCAGAGATCCCCCCACAGCCTCCGACTTCCACCGGGCAGCAGCAAGAACAAAACTTCTGGGAATTTAGATGACATCCATCACTGATGTATAATTGCACATCACTGTACCATGCCTCAGGTGTAAAATAAGGCTGATAGATTCTGATTTTTAAAAGCTTTTAGAGGGACTGCAGTAGCAAGTCCGTTTAAAACAACAGTGATCTAGATGTGTAAAACCACAGTGATCTAGAGCGACCCCTCTGACACAATGCAGAAGTGGCTGCCATAACACAGTTCTGCCTTCGCATTCCCATGCCAGACTATATGGCTATTTTCTTAGCAAAAAGGAAGTCAGACCAATACCTCTGCCATTCGACAGCGCAGATGTGGCGCAGCTGTTTCGCAATCACCCCAAGTCATGAAATGTTGCGCTGCACCCTGCCATTCTCTCTTGAAACGATCTGTTACGTGTGTATCACGAATCACCATATTCATGTGCGCAGTTCACCAACTTCACAGCATTTTACTCATTGTGGCTCTCACATGGATTCCTAACTAAACAGCCGATTTCAAAGACGAACATTTAATCATTTTCGATGCTGTCCCCTCGCCTCCCGGCCCTGCAGCAAAGGCTTGCGGGCCATCGCAATCAATCCGGAGATCTGCCGCTGTTTTACCTGATCCGTCTGACCATGGGCTGTACTGTCGATGAGTAAATCCCTACCCATGGCTTGCAGCCAACCAGTGGAAACACCGGCTCTTGGTAACCAAAACACCACCCAGTAGCCCAACAGATTCTTATCCTAGAAATGAAATATTGCAAAAGCTCCTCAGACTGCCAGGCCCTTGGGGCGAAGGGGAAGGCGTTTCTAACAGCCTCTCCCTTGGTGACAAGTTCGTTTTCACGCATTATTTCCCGAAATGGGGATTTCCTGCGCAGCTGCCGCAGCGTCCGCAGGGACAGCGTTTCCAGGCGCCCTGTGCAGCCGTCCCGCTGCTCCCTCTTAATTCCCCTCAACTACGGCCGCGGGCAGATTACAGCTGAGACCTCACCGCACAACCAGGAGCCCAGAATAGCACCCTTAAGCCGAGCTTTTTTATTCTCCTGTTGTCAGCATCACATGTAAATACAAAACAGTTAAGGACCTGGCACTGTTCTCCTTAAAATCCCACTGATGATTAAAAAGCATCTCCACATATTGCTAATCAAATTAAAACAACAATCCTATAAAGCACCGGGATAATTTTAGACCTAAATACTGATGAGTCTGTGGTTATTCCTGTTACTCGTCAGTGACCGTGATCGTGGCGTTCGTAATGTTTTACTCTTCACTAACGCAGGCAACTTATCCTCGTGCAAAACGCAGTAAAACACTGGATAAAAGACAGATTTGCTACATATTTCATAAATCAATCATTATTAAATATGTTCATAAATTAAAGAGAAGGCCAACAGCCAGAAATTTTAAATCTTATTCCTTCTACAAAAATACTGAATTCAAGCGTTTTTGTCTACAAACCTGGCCATCTGCTTATAGGCTTCTTCAGCCACTGCGAAGATATGTGGGTCCATATCCCCCATATTTTGGCCACTGTAGGCATTGATGATGTCCTCGCCATAGATAGGCAGCTGTTCATACGGATTTATGGCCACTAAGACAATACCTACAAAGGAAACGAAACAAAGGGAGTTATTCATAATTGTTTCAAAATTAAACAAACAAAAAAAATGGCTTTAATACCAGTTACTGTTTTAACCTTTCTAAAAATGTTAACTAAAGAAAAAAGAGGATCTGATGCTGACCTCAGGTTATTATTACAACCACAGTTTCACAGGCAAAGAGTATAAGAAGAGTTTACTTTGACCCAGCTTTTGCAAAAGCACACAAACAACCGCTTTTTACTTTCTATCTGCCTTTTCTAAGCGAGACGTGACCAGATTCAAGAGCACCCACGAAACAGCACCCGCCGCGCTGTGAACCACTGAATGTGCGCTGCACCTCTGAATCGCTGCCCCAGTTCTAGTTCTGCTGGTTGAGAACGATGTTACCGTAATTCTCTTGATGGATTAAAGCGTTTTTAATCTCCTTGGGGCTAAATCAGATCTGTTAGCTCAAAACCACCTTCGTGGGGTGTTTAAACTAACCTGGCTAATGTGCGAATCAGATTACGGAGGCAAATGCAGCTCCTCCTCGGGCAGAGCTCTGGGGCAACAATCCTGCGCTCAGGATGGGAGCGGACAGAGCGGTTTGAAAGGCGGACGCCCACGGCCAAAGGACGGGGTTTACAAAGGCCGACACGCCGGCTTTGCTGTCCTCAGCTTACAGCACAACGTACGTATGTCCCAGCTCCCCCACCGCAGCTGGACGTCCTCCCCCTGCGCTGTGAGCACCGGGACCCCCGCGCTGCTGGGTCCACGGGTGTCTGATAAAACCACCATTCCCACAACCATCGCTTGACGCTTGTCTGGAAGCAAAACAGTCAGCCAAGCTCCGCCGCCCCGGTCCCTCGGGCAGAATCGTTCCCTGAAGAGCTGAGGGCCTTCCAGCCCTCCGAGAAACCACGGAGCCAGCTGAACCCGCAGCACGTTCCTTTTGAAAGCCTCTGAAACAACGCTGGACACCGAGCTCATCTGCAAACAGTCAAAGCCGGCCCGGGCTGTCTGCCCGGAGGGGTTCGGTGGTACCGCTGGCCAGGACCACCAACCTCGGCTGGACGCCCCTCACCAGCTCAGCCCATGAGACTCTGCTTGCACAAAAGCCCTTTCACAAAACATTCCCCCATCAAGAGCTTTGTCCTGGGGGACAATGTCTGAGCTGGGGGAACAGAGGTGGTTTGCCAGCACTGCAACCAGAACACGCACGGTCAGCAGGGGCTGCCCGGAGAGCCTGCGGTATCTCCATCACTGGAGATGCTCAGATACTTTGGTCCAAAGCCTGAGCAGCCTGATCTGGTCAGACCTGTTTTCCTCTTGAGCTTCACTGAAGACTTCCAGAGGTGTCTTCCAACCTAAATTACCCTGTGCGCCCAGTCATGCTCTGACTGCAGGACGGGCTGAGACCTGGGTGTGAGTCACCGCCCATCCTGCAGGAACGAAGGCAGAGGGGAGCACAGTCTGACTCAGTCCGGTGGTCCGGACGCTGCTGGGAGCAGGACTGGAGCAGCTGTGCGGGTGCTGAGCAGAACAGTCAGCACAGCGCGGCAGGACACTGACGCCTGCATCCTCCCACCGCAGCGCGTTCAATGCGCCGGCTGCCTCCGCCCTCCATTCCCATCACCAGGGACGGAGCTGACAGGGTGCCCAGAAGAGGGAAACTCCGACCCTTGGCACGTTCCATGTGCAGACCCGGACAGGACAGGGCCCTCGGCTGCTTCTAAGACCCACAGTCATGGTTAGCTGATACCTGTCACGGGCCACCTTGCCACACAACCTCCCTACTCTACAGTCCGTGAAACAGCGCAAAGAAATTATAAACAGCAAGTCTAATTACATATGAGAGCATGAAGAAGGCTCAATATACTCTGGGTTGTGACACCAAGAACTGGGACTGCCCTACAAAAGTCTGATTAGAGACAAACTTATATTGTATATTAAAAAAGAAAGAATGGAGCGTGTTTCCTGCTGGCACAAACTGGGCTACAATGAATATGCAAATGATAATTTGAATACATGTACTGGAGGAATGTGTCTTTGCCTTAACCACGTAATTACGAGAAGGAAATTTTCAATATCTGGTTTCATCGTATTATGTTTTGTTTTACTCAGCTTAAAACGTAAAAAATCCACTAATGACTTCAAGTGTTTCTCATGCACTGGCACAATGTCCAAAGCATAGATAAACTAGAGAAATATCTGAAAAACTTCAAACGTTTATGTATATTGAAAGGTTATATTACAAGTTAGTAATGTATTTTGACTAGACAGTGAGATTTGAAAGAAACACATGTGCACAGAGAGAAAAAGAGCCCAGAAGTACGAAATCTAAATGCAAAGCCTGAACTATCTCACAATGTTCCTTTAAAATAGCCAACTCAGCCAAAATTGTGCACTTACAATGAAGTTAACATTAAAGTAAGTTCCCCCTTTCCGGCCATCTGCAGATATCACAGGCGGCCAGGCTACAACCGCTGAACACACGTCTGACAACCAGAGCGCACCGGGAGCCCCCAGCACCACACAGCAGAGCCCATTTTCTCCCAACGTTAATACCTTCAAGTCTACTTGATGCACTCAACAACCACAAACATATGGACTTTACTAAGAATATCGTTAAATGACTTTAAGTGAAAGACACGCACGTCAATAATCAGCTTTCCTTTCCCTGTCTAGGGCATTCTGTGTGAGGATAATGGTGTGAAAAGCCGGTACTTGCCACAATAGGTATAGATCAGCTTAGAGTCGATAAAGCGAACTTTGAGGTTGTGCAGAACGGCAGGCTCGTGGAGATAGCTGAGCGCCGTGAGGTCGTTCTCGCCAACGAGGATGTCGGGGTTTCGCAAGGGCGGGAGCTCCTTCGTCTTCGGATCCAGGCAATACTCCAGGTCCTGGAAACCACAGGGAAACGAGCTGAGAGCTGGCGCTTCGCCTCCCCCATTCCGCCCTTCTGCCCAGGTCACGCAAACACAATGCAACATTTCAACGATCTCATGATTGAATTAGCAGCTCTTTCTCCAAAAACGTAATTCAAAATGCCCCAAATGGTTTTCTATATGCAGCAGGCAACCGTAAAGGGATATGATATTTTTTTAAGTATTACCTAAGCAACAGCACATGGAATACCGGCAGAATGCCACGAAGAGCACAGAAACTGCAAATACGCCACTTACGGGATTCGCAGGTATAATCTCTAATGTATGTTTTAATTGCACCTGTCTCTATATCCAAGAATCACTTTATTTACCTGCTCTTTCCTTGTCCCCACGCAATGTGACTCAACTGCAAGCAGCCCCGTTCAGCGGGTGCAACGTGTGCAGTGTCACCACACGGGGACATGGGCAGGAAATGCATGTGGTCAGATGGAAAGGCTGCACTCGGCTTGCCATGCAAGAAATGCCAGTGAGCCAAAGCCCCAAATTCATTCAAGTAACCATATTATATTTAGAAACTATTCTATATATATAATCTCTTTTTACTTCATTGCTACGCAGGCTCCTACATGCAAGTGGGATCTAAGCTGCTCACTAGTAAGAAAAAATCAATTAAAAATAAACATTTGACCATCTGCAGTAGACTTTTATTTTCTGTTAGAAGATCTGAGGAATCACCATCATTCCATATCAACATTAAATAATCGTGTGAATGGTGCAAAGGAAACGAACCAGCCTTCACTAGAAGGACGTGAGCTTTTTGTGGACGTCATCATTTACACCATAAACAGCCTCATTTTCATAATAACCTGGATCCTTGCCCCTTTTTATCTTTATTCATGTTGTGATGGTTATGCCCAACAGTCCCAGCTGTTCCTCTGAAACACTGTTCTAGCAACACTGTTCCCGCTGGCACATCAACCGGGGTCACAGGCTTAAAAGTGTCAGTGGGAAAAGGTGACGCACCTGAACACAGCAGGCGGTTGGATTAAAAGCAATGGGTTTTACAATTTATGTTAAAAATCTGGTAAAATGCATTTTTGTAACTAAACAGTACAATTCATGACACAAAGAAAATACTGTTGGAAATCACCGGACAAGAAATAGTGATACATCCTGACGGTGCAGCCTCCCCCGTCAGACACATCGGTCTCCAGCCGGGAACAAGCACAATCGGGTCACGAACAACACACAGACCTACCTTGCCCTCTTCAAGCCGAAGCTGGAGGACCTTATCTCCAGGTTTATAATCCTTGAGCAGCTCTGCTGACTTCCAGACCTCCTCCGGGTCGGGGATCCACACCCTGGCATACTGCAATGCAACCACACAGACGTCGTGACCTCGGGATGCGATACAGCTGCATCAGCAACACACACGACACCAACACCTTCTCTAAACACACGCTTAGCAGTCAAAGCCCTAAGCAGGAGACAAATAGCACGTCTGAAGTCAGCTGTTCGATTGATAAAAGGTTACACAAGCTTCATTTCATTGCCTATACAGAAAGAAAGGAAAAGGTGCTTCCCATGCAAAATAATGTTCCAAAATACACATTCAATGCCAAAAGTCTACAAGCACAAAAACCTGTGTGTGCAGAGAAATCAAAAAGTTGGCTATATAAACCTCTTCTGGGTAGGTTCTAAATGCACGTGTATCCTAATATGAGACAGCTTTTTCTGCTCCCCCCCAAGCCACCACTCTGGTGGATCTGTGTTCATTCAAGCAAAGCTACCTATCTCAAGTATTAAAGTGTCTTTCCTTTGCAGCTGCAAATAGGGCAGGTTCAAAATGGATTATCTAACAATGACAAAAGAACTGAAAAACAATGGTTGGAAAGGCCTCCAAATAACAGAAATAACTAAACCAGCATTGCAGTTAATGGCCATTTTCTCCCAAACTGTATTTATAAAGTAACCCAGATCAAAGATAAGACTTGTTTTCAGAACCAGAATGAATATTCATATTTTTAAATGAGTGAAGCCAGATCTCATGCTCAAGAATCAATTAAAAGTATATGGAAACTACCTAGTTACTTATACAGCTGCGTGTCCATGCAAATACACGCACAGGAAAACAGCTCTTGAGAAACAGCAGGAAGAGGCCACGGCATTTTCAATACATCAAAATAACCGCAATGTATGGGTCCAAACACAGGATTCGATGGCAGAGAACTCTGGGCGTTCGGTCGCACGGCTTCACCGCCCAGTGTTACACAGCTTATTTCTACAGAGCATCCTCTGCCTCACAGAGCGCTGAAGCTTCCCCCCGCCCCTTATCAACCCAGTTTTCTCACCACCTAAGATGACAAACTTCTTGTTTGTTTGCTTTTTTGTAATAGTTCAATGCAAATTCTGAACTGCCAGAATAAAACCGCTGACAGGGCAGATAACAGCGTGAGTTACTCAGCGAAAGGCAGTGGCTCAAGTTGTAGGTGAATGCTGTTCCCATTCATACCACCCCGAGCTCACCAACAGTGTCACCCCCGCTTTGCATGTCACGTTGATTTGGCTCTGACAGATGAGAGACTCTCAGATTCAGAAGGAAAACAAATAATCAAATGCATATTGACAGGACTATTTCAAACGTCGTGTCTTGCCCAGACTCTCCTCCAGCCTCAGCAAACTAACAGCAAAACACCCCCCCGCTCCAAAACCACACGGGAGCGCGGAGCGGCCACACTTGGCTCAAGGAAGGACAAGTTGTGCTGCTGGAAGGCGATGGCTCAGTGATCTCTATATGGTGACCCCGAAAGAGCTCACAGCGAAAGAAAATACCGTTATTCAGCGGTGGGTCAGAAAGCTGCTGTAGAACCACAGTTTTATATAATAAGACAATATAACAGCAAATAGCAGTATTCTCTCATACCTCATGATTTCAACTCAGATCACATGAAGAAATCAGCAGACTATATTAATTATCTATCAAATGAGACCACATGACTCACAAAGCCTCTGTGCTGAGATATTAACCTCTGGCAGCGCTAATTGACATTGCCGGCAGAGCGGGGCGAGCGGGCGGGCGGCTCGGCAGCCGCAGTCCCACGGTCACCGGCCGGGAGGGGACACGGACCGGCCCAGGAGGGGACACGGACCCGGCCGGGAGGGGACACGGACCGGCCCAGGAGGGGACACGGACCCGGCCGGGAGGGGACACGGACCGGCCCGGGAGGGGACACGGACCCGGCCCGGGAGGGGACACGGACCGGCCCGGGAGGGGACACGGACCCGGCCGGGAGGGGACACGGACCGGCCCGGGAGGGGACACGGACCGGCCCGGGAGGGGACACGGACCGGCCCGGGAGGGGACACGGACCCGGCCGGGAGGGGACACGGACCCGGCCGGGAGGGGACACGGACCGGCCCGGGAGGGGACACGGACCTGGCTGGCGCAGCACTCTGTCACCACAGCTCCAAGAGCTCCCGGCATCACCTACAGCCTTAAAGGAAAGGGGGGAAACAGGGAAATTTCAGCTCATAAAAAGCTGTGCGTAGTTCCTCAATCTACCAACACAAGTGCGGTTGCTGCCCCGCTCTCTTTCCAGGCTGGCCCCAGGTTTAGGTGGGAATAAAGCAGCTCTTTCACGTTTGGATCACAGAGGTGCTGCGATGCTGGCAGCACCAGCCAGAGGAGCTGGTGGAACAGCAACAGTGGTCAAAGTCAAACGCACATCTGGCCAAAAGCGTTCCACGTGAACCAGCTGCTAACTATCACAGCAATTCCCTTTCAGCTTCATACCTTCCCTCATACCCAGTCCGCGGTGCCACCACCACGGATGATGATACTGAGCCCAGAAACACTTGAAACAGAAAAGTTTAACTTTGCAAAAGAATCAAACCAGAAATTATCCCTTTTCTCAAAGGCAGCAGCACTCTCTGGGCATGGAATGTATTTTATCTTGTTGCTCAGCAACAACCGTTCATATGTAACACCTCTTGCACAGTTTCAAGCCTGATATTTAGAAAGCATTAATTTAAAAACACATTTATATTATGATATATAGTGGGGAAAATATATGTGCTGATTTGTGTTAGCGTTTTCCCTGAAAAGCAGCCTCACATAGCTGGTTTACCTAATGGGGACATCAAAGGGACAGGCGGGTGAGGTTCGGTGTCCTGAGAGCCACGCCAGTGAAGATCACCTGCTGTACCTGAGTGTTCGGCTACTGTACAAATGTCACCACATCTGAATGTGAAGGAGAGACATCGCCTTCTCCTTTCGTACGGGCAAATTTGATCAGCAAACAGAAATGTACCTTTTAAATTTCTTTAAAAATTACAATTACTAGCAACTTTTGCACTGAAATTCAGCAAAAATTATCGCCTTGCAGATCTATGCACCGGGCATGACCGTGAGGCCAAAACGCTCAATGTTCTCCAAATCTGACACAGAGCAGCCACATCCAGCGGTGGGAGCTGAGGTGACTCTTACAAGAAACATTTTTAAGGAGCTGAAACACATGAAACGTTTAAAAGTTGTGAATTTTCTTGATCTTTAAAACCATAGCTTCCTGCATTTTGTAGGGATTGTACCTGACCTTCTCCTCCCAACGCCGCAGGGGGGGAGCCCAGCCAGCACAACAAAGCCCATCGGCAGCGCTGCTCCCACCCAACTCAGCACCGTTCAGCACCAGGACCATACCCATCCCAGACCATTCCCGTACGGGGCACGCGTTGCACTGCACCTCCACACCCCCCCCAAAACAAGGGCCAGCACGGGGTTATACGCTACTGATTTCAAAAAGAAGTTAATGATGAACCTGCCTTAAAACACCTAATTCATCCAACCTGAAAAACACATTACAACACTTGTAGAACGGCCACAAGAAATTTAAGGGCAAATGAAACAACTACACCATCCCCTGGATATTGAGCAACACGTAGCAGTGAACAAAGAGGATTAGGAAAAGGATGCAAGATTTCATGTTTGTGTGCTTACAGCGAATGTGGCGGCTATATCACGTAAATACTGCAATTCCAACACTAAATAGAAAATGCGATACTTAAGGAGCATACAAAACAACATTCAACACGCCAGGATCAAGTTCGTGGGTGCCTGAATTTAAGATCCAAGGAAACAAACACCATGAGGCCCAACGAAACACGCGGTTGCAGGATGGTGCCAGTCGCTATGCAGACTTCACAGCGCAATTAACCCTGCGCTCAAATAAGGATTCCTTCCAGACCACTGGGACAAATCCAGTCAAGACCCTCGTGGTTCTTCTATATTTTTACATGCTGATGTCACACAATGAAACGTTGGCTTCATCTCCTCAGGTTCTTCAATGGGTCTGATTGTAAAAGCTTCATTTAAAAGTTCAAAATCAAAGGAAAGACATTTGGCATAAACTTGGATAGCAGATAAGGCTGCACGGTTCTGAGACCATCCTGTAAAGCTGAGCTCAAGTCCAAACAGCATTCCTTTGGTTTTTCTAAATCTTAGACCCCCAAACTCACACTGAAAGTAAAACACCTGCCTGAGCTTCTCCAGATCCCAAATTAACAGCTTATTTCTTGCTAGAACAACAAAGAAGCCCCAGGTTGAGATGCAGCTACCTCAGTGAAACAGAGCTACACTATACAGCCTCCACCTATGTTAAAACTCAGGAAACAAACGAACGTATTCTACTTACTTTAACATACATATAGTCCAAACCACCTGTTTCCATCCCGAAGCTCGTGTACCACAGATTTTCGGCACTTTCAGAGGCAGCTGGTGTTTCCATTCCAGGCAAAAGAGGTTCAATGTCCATGATAATATTTCCTGATTTCTTGCACTGGCGCACATAAAGCAACTCGGGAATCTCTCTCTGGTTTCCTCAGCAAAACAACTGAGGTCATCTGCCTTAAAGACACTCATGAATAAGCCATGGAGTCTGCAGAGAGCAACGTGTGACACGCCATGCTGGGGCAATGAATTCCCTCTTTGTTAGACCAGCTCGTAGCATCTTCAGTTTATTTCTCGGGCTCTACAAAGAGCAAGAGTGTCCTCCTGTAAATCAGAGTAAGCACAAAACCCTCTTGTCTTGTGACAATCAAACGCAAGGACTCAGAGACACCATCAGTAACTGCGGCGAGACTTCATGATTTTTCATCTCCATTTACAAAAACCAGACCATATGGGCAAAAAAGTCACTCAGATGAGAAGTTTCTGTTCTTCTATATGTAGGACAGCCAAGCTGGAAACGCACAGTTCACATCCAGCCACACCACAACCTCAGAAACTCGACAAGTCACACTTTGTATTTGTGTTAACCACTGTAAAGGCAGAGTGAGGGCTCTCCAAAGCATCGCTGCTGTAGCCTTTACGTTTAACTGTAAAGAGAGGGCTCTCATCGGACCACAGCGTAAGCAGCCTGAAGAGTCAGCTCTCAACCATCCCCGGTGTCTCCTAACACCTAAACCAACTCAACGAGCCTCTCCTGTTAATTACTGGTGGCAGCTTGTGTTGGATGTGAATTACCCCGACAGCCTTACCCAGAGCACACCCAGAGCAGGGTTAACAGGTGCACACGGAGACTTGATGAGCAACGAGGGAAACGCAACAGCTTTCAAGATGCTCTGAATACAACCACAGCTTTCACCGACGAGCAAGGAGGTGCCAGGGGTGGACTGGGCGCTGCGGCACCGCCGCATTCGGCGCCAGCTCCACCTTCACGCGGCTCCATCAGACCGTCCATCAGCACGGGGGCTCCTCTTCCATGCTCGCTGATCTGATTATTTGATGCTAGGTCTGTACCTTGCCCTCCCTTAACACTTGGTGAAGCTTTACTCCAGCCTTGAGCACCTCCATGCCGTTATTCTTCAGGGAAAGATCGGTGACAGCTCTTGCTATCATCCCAGATAAGCAGGCCAAAGGAACTAAACCCATGCCACTAAGAAGAGGTGGTGTAAAGACATAGGATCTCTGCTTTTGGAAATAATCCATGTTCACCTTCTTCAGAATTTGCATTAAAATTCGCAGAAGCATTAAAAGCTGGGTCAATATCTGCCGTGCAGTAGGAGTGAAGTCTTTAAACTTCATTATTAGCACCCAACGTTTCCTGCGCTCCCTCTCCGGTTGCTCGATGCGCAGGATTCGGCAAGCAGGGCGCTCCCCTGCTGCCATCGCGCCAAACACCCACCTTCTCTTTTAAAACAAACCAACCAACCCCCAAACCAACCAAACCAACACAAACCTTCCAGCCAGCACTGATCTCACACTTGTATATAAATAGACTAAGATCCATATAAATAAAGCTACTAAATACTGTGATCAACTGAGAGCAGGCAGCAAAGGAGCTAAACTGAGACTGAAAAGCTGCAGGTTCTGAGCACGGAGACCTCAGAATCGCCCAGATCACCCGTTTGGTAAGCGCTGCTGTCCCTGGGCCCGGCACTCCGGGCTCTCCGCTCCATGCACCGAGAACGCGGCCACACCAAAGGCAGACGAGCGGGAACCACAACCCCTGCGGTGCTGGAGCTCCCGACAGCGCAAGTTACTCCTGAAAATACACTTGTGCTAGTAGGTATTAAAACTGGGTTCTAAGTAGACAGGTCCTAACTTATTGCAACATCCCCACACAGAGCTTAGCACAAAGGACTTGACAAGGCAGCATCCCTAGGATATGTTTTCACTTGTTTTCCTGCACAAGTTGTCCTGAGCAAGTACACAATAGAAAAGTCATTTCCCTGCAATAAGAGGAGATGGGCAATCAGAGACCCAGCCTTTCAGATCTACATGCTTGATTTCAAAGCATAAAATTGAGCGATGTGATTACTCACACAGAATAAAGATAAATCTTTGCAAGGTCAGGCTTAAGCAAAGCCAGGCGTAAGCAAAGCCAAGCGACACCACGAACGAGGAAGAAACGACGCAGCCTAAGCGCAGGGCAGCACGGAGCGCGGCGCTGGCACAGCCAGAAAAGCCACCACGGCCCTCGCCATCCGCGCCAGGAAACGAGGCCCTGGCAACCCCATCCCGAACTGCCCATCTGGGGAAGCAATGCAAACCAAACGAAAAACTTCTTGTACAAAGAGCCTTTGAATTCCGCACAGTCCAGATCCTCCCTGTCTCCCAGGACCTTCAGATAACAGCTTTAATTTTGTGTCTAACGCATTTCTACTTACTTCAAAGTTTTGATACCAATTTAAACCAATCAAACTCTTAGGACCATCCTCCTCAAAACAAAACCACACGTCTGTTGTGGTGTGTGGATCATCAGCAGGGTTATGGTCTATGAAAATAACTTAAACAAAAACATATGGTCTGAAAGAAAGCAGCCTATGGGTTTATCCTGACCCTTCTGCTGCATTATCTGCAACAAGCCCAGCTACTATTCAGGTAAAACAGGAATAAGCCCGTTGCCATCTCAGCAGCAGAGACAGCAGAAGGCGCCCGGTCCCGCCTGGACTCCCTCGAGTCGTTTGCCAGGGCGGCTCTGGGAGCACCAGCCTTGTCCAAACCCCGTTTCTTGGCCCTGGGCCCAAATGTACAAATATTTACTATCAGAGTCGAGCACGATAGGTGCAGCAGTAAACACCGCTTCACTACAGCGAGCACGACACCAGATCAGAGATAACCTCCGCACCTTCGAGCACACAAAAACCCAGCGAGTACAGGAGTCGAGGCTCTGCTTGTCCACAACTTCACACACGCAAACCCAGCTCAGATGACTTAGTCCAGGGGCACAAACCAAACCCCTGGCTCTTCCCAGAGGCAGCACAGTGACACCGAGCCCATCGTCCTCCCCTCAGCCAAGATGCCCCTCAAACCAGCAATGTCTGTACACATGCTCACGTACGCATGCAGGAGTCAAAGGCTCCAGCGATATAAACAAGACTTCAAACAGTTAAATGTTTGGCTTGTGTATGTTTTATGTTTTCAAGCAATGAATCCAAACCCAACTAATGTCTCTGCTCCTCCATCCCGCCAGCTGTTTGCAGCTGGTTCCTGACACCGTGTGAGCGGTGCCGCAGCGCTCTGTCCCGCCAGCTGTTTGCAGCTGGTTCCTGACACCGTGTGAGCGGTGCCGCAGCGCTCTGTCCCGCCAGCTGTTTGCAGCTGGTTCCTGACACCGTGTGAGCGGTGCAGCAGCGCTCTGTCCCGCCAGCTGTTTGCGGCTGGTTCCTGACACCGTGTGAGGGGTGGAGCAGCGCTCTGTCCCGCCAGCTGTTTGCAGCAGGTTCCTGACACCGTGTGAGCGGAGCAGCAGCGCTCTGTCCCGCCAGCTGTTTGCAGCTGGTTCCTGACACCGTGTGAGTGGTGCAGCAGCGCTCTGTCCCGCCAGCTGTTTGCAGCTGGTTCCTGACACCGTGTGAACGGTGCAGCGGCGCTCTGTCCCGCCAGCTGTTTGCAGCTGGTTCATGACACCGTGTGAACGGTGCAGCGGCGCTCTGTCCCGCCAGCTGTTTGCAGCTGGTTCCTGACACCGTGTGAGCGGTGCAGCGGCGCTCTGTCCCGCCAGCTGTTTGCAGCTGGTTCCTGACACCGTGTGAGCGGTGCAGCGGCGCTCTGTCCCGCCAGCTGTTTGCAGCTGTTCCTGACACCGTGTGAGCGGTGCCGCAGCGCTCCAGGATGCGCGAGTGAACCACCCCAGCTCTGGGGAACACAGCGGGACCCTCCAGGACAGCCGCTCACCAGGAAACGGTGACAAAACACCTGTGTCACAGGCAACAGCTTCACCAGCAATGTGCAGTGTAATTAAGGCAGCTTTATTTTAACCCCCCGAGAAAAGCCCAGTGATAGCAGAGATATTTGCAAATAGAGTTATATTTATTCTCTAATGCTCAGGTTATTTTTTGATGTATTTCCCTCCCCGTGTACCCCTGACACACTCACAAAAAGCCATAACTTGCTCAGAATCTGCCTTTCGCCGTTTTCGCTTGCAGCTCTACGGGGAAGCCCATGTCCGACGCACCACGCGCTCCGAACGCGCCGCAGCTGCCTGCGCACAGCCCGGGAAAGCGAGAACCGGCTCCTGGCACCGCACAAGCGGTTGTTTGTTCTACGCAGTTCCCTCTGACACTTCCCTAACTCAATTTACTGCTTGGAAACACTCAGACTGAACCCATTCAATAGAGAGCGGCAGCACTGAAGGGCAGACTGAGCTCAGCTTGCCCAGACCGTGGGCTCAGCAAAGACCGGTCACTGATTTCCCCACGTTCTAAGGAACATCTCCACTCACTTGAACTGAAATTGGAGTAAGCCCTAGAACAGGAGCAAGCTACCTGGACCTAAATGCCCTGATCTCAGAAACACTGGAAAAGGAGGAACACATTGCTAGCAGCAACAATAAAAACGAATGTATGACTGAATCGGTAAATAAATGAAGAAGTTGATTGCACACAGCCTGACAAAACTGAAACAGAAATCCTGAGAAGGCAAAGCAGCACGCACGAGGAAAGCACAGCATGAAACAACTCAAACCCAGGAAAACATGCATAGAAATGGAGAACAAAAATGACTGAATTATGTCAACTCTTCAGTCTGACCTTAAAAAAGGGGGCATAAACACGGCGTCCGATCCGCTTTGCTCATCCTCGTGTCCAGGCGGGAAGAGCGTGTGCTGGGGTTTGGATTTACACACCGGCACTCACACAGCTGGCGGCCAACACCACACACCTGGGACGAGCCCCAGGTGTGGGCAAAGCGTCCTCACCTGTTCCTCATTCCCAAGGAAAGCCGATTACATTCAACAAAAGCCAATGCATGGCCTAGGTTCTCCCCATCAGTTTTCATGGGTCAGAAGAAGCAGGTATGTATCTGTTGTTGGTCAACAGTTACTGAAATGCTGATGTACATCTGAGCATCACTCAGTGATTCAGAAAACGTGGCGAGATCCTCCCCAGTTCGTTCCCAAAGTCCAAGAACCCAAACTTCCAGAAACGATCTTACAGAAGGACCACCGACCTGCCATCCATAGATGTCGAACAGGACAAGTTAAACAGCGTTCACCGGCATATTTTAAATAAGAATGCCTGGGATTTAACCCATGGAACAGTTTGGAACTGCTGCAGCCCAGAACTGAAGCCAATACCTCCAGACAGATGCGTGTTTGCAGCATCCCAGGCACAGGAACACGAAGCCCAGCACAGTTTGGGCCGCTGTTCACACCCAGCTTGTGAGTGTGCCAGACAGTGCTTTAACTTAAATCCAACTGCCCAGAGCAACTGCAACAACGTGCGCCGATGAGGCTGGGTATATGGTGAGCCGTGGCTATAGGGTGAGCCGTGGCTATAGGGTGAGCAGTGGCTATAGGGTGAGCAGGTTTAGATCCACACCTGGATGAGTCACAGCAACAGGGTTTTCACAGCAGTGCCGTGACCTCCTCAAAATGTACATCTCTGGTTTCTAACAAAATTAAGTTAGCTTGGCAAAATAAGAGTTCCTTTATGCTATCTCAAGATGGCACATGTGGTTGGGACAGCGGGTGCTATTTTTACCGTGGCATGCAAAGAAACCAAATCTGAAGTCTTAACAGTGCGTGTTAGCAAAACCAGAGACATGAAGCAGAAAGTCCCACTTCAACAAGAGAAACAAGAAGTCTACTTGTGCTGTTCTCAGGCATTTGAAGAGGTGCTGACACTTTCTTTGCAACACTGGTCATCCAGCCATTATCGCCATTGTACCGACTGCTGCTCCAAGTGCCTCGCATGGATGTAAGCAGCGCCATACGGTGAGCGGCGGTGCCATACGGGAAGCTCTGGTACTTCCGAATGACAACCCTGACTCTGCCTGCCAGTGCAAAAAGAGATGTGAGAGTCGCTCTGTGTCTGCATATGGCTGTAAAGAGGACAAGAACAGCCTGCAGTGTGGAAGGAAAGCACAGATACCATCTCACCGAGCTTGTCACCCAGCGAGTCCCTACCCCAGGCTCATCCCTGCACTTGGCTTCGTGTTGGCTCTTCTCACCTCTGCGTGCTGCAACCTTAGAGCCATTATCCATGTTAGTTAACCAGGGATGAGATACTGAATATGATTTAAACTACTTGATGGCTTTACTTGGGGAAAAGGCAGCAGAGAGGGGACAGCAGGGACAGCCCCTCTGAACACCCAGCCCTGAGCTTTCCCTGCAACAGCCCCAGCGCAACAGGACACACACGTTTTTGGGGCAGCTTCTGACCACAGGATTCACCCACTCACGGAAGGGAATTATTCAAGGGTTGGAAATTAAGTAATAAGAACATCCACAGAGACAGAAATCAGGAATATCTTTCAGGAATACTCCTCACATAGAGGGAACAACTCTACAGTACCACTGCTGTCTTGGCCAAGAGGCTGATTTTCATCCTTTTTTGCAATGACAGTGAACAGAGATGCTCTGCCACAAGGTGCAAGACACCAAGACACCTCATACCAGCCAATGTATTTGGTATTCTTTAGGGGGTGCAGGTGTGCACCTCGCGTTCAGTCTCCCCTGCACAAACACACCACTGGGATACGGCCAAGCCTATGGAAGGGACCGCGCAGCCCGATCTGCACTGATGCACAATGTGCTGCCCACCGTGTCTGAGTGGGGGTCTCTACAAATAAGATGAACTATTCAGGCCAAAACCAAAAAAAAAAGGCTGTTTCCTTCCTTTTCTCTCCTTACACAAAGCTAGACCGGGGATAAATTCAGAATACTCCATGGAGTGGCTCAAGACCTCGATGGCTCGGCTTTGATAAGACGAGCTTTGACTGTGCAAGTTTTCCAAAGGAGCGTTTGGAGTTCAGAGTGCTGCACCGCAGTGCTCGGCTCTGGGGACCCCAGCGCTCCCTTCTGCCCTTAAAAACCTGTGCTCTGTCATTTTCCTCAAATTGTTGCGCTAGATCAAGGCAGAACAACGCAAACAATGCGCTGCCAGTGGGTAAAACAACCATTTCCACAGCTCTCAACGTGCAGGCTTTGCCACCCTAAAGATGCGTAGGGCAGTAACTGTTTCCGGGTGGAAACTGACAGGATACTGACACACAAGCCCAAGATGATTACAAAAATGTCTGAAAAAGCATATGAGAGTCACGCAGCACCCCACTGCTGACTGCAGGGCTCCTGAACGACTGCCAAAAGAGAACACATAATGTGAGGGTGCAGCGTCACCGAAAAGGTTAGTTCGTTACCGAAGTATCCACGCTGTAGGTGTTTTTCCATAAGGAACGGGACGGTGTTTCTGAAGGAGACGCCGAGCGGCGCGGAGCGGCTGCTGTGACCGGCGCGCTCCCGGCAGGGAGCGGCACATCGCTCCCCATCGCTCCCGCCCCCGCCGCCGGCAGCCCCGCCGCGCCCGGCCCGGCCCGCACGGCCGCTTCCCCGCGGGCTCTGCGGGCGCCGCTGCCGCAGCGCCGCTGCCTCCCCCCAACCCGGCCCGGCGGGCACAGCCGCTCCGGGGGCGGCGGGACCGGCCCCGCGCCCCGCCGGGATGCGGGTCCGCGCTGGGAACGGGCGGCCCCGCCGCGGAGAGGCTGCCGGGGCCGGGGATGGCGGCGCCGGCCCCTGCCCACCCCGCCCTCGCTGGGCTCGGGATGCCCGCCCGGGCCGCGCCGCCCGCCCCGCCGCCCCCGCGCGGCCCCCGGCCCCGCCGCCGTACCTTGGTGTAGAGCTCGGAGGCCGCCATGGCGCGGGGCGGGCGGGCGGCCCCTCTGCGGCAGCCGGGGCGGGAGGAGGGAGGATGCTCAGGCGGCGGCCCGGGCGCGGCGCGCCATGTTGCTACCTGGCGGGCGCGGGGCGGCCGCCGCTCTGTGCATTGTGGGAGCGGCGGGCGGCGCTGCCTCCCACCGGCGGGCGGCTGCCCGGAGCGCAGCGGCCGCGGGCACCGGTGCTGCCCGCCCCTCTCCGCCGCCGCTGCCCGCCCCTCTCCGCCGCCGCTGCCCGCCCCTCTCCGCCGCCGCTGCCCGCCCCTCTCCGCCGCCGCCCGCCCCTCTCCGCCGCCGCTGCCCGCCCCTCTCCGCCGCCGCACCGCGGGGGCGCGCACGGGCCGTACCGGGGGCGCGCACGGGCCGTACCGGGGGCGCGCACGGGCCGTACCGGGGGCGCGGGACCCGACGGCAGCGCGGGCGGACCCGCGGCGCCCGCCCCGCTCAGCCGCTCTGCCCGCGCCTCGGCCGCGCTTCGTGCGACACCCGCATCCTTCCCTCCTCATCGCGCTTTTTTGTTGTTTTTCCGCTAGACCGAACAAGTCACCCATCTCGTTATCAAGCGCCGGGGCGCGGTGCCCACCCCGCGGGCCCTGCGGCATCAGCAGCGCCGGACACCGGGCACGGCCGCTCCCTTTCCCACACAACTCCCGTTAACGCAGAGTATCCCGTGGGATTTCCATCCTCCGCCTGCCCGCTGCCATCCTACCGCCTACAGTTGTTCCTACGGAAATATTTCTCAGGTGTCAAGTTTTCCATTGTTTGTTTTCTCTCCAATTCCAATCCCATCCTTCAAATCGTTCACCTCTAAAGATTGCATCTTTATCATTCAAACCACTACCGAAAACACTGAAGAGAACTGGGCCCAAACCAGTTCCTGCAATAAGCAACTCCAGTTCTTACTAAGAAAGGAAGGTACACATCTCTGAATCAAAAGGGAATGAAAAGCATAATCCATCTTCTGGCTGAGTCTAGAGATGGCAGCTCATTTGCTTTAGCAATCATTAACTGGTGCTTTTTACAGCTCACGTGATGGCAAGAGTTCTTCAGACAGCACAACTGGAGCTATTACAGTCTCTCTGTACTTGCCCTTTTCACCTGGGAACGCATCCTAACAGTCCGAGTGGTCCAGAATACAAGTACCCAGTTGGAAACTGTTATCTTCGCTTTATCATCTCTGAAAACCCCACTGTTGAGATAACAGCTCTGAATCAGTGGGCAGTGTGTGGGTTCCCCCAAAACTGCTCCTCAAAAATCGCTCACCAACCACATAACAGCCAGAAATAAAATCGAGCTATCTTGACCCCCTCAAATACACACTTCAAATAAATGCTATAATCCAGTTGTACTTTGCTGCTGCTATCTAAAGGAAAGGAGATGGACAATAGCACGCACAAATGAAAAATTAAAATAGGATGAAAATACGGAGCCCTACCTGGAGCTACATTATTAATGGATGCAGATGTATGGTCTTCACAGCTAGTAAACTAAGTTAGGAAATTCAGAAAGGTTAAAAAAACTGATTTTGCTGGGAGAGTTCAGAGTTGAAACTCCGATGAGAACTGAATTTAACAATCCCTTTCCATGTTCTGCCAGCACGTCCAGGATTACCAACCGCGATCACTGTCCCAGGCCAGGAGCCCCGGTCCCATGTGCAGAACCGGACGTTTTCAGTCCTACAGAAGCCCAGGGATGGTTCCTGCCAGCTGACCCAGGTCAGGTCTTTGGGTGCTTGCAGAGCTGCTTCTCCTGTGCACACTGTGGTGAAACACAGACCTGCACTGACACTGCCTGTCATCCTGCATGTGGGACACGAGATCTGGGGGTCATTTTAGGGTGTGACCATCCACATTTAAAAGGCTTAATCTAAAAATCTATATGTATGAGCCACAGAAATCTCAGTCTTATTTTCAGAAGGACATGAACCCCCCCTCTGCGTGCTGCTTCATATCTGATATTTAATACCCTTTCTTCAAGATATCTATTCTAAATTCAAAGGCACTGGTTGTAGGTGTTTGCTTGGGCCGTGGATTACTGTATCAGCCATTCACAGCCAAGCTCAGGAGCCAAACATAATTATAAACCCCAGCAAAAAATAGATACCCGAGTCCAAAATATGCTACCGTTTGACACAATTTGCATAAACCAGGATTTCAAATCTGTCATTAAGGACAGGAATTGGGGGCACTGGAAGCTGCCAAGGAACAACCTGTTGGTAACATATCTACATGGACTACTTAGTTATCGCTTCAACACGCATCTCCTGCGATGAGATGGCTGGCGAGATTTTCAACATCCTCATCTCATATCTCGCACAGCAACTCTTCAAAAAGCTCATTTATGGCATTTCATGTCACAGCATATATCCCACGGTGTTCCAGCTGACAATGCTTGGCTGATGGAGGTGACTCCGTTCACATCCAGAATTTTATACTGAATTTGAAGCAAATAATACAAAAAGAAAGTAATAGTTCTATGAATTGAGATTAGTCTATATGAGTTTGTTTCACAAGTGCCTACGAGGTATCTGTCCTATCTTTTACATCTGTGTTCTGTTCACATCCATGGCACGTTCAACTGTGCAGAATTCCCTTCTCTGCCTGTTCTGCCGCTGTCGGGTTCTACCAAAGGAAAAGGGAAATCATCAGAGGCACAGAAACAATGTCGATTGGTGCCTTAAGGAACAGGAGATGGTTTCTGTGGCACAGTGGATGGGCCCACCCACTCCTTCAGAACAGCATTTGTACATTCAGCATCGACCATCCGGTTAACTCTGAGTGCACGGACAAAGCCAACAGAGGAGTCTGCAGGCTAAAATCCTCCTCTTACCTTTCCCTTCATTCTCGCGGTACAACAATGAGGGCTGGAGCTTTTAGCCGTAGAAAACAAACGGGTCAGGCTCAGCTGGCTCTGACTGAAGTTACTAGTTAAGAACTCTGGAACATAATGCAGGACATAGGTAGGAAGAGATACAATTACGCACCATGCACAAACCCTCCCAGCAGCGTTTGGGACTTACTGACAGGGTTTTTTGGGCTTACAGAAAACAGACAAAACCTCCGTGCTGAAGTTCCCATGCAGAAAGCTGGCTTCGACCCATCTATGCCTACAGGAGCAAGATTTTTCTTGTCTCTAGAACGTCACACACATCATTTATTTTCAATTTATTAGCCAAGCTTTTTTCAGCAGTGCAAAAACCACCACGCGGGAACAGACCTGAAGCTCAGAGAATCCACAGCCTCCACCTCTTGCATTTCAGCATCCTTGTAACTTCAGGCATATAATTCAATTCCTAGAAAACGCTGTACATTTAAAATATCCAACGCCTGTTTCTCAGGGAAGACTCTTACCATTGTTTTCTCCTTAAACCCTGCAAGGAAACAACCTCACTGCACTAATACAGGCAGCAGACGCGAATCCAGTCTCTGTGGAATGTTAACGACAGTTATCTGATTATTCTATAACATTGCCAAGGGAAGCTGACATTATCCAACCATATCCCTTTTCTAGTAAGAGCAACAATACTGTTCTGCAATTCGGCAAAAAAAACTAAACCCAAGTGAAATGTGTTTTTAGACAAAGTCAGAACCAAAAAGTCCTTCCCTCTTCCCATTTTAAAGCAAAGTCAAGTAAACATCCATCTCCAATTGGTGGAGGATGTCAATATTTTCCAAAGCAGTAAGTAAACAAAATGTTGTGCCTGCTGTACATATGCAAGGAGATTTACCGTGAATATGTATCAAGCAGCATCTTGTTGTAACCAAGATAAACTGCCCGAGAAAGACAGGGACCATTCAGCCATCTGCCCCGGAGGTTTCCGAAGCACATGGGCTGAGCTCAGGGCTCTGTGCCAGTACTCCAGAAACATTCGTCTTCAACGTAAATATTTAATGGCAATAAAGGCTTTGAATATGCACGGGACTTTTCAGATTTGAAACTGCTCTGGATCTACCAATGCCAGAAAGTGGGATGAAAAAGCCCAAGACTTGAGTGTGAAAGAGGCTGATTCGCTTGTACTAAAGCAGGAATAATGAAACCACACCTTCAGCCCAACTCCAGCTTAAGTTAGAAAAACCACACACACCACCAGAAAAACCAACCAGCACATGTTCGTCCTGCTTGCGTTTGAGGCGCAGAGTATAGAGGGTGTTACTGCAACTTCGGTGATGGAGCTGTGCAAATACATCAAACGGATCTTGAAGCTGCGCGAAGGTCATCACCTACCTCACAGTCTGAATAGGAAACGAGTTGGACTTCTTCCAGCATCTTGAGTACTTGAAAATGGTGCTGTATTCGGGCCAGCAGGCTACAGCAATGCAAACTCCTATACACCAAGCTAATTCACTCAGTGCAAGGGACCAAAACAATCACCTGTTACGGAGTTTTCAAACAATAAGCTTTAATTGCCTTATTAGAAAAATAAGCACTAAAATATATATAAATGTGATTACATTAAAGTAATTCTGTAGTCTAACATACTAGAAACCAAAGCCCAGTCGTGTTTTTAATCATACAGAGTAGCAAGATTTAGGGGTTAGAAATTTTCCATGGAGAATAGCGAAGTGTGCAGAATCTTTCAGGAAACCACAGTAAAGACAAGACAAATCTACACATTGCAATAAAAACTAAGTAGATCAATTTATTCTGTATACTATACAATGTGTAAGTTTGTAGAGAACAATTGACATTTTTATCACCTTAACATCTTGACTGGGCAGAAATACGTCCAACAAAACGTACTTTGTGGCTTTTACACAAACACTGTCCTACTACACCCAGAACAATGAGAGGGAAGCCTTTGGTGCTACAGATTTGGGGACAGAGCAGTGAAGTTGTCATTAGTTCACTTAAGTATCTCGAATAAAATGTTGGTGCTATCTGCTATTGGAAGCCTATGTGAGTACTACTCTAACAACTAAACACTATCTTTATAAAGGCAAGATATGAAAGGGACTGCCAGTCTACAGTGTGGACAGGTTTTCTTTGAAAAAGGTAATTATCAAATGGTAAAACTCATATAATACATTATGTACATAAGTTTGGATAGCTGAGTTATCTTGCTGGAATAAGCTGAAAGTAAGCATCGATTTGCAGTCACGTTTGATTTACTGTTAAGTGATTATTGGGCTTAAGTTTTACAGTGTACAGAATCAAAACAGCCGTGCCCGCTGCTGAGGTCTGTCAGATGTGAAGGCTCGTAATCACTCACTGACCTCGTTAGTGTTACAGTACTTCACATAGACACGTGGATAATACATTATAGCTGAATTTGTAATCATCTTAAGAACTGCGAGTCACCGGGTGACCATCGGAAGAGCTTGTGTCGTCCAACCTGCAGGACAAGTTGCAGTTAGGTGAGTGGAATGTCTACCTTTAAATGGCTGTTTTTAAACCTTCCCAGACATCAGGAGAGCTCACCGTACGTGAGCCACGAACAGCGGCACCAGGCAATGCACAGCAAGTCACCTTCAATTGTCCAAAATCTGCTTCAGGCCCAGTCCTATCATTAAGTTTCATTTACACATACAAAAATAAACAGGGATTTTCACATTAGGACAAGCATCTGTAAAAAGCAGTTTGCTTCAGTATATCCAGTTTCCTTGCTATTCTCCCAGCCTCATTTCTTACTTAAAGAAGGCAAGAAAGTCCATTTCTTCAACCTGTTCTGCAAAAATCACTCATTCTTTATAGTACTAGTGGAAGATAAGGAATAAGGACAGCCCCGACAGAGCCCATTTCATTACTAGAAAAGGGCTATACAGGCTTGGAAAGAACCAGGTTAACAATTATCACCGTTCTCTGGCATGACCTCTCTGAGGATGTTCACAGACGGCGCAATGCTTTGCTCACATTCGGATCAAGTCAGGACCAAATGAAGATTTCCCATTTTCTCTGGCCCTCAGAAGGGAGCCCTGCGGAACTCAGGAGCCAGCGCTCTTTCTGACTGGCAGTGCTTTATCTTGTGAGGCCTTGCTGAATATGTCAACACAAAACACATCCTTCCTTTTCTCCCCTAATACCCACAGTGGTGCTTAATAGGCTGTTTCAGAACTGTTTCTTTACAGAAAGAAGTATTCAGGAAACTGGTCTTTTTAAAGAGTTTCTTGTATTCCCAAAGAATAGCAAGGCTGTGACTACCTACAAAAATGCCTCATGTTATGGATCATATTGCACTTTTAATATTCTGATTTCACTGAACAAACATGCTTTTAAAGGCGGGAAGTTACCTGTCCAATATCAAGCGTGTATTTTAGCCATCTAGTACTTATGACCTGCATCACAAAGATGAACTGACGTTCATTCCTTTTTTCTGATATGAAAAGTGACCTATTTCCCAATAGGTCACTACATAAACACCACTGCCAGTTCTTGGTTTCCCCAAGGCCAGTGAGGGGCTGCTGCATAAGAGAACATGAGTTAGTTCACCACCACTTCAGAAATTAAAAATAGAGAAATTATACTATTCTGTTTCCACAAGTTAAAACAGCCCAAAGACAACTGCATATCAACCTTCGCAAGCCCGGATTTGGAGTTCGCCACACACAAGACTCTGTAGAACGGTACATTTAGCCATCTCCCACGTCATCAGACACAGCATTTCACCTTCAAAAGCTTAAAGGGCTGCTGAGCAGAAAGGGCACTGGCCTCCAAACAGGGGTGCAAATTCCAGATTTCATCTGAATGATGGACATTGTTGTACAACAAAACACACAACCACAAAAGCAGAAGGCTGAGTCAAGTGTAAATTTCAGTGTTTCACGGATTTCAGGTACTCGGTTATTACTTTCAGTAGCAAGATTCTGGGCTCTTAGTTTCAGGACAAGACTTGGAAAGATACAGAATCACTTGTGCTTTGATTGGCACATTATCTGCTTTTTAAAATGTAAAACTAAGACGTTTGCAAAAGGTTGTGCAAAACTATTGTATTTACAAAAATGGCACAAGAGTGAATTCAACAGTCTATGCACATGCACACTTCATTCACATCTTCAACAAAAGTCTGTCCTAAGCTACGGAACTGAAAAGAATACCAGCTTCAACAGGCAGTTGTCAATAAGCACTAGGTTCACAGAGTTACAGCAGAATGGGCAAATATTGCCCAAGTAAAAACTCTATTGTTAAAGCTGAAACAGGTTTAAGGCCGTTCAAGTTCAAAAGCAGGAACAAAATTCAATCAGAGACCTGTCTTGGTTTTAGACATGCTTTACCATCTAGCAACTTGTGGTTTAAATCTCTATTTTGGACAACAAACCCAAACACAGAAGAAAAACCCAACACAACTGGAGGTTATATTAAATACAAATATGCTGTAATTAAGATGAAATAACAAAAGCAGAAACATTGTAAGTTGTAAAACTTGCGATGTCACTTGCTGGAACCAGTCCTACACTAGGAAATGGGCAATATGTACATTTTCAAGTAGATTACAGAGCTCTAACCAAACTTAGCCTTTTTAATCAGTGCATTGTTCTCAGCTAGTCCAAATACTACGTTTTACTCTTAACAGTACTCCCTTACAATAGCAGCACATGCTACCGCTACCTGCAAAGCTGTCAGTCTCACGACTTAGTGTAAGAAAGGAAAAATGGGGGGTGTGAGGGTGAGAAATAACTATTGAGGAGAAATAACAGGAATGAGAATAATCATGCAGTTCGGCTGCTCTCGTCAGCCAGCCAGCTTGCTAGCAACTAGAGACGGTTTCCGCTGGGGAAGATCCTGTGGAGTGGGAATATGGTCACCAGTGACTTCTGTCTTGTCAGGAGCTGCAGTGGGCAGTTGCTTGTTCTTCATCTTTGCTTTAGCCATGTTGTAATCTCCGGAATCAAAGTATTTTTGCTAGAAGACAAAAGAAATATATTTAAAAGCCTCAAGTTTTACCAGATGCATACACTGAATTACATGGTTAAATAGTTTCTTTACATTTTAAAAACAGCTATAGAATCTTCCTGATTTGGCAAAGTAGCTCTGTGTCAACTCAAGAAAAAAACCTTCTCAAGACTATGAAGCACAGATAAACTCATAGCATTAGGTAAATACACATTAAAGATTCTACATATACCATTACATTCCCATCACACATGAGCATCACTTTTGCCCTGGTTTTCCCAAGAGCTCTGGTCTCCCACAAGGGAAACCTCAGTGTTTGTAAATGTTGTTGCAGTGAACGAGTTCCACTGCACAGAACAGCCAACCACTGCATGGACTAAAGCTGGAGAGCGGAGCCTGCTCTATCACACCAGGAGATGAAAGCAGCATGAACCTGCGCAAGAAAACCTCTGGTCTGCATACATCAAAACAGTGAAACCTCTACACCTCAAGTTCCCAAAGCAATTATTTAGCAAAGTCAAATCTACCGTGCAGTCCTTCTGAAAAGCACTATGTGAAGGAAATTCTTACTCCACACCCCAGGTTTCTTCTGAATACAAAAGTGAATACATTAAGTTTCCATTTCTAAAACAGTGTTCCTCAATATTTCAGCAAATTTTTATTAGTATTACTTTTAACAGTGCTTTATTTGTTGTCGGATTTCTCAAAATATTAAGTTACCTATGGATGTTAAAGCCAAACAACTTATGATTTATCTGCACCATGGTAAGATGAGGCATGGGATGTCATCCAAGCTCTGCATCAAGTCTTCAACTGCTCACCGACACATTTTGCAGGAAAAGTTGTATTTTGTTTACATCTTACTCAGGGGTCTGCCAGTAAGGTACCTGTAACCCATTATTTTCAACAGATTGTCTCATGAGGCCAAAGAACTTCTAGATTCAGGACAAAGATTTACACTAGCAACTGCTGCTTAACATCGATCATCTCTGAAGAGAACAGTCCGTAGTTAGGTTTATCTAGGCTTACTCCTCAGTCAGTTGAACAAGTCACCACTACATACTGTTTAAGTGCTTCTGGGCAGCATATTCTACCATACTCTTTATTTTGCATTAGTACTAACTGGCTGCAAAATGTTCATTGGCAGCAGTTGTTAGAAGTAATCTGCACATCTGACTTAACAGGCCTTTCCCCAATGGGTGGGGAAGGTTGTTTACACAGGGCCTCCCGAAGAAGGCTTGAAATGGTTCCTGCTAGAGCCTTAAAGTCACCCAGCCTGGTCTTCCCATGCAGCCAGTAGCGCATCTGAAACACACACTTTCATTCATAAACCTTCCCAATTCAATCCTTTCAATGGTGTTCACACCACAGTGTTCTAACGATGCACCTGCAGACCAGAGCTCAAGTTAGAACAATGTGATTTGGAATAAGCCTTTTGTAATTTGCCTTTCAAGACTGAAGCAACCAAAAGAAATTTTTAAACAGCATCTAGATAATAACAGAATGGCTCAATCTTTCAGTGTGCTACTGCTGCTAACAGATACCTATGTCTGTTTCTCCAAATAGATAGGAAATACCTATGTCTGTTTCTCCAAATAGATAGGTATTTCCTATTTCCTATTTCTCCAAACAGAATCCCCTCCAGGAGCGTGGTGTAGCATGGTTCTCAGCTACTGTTACTCTGGAGAAAGTGCCAGTAACGGTGAGTGCACCCAACGCGGAACATTGCTGGAGAGCAGATCTCAATGCGCAGAGCACGTCCTGGCTGCCAAACCAGAGACTACATGCATTTAGAACACCATCTGAGAAAACCTACCATCTTTCATACATTACAATATCAGCTCATTTCTCCCTTTGACTTATTCCTGTGTTTTCCTCTGCTTTGCTCTAGCTTCTCACAGCTGGCCTGTACTCCATCATCCCCTTCAGACTGACTGTGTCTGTCCAGGTGCCTCCGTGTCACAAACACAATCGGAAAGCGCGCTCACTATCCTCACTCTATTTAAAACTTCAGCAATCCAGGCGGCCTGAAGTACATCAGGCAGCTGCATCACTTAACGACGCTTCCTTAACGATGCACTGAGCACACCAAATGAAAATAAGAAAAATAAAACGGAAGAAAGTTATTACCACCACATCAGGAGTGGAGAACCAAAGAAGACAGATTATGAATTGGAATCCACAACTTTACACCCTCTTTCATCGAAGCAGCAAACTCCCAAACTCAATTAGGATCCCCACTGGTCTCCCTCTGCTCAATTTTGAAAATATGGGCTGCACCAACTTTTGCATTCAATAGTGCTGTAATCAAGATGAAGACATTGTGCAGATTGTTTTGTTGGGTGTGATTTCTCCTCACATTTGCACTGAGTGCAAGCTGTTATAACCCCTTGATAGGCACCAAACCTTAGGGAGTGGATGCTCGTCTGCTTTCCTGAATTATCATCACAACACACCTTCTCCCTTCTGTGTCCACACAGTGAACCCCCTGAAGCCTCATTTAGGTTGCATTCAGTTTTGTATTCGGGAACAACGAACAGCATAGCTCACAAAAAGAATCACCTAATCTACCAGCTGCCCACTCCCAGCAGCCACTAACTGTGCTGCGTATGCTCCAAGTTACCAGACAAAGCTCATAAAAATCCTGCCAACAGCAACAATTCCCAGGAGATGTTACCAGAGAGCACAGAATTAGATCAGTGCTGAACTCCAGCAGCTGGTTTGCGAAGGATTTGTACTTGGAGTCACTGCGTGCACTCAAAGGGCCTAGACAAAAACGTGTGACAGCAAGGAAAGCACCATGAGAAGCAGTGATACACCAGGACTATTCCAACAACTGAGTTCCAGCATGCCTGAAAGGCATTACATAATCACTTCATGAATAATTAAACTAAAAAACCCGCAGTTGAATAACTAAGAAAATAAGAGACACTGGTTACATGTGGAACTAGACCGAAATACGAACTCCCTCTTCATTCTTCCACCATCATTTTTTTGTTAGGGTATACACTCAGAATTGGACCCCTCTCAAGGCACTGATATCAGAAGGTGCCTGGTGTAACAGAGCAGACACTAAGCTTTCATGTGCTAAAAACATGGATAATAAAAGCAGACATACACTTTGGGAACCTAAGAATGGGCAAGACAGGGTCAGTACAGAGCAGGGATGAGGTTCTGACCCTCTGTGTCTACTACCGTGTTTTTTACGAAGTCTATCGCAGCAGCACTGAGACGGTTTCTAAGTTGAATTCTTTCTAAAAAGTTCAGTGAAGCCACTGATGCTGTGAACAGCCATCCTGCCAATCTGGTGTTTGTTTTGTGGAAACCAATTTCTCTTTCTTGTGCTTTCACAGACAAAGTTTAAATTTCTTAGCACTCTTCTACTCACACAAAGGCCTGTGGAGTGGAATAATAATTTAAAAAGTAATTAAAAAAATCACAGATATAGGAATTTTGGAATTTCTTGTCCATACCCTGTGGACAATGAAGAACTCACCCCTTTTTGAAGCCTCTTCCTCAAGAAGTCTGAGCCTCCTGGCTTCTGGCCCAGGTGAGGGTATCTTGCTTTCAATTTTGCTTCTTCGGCTTTTTCTGGGCTGATCACCTTATCTTCCATTTCCTGAAAGACAATTAGCAACACTGTAAATGAACTATAAAATAATGAACTATTTACGTGAATACCTTTGCAGGTAACTCACCAACATGCCAACTGCTGCTACCAAATGAACATGTAGTTATTTGAACAGACTTTCATATGCTCTCTTTTGGATATTGACAGCAACTGTAGGAGTTCAGCCTCCCATCTTAGATACCTTTCCTGGAGATGTGACTGAATCTAATGGACGCATTTCTCTTGCACAGTAGTCTATACTAAAATTAAATTATTCCATTTGGAAAAAAAAAAAATATCCCGCAAAGAAAACCCATTTCTTGTCCAAACAAGGGTTCCACCACCACCAAATACACATTGGAAGCCAGGCAAGAGCCACAGCACTTTCTCCCCGTTTGATCGGGAGTTGCAGACAGACCAGCGCTTGCGTTGCCACAATCTGGTTCGCATGACTGCTCCAACAGCTACGTGTTGAGAGTCGCTGTGAAATGGTGTTAAAGCGGCTCAGCCTCAAAAACATGTCCGCTATCACATTAATAGCAACAATACTGGATTTCTCTACACGTCTAGAATTTTCGTAAAATTATGACACTGACGGCAGTTGACAGCACATTCATACAAAATGTCTATTTTAAGAGCACACTCTAAAATGTGCATGTTCAAAGTAATCATTTGCAGATACTCTTTCAGCAAAAACTGCAATTTCTACATCCAGTATTTCAACCCTGCCCGCTACTTCACACTCCTCTGTTCTGCTCCATGCAGCAATTTGCTCTATGAAGTACAAGTTCTTCTATTACATACCTTCCAAAATATTTTCCATTCAAAATTCTTGTTTTGCTGCTTTCCAGTACTTGGCCAACACTGGTTTTGGTTTTTTGCATACAAACCATTGCTAGTTCAAGGAAAATACACACTGATTTGCAATGACTGCTGTAGTTCTTGAATTGTTGTTATCATCTGAAGTCACGGAAAGACTTTTAGGTGGGAGAGAAGAGCTGAAACCAGGGAGGTCTCATATTCACCTGTGACTACGGTTCCATAGCCACTTGGAGCTATTCAGGCAGCCCTTCCACACTCTTTTCCACCGTGCCATCATCCTTTGCACTGCATCAGTCAGCATGACTGCATGTATCCACATGAATCGCTTACAGAAATTAATTTGACCAAAAAATAACCTTTTTTTCCCTTTTCCTTCTTGGGCAGTTTCATGTGGACAGGCTGGAGCACGAGGCAGCTGCACACACGGGTATGTCAGCACAGCAGCAGGGAGCCTCTCAAGCCAGACCTGCCACAGGACCAGAGCCCCACACTAGCCTGACCCCGTGCTTTCCTATCCATCTTATAAAAGCTCAAAGTTCCACAATATTCTTCATCTTTCTGGTAAGAAAAACCCAGAAGCAAAGGTTATAACAGATTTAGTATATAACACTGTCTAGTTGCTCCATTGGGCCAAAACATCTCAAAGACACCTCTGCACAATGCAGTGGGAGTTTGAATTAACGCTCTACCAAGGAAAGACAAAAATTCCCATAACAGTTTCAGAGAAACTTCTATGAAGACAGGAACAAATGCTTTTTATTAGACAAAAATACAGTTAGGCAATGCAATGCAAAATACAAATAAATACAAAGGGCAAAGTTTCCCTGCACTACTGAAGATAGAACTATACTATTTCTCACTACATAACACCACACTAGCCAAGAACACAGTTTCAATGTGCCACAAAGATCTTCTTCGGCTGCTGGTCCTCCTATTGTGCTTTATTATCACGCCGACACCGACTGGATTTTCTCAAAAGCAATCCTTCCAGCTAAATACCTTCAACATCTAATGCTGAATCACTGGGTGCTCATTGTTGAGCCAACAGACAAAGCATTTGAGGGGGCATGACTTACCAATACTAACGAAGATAAGATAGTTTTTAAGAACAGTGGGCCAACGATAAATAGCTTACATAAATATGTATTTATGGTGCCTCAAAGGAGACATTTATGCAAACTCACGGGGCTGACATTACTGTACAGCAGGCAATCGAAACAAAAAATACTGTTTTATGCATCGGTGCAGCTGAAAAGGATACAGACTATGGGCACTTAGTCTTGATGACCAAGAGTGGCGACTAAGACTCAAAAAACTACGTAAGACAAATTAAAGAATTGCAATACAAAGACTTGGGGTGTCAAACAAAAGCAGCTGAAAATAAGATAACAGCTGTTCATGTAAAATAGCTGAGATGCAGAACTCCTTGCCAAAGGACACAGGGGGAGCAAGAATCTAGCTGGATTCAGAAAGCAGTTCAGTGCGTTCACCTGCTGCTCAGGAGGGTTTTAAACCACAGATTGCTGAGACCTGGGATAGTTTTCTGGGGAAGATCACTGCATGCATGTCCTGATCTTATATTCTCTGTGGGCCAGATGGTATCGAACACCCTGGAGACGTGTTGTTGTGCCACAAAAGCTTTAACCCAAGCCAGCAAGGCCATTCGTACATTTAAAACATTCTCTCTTGAGTTACAGAAGCAACAACCAAATGACTCACAAATGACTGAGGGGGCAGAAATCAAGATACACCACGCTCTTCTTCCTAGTGACAACCACACAAAAGCTATAATTTTAGTTCTCTCCAGGAATTTGACATAGCTAATGAAGTCTGCTTACTTCATTAAAATTATCTACCAGGAAGGCAGCAGTTACCTAACTCATTTAAAGATAGCTTTTGCTTTTCATCTTTACAGAGGAGCAGTGTAAAGCTCCATATCTGCTCAACAACTGAAGTGCATGGCTAAAGAAAGAGCCATCAGTCTCTTAAAACTCTGGTACAAAGAGCTCATCCTCTTCAGCAAAAGACATCAGAGAAAATGTAAAGCAGAAAATGGGAAAAACATGACAACACAACTCTACAGCAAACCAATGTGGCAAAAGCCAGTCCAGAAACAGAACGCACTACCTCTAGCAGCTTCCTGAAACATACAGGCTTTCAAGGCAAAAAGTCAGTCAACAAAGCATGTACTCCAACCTCTAAGGTCTCTTTGTTGCCGAACTTCCCCCTGCCACCATCCTGAGTGTTCACAGAGTCAGGAAACACTGCTCTTTGGGAAGTTTTCCATTTATATCACTCTCTTGTTTAACAGCTTTCCTGCCTATCACACGCACAAGCTTCTCACAGCATGGTAGAAAAGTTCCAAAACCAGTTCTGAACACGAAAACGCTGCCTCCAAGTTCATTTGAAGGCTGCATTTTTAGCATACATATGAGTAAGCACTGCAAAAGGAGTTGTTTATATAAGTATTTCAGAGCTAAGCACAGAGCTAATGTTCAATTTTGCCTACCCAAACAGTTTTAGTGAAGGTTAATACTGCAAAGCACTGATATCACAGTATCCTAGCAGAAACTCACAGAAAACAAAGTTTAATTGTATTGCTGTTATTAATTTGTCTCAAACACTTAATCAGATTAAAACTAAACTAACAGAGCAGTAAGGGACTCCAGTCTCTCAAATAGAGGGTGACTTTTCCAAGCAGTGCATAAGTGCTGCACTTCAAGACTTTGGTCTAAAACTCGGCAAATCAGCCCCAGCCACCTGACCTCACTAGAACACACTAGAAGGCATCACAATAAACTCGCTACCACATGTTTCACTATGCTCTTATTACAGAGCTATTCTAGGAGTGCTACACAGGCCAGGAATTTGTTTTACAGGCTTTGAACAGGAGCGGTGTCTGTTCAGCAGGCTGCCTAACACGAATGTGAAGTCGAGCTGCAGAACACATGCATTTAAGAGCAGATCACAGACCTGCCATAGAAGCTGGTTCTGATTACCGCACCTATTGAGGAGGTATCATTCCATATTAAGCCCCAAAGCCCTACTTGCATGACTAACTCATATTACAAACTGTAAATTATTAAACAAAAACTTGGCAGCTAAGGTAGATCAAGCTTTTTCTTCTGGCGTCCTTCAGAGCAGTGCTTGGGTTTCATAACTGCTCCTGATCAGAAATAGCTGTGGAGACTGCAACTGAGTCCACACAGCAATGACAGCACTAAAAACCAAAGCGGATTCTTAAATCACAGCCCACAGAGGTCACTGCTGGCAGCGTACGGTCACCTGTGAAGCCAAAACCCACTCCCAAAACTACAGAATTATTCGATGACATAATAGTACCATCAGCAGATAACCCAGACAATCATTCTTTCGAAAATGTTTAAGCAGAACAGGCCAGGGCCGTTGTGTTTTGGGTATTTCTCTTCCTGAACAGCTCACATTAAAAGCTGAGAACGTTCTAAAATCAGGCAGAAGTTCAGCCCCCGGATTGCCGCCGTTCTGCAGCCGCTGCGGCCGGAGCCGAGACCCCCGGCGGGAGCGGGGCCGGGGCCGCCCCGGGCAGCGGAGGCGCCGCCAGCCGCGCAGGCCGGAGCGCGGCAGCGGGTACCGGAGAACAGCCCCGAGCGAGCAGCCGACACGGTGCCACCGCTCCCGCAGCCCCGCCGGCGCCCTCCCGGCCGCTCCCCGTTCCGCCCCGGGCCCCGTTCCGCCCCGGCCCCGTTCCGCTCCGGCCGGCAGAGCCGCCCGGCGCCCCCAGGGCGGCGGCGGAAGGGCCGGGGCTCCCCGGCCAGGGCGGCTACTCGAGGAGGCTCCCGGCCCGGCCCGGAGGGCGGTCAGGCCCGAGGCGCTGCCCCGAGGGCCGCGGGGCTCCCCCCGCTGCGGGCCGCACAGCCCCGGCGGCCCCGCTGCGCCTCGGCCGCGGATGGAGGCGGGAGAAGCCCCGCGGGTCTCCTGCTGCTCCTCGGCGCGGCCGCCGGCCACCCACCTTCTGCTCCTCGGCCGAGGCGGGCTCGGGGCTCTCGGCAGACATGGCGCCGCGGCTGCAGGACGGCGGGGGGAGGCGGGACGGGGGGCGCGGCCGCGGCTCCTCCGCGCAGCGAGGCCACCGCCTCCCGCACAAGATGGCGGCCGTGGGCAGGACGGGCCGCCGGCGGGACCACACTTCCGGCGAGACCGCACTTCCGCCGCCATACGTCACGTCCGGTGTGGAAGCACAGCGCCGCGGCGGTCGCGGGAGGCGCGAGGCGGCCCGGGCCGGCCCCCAGCACAGCGCAGCCCGCCGTGTGCTTCTGCTGCCCCACAGCAGGGAAAGGACAAAAAACCCGTTGCCGCCGCGCTAAAATGAGTTATTCTGGCTACTTGTGCCCATCAAAACGAGGATCCGAGTCCTCAGCGGGTTTACTTGAGTATCTTACTGGGTTCCCAGGCAGCAGCTGAGAGAAGATCTCACAGACCCCCTTCAAACTTGTGTGGTACCAAGCGATGCGTGTTTCCTTCCTCCTCAGCTGCCTTCCACGGCCTGGTTCTTGGCAGAAAGAACCTCCCCCGGGCTCCTGTAAGAACATAAAGGAGGCTTCAAACAGCTCACGGTTAATAGCTCACCTTTAGGGCTCCCTAAATATGAAGATGATGCGAACAATAAGGCATAGATTTTATAACGCTGAAGTGCACGTACACTCCCACTTTTCCTATACAAAATGTCTGTTACCTTACGCTGCTTTCCCATCATTTTGCCTGCACAGGAGCAGAAGGAGCAAGGAGGGAAGGGGCATGGCGGGCTGTGCGTGTTCAAGGGCCTGAAGACACACTGAGCCAGGTCGGGGAAGTCCATCGGAACAGGAGCTGTAAAGTCAATGATTTTGCCACAGATTAATTTTACTAACAGCCCCTCAAAACAGGAGTTGAAAGTGTTCTTTTGAGCAGCTAAGAGATTCATCCAGAGATTGGGATGGTGCAGTGTGTACCCTTCGTTCCAGAAGGGAGACAGCAGGGCAGGTTGTACATGGAAATCATAGAAGGCATTAGTGGTTTTTTTCCCTAGTGACAGAAAACACAATGGTGGGTGTGCCACGTCTGCTTCTAGCAAAACCAGGGAGAAATGGTCTGATGCTGTAAAAAAAACACCAAAAATAACAGAACACATAGAAGAACTATCACAAAAAGGATGAAGTTCATAGATTTTGAAGGGAAGCAGAACAACAAAGCAGTGAAACAGACAAGAATGCAAACCTCAGGAATTTCTTTCAAATCTCTCAGGAAATCAACGCAAGGGAAGACAGTTTGGAGGATTCAGCAGTTCCTTAATGCAATTATTTCTTTAAGGGAACAAGTGTAAACTCTGCAGTGCAGAGGAAGGATGGGAAGTAAATGAAGAACCTCAGGAAAAGCACAAGTTCTTTAATGGCCTCAAATACATGAAAGCAGCATATGGAAAATATAGAAACTAGGTCATTTTTTTAAGGATGTGCATCAAAAGCAGATCAGGAAGACGAGGTACACAGAATCCTTACCAAAAATTACTGCAAACTATATAAAGACCAAAGGATTTAATGATTCCTTTGTTCAGTCTGGTGTGATCCAGACAGCCGGCATAACAAACTCACAACAGAGTGCGGCCTCAAGCTGCAATAGGAAACGATCCGTTTATAAGACTTGCATCAGTTCTTTTTTTCCTTATCTGGTAAATGTTTTCAACTTGGATAAGAAATTATCCTTGAGGGTTTAGAGAACTGGCTGAAGCAATCTCCAATTAATTAATGGTCATCTATATAGGAACCTGTAGGAAATGAATGTGTTTTCAGGAGGCTGATTAAACAGGAGTAAGGGGAGGACAGAATACAAGCTATATAACCAAGCTGTCCAGTCAATAATTACCCGAGAAATCATCTAAAATAAGCACTCAAATTGAGTAGATAGACACGAGTTCAGAACAAGGGTTTCACACAGCCCTATTTGCTTTAACAAAAAGGAAACAACCAGGTGGAGAAGCTGGCGAAGGTGGCTGCAGTTCCACACCTTCTGGCATTAATGAGGCCTCTGACACTTCCCGTGCAAATCAGGAGAACTTGATGGAATCTTAATGTGGGGACTGCAAATGGGCATCAGTTGTTCCAGCAGCAATGCTGTGGTCAGTAGGGTTCACTGGTGACCCAGATCATGCACTATGAGCTTTATTAGCAGATTACATTGGAGAAGAGAAGCTTCAAGAACACGAGAAAGTAACTGCAATTCAACCAGTAGATCAGATACAGAATCTTGGGTAGCGAGAGAATGAAGTTCAACGATGCCGCATGCAGGAAAGCCACACATAGGGAACAAGCGGGTGGGACACCTCTGATACATTGGATAATAGATGAATGCAAATTGACATCTCCTGATATGGAAAAATCAACTATTAAAAGGGGATGAGGAGTTTAATCTGTAAGGTTTATCAACCAGCCCTGCCAGTCTAGGGGGCACAGAAAGGCACTGCTTCAGCTGCCGTGTCCGGCTTGAGGCACTGAGACAGATTCAGATCAAAAGAGGAACGCAAAGAGCCAGAACGATGAGGTGCAGGAAACGAAATCCGTGAGGCAGGTGTGACGAACAGTCTGGGCTTGTCTGAGATACGGAAAACAAGTCGGAGAAAGGAGATAAAAGAACTAAATTGGTTGGTTTGCTTACAGTGAAAAGGCCAAATAGTATTTGACTACTAGATTTAGTTGGACATGATAAATAGCTTTTTTGTGATAGATTACCACTGGAAGAGATTACTTGGAGCCTCCATCACTGGAGGCCCTCAAACATTCCTCAAAAATAATTCGATATGGTTGAGCCTAAAGAGAAGCAGCGAATGGCCTCAGAATCGAGTCCAATCTCGCTCTGTAACCCGTGCACAGGCCATGCGGAATTCAGTTCACCTCCTATGAACGTTCCGCATTTCTCCAGGCGTGTCCCCAATAGAAAGTGTTAACTCTGATCAAGTTGTGAATGGAGAATGACTTGTGCATGGATGACCTAAGGCCACTTCCATCTTTAATCCATACAGGGACTGAGTGTAGTTTGGCTATGTAAGTCAATACACATTTATTTCCTAGACTTGTAGTGACCCCATATTCAAAATCCATCCTACTTCACTGTTCAAAACAAATTAATATTACTCTGAAGAGAGAAAAAGGATGGCTTGACTAAGTCATTTCGAGGTACAGAACATTGCATATTATCAGTGCAAAATAAAGGGTTCACCTACTGAAGTGTCACTTTTCATTAGAAGTGTGTCCTTTTCTTACCCTTTTTTCCATCAAGTATGCAAGCAGATGTGCACCATGACACCGACGAGCTCTTTGAGGATCCGTGCTGTTTGCTCATGAGGCAATAGTGGCTACAAAGAACCTAGACCACGTTCTCACGATGCTAGTCCAGCTCTCAGTCCCGTACAGGGTACAACTGCAGCTGTATTTGACTCTTTCGCTACCAAAAGAAACCTTCTCAGTTTTACAGAGCACACTAGAAACTGCAGACGATCTCTTCCTGTACAGTTTTTCCCAAGTCTCTATAAAATAAATGCTCGCTAACCTTTGAAAACCTCGTGTACCAGAGGGGAAACACTGCTGAAGCGGGGAACAGGGTCGGGTATGTCTGAGCTTTGCCCTCTGCAGCAGCAGATGTTTGAACATACAGGAGGTGATCAGTATCGCGTGGCACGGCTGGTGTCCCTTACTGTCCCTGGCACAACTCCTGGGGACCACACGATGCCCTGACGTCTCATCTCAGGGCAGCGCTCAGTGTACAAGACACACGTTCCTCCTTTCTCCAGTCTCCATCAGATAAGCGTGTTGTGCTCCAACACGAAGGTCACCTTTCCTGCCACTGGCACCCTCGAAACCCACAGCGGTGCAGAGAACAACATAACACCAAGGTCAGGCAGCTGGGAACCTCCCATTGCACAGCTTCATTCTCATCATTAGATATATACCTCAAATGTAATCAAATGCTTCTGACTTTATTCATCTCGGTCACACAGTTTAACACTTCGCATGAACTGTTCATCCGGCTGTGTTTTGTTCTAGGAATACACATGTTGGAAATACTGATGTGCCCAATGTAGCATTTTTAGTAGAACTTCCCATGGCCACCTAGTGGCCTAAATGGAACTGACCTATTAAAATACTTCGGATTACGTGAAGGTCCTCCTCATCTAAAAATAAAACAAAAAGTACAAGTTTCGTAGCTTTTGCATATATTTAAGATATAAATACTGATTTGTTTGCACAGTACATCCTTAAACACAATCTGGGAAATCAAATGGGGAGGGTGGGAACCCTGTGAGAAGAACTAAGAACAGAACACAAAATTAAAGTGACTCTCAAGGAAAGAAACTGAGGCAGCAAACTGTGAATCGAACCAGTGAGCTGAATGCACGAGTGCGTAAATAAATCCGCACTATGGTCGCAACTGTTATTACATCTGTACGTGAGGGAAAAACGCAAAGAAGGTACCATTAAAGAGAAAACAAGGAAAAAAGCTCAATGCTTGCATAGTATGAAATGTTATGGAAATTCACCTGCTGTCCCCATTTTCAACAACTTAAATGAATATCACTTAAAACATCGCACAGATTAAAGATATCTGTATATATTTCAGATTTCAATATTAATGCCAAAAATACATAGTATGATTTTACATAGGATTTATGCTACATTAGAACACTAAAGACAAACATCACTTGAGTATTAAATGAAACATTAAATATTAAATAACTGAAAAATAAAATAAAAAGTGTAAACACTAAACTAACTTGGGAATTTGCTATTGCAACACATCCAATGAAGTGGTTTGAAACGGTACAAAAAGATAAGTATGTTTCCAGTCTACTTGGAATACACAAAGCTCAGTCCAGAAACTCGCTGAAGGCGTCCAGGACCGCGCAGGAACCGTCCCATCCCGGCCCTCTGGAGCGCCCCCCTCATTCCTTTACGGACTGAGCTTCATCCTGCCAGCTCTGCTCATCTTCGCTGTAAGGAGCAAGCAATGGGAAAACGGATGCTTAGCCTGCCCCGTTTGCTAGCATCTCGGTGAAAACTGAGGGTTTGTTGGAGATTCAGTGTAAGATTTGAGTTCGTATGCAGCGCCGCTATCGACTTCCATGGATTTCCGAGAAAACAGGAGCCGTACATCTCTGTGGAGGTAGATCTTTCCAGATTTAGAACTCTGGAACCTGAGAAGAAACAAACAAAAGACTCATCTTTAAATATTATTGAATTAAGTGTGTTCCTTTGAGAGATGAATGCTAGAAAGCATTTGAACATGCAGAATTTGTCAGTTAAAATGGAAGGATACCCTAACATTTCCCATTTACATTGTTCCCATCACGAGCGCAGCGCGCAGCTTTGGAACGGCACGGAACGCCTGAAGTTCACGCTGCAGTTCTGTACGCTGGACATTAAAGTTCTCAGCAACACAGAAAGGCAAAATGTGCTTTTCAGTGAGAAGTCCTGAAAACGTCCAAAGGGTGCCCTAAACACACACAAACGGGACCGTTCAAATATCAACAAAGGCATATATACATATCAAATATCCAGTTCAGCACTCACACGCAGGCAGATTCCATTGCTCTATGAACGCACCGGTAAGGAGTTTCCTGCTGCTCGGTACCACGGGCCCGGTCTCAGTGCAGCTCCAGCCCCAGCAGTGCAGATCTCACACACACAGACAACAGCTTTTTGCACAGAACACCGAGCTGTTTCAGAGACTGTGGTTTACTGGCCCAGGCACCAACCAGCAGCCAATTCCCGGGCCCGTTGCTCTTTTGTGCTGCAGCTGAACAGCCTGGTCCAGGTCCTCCAGATCTGCCAGGAATGTGCCAGTTCCACTTTCCCCGAGATTTAACAACTATAGATAGAGCGCCTAGATTTGCATTTCAGAGAACTGTGTTCTATAGCCTCCATCTGGCGGAACTCCTTCATTTCCTTCCCTCAACCAGGAAAGGCAGGAGATCCTTAGGAACATTTCTTATGGTAACTGAACTTAATGTCATCATTACTACGCCACGGCAAGGGAGAAAAGCTATTGCTACCGTAATCGAAACAGCAATGCTATTGCTATTGTAATGACAAAATGATGCCGTTACAAACGCCCAGAGCGCAGTGCACACTGCATTATCACATGTATTACAGTTTGCACAGATTTTTAATAAGCGTTCACTCATTGACCCCACTGAAGCAAAAGTAATATCTCTGGAACAGACCTGGCCATAACCAGACTGAAATTCTGAGAGGTGGGAGAAAGACAACGACAGAAGATCCATCAAGGTTTAATTATCTGGGGCAGGCAGGTTGTAGAACGGATTCTGTGACACTGTAACTCAGACGAGTGCTGCAGAACAGCGCGTGGTCAGCCCCGGGGAACCCTCCTCTCCTGACACAGCTGCCGGCGTCCATCGCTGCTCACTCGCGCGGTGCTGCCGGGGTCCCAGTCCGTCCCAGCGGGCATGGGGAGAAGACTCTGTGCTATTCCACGTGCAGGACACTGGGCACCTTCTCTACTTCCATCCTTGGTTTTGGCTTTTGCCCACCTAACACCCACACTCACCATTTCCTGCAACCTCCAAAGCACATCGGCCCAGCCAGAACTAAATCTCTCTCACTAAGAAAAGAATTAAGCTTTACAAGGCTATACAAAATACTTCAATGCCAAGAAAGAGCTTTATACTTTGTTTCTCCCAAGCAGAATCTAAATTATTTATTAGCTGTTCTTCCTCTATTGTCCAGGTTAACAACAAATTTAAAAGCTGCTTTTTTTAAGTAAGTCTGTATACAAAAGGCTGGCTGGGTGGCTTTGCTTGTTTCCCTTTGTTTTTGAAAGGGCGAGGACTCACCTCAGATGGATGAGGTAGCGTAGCAGCCTTTCTTCAGTCTGGTGACTGTTTTCTTTGTTGGGAGTTCTCTTGATTTCTCGTCTCACGGGAACAGAGAAGGTCCTTTGCCGGAGGAATGTTTGATGATTAGCTGGCATTTCCCTCAAGTCGTAGATCACCACGAACATCTTCACCACAGTTTTGTTAGGGTTAAATAAGGTCTGAAAAGACAAGCGGTGTAATACGATACCCTTTAGAGATGACGAATTTAACAAGAAACAAACAAAACCAAAGAATCACAACACAAAAACACCAACCCCCCCAACTCCACCTGCCCAAACAGAGCCATACAGAACATCTCTGTAAAAACATCGTGCAGTTTTCTGTTTGTCAACAGTTATAATACTGAACATAATCTATTCTGGACCAGCAGTAGTATGTGAGCACTGTTGCTTTGATCTGCATCCCCATTTCTGTTTGTTTCCAGTCGCTTTTTGTCTGCGCTGTTTTCGCCCCTGGGAAGCGCAGTGCTGGGCTCCGCTCTTAATCCCGACACTACCAGTGGTGCCCTGGACTGGGGTCTTCAACGAAAGATGCAGATCATTGTTTCTAAGCAATGACTTACCTTCTGATTTCATTACAAAAAAGAGGTGCTGTTAAAGTGTTAGCAGATTTAGATACAACTGAGTATTTAATCTAAATCCCCTTTAAAGGATTTCAGAATTTGGGCTGTGGCCTAATTACTTCTCCATTACTTATTTGAAGCCACGGTGTCCCCAGCTGTTCTGAATCTCCAGTAACTGATCTGAGGTCTCTTCACAGCACTGGTGGGTTTGAAGGTTTGAAGGTCGGAGTCTCTTCTGTCCCAGGAATGACAGAGATCCCTGCAGCACCCACAGAGATTCACATTTCCACTGCTGGATTCGTGCTCCACCCCACAACCTCAGCCCCCGCGCGACTTCCTGGCCGTTAGTGGTGCCAGGGCACCCGGACCTGCGGAGCACGTACCACTTGGATTGTTCCTGAAGGCGGTACCCGATAACCCCTTTTACCAAGGGACTCTAAAGTAATCACACCCTAGAAAGAAAAGACACATTTAGTTCACGTGGAGGGATATAAACAGATAAAAATGTTCTATTCGTGTAATTGTATTTATTTGACAATCAGTAATGTATAAAAATTAAGAAGAAAAGGCAATACATGCATTTAAGATGCAATTAAAAATCAACAGTGCCTTACAGACGACAATAAGCTGTGCAATAAGGGGCACATTCTCCAAGTTTCCACATCTTCAAACTAGCAATGGAAGCCATGGTGAAACAGAACTTCCCTTTGAAAATGGCTGGTCAGGTAAAATGGAAGGATTGTCTCCTCCTTTCCAATTTCATATCACCTACAGTCACACCAACACTGCTCCAGATCCCACAGAACCCATTTCTGCTTTCCAAAGGCAGCAGATGCACTTAATCTTCCACTTCAGCCCCGGTGACGTCTGCTGTGCACCAGCCGTGCTGGACAGAGCACCCGGGCGTGGGCAACGCGCAGGGCACGGCTCCTGCACCCCACAGACCCAAACCCCAAACCAACACACAAAATGAGCCCGTAGCAGAGAAACCAGCTCTGCAAACAGAAACAATGGTTTTGATGATGGAGGCACTGTCCAAGTGTTGTACTCATCCTGGGAGACTGGGCCGTAACAGCACGTTTAGAACACGTGGAAAAGTCCGAAACAACGAAACCCAGCTAGGAAAATGAGCAATGCTACTTGAACCGTTTGAGGAACATCAGCACCCCTTCACCTCCCAAAAACCACATGAAACGATCTGGAAAGATGAAAGCAAAACAACAGATACTTCTTTGCAGAGGTTAAGAGAATCATACACAAGTTTAAAGTCCATTACTCAAAGTTTGAGTTACTCAAAGCCATTTCATTTTCTGAATCCTATTAAAGAAGGTGAGAAATACGGTAAGTGCTATGAATTTAAAATCTAAATATTGGGATAATCAGACATTCGATGCTTTACTTATACGTTTAAACAGACTATTTACCGTATTTTAGATAGATATACACACATATGAAAACCTCTAAAAATCAGATCTGTCAAGGCTGCGAGGTTCCTAAAGGGACTGAGGCTCCTTAGGAGGCATCCAGAACAAATGCAGCCATCTGATTCAATGCTAGCATACAAGACAGCTTTTGCTTTTTACAAGAAAGCACTTTTAGACTCTTAAACCATCATAGAAATGCAGAACAAGATGAGCACACAGACAGCGAGAGCAGCAGCACCCCAGCAGGCTGCGAGCACCGCGTCACGCCGGCTCAGCACCCGCGTTAGAACAAAGGGCTCAACGAGTTCTGAGCCCAAGGCTGGCACCAGCGATCACACCTTGGCCTGCACCCCAGCGCCCGCCAGCAGAGTTGCCCAGGGCAGCTGCTTGTTGGGACAACAAACCGGATCCCATTAAGTCCAGCTATTGCCTCACGGCCTATTTTAAGGTAGATGGATATAAAGAGATAGTGGGAGTTGATGACTCCAGTGTGGAGGGAGACAAATCTGTTCAGTACCCCAAGATGAGAGCAGCTGGATGGTGGGGCAGAGCAGCGGGAGGAAAAGGGACAGGAGAACTCCATCATAAGCACTTGAAATTAATCCAGATCCCTGCAAATTCCCACCTCGCTGAACCCTCTGCTCACCGAGCTCTTGTTCTTCACCTCCACCTATTAGAATTTACTTACAATAAATCCAACCACACGCTTACCATGTAAGGAGAGGGCGCGTTGTCGTCCGAAACGCTGTAGAACGACACCTCCACCGGCAGAGTCATGTGCGTGGGACAAAACACTCCGCTGGCTCCCACTTCGGCGGTGAAGCCCTCCACGACGCCCAGCGGGTCCAAGCGAAAATTCAGGACAGACTCCTGGAAAACACAGCACGTGCGGCTCATGGTGCGAACACCGCAAGTGAAATACAGCCAAACCAAGCAGCAGACAAGGCAACAAGTTTATACGAGGATTTTGCAAGGTGACCTGCCAAAAATCAACACTGGGGCAAAAATGATCAACAGCGGAACATTCAGCAAGATGATGGCGGCTTCAGAGAAACCGACATCCAAACCCAGTCTCCATCATCCCACCGAGACTGGTGCAGAAGCTCAGAGAATTCTGTTGCAGCAGGATCTACACGTTATTTTCCTTGACATATACTATCTGAAAAAAACAACCTGGAACTGGTACTTTCCTCAACGTATTCACTGCATATTTCACAAATGTGGAGTATGACAACCTGTTAACACACTCGATATTGGTTGTTGATACTTGCCTTGCTATATGAAGTGAAAAGCTGGAGGCTGCACTTAGCACACATTCTGTTTCCTGCACTGAATCAACACAGCTTTTGTGACATATTAAGGAGACTTTAGGAGTGAAACTGTAAATCCTTTTTTCTAGGTATATACACTATGAACACGGACAATCACGGGTGTTAACTCTCATCGGAGTCAACAGAACACCTCCTAACTTGCCCATAGTGGGAAACTTAAGTTGTAAGCAACTCATTGCGTCTGAATCTCTGAGATAGAAGATTTCTGAGGTGTGAAATTCGTGCCTTCACAGCTGGAAATTCAAACACATTTTCTTCAGTTTAATTATGAACTTTGACATTGTAATGAGACTGAATTATTCACAGAAATGCACTTTCAAAAGCACTACAGAAGAAGACTAAAAATACCACAAGAATTCCAGAGAATATGCAATACCTCGAAGTTTCCCAGAAGGCTCAGACTGGTCACTGGCGGAGCGCTGCAACTCAGAAATGGTTTCCCATGGCTCTCTGGATCACTGTCTCTGTTTATACATTGTTGTGGGCTATTAAAAGACAGAATAAATATAAAGGACAATCACATTTGCTTTTGTCTTCTGGGTATAAACAGCTCTAGAAAGAATCATTCACTCACTGTATTACAAAACGTTGTCCTAAAGAAGTAACAGTTGAACACTGCCTGGTAATACTTTAGCAAAACATTTTCTAGTTAACTGAAAAAACACTTTCCCAAGTTCCACATTACAAGGGATAAAGAGAATAAAACTTTAGGTTGTTCATTAACTCTACGAGCAGGAACCAAAGTATCAGATCAGTTATTCATTCCTATGCAGATATTTCTGTCTCATGTCCCGAACTTTCCAGAACCAAACCACCACACTAAAAGCTGTTGATGTTACACGTACTGATGTATAAAAGTTAAGTCCTGTGAACAAGTTAAGGCTCTTGTCAGTAACACTGATCTGAAGAACCAACAATGAGGATCTCTCTGTTTGACAACCCAAGCGTCTCGTGCAGCAGATCCAGCTGCGCCAGCGTGGAGCCTTCCCAAAAAACCACTCTTTTGAAAGACACCTCTATTTGCCTTTGCTGAGGCGCTTTGTTGTTGCACACAGGAATGCATTGACTTTGCCTCCCCCAAAATTCGTGATGGTTTTGGTCAGACAGACATACCTTCTCGCAGACAGACATTTCAGCTGCAGCAGTGATGAATCCAGATCAAAGCACCCGGACTGCGTTCTCCTCTGAGGAACCTCAACAGGGAATGAAGATGCTAATTTGAACCCGTAACTCTAGTCAAGGCAATTTTGCCAAGTACGCACAAGTCTGCCAAGAATTTTCATGACATTACAACACCATGAAAACAGAGCAGAATAGAGTAACTCCCATCTATTCTAAAATTATTAATGACAAGACTGTAAATTCTGATTAACAGGAAGTACTTAAAAAGCCTCACTCAAGAGGCTGACGTCTCTCTCGAATGGTACAGAACACAGTCATATATTGGCAAATTGACCATAACAATGTCCATCCAAGTTCCCTGAAACGTGACAGCCTTCACAGCACTGGAGCCCAAACCATATCATGTATTAATCACAGAACATCACTACCTCGGTAGTTCTAACTGGAACTGCCTGCTCTGAACTCCCAAGGACCCACCAAGCGCTGTACCACGTCCCCAGTGTCTGTCTCACCACAGCAGCTCTGTGTCACACCTCATCACGCAGTGACACCTCTGTAGTACAAACTGTTCACAGAAACAAAAGCTCTGGCATACTAATAACTCTCACAAAAATGGTGACAAAATACATTAGCTCATACTTAAAACACTGGTCTTCAAGAGGCTTTCTCTCCTGCTCTAAAATGGCACCAAAGCATTTTTTGCTATAGAATTTCCTGATGTCACCTTCTGTTAATCTTGATAGGATCTCAACAACTACTTCGTTAATGTTTTCTTTTCCAGAATTATTGTTCGACTTCATTTGAGTGTTAACTCCCACACACGCTTCACCTAGTTCAGTTTGTCAAGCTTTCTACCATACACAGGTATTAAAAGAGCAAAATACTTCCTTTCTGATTTAAATTGTCACTTTAACAATAACTTACAGGACTTGAAAGAAGAGGCAATCCAGTTCTGGGGTGAAAAGCCTTGGTTGAAGTCCCATCCAAGGATCGACAATTATGTTTCCGCCACGTATTTGTGTGTTTTAGAGATGGTGCTTTCTGCCGGCGAAACAAATGTACTGAAGATATCAATGGGATAATTCAATGGCCCACCCTGGTAATACTGCGCTTGCTGGAGCAGACAGCTTGTGAGCCACGCGGACCTGCACCATGTGGCATATTGTGAAATAACCCGTGTAAATTCCCCCTCACTCAGCCTACCAGCACAACAACTGCTCAGAGATCTCAGACCGCATTCACACACTGGTGTATCTACAAACAGACAGGATGCCTACTTGCCCATGGAAACGGTGGCTCTTAATGCAACTGCCATGAGCGAACAAGACAATGTTCTTCTCAACATTAAAATGAAGAAGGCATGGCCAAGTGCTGCTTCAGATCAAAACGACAATAGTAACATTCTGCTTCCTACAAAGTCAGAGTTACACCCTCTTCAGGTGGGTCCTTACCGGGCACAGGGCACGAGCTACCGGACTAAGAGCAGTGACTGCAATGAGTCCTTTCCCCCGTATTTACCTGCACGTCTGGGTTCCTCAGCCGCTCGCACCTCACCCCATCTTCTGCAGGTTTCTTCTGACAAGTGCTTTGGAAATCGAGGCCTATTGGGTCTTCGTTCTCATCACGTGCAGCTTTTGTTTTATCTTGCTTGGCTTTGTTTTTGTAACTGTCATGGTCTTTATTTAAATAGTTTTCAATACTAATGAGCTGAGTGTTCTGCTCATAAATACTTGGGGTTTTTGAGTCTTTAGATAAACACTTGAGCTCATGTTTGTGCAAAGAGTCGGATACCTGCATAACTGTTGCTTTTTTTGTACCTTCAAGTATTTTGCATTTATCCATCTGTAAATTGTTAAAACTGTCCGTGCCGTTATTCCCATTAACGATTATTCTTTCTTTAAGTTTATTTGTGCAAATCTGTTCATCGATGCTGCCGAAATTTGAACACTGTTTCATTCTATTGGTTACCTGGTCCTTCTGTGCATAACCAGAATGTATCGTTTCCGATTTATCTGGCAGTTCAGATTTATTTTCTTTACTCCACGACGACGGTGTGTGAGCGTTAGTGAACGCTTTATTTGCGGTCTGATGAAATGCATGTCGGACAGCCTCGCTGGGTTTTGCTAAAACCAATCTTCTTCTTGCCTGGAGTTTCAAAGCAGCCTTGGACTCTCCATCGCACCTGGAGGGGCTGACAGGGGTGTCGGGTGTCTTCGTCCTAGATTTACCGCTTTCTTCTAACACAGAAAAATCAGATTTAGCAAAAGAAACAGAAGACAGTTCCTTGTTTTTCTTCAGCAAATTTTCATCCTCAAACGTACTTCGGAAAATTTTTGAAGTAACTGGGCTCGTCTCCTGCACTTTGAGTGCATGTCCCGTAACATTGGACGTAGCTGGATCACAATGAATCAAGTGTTGGGCAATCCTCGCTATCACCTCCTGCCGCTCCTGGAGCAGCGAATCGATCAGCGGGTTGCTCTCCCCCGAGGGCTGATGGCCACTGTGGCTCGCTGGAACTCGGCCTTCGAGCAGCGGGACCTCTGGAATTGCTCTCGTTTTGCCTTCACCACCATCTTCTTGTATTGCATTGTTCGAGTTGGCAATAGAAACAGAGGGGGTTTCCTTGCCTTTCCTTGGCAAGCTTTTGTCTTCGTAAGTACTCCGAAAACCTTTGGGTGCAGACGAGCTGTTCTCATGCACGTTGAACGGACGCCCAGCAACAACGGGGGACGTGGCTGGATCGCAGTGAATCAAGTGCTGAGCGATCCTTGCGATGACTTCTTGTCGCTCCTGAAGCAAAGAGCCTATCAAAGGATTGGTTTCTCCCGTAGGCTGATGAGAGCAATGACTGTTCGGAACACGGGGATCGACTAGAGAAAAGGATTTAAAAGTTCTGACGGGTCTTTCATGAGATTGTGTCTTACTGTCTGCAGTGGCATTATAGCACTGAACCTTAGACTGCGAGGCCCCAAAGTCAGATCCAAGACCGGCTGATGGGTAAAGTTTTACATTTCTGATAGACGTAGTAAACTCCGGTGTCTTTCTTCCATTAAGCAAGCCCTCAGGTGTCACTGTCCACGTCTGTTTCCCCCAGAAGCGCTGCGGACTGGAGCTGCTGCACTGCTGAGCTGCACTGGACTCGCTGTGCTGATGTAACTTACGGTCTTGCACCCGCTTTTCATAAAAGCCGAGGTTGGTGTGAATACTGCAGGTCAGAACCGGGTAGTTCGACTGTCTGGGCAAGGACTGAACGCTGACTCTCAAGGCCACGTTGTGCGAAACGTTGGGAACAGGAAAGACGTGCTCGGTCGGCGTCTGGGAGAACGTCCATTGCAAGCCTGCGTCTGCAGCACTCACCCTGGAACACAGAAGGGCATTTACAGAAAGAGGCTTTAATTATCTACTTCATAAATTAATGTCTAAGAAAAAGCACTAGAGAAACCAGCCACTGCTGTACTTTGCGAAATATATGAATGCTGCCCAACCACCACAGTACTGGGCAACAACGTGGCACCTTCTGGAAGCACCAAACGGGAGGGAAGAATGGATTTCAGACAAGTTGGGACAACCTGCAAACAGCAAACGAGTCTTTTGCCCCCCAGACGTACCTATACAGAATGTTCCGGGGAACAGCACCATGCGAAACGCTCAGCCACGCGCTCAGCTGAGAGAAGAACACAAAGGAGCGAACAGCCAGCAAAAGGGTCTTCTCTTCAATAAATCGATCTCCGCTCCTAAAGCGCATTGAGAGAAACACAAGGATGCTGGTAAGAATATACACAGAGAACTGTCCGAACTACAACGAGGACGTCTGCAGATCTTTGTTCTGAAAATAAAACACAGCTGAATCGAGCAAAACAATGAAACTCCTCAAACATTTTGAAGAATACAGAGCCTGATTTGTTCTTATCTACATAATGATGTATACAATTTAGCATAAACAATGCATAAAAATTACCATTTCCAGCTAGGAGCATTTCATACTCTGCACTGCACAACATCCACTGTAGAAAGCACGAGTACAGGAAGACTAAGATTAAAAGATGCTTCGATTTCACTGGTAAATAGTGGTTTTCTTAGATCGGTCTGCAGGGCAAAGGGCCAGCTCAAAACTACTAACCCATTACTTTAGGGACTTGTTTCAGCTGGGATAGAGTTAATTTTCTTCCTGGTAGCTGATACAGTGACGTGTTTTGCATTGAATATGAGGAGAATGTCGATAATGCACAAGAACAGGGGAGGGGGCAGAGCCAGGACAGCTGACCCAAGTGGCCAAGGGCATATTCCACACCATATGACATCACACTCAGTGGGTGTTTTGTGGGAAAGGGGAGTGGGGGACATTTGGGGTGATGGTGTTTGACCTCCCAAGCAACCACTACATGTGATGGAGCCCGGCTGCCCTGGAGGTGGCCGAACACCTGCCTGTGGGAAGGGTGATCCCTTGTTTTGCTTTGCTCATGTGCATGGGTTTTGCTTCACCTGTTAAACTGCCTTTACCTCAGCCCACCCGTTCTCCCACTTTTACTCTTCGATTCTCTCCCCCATGCGCCGGGGCAGTGAGCGGGCGGCTGCGTGGGGCTGAGCTGCCGGCTGGGCTTAAACCACCACAATGTGACCAGATCCTCAGCTAATCCTAACATCCAACTTACTGTCGAGGAACTGGCTCCAAAATCCACCTTTCTAGCAGCAACGCATCTTGTTTGATTGCAGGATCATTTAAATCATTCCCCTCGGTGGTGGGCCCTTCATCACTATAGCAACAGTCTGGCAGCAGCATCACTTCGACCATGATTGGAATATTGTTCTTCCACAGCAGCACAACCTCAGATCGGGTTCTCCTGGCTTGGCGACACTGAGGGAAGGAAAAAATGTTAACACATGCAAATCATAAAATACCTGCCAGATTTAAATCTGCTTTTAAAACTTGTTCCAAAGCACCGGAAAAGGGTAGGGGTCCAGTTCTGTTAATTAGGTATCACCAAATCAGAGATAAGTTTCCAGAGTTATTAAGTGAAAAACCATTAACAGATCATTTATGGTTGCCATTTGAGCAACTTCTGTAGAAAAAGAGCTCATAAAAATACATTTCCCCAAGCACTACACTTGGCTACCTTGTACTTCTCTCCACAAGTCATCCTCTTGGCTAGACACTCTCAAGCAGTATCTTTATCAGTTCTGTGTCTTGGAGCAGGTTAACCTCTGCATGAATAACCTAAATTCACACAGTACTTAGACACTTTGACTTGAGAGATGGGATGCTCCAACCTTGCTCCAAAACAGACTAACCAGATTGGATGTGCTCATGCTTTTTAGATCACTAACTTTTCTTGAAAACCTGGAAAAGCAAAAAGTTAGGCAAGTCAGCCTATATTTTCTCAAAACAGACCAAAAATGCTAAGTATAGCACTTGTCATCTGCATAATAAAAGACTCACATAGGTGCTGCATGCAGGTAGTCATGCAGACTTTCACGTTCAAGGATAAAAGGCTTAATGATCTCTCATTTTAAGGACAGATCTATTATTAGCACAATACTGAATTACATACTCGTTTAAGCGTGGGGCTGACAGAAAGCAGTTGTTATTCGTGCTCAACCGTGAACACGCTGTGGTGTTCTCCGCTGACTTTAACCCCAGCACACATTTAGAGCGAAAGGTGCCGCGGTACCTGGGCCAGTTTGTCGCTGCACTCATGCTTGGCGGCCGGCGGCTGAGCCGACTGCGCCGGCGGGCAGTGCAGGCCCTCGGTCCGGCCCTTGATGGAGCGCTCGGGCGTTCGGCCCTCGGTGATCAGCAAAGCCAGGGAGACCAGGAACTCCTCCGCTTCATACTCGAAGTATTCATCCAAGGTATCTGCCATTTCAGAAAGAGAAAAGATATTGACATCTGTGTAACGAGCTTTCAGCTGTTGGCTGACCCTGCAGTTTGTTCCCATTTACACTATGGGAAATGGATCTTTGTATCAGGCTGGCTGCACTCCCCATAGGCCAAACCACCAGAAAACGCCTTTCTTATCTCAATGTTGTCACTACAAGCAGACAAGATGAGGAATACTCTGCAGAAATCTTCCCATAGTAACCGGTCAGTGCACCAGCTCTCAGCGGTGCTGGGAACAGCAGCTGTGTGAACCACAGCTGGGCACAGCTTCTCGAGGCTCTGGGGGGACAAGTTGAATGGCACGATGACTTGGCACCATAGAAAGAGAGGCCACAATACATCATAAAATACATTAAAAATTGAATAAGAAAAAATAGATTTACTTCTATTAGAAAAAGTGGGACACAATGTTCTTTCAGACTTCCATTGCGAGTCTTTCCTGCTGAGAGCAAGGCTTGCTTGAGAGGGCCATTTTTAGTTACCATTAGCACACGGGGAAGTTCCCGAGGAACACGCGGAGCATTCCTTGCTTTGTACCACGGTCAGTCTAAACTTGTGCAAAGAATCAGAACCCAACAGGTCTCCAGAGCCAAAGCAGCAGCCACGCTGCTCCTCATGAGGAGCTGGCGCGCTGGGCTCCGCAGAGGCAGGATGCGCCCGGCCCCGACCCCAGCGCGCCCAGTACAGCACCCTCCTCCTCTTCCTCCTCCTCCTCCTCCTCCTCCTCCTCCTCCTCCTCCTCCTCATCACGAGGACGCCACACACCATTCAAACAGATGTGAGATCGTGTCCTTCCCCTCTCTGCTTGGAATCAATTATCAAAACAATTTACTGAAGGAGTTACAGAAAAAATAATCTCTTATCTGAGAAAGCTAAAATACGCTCACTTCAAAGTCTATTTTAAGAGCAGCAAAGAAAAGCAGGTGGAGGCAAAGCTGTCAGCAGTTTGTTCTTTACCTTGATTTTTGTGTTCTAGGGGAACAAAAGCATATGACATCTTCAGTTTTAGCTGAAATGTCCCATGTCATCCACCAAAACAGAACTGCCACAGGGACAGAGTTCATTTCTAGTCATGGCTTGGTTATCATGCATAAAATACCTTTCCACTTGGGGAAAAAAAATAATAATTCAGAAGTCTTTTTTGTCTTCATTCCTTCATTCCCTAATGGCAGAGCATGTGGCAAACGTGGCAAGACAGACTTGGGATCCATACAAGACAGGATGCACAAAACAAAGGCTCCAATTAAATGTGCAGTGTGTGAAAACAGCTTTTGCACGCACACGTTGGCCCAGCCCAGGCTTGTACCAGCGACCCCAGGGCTCGCAGCCTCTTTGGAAGAACCTGCGTGAGCTAAGGAAGAGGAGTCGCCCGCGGGCCCCGCGAGGGAAGGGACCCCGGCCCGCAGCACCAGGGGCGGCCAGGACAAGAGCCCAGGACAGAGGGGTTCCCCGGGAGCCCCGTGTGGCACAGAACCACACATTAAACCCTCCGGCACGAGCTCAAACTGCCAGTCATCTGACGGGTGGCAGAAAATGACTAATAAAGGCTGCCTGAAAGATTAAAGGAATGGTAAATAGCAGAGAGCACAAGACACTTAGGCACTGATATGAGTCACCTGCAAATTAGGCACCTGCCTGTTTTTCCCTGGCTGAAGGTCTGGTGAACAATACGCAAGTCATATTAGGGACAGGGAAACGGGGTTTGGAAAGACCCTGAAAAGGATGTGGGTATCACAGCTGACCAAAAATAATGGCAGCATTATCTGGCTGCTAACACAAGCAGCACGCTCGTCTTCCTACGCCCAGGGCCACGGGAACGCTGGGAGAGTCAGAGCAGCAAGGGTCGTACTGGAGTATTCGGCAGGAGCGATATTCATTTAAACAAGAATTACCACACGCTCAGCAGGCTGCACAGACGTGTCAGGAACTCTGCACAGCTAAAATACGTAAAAACAACTATGGTTTTAAAGGACGAAGTGTGTGAGCTCGCTCAAGACGTGCCCGCGCTCACGCAGCCAGAACCTGTGCCCAACGCCTCCCTACCGAAACACAACCATGCACAGTAACACCTGAACGTTTTACACTAGCAAATTTCAAACGGCAAGTAACATAAAAACAGACGTGCCCTTTAACATTAGCAGCTTACCATGTGAAGCAGCAGACCTTTTATATTTGGCTCTCTTTTTTAGAAAGAAGCCATATTTGGTCAATAGCTTCTGGACTTGACACAAATCAATGATAAATCCTATGGCCCGAATGCTTCTGCTGACGTAGATTCAGGTAAAAAGCTCACCCTGTTTTGCATTAAAACAAAGAGATCTGATACCAAAGGTGCTGTTGTGTATTTAAACCGCTCAGTGTCTTCATGCGCATGTATCGCATTGATACAACAAGCCACAGACAGCTTAATCATGTCCAAGCACAAGATCCAGCGAACCTAGCAAATGAGCAAGATCTAACGACCAGAGCAAGGCAAATCAATCCGAAATCACCAGTACTCAAGACTCAGAATATATACATGATATTACTTTATCTAAACAGGCAAAACCTACTTATAAGTCCAATTTGCAAACACTGCCTGTTACTGTACCAGAACTATGATATCAGACACAGGTTTCCTGCCCGAAGATAGAAGAGGAGACCCAACTGGCTATAGACAGATTTGTATGGGCTGCAGTTACAGAAACACCGTGTTATTTCAAAGCAAAACTGCATCTCATTGATGAGAAACAGCAAGTATTGAACTAGGAAACGCTACTGTTTTCATAACATTATTATTATATCAGCAATGTAACCAACCAGATATTCAATTGACTTTTTCAAAGAAATTTTAAAGCATGAATAGCAACAGATCTTGAGAATCACGTTTCCCTACAAGGTTCACGTGGCACACTGCATTTGTTTAGCTCCATTTCTATATCATTTAGCAGCTTCTGAGAGTTTTCATAAAGGAACAATCCCTCTAAACAAAGGCTGGGGATTGTTCTGTAGAACAGACACAGGCCATACGAGCTGATGGAATCGAGAACAAGGGTGGAAAGGCACTTAGAGAAACAGCAAACTCAGTGTTTAGTTAACAAGTCTTACTATGTGTGTCCTGTAAGTGCTGTGTGTACAAATCAGCCCTGTTTAAGACACGTATGTTGTGCATGGAATAACCTCAATCCTATAATCTGACTATAAAAATATGATTATTATCCTGCTTCATCTCTAGCAACGGAACGTGTCAGTACATAGCACACAATACGCATCCCAGCAGTGCCGAGGTTTTATTCTCCTTCAAACAGCCAAAACTCCAGTTAGTTGACACAAGCACATCGGAATGAAAGCGACACGGCACTAGGGCACATGGGAACTCCAGGTCACGGTCGAGAGAGCAGCGACGTCGGGCTCTCCAGAGGCAAAACTGAAATTCAGCCTGAAGCTGCTGCACATGAACCAGAACACACGATACCGGGGAACTGGAATCCGGAGACAAATCCTTCTGTTGTCTCCATTTTCTCCCACACATAGCAACCTCAACAAAGACCGATTTTCTACATCTTCTGGACAAACAGAAAACCCCATTTAACCAGAGACATCATAAAGAGCCTTCCAACCCGTCCACACCACACACACGCAGTCACTGGAGCGCTGGAGCAAAAAGAACTCAACCCCCTCCCAAATGTTCAACTGGCTCCCATCCTGTAACATCTACGGACGCTGGGCACACGGCACTAGTGAGTCACCAAGCCACTGTAACCCGCGACTCTCCCAAAACCTCAGTTATCCAGTCGTGCCCGGCTGATCTTTCCCTGCCAGGTCACAATTGTGTGGACCAACTCCCTTCCCTTTCCTATCACGGCATTTTCTGTACTAATGACAGAAAACGTTTTCCTGAAATAGGAGTATTAGAAGAGCATTTAACCCATGTTCTGGGCTCGGCCAGGAAGCAGGCGCTGAGATCACGTAACCGCTGTGCTCCCGGGGCCACCACAAGACGCCCCGCGAGGCGCTGCCACCCCTTGGTTCACACGTACCTGGCTGTCCCAGCACCTTTCACACCGCGCTGGGCACCACACGTATCTACCAAGCTCGTCCTCCTCGGGAGGAGAGCTCATCCTGTCACAGAAAGACAAACTGGTTCAACTTGAAGGACCCATTAGTCCCGATCTCCACTAATTCGCAGGGTTACTTTCTGAGAGAGTGCATGAACTAACTAACAATTGCCTTTAAATACGCTCTATAACAGCTCAGACCTCCTCTGGAAAACCTTGAGACACCCACAATGGAATTTGAAGGCCATTGATTTGAAGCAATCGGATTTCTATTTCACTTCTTAGAAAGCTGGAACCCAGTAAGCAAACCCACCCCTGCCCGCCACTTCCTTCACAGGCTGCTGTTTCTCTGAAAGACTGGAAATATCGCTTAAGAGCTTGGATCTTCCACTTTGTAGGTGTAGCACAGCCCGTCCATAAGGAGATGCTTCAGCCCCATGGCAGGAGTTGGGGACACTGGAGATAAAGCTGCACTGTCGGCGTTCAGACCATCGCCCCCTCAGAAGCAAGGGTCCCTGGCCCTTGCCCAAACAGCCAACTCCGAATAGGTCCTGTTGTCCCGCTTTTCCAAGAAGCAGGTTGAAGGTTGGTACGTATTTTAAGAGTAAGGCAGGGATTCAAGCAACTACTGCAAAGGAAATGAAACACAACGTAAACATTTGACTAACAGCTTCTCCTCTGGAACCAGAAACACCTACGGATGCCTCAGTGAACTAATTCCACCTCGTGCTTCACTTCAAAGCAAGCTGCCCTTGAAACCCCCGAATTCACGCTTCTCCGAATGAGCCATCGTGGTGTGTCTGCACCTTACAAACCTGTAATGATATCTGAAGTCACACGCTTCAAAAGCCTTGCAATATTAAGAGTTAATTTAAGCTATCGGGAGTTAAAATCGTGAGTTAGTGTACTTGCTTTCTTCTAAGAAACAAGCTATTAGTTGTCTTGAATTCCAGCAAACGCAATGAACCGGTTGCTTGCCTTATCTTAGGAATACTTCTCTACAGATTGCTTCCTTCCACATTGACTCTCGTGTTGGATTGTCAGGGCTCGAGATCCTTGGGGACAGCTCTTCTGGACACACGGGGACAGCAGCCCAGCACCGCATCTAACCCTGGTCACCCGGGCACCACACTGACCGCTCCCCGGCTGGCAAAGGCACCACAGGAACTTTCCATTAGGATTGATGCATTCCTGCTATTCAAAGAAAATAGAGTATAAACTATAAAAAAGTGCTGGATCTACTTAGTTCTGTGTAGGAGAATAGCAAGAAATTCATTTGCTTTTGTGCTGTTTTTCTAGTTATAAATGTTGGTTTAATGCTAGCAAAACAAAGCACAGCACCTTGTAAGGGGAGATTTCAAACCAGCTCCATGGCAGCTGATAAGTTACTCCGGAGCTCCAAGGCAATGGAAACCGATGTGTCCCAGGCAGTGCCAGGAACTCCGGGACGTGGGAATCGCAGCTTTACCGCCAATGAGGCGACCAAAGAGACCCATCTGAAAATCAGGCTGAAACAGAATACACAGTTTGCATTTTACTAAACCTTACTTAGGTTCAAACAGCTTAATGAGTAGAGAAAAAATCCAGAAAACTTCATGTGAAGCCTGAATTTGCTGCAGTAATCTCAGCAGCTGCTCTGAGCGTGCACAACGCAGACTGCTCAGCCGAGCTGGGTGTTCCCATTTGCTTCCTGCCTTTTGGCCGGTGTCCTATTTTGCCATCACCACACTGCTCTCTGAGTCACTTCTCTTCCAACTGTAGCTTTCTATTTTTACCTCAGCAACAACGGTTTAACCTGCTCGCTTTGATTTTTCAGCATTAAACCAAATTCCAGATCCAACGTTCACATTTGGATCGGGGAGGCTGGTTTTATTGTCTGTTACCTGGACAAAGGGAATATTTAAGAACAAATGATGTGAGCTTTTACATTCTTCCCTTAACCAGCTGATGCTGTGCCTAAGTAGATCACGTTAGACCAAACTGCACGACTCTGCTAACCTCCCTGAACAAAAAGAACCCTCAAAAATCTGGCACAGCAACGGGATTTCTAATTCTGCAATAAAAACTATTTTTTCAGGTATTTGTGTTAGTTCATAAAAGAAAACTATCAGGAGAAAACACGTATTTTAGAATAAGCATGTGGTGCTAAGTGTAGGTGCTCCGCTGTAATCAGAAGGAATAAAGGGTTTATGCCAAGCCTTCGTTCTCACCATCAATACTGTAATTCACCACCCTTGTAAATACGCTGATAGAGGTGTTGCAGAATTATATTGATAATAAAGTACTGAAATGGCCCTGTTTTAAACCGCACCCCGTTCGGAGGAGGAAGCAAGGGCAGGAGAGCAGACCCAGGCTCGCTGCCCGCTCAGCACCAACACACTCAGCGCCAGCACAGCATGGAACCGCGGCCAACACGCCTGGGGAGCTGAGGGAGCCGCGCGTCACCCTGGAACAGAAAACAGAGCACTTCAGCTTACAGAATACGGGAAAATCTCTTCCTGAGGTGTTTTCTGGAAAACACAATTAGATATCAAACCACGGATTTTCCAATTCACGATTTCTAGCTGTATATCCCAGCTCTTCCTCCACGCTCCCTTCACTGGTGCTGGTGGCTGATCCCCCAAGGCCTCCCCAGCCAAGAACTGTGCTGAGGCGGCGCTGCGATGGCCGATGACCATCCTCACTGTTTTACTCCCCAATTCAGGACCCAGCTCAGCAGCTGGAAACAGAGGCTGAAGGCTTTAATCTACTCACTAAACTGTATGCCGGCTGTAAACACCACACCGCAGCAGCTCCACTGCTGTTCTCCCTTTTAAAGGGAGCCCAACATAAATTAGCAATGAAAAGGCACAAGTACTTGGCTAAGCCTGGTATCTTTCTGAATGCATATCGTCCATATGACACTGCACACATCTCTAACTCCATTGGCAAGCGGAGACATCCCTCCCATTAAACAGGTTGACAGCAGCTCTGCACTAAATTCCAGTTGCAATAGCATTTTATCATGCATAAATAAAAATGCACGCCATAAATGTTGAGGCCTTGACCACAAGACAACTCAGGACAGACAAAAGCTTCCTCTTTAATTTGTTTAACAATCCAGCTTGACAAAGATTCAACTATTCGCAGACTTCTGCAGTATTTTATACAGAGACTGGTTTAAAGGCAGAAAGCAGCAATATTTATAATGAATCACTCTGAGATGTCACTGGAAACCACACTGGACTGTTTAGCAATCCTGCAGTAGGTATTGCAATGGTCACGGGAGCTGGCACAGAGCCCTCGGCTCCAAACACGGCGGGGCTGGGTCCGGCGCCGCTCGACTGGCCCCCAGCTGATGCCTTCACAACACACCCAAGCATGTTTGGGAACAGCACTCATAGTCATACACTTACCAAAAACCAGGGGTTTTTACCAACACTAGAAAATTAATCTTTCTGGTATTTCATTTTTTTTCTCATCACCTTAATTTATTGTGCTTAGAAACTTTGAAAACAGATTTGCAAGCGTTCCTGTCCTTATTTTCCAGTTAACAGCGATAAAGTAACACCTCTTCTCTGAGGAGGGATGTAAAGCAGCCCGCTCCAGTTCAAACGCCCTGCTGTCTGAGAGCAAACTGTAAACTACGATGTTATGAACCGAAAGCCCTGGGGATGCCAGCACCGCCCGTACCCACTGCAGTTCATTAGACAGGTGAAGGTTAACGTGCTTCATTTTTAAATTCTAGAGAAGACGACAGTCCGTGCAGCTTTGCACAAGGCTGGAAAGACCTCACGGGCCAGGAATTAGGAGTCTGCAACTGCCTGGGAAGTAATGAACTTCTAGTTCAATCCAAAGCATCAGAACAGTCATTTGACGTGTCCAGACCCATTTCAGCTGTGCGAGTAACGAACAGCTTGATGGATGCCAGGTTTGTTCGTCTTTGTTTTTAGGCCATTTGAAGAACCGCCAGGATCTGGCTGAGCGACGTTTATCTTGTTACAGTTCAGATTTACTTCGAGATTTTAAAAAACCAATCAAACTAATGAAACTCCAGAGCACTCAGACCTTGTTAGGTTTTCCCTCCACACACACGCACACCTTGGAAAGTACCTTCTTAAAAACAGGGCCCACTTGAACACTGAAATTTCAAATGACAGACTTGTTTGCTTAGAGAAGCGTCTGCTTTCCCTCTGCCCTCCGCCAGACCGCCCCACCAGGCTCGCAGCGCAGCTCCAGAGGCCACCAGAACACCAGCACCGGGCACCTCGGGCAACGACACAAGCTTATGGCAACCCTCGGTGCCAGACACTCGGCCCAAGGGCCAAAATGAACACACTAGAGCGAGAATAACAGCGGTGGATTCACAACGTATCTGTTCAACACAAAGCTGGCGATGGGTGCTGGCAGGAGCCGTGGGCAGGCCCGGGGCCGGCGGGACGCCCTGTGCAGCACGGACCCGCTCCAGCCGACGGCCGCACGTGTTGTGTGACACCCCACCGCCTGTGGGCTTTCCAGAGAAGCCAGGGGACAGGGCTCGCCCCTCCATGGCCCCCCAAAGCAACCTCCCCGGCAGCAGCGGCAGCTGCTCCTCGAGATACGCCAGCAGTTCCTAGAACAGCGAGGGACCCAGGCGCTGCCTGCGTGCTCCAACACCAGCTGACCTGTGAGCCAAGACACAGAGCAATACATTATTAGGAAAAACAAACCACTAAAAATAGCGTACGAGAGCAGTGTACCCAGAGCGGTTTACAGCCAGGCAAAGCTCAAGGGCCGGCGCAGCCTCTGCTGCGGGCTGTGCAGAAACAACCGACATCAGCAACGGAGACACAAACAAACCCAGCCCCAGCTCCTCCTCGATAACCTCCAGATATACCACACGTATATCTAATCACAAGTACGCAGCAGGGAAAAGAGACCAACCCACAACGTGCTGGATCTGAGACCAGCAGAAAAGATATTAATGTCCAAAGTAAATATTCAATGCAACTTAAGTCAGAAGATGCCAAAATCACTTTCTTTTAGGGAACTGCCTTCAGCTCAGAATTGCCAAAAAGTCATTATCTGCTACACATCAGCTACTGGCACAGGTCAGGGAACATTAAGGATTCTCCCACTTGTCAACTTTAATGGATTCGATAAATTATTGTAAATGCTGGAGCTGAGCATCAGAACACAAATAAAAGTGCCTGACAGGCACTTGTTTTGTCAGCCCTCTCAGCTACCAAGAGATTATACAGAGATTTTCTGTTAGAAAGCAGTAAGAAAACGTCTCATTACTATCAAGCGACAACAACGCATAATTTTGTCAGAGGAAGGGGATCTTTTTTTTAAGAGAACAAAAACTTGAGTGTAGAAGACTATAGCCAAAGATATTTTAGGTTTACACTTCGGATACATGACTGCACTGGCTGTGACTATAAACAGCTGGGTTGTGCAACACTGATCTCCAGGAACCAATAATAAACATATCCGAGAGATTTTTAGCACAGAACATTTTATTCTTACCATCTGAATTAGTGGCTGATCTTGAAAGAACCAGAATGTGGCACGGTGATCCAGACAAAGAGCAACCTGCCCTCTTTATTCCCAGGAAAACACGCAAATGCGGTTCCCGACACCGCTGTCGCTGGGTTGGATCCCCAGGAAACAGCATTCAGAGAACTGTTTCAGCACGAGCTGGTTTATGGTAGAACACTGTCTGAAACCCTGCGATTCCCTCAGAGACGAATCGTCCGCAGCTGGAGCTGTGACAACGCTGGGAACAGGCGGTGCCAGCGGGGACCCTGCGCCACGGAGCCCCTCGGTGCCCCAAACTGGCACAGCCCCATTCACCTGCTCAGGGACGTGCCAGCAGTGCCCACAGGATTCCTCATGGAACTCATCACTGAAGATGAGCATGACAGTGACACAGACCGCGTCTCAGGAGCATCCAGCCTGGTGAGGAAGGCACCTCTGGTCAGTGTCTGACAGGAAACCGTACGTTCCTGTTGTCTTTTCTGCCTCTCAAAACATCACCTTTCATAATAAACGAATGACTTCAAAAAAACAAACAAAGCTTTCAAGATCTTCATGGCTTAGCACCATTCCTGTTGTCTTCCACTCACTATTGCAGTAAACGTCCAATTAGCCTCTGATTACTTTAACCACCTGTCCTCCCTCCCCCTGTGTTGTGCTATAGTTGGGAAGAACGCACTTGACGCAAATGACTCTGCTTCCCAGTGCTGTGACAACACCTTGTCCGTCTGTACCTGCAGCAGTTGTTCTGTCTGCCCGGCAGAGCCCCGGTTCCCTACAGCCCCCTGTTGGGAGCCATCGCCTTTGTGTTTGACACCTGCACAAGGGCAGGATGAGGATGGTCTTTTGTTCCATGCTTGCGTAATACCCAGCAAAACCTGATACCCGAAGGCGCCTCTTAATTAGTACCGCAGATAACGAATAATAATCTTCAGCTAAGAACTCTAGGAATTTGCTTCCCTTCTCTTTAAAAGCAATGGAATGACTGAGTTATACACCTGGCGGCTGAAGAATTCCTTGATCCACCTAGACAATCAAAGCCAGCAATACGATACACTCTGGAAACACAGTTTGTAGCTGCGTACACACCGACCGAAAGGACATTCTGTGAAGAAGCCACTGTTGTATTGCAAGACCCACAGGCACAGATGCACGTCATAAAACCAGCAAGAGATGAAGAAACTCCGTGTTCTTAACAGCGCTGATAAAACATTTACAGTGGGTTGTTCGTGCCTTGAGAAGTGAGGTGCAATGAACAGAGGTCTTGTTCCCGGCTTTCCCAGGGGAACGGACTAAAAGCTGCCCCAGAACTACTGCCCTCCGGTAGTGCTGGTGTCCATACCACACTCCTGCAGGTGTCTTGCCCTACAAGAGATAATGAACCTCCTATTTGGAATTTAACTATAGTAGGTACAGGTAACTTTGCTACAAAAATACAAAAGGTAGCACTTCTGGCTCCCTGCTTCAGCAGCCAAAGCAAGCACTGCAGCAAAAGAGCGCGGACAAAGCGGGGCTGATAGATCTGCTCCGATTATAAACTCCTATTTAAACTAATGCTTTAGCTGCCAGACATCTTAAAGTATGCGATCCTTCAGACATCTCTAGAAAGATCTCATAGGAACTAAACCACTCAAGGCCTCTAGGAATCCACATCCACATTCTTAGTTTACTTTTTTCCTTCTCCAGCTGGTCCACTTTGCCTTATAAAATGTATTTGAAAGTTGTAAAACCAACAAGTCATCTTCAGTTCCATAAACTTTGCTAAAACTGGAGAGAAAAGAAGCGTTAGTTGCCATGGCAGCAGCGAGGAGGCTCTGGGTCAGGATGCAGAGAACTCCTCTTGTTCCGTCTGATCATTTGCATCAGGAGTTCAGCCATCTGTTATTAACTATTTAACAACAGCCTTGCTTGTTAGCGCTGCTGCTCAGTTTGCAGAACCTAACTCCCCACCTTCGCCCCTGTTGTAAAGCTCCTGATCAACGTGGAAATTCATCTGAGGGCTCAGTTATCTTTCAGGTAGGACGACCACCATAACTCAAACTTGGTCAATATTCTCCTTTCCCAAAGGTAACAGACACCGTGATCTGGAAGCAGCAGCTTCACTGCTAGAGACATCGACTTGAGAAGAATTTCAGACAGGTTACGTGGCTGAGCTGCAAGACAGGCCACATCCTCCACGTTACATTCCCAAGTCCCCCAGCATCCCTCCGTATTCCACACCCCATCTTCTCAATACTGCAAAACAAATTTCAGAGTGTGACCACCATACACTCAACTGTGTGTTACTAGCGAGGAAACGCTGCCTTTTATCCTCTGGGGATCTGAAATACATTTGTCCGCTAGCTGTATTCATTAAGAAAACACAAAGTTCTCACATTTCCAAGCTTAGAATTTTGGAGTTGTTTTACCTTATCTTGACTCCACTATCTTAACTCTCTATGACCTAAAGCAGAATACTGGATCTTCCCGAACCCAGCCCCAGGAGGGCAGCCCAGTCTTGCTGCTCCTCACTCGCCAGGCTCTCAAAAGAAAGCGAGAGGCTACACAATGACAAAAGGGACAACAGGACTCTTACTGTTCCTAGAATCACTTCACAAAGAAAGGAAAAATCAGTACCATTAGGAGCAACTAAGAGGCCTTTAGCAGAAGTGCCTGTTTCGATGTAACGAACACACTGCATCACACGGGCTGCGAGCATCCTGTCCTCAGGCACAGCCAGTAAAGCGCAGACTGCCCCAAACTCACAAAATGGCAGAAGAATCTGCAAAGTATTTATGTGAGAATACGGAAAGAGTTGCAGAGCATCAGAAGGCTAATCCACACATCCACATAACAACAGAGGATCTTCCAGGACGGTGTTTCACGCCAATGGCCAGCAGGACAGCAGCATTTACAGGCACTGGTGACCCCTGCAGCCAGACCTGGTGCAGAGGCAGCGCTGGCTAAAACGCTTTCTCACGTGCATAGAACAGGTCTCATATAACACAATGGTTTAGAGATCCACGCGGTACTGTATCAAAATAAGAATCCACAGTTCCAATACTTCTGGTTCCAATAAGAACGATGCAATTAAACAGTCTAGAAGTGTCTTTCAGCACATTCAGGAAAAGCCTTCGTTACAGATACTCAACCTCACACGTGAACACTCGGTGAATGAGGCCCAGGGCAGCTGTCTGAGTATCAAGAGACCTGGGGCAGCTCCAGGACACTACAGAACACCAATGGCACACTCCACGAACACCGAGGGCACACTCCACCCCAAGATAAATCCAAGATAAATACAGTCATTCTGGGGAACAACTGTGAAGCACATTTTCTACCTACACATGAGGCACCTACTAATGCCACTGAGCTGCCTTCAAAACTTGCCCAGAATAACTGAAAGAAAACCAAGAAAATGAGAAACAAACCAAACGGCGCAAATGCACCACTAATAATTAAGCTTTTAAAGATTATTCACAAGGAGAAGAAACAGTCAAGAATGAGAGTTTTATTTGAACGGATGACACGTTAAACATTAGGTATATCGTATGCAGGTTGAGTAGGAGCTGATAGGCTTACACCTTTATTACATCACGTCAGTTAGAAATCACCCCAAGCTGGGAGCCTGTGAGGCGCTGCTGAACCAGAACTGGCAGGGGGCTGGAACACACGGAAAACACAGGAACCCTGAGGAAGTGCCCGCGGGTGACGAACGTAGATTACGAATCCCATTATTTATCTGAAATGAAGAAAAAGACTAAACAAAAAGCCCAGAGCAAACTATTTTCAGGACATCTGACCCCTTCTACCGCAGCTTCTTTCTGTTTTCATCTTCCGAGTTCTCCTACTTCATCTCTCACAACTTGGATGTTACAACCTGTTCACTGCCATTTAAGTGGAGGGTAATTCATCATGTGGGACTTTGTCAGAACACGTTTGACCACCCCAAATCCTCCTAGCGAGGCTCCCTCCCGCGCCAGGTCCGTGCCGTACGGTTTCGGTGGGCACAGGGGAAGGAACAGGCTCGCGGAGCAAGGCAGGCACTGCGCTTCTTCATCAGAAAAGCGAGCAGCTCTGAAAGAGCTGAGGTCACCCTGACCGTGGTGAAGCAGCGTGAAGCTCCTCAGGTAATGCTCCCACTGCTATTAACCTTCACCTACAGGGCCTGCCCTGAAGCCGTTAAACAGTAACCTGCGAAAGTAAAAAAGTTACAAAAGAGACAATATATGCTTCTCATTTAAAACATTTCTGGGAGAGCGGCCAAGCCCATAAAATTGTTTTTAAACTTTATTTGGGAGGATAAATGAGGACATTACGACTCTCAAGCTGCGTGAAAGATGGCTCATTCTACAACACCAGAGCCCACTACAGAATTGTGAACGCATAAAACAACGTTTTCGATAGTTTTAGAACTGAACTGTGTCGCACAGCACAATCCGGCTATTTACAAGTTTCCACACTTTAAGTCATGTAAAGCTTTAATAGTATTCTGGCACTGAAAAGAATAAAATGTTACATTGGGTCAAAATTTAAAGGCTTAACAGAATTTCAGCCAAGAATCCCGCTTGCCTCCCTCTCTCCTCACATATGGTAATTTTCGACATAGCAAAAAGGCAGGCATTAAGACATCTAAAATTTAATATATGCAGTTACGAGATTTCACTTTGTCCTCTCAGAAATTCCTTAGTACTTGATCAAGGAAAGCTGCAGTGACTCAAAGCCAACATTCCCACGCACAGCCCGGGTGCACTGGGGTAACTGCTCCCCTGCAGCAGGAGGTGAGCGGCAATGTCCGCAGGCTCCTCGCCAGAGCCCCGGTGCCTCTCACAACATACACAAGCTATAGATTCAGAATGAAAGCAACCAGCAAACTGTTAGTTGAAAATAAATCTTTTTAGTTGCCCCCAAAATTGACAGATCTGCATCAGCCTCATCTGCCCCAAGACAAACGGCCAGTGGCGAAGGGCTGATAACGCTTGCACGCGTTGTTTCCAGCAGAAATCAAAATACTGTAATCGTTTCCTCCTGCTGGTGAGGAGGAACAAAACAGAAGAGAAACTTGACCTACATAACAAGGCACGTACAAACTCAGTCGAGCTTCAGGGTGTTTTTGGGAGGGAGGAGGTGTTTTTTCCTCCATAACAATGAGGAGCGAAGCAGTTACATATGGCTACACTAACTACAACTGTTAGCAGATCTGACATTTAACTACATGTCTCAGTTTTAAGGTTTAAAAATATCCCCATCCTGCTCCAGGCCATTTAATACTCTTGCCCTAACAATGTAATCAATTAACAGAGTTGGTTTTTAGGCTGTACATTACTTTCCTTAAAGGGACGTTGGAAAGGTGGGGGTGGGGAGGACCTCATCAAAATCCCGCCGTTCATAGGCTCAGTGTACAGAACCAAAGGAAGAACTTAAGAACATATGGCGAAACTGTTTGGGTTTTGGTTGGGTTTTTTGTTTTAAGGGAACTATTTACAGACTTCGTACAACACACTTCTTCGGCTCCAGCGGAGAGCCAGACTTCAGCACAGACCGGGTTTCGGTTACCTCTCGCAGCAAAACACCACCACCAACTGCAATTACTCTTACAGCTACGCAGCTCCAACTCGTTTCAAGGCCGGCAAGACGGAGCGGCCCGGTGCTACCGGCCCCCGAGCCTCCCCACCGCCCTGCCCGAGCCCCCGTGTCCTCGCAGCCTCCGCCGCCTCACGGCAGGACAGCCCGGGCCGGGAGCGCGGGCCCGCCCGGCGCAGCCAGCCCAGCCCGGGAGCGGCGGGGCCCGGTTCCCGGTACACACCTTCTCCGTGCTCCCGCAGCCAGCCCGCCGCCGCGGCTGGGTGCCCGCGGCACCGGCCACAAAGGAGGCAGAGTAGGGGCGCGCATAGCAACAGGCCCGGGCGCCGATTGGCCCCGCCGGGCGAGCGCCGGCCCCCGCCCGGCCTCCCCCGCCCCGCCGGGGCAGGTGAGCGGCGGGGGGCGGGGGGAACCCGCGGCAGGAAGCGCTGCCAGCGGCACTCGAGCCTGCTGCTGCTGCTGCTGCTGCTGCGGGCACAGAACAGCGCCGTGCCACCCGTGCCACGCGTGCCCCTGCCGCCGCGGAGCTGCTGCCACGCGTGGGAGCGCGACCTCCCGCCGGCCGGGCCCCCGCGGGACGCGGGGCCGAGCGGCACCCCCCGCGCACGGGCACCCCCCGCGCACGGGCACCCCCCGCGCACGGGCACCCCCCGCGCACGGGCACCCCCCGCGCACGGGCACCCCCCGCGCACGGGCACCCCCCGCGCACCGGCACCCCCCGCGCACCGGCACCCCCCGCGCACCGGCACCCCCCGCGCACCGGCACCCCCCGCGCACCGGCACCCCCCGCGCACCGGCACCCCCCGCGCACCGGCACCCCCCGCGCACCGGCACCCCCCGCGCACCGGCACCCCCCGCGCACCGGCACCCCCCGCGCACCGGCACCCCCCGCGCACCGGCACCCCCCGCGCACCGGCACCCCCCGCGCACCGGCACCCCCCGCGCACCGGCACCCCCCGCGCACCGGCACCCCCCGCGCACCGGCACCCCCCGCGCACCGGCACCCCCCGCGCACCGGCACCCCCCGCGCACCGGCACTTGGTGCCAGTTGCCCCCGGAGCCTGCAGGAGGCCAGGAGGACCCGGGCGAGGGGGCACCGGAGGAGGACCCGGCTGCATACGGGCATCTCGCTCCCCGTACCAGCAAATAACTCCACAATAGCTGCGAGTGTCTGCGCGCTGGCCCCGCACATCTCATGTCCACACACCGCACCGGTGTGGAGGATCAGCCCCGCGCAGCAGGGTACGAGGCGATGAGCGGTGACCCCAGCGTGGCAAAAGCCGGCAGCACCGCGGCCACTGCCACTCGGAACCCGCTCAGCTGCACAGGCTGTTCTTCCTGACCCGCTCCGCCGTTTTTTAGCGGGCTAATTCATGATGCGGTTTCCAGAGAGTAGTCTCAAAACTGCACACATTATTCTAGGTGCAGTCTAAACAACAGGTTGTCCGCATTAAACAACTTCATCCAGTCCTTAGCTATCAACAAGAACTAAAATGACATTTGCCATGTTAACATAATCAGCACACACACAAAATAATCCTGCTCCCTGCCTAACCACGTCACAAAACAAGAATAAAAGTCTTGTTCTGTAATTAGATGCCACAAAACTATGAGAAGCCCAGATCAAACCAGACTTCACAACCACACTGAAAAGGCGGTAGCACTCAGTAACTCATTCAAGAGCATGGAGAACACGCTACCGCACAGAACAAGGGCCTTCCCCGCTCACACTACACAGCAGCGCAGTTCGTGTGGCTGGGAGAACACGGCCTAGACCAGGTTTTTAAGCAGACATTCTATCCGAGGAAGGTTGGACACCTTTAGTAGCCGGCGCATTTAAAGAGCACAGATACAGCGCCTCACAGAAACTTACACACAAAGCACAGCATTTCATCAGTCACTGACACACAAGCTTCCTGTATATTTTATCTCAGTTTGCTTTCCAAGTATTTTTCTTTCATGGAACATTTACTTCTGCAAAAACACCACAGTTTACACAGATGTCTGAAAAAGCAGTTTTGAGTTTTCTTCATCGAGCAACCACCTAGCCTTGGAAAAATACTGATGATTTTCTATGAAACAGCTCTTCAATATCTATGGGAGAATGGGAGGGCTAAGAGAATATTTCTCACATTAGTAAACACAGTGTGTTTTTAAAAGTTTCGGTAACACAAGGGAGAAGCAGCAACCCCGAGTCAATTCCCGTGGGCTGGCACAGACAGTGTTCAGGAGGCACCGGTTGTTCTCAGGCCAGCTGACCGTGTCTAGCGAGGAGCAGCTGCCCCGGGTGACAGGCAGACCCACCAGAAGCTCCCAACAGTCCCCACACTGGGCTGCTGGGGTGCGACCACCAGATCCTTTTGACACCTGATATCCTTCAAACAGGAGAAGCAGGACAGCATGCTGACGCTTACCGTCCTGAGCCAGCCGCGGATACACACGGCTGAGCTCCGTGCGTGTTTGTGGGAGAACGCCCCAGAAATCGATGCATCTGGCCTAATAAAACACTACCTTCAGAAATGATAAATTCCAAACGACACCCACCTTGCAGCATGCTCCATTTCTCAGTTTGATCTTGTATGCTTCCACAGATTCCAGGAGAGACACAACATACATGATAACAGGACATCGCTAGTGTGACTGAACATAACACAGCAGCAGATAGAGATATACATACAACTTAATCCTAAAATGCATATTCCACCATAATAAAGTGGCTGCACTTACACTACTAAAACCCTTGCAGTTCTAATACTGTGCAAAATGACTAATAATAAGCAAGATAACCAGACTGTATTTTAATGCACCTTCTGCCACAAAGAGGATAACATTAATTTTTTTTTTAAAAATGAAGCCTTGATAACAATGGGTTTTATCCAACACGAGCCTGAGGAACGAGGTCCGACACGTTTCAAAGCAGGAAATCCCAGCCAAGTGTGGTTCATCTCAGTATCAAGTCAACTACACATCAATTCAGCAACACCAGCCAGTAATTGGCATCATCCCCACGCTACAAACCACCCAAGCTCAGCCTTCGCAGCGCTGTGCCCAAGCACAGGATGTCTAGTGATGAGCTAATGCAGAACAACGCCAGTTGATTCCAGCCCTGCCTTGTGCAGAAGGGAGATCCACACATGACCCCACAGAGCCGAGCACAAGGGACTTCATGGCACCTTACGTTCACACAGCCCGGTCATGGAGACGAGCTGAGAAACAAAAGCGCATTTCTACCCATGCATCCCTGGATTGAACCATTCCTTGCAGATGGAGATACTCGTTTACAGGCTGTAAACAGCCAGCACTCAGACAGACAACCCTATTCCCCTTCCTCCCCCGACAGGTGCTCAGTTCCTCAGAACAAAGCTGAGGGCCGTTCTTGATGCTCACCGTGCATGTTAAAGAATTGATAAGATATACCACCCACAATCTTCATCATTTATATATGGCTTTCCTTTTATTGATGTTTAAAGTCAAATTCAATGAGTGAGAAAGACTACATATAGTCTATACCATACCTAAAAAAGGTGAAAGCATCAGATGCCAATAGTTCCACTACAACTTTAGAACAAAATCAGTGCAGATCATAATGCTGCTTTACATTTCATACCAGAAGCTTAACCCAGAATGAAAACAACCAGCTTGTAAAGTGCCTTAAAACATTTATGGAACTGAAGGCCATTACATACTCCCCAAACGAAGATGGGGAATCTGCTTCCACTGATTCACACACAGCTCTTCTCCACATCATCCTCGAGAACATCCTCAAACCATCCCATTACATCTGTACATTTTGAGACAATATCATGTAATAGTATACCAGATAGCACCTTCAAATAGCTTTGGTGCCAAACCTAACATTAAACGGCAATGCAACAATCACTAGCGAAAAGAACCAGTCACACCCATTTAACAAGGAGGAAATATACTAATACAAGCAAGTTGAGCAAACACTTTATTTGGTCAGAATAACAACACCGAATTATTAAGAACAGCTAGAGAATTTTCACGCCTCTTACAACGATTTACAAGCAGCCTTTATAAAAATGCCTCTTCCAAGCTTTGTACAGTTATGCGTGCCGATCACGAATAGCTCCCCGTGGTTTGGCTGGGTGCTTGTAGCTGTATTCATCCCACCCTGCGCTGGACACGCAGAGAAAGCAATGAGGTGTCCCAAAGTCCAGGCGCCCACCCGAGTGCTGACACGGGAAGGTGACAGTGCTGCAATTGTACCTGCGCTTCTACAACAGCTTAGACTGTAAAACTGCCTCCTGTCTGAACATTAAATACAAGTGACCTGAAGACTGAACAATTTACCACCACCTGGAAAGGTGAGACACCTTCAAAAAAATCTAAAAACCACAGTTCACCGAGGATCCCATCAGAATGGAGAAAAGTTATATTAGAGCTATAATTGCAATGAAACAGCAGGACCTTATTGACAAAAGAACAGCTAATAACTGCCAGACTGTTACCCTGAACTTGCTGTGGCGATTTCAGCACCATTTAACAGTTGCTATTAGTAGACCTTTGTCAAAATAACAAAAACAATTTATAAAGAGCGAATCATAGCAAATTCTTTTAACAAATGTCATATAGCTAGCTTGTTCCCACCAGTGACTCTGTTTTCACATAAGATTTCTAATTTTAATAAGCAGAATTTCATTTGGCAACAAACTCTTCTCTCTCATGAGAATCTGTATTTATAAATGTTAGCTTATTTTTAAAAACATTTAGAAACTGGCAGGCCTCAGATCCAATAATAGCTTCAGCACTGCCCTTAACAACTAAGTCCAACCTAACATCAGCCCGGGGATCTGAGCCGCACGCCAAAGCTGCCTACTTCGGCAAGTGAACAACGTGATCAACAGGGTCATATAGCCCATGCCTATGGACTGGCGTAGCCACAAGCCCCAAAATATCCACCTAAAGGCCACTCAGCAGCATCGGTTTCAACAAGAGCCCCTCTGAAGGCAGCTGGTGTGGACAACCCCAACCAAATAGCAGAAAATGGCAAAGCTGTCACCAGTGTGGTTTGTTCCAAGAACAGGCGCGCGGTGACAGACTCTGGCTGTTGAACACCAATGCAAACACCCTCCCTACTCAGGAGCTGCTTCTGCAACGGGAGGACTCGCCCTGCTGTCAGCACAAGCTACAAGTTGTAGGACAGCTAGGAAAATTTTCATGTAAGCAGGTATTTCAAACCAAAACTTTTTTTCAATTCTACAAATGAATATCCTTATTTTCAGGGGAAAAAAAAAATGCACCTTAAAGCTAAAAATTATTCTAAGTTAATGTTTTGTAGTAGAAATTTAATAAAAGAGCATATATTCCCATTTCTTGGGTGCAAGGGCAGAGCTGGATTGAAAGTACCTAGACCCTACCCTCGATTAAAAAAAGCTGGGGAGACACATTCCTGTCCTCATCCTCATGCACTGCATCTCTATATTACATGTTTTCAGGACAAATTGGCTCTCACCAAAGATGAGGGCTGGATGGCTTTGTGCCTTACAAATGGAACTGGAGCACAATATCCTGACCACCTGTCAGTGCGGCTGGCTCGCCTGGTTTATTATCCCAGCAGTTCTGGCTTCTCTTCCTTTCCAAGGCCGAGCGGGTGTGCTTTGGGAGCGATCCACACGGGAAGCGCAGGCACCCCCGCCCCTTCCTGCCCCCCGGCCACACGCGCCCCGGCACGTGCCCCACGCGGAGCGGCGTCACCTCCAGCGCGTCATCCCCACCCGCGCTCACCTGCGCAGCCCGGCCCGCAGCATCGCCCGAGCGCCTCTGGGGTGACAGCGCCGCGCGGCAGGAAGCGCCGCATTTCCAGGTTATTGCTTTGTTTACTGGGCACATCGCCCCACCACAGAGAAGTGGAAGTGCCGCGTGACATCGCGCTGAGAAGACGCTGGAAAACCCGGGTGTCTGTGTCACGGTGCAATACAGGACACTGGAGTACCACTGGTCCTTTTTCAGAAGGATGTTCTCACCTCCTCACCTTCATACTCTGTAGCACATCATCTTTGCTAAAAGGTTTTCCAGAAAATCTTTCACTGAGTTAATATTGGGCATAACACTAAGCATTGTTGTTTTTAAAAACAAGGGCCTTATCCAGATCTCCTAATTTAACAACTGACTCCACAACTCCTAAACACACTGGTTGAGCTCCCTTCACCCCAATCCCATGCCTCCTTAGCCTTCCCCATCAGAATCTGAAGAAGCACTCAATCAACTGTTCATCTCCATTAATCTCTCCTCCAGGTTTCCTCGCGGATACACCCAGAATCCTCCAGCTGGGTTTCCAACAGGAGATAGCAAACTGCCTTGTGTTGAACTCTGAGTTAGCTCTTTCCATACCAAACCACCAAATAAGGTGGAAGAAAGTCTCTTAACCCAGTCACTACAAACAGACCCAGCGGCACGTATCTGAGTTTGACTTGCAAAGGAGGAGGGAGAAGAGAAAAAGCAGCCTTCAGACTGATTGCTCCTTTCCTGTACAGAAAGCCAGTTCTTTAAATTAGGATAATCTCAAAGACAGAACTGATGCTTCAAAAAGAGGCTTTTTGCTTAATTTGTAAGTGAAAACAGAATAGTCTCCGCACAGAGAACACACAGCGGAGGAATAAACAAAGCAAGGTAATAAAAAAGTAAGAAAAGAGTAGAATAAGGTGATAAAAGCAGCCAGCACGCATGGAGAGACAAACAAGCCTGTCTTCCTCCTTTAACTGATCATTCATGCAGCAAGGCAGGGAGGAGGAAGGAGCAGTAACTCTGAGCTATTTAGACTATAGTAAGACTTTTGAAGTCTTGTAATATTCCCACAGTAAAATATGAGTATACCATAGGTTCATCTAAACCACAAGATTTGTTCCAGTTGTGCACCAAGTGTACTCTAAGAGGACATAACAAGCCTTCCAAGTTTGGCAGTGAGCTATCACCCTGACATTATGCAATGTTTTCATTAACTGCGATGGTGAAACAGCGTGTTTATACAGTTCATGAACAAAGCTGAACTGGAAGAGTTCTGCTACGGAGCCTAGCTCTGTCTTCCAAACTCAATAACCAGCAAAGCGATCAGAAGTCATCAGAACCAAGTGCAATAGAAGCAAGAGCAAAGCTCTGTGCTTGAGAAAGGAAACAGCTGCCCAAACACAACACGAAGCAGCTGAGCAGGCAGCTGTACTGCAGAGACCCAACCGGGACAGCATCAGGGATCAAAGCTGGGGAAGCTGATGTGTTCTTACTGCAGAAAGATGAAATAATAAAATACAACCTCAAACATCACTCCAAAAACACTGTAATAACGAGACAGATAGATAGATAGATAGATAGATAGATAGATAGATAGATAGATAGATAGATAGATAGATGATTCTTGGCACTGGTGGAGCCTCAGTTCAGCGTAGGAAAGGTAAAGCCAAGTGGCAGCCATCAGTATTTTAGCTCCTATGTTCTCCAGACCGGGTATGGAGGTAGTTTTGTCAATGTGCTGAGAGCAACCACTGCGGGTCCACGCTGACGCCCGCCTGGTGGGTGAGTCCGAGCGATGCACACGAGCCATGTCCTGCGGATGCTCTGTGCCTTTGCATGGCAAAGGAATAAGTCCACACTTCACCTGCACTTTCAAACCCCTCTCCTCCTGCTCCATGGATTTGCTCCACCTCCTCCATACAGCTCTCATATATTGCATGTTTATATCTGTAATTTTCCACCTTGCCTTTTTATGAAGAAAGGTTAATACCCTAGAGCCAAATTTCCCTTTTTATTTCATTTCTGCTCATCCCTCTCACCTCCTTAAAATATTCTATAACATTTCCCACTGTTAAAAAAGGGGTTGCACATTTAGATCTCCCCTTTCTTCCCCTGGACCACCCATTTTTGCTGGAGACAAGAAGAATCTTACTGGTCACACGACAAAGGGTAACTCATATCTTCTCCCAACATGCCTAGGCATCACCATCCTATTAGATATAGTTTTAAGTTTAATTCTAACTACAAGCACTGTATCTCTCTACTCCAAATGCATTGTGATAATTATTTGTAAGAATGAAAAAAAAGAGCCCCAAACATTTCAAGTCTTTTTAAGTCTGTTTCCTTATGTTCCACTCGGTGTGTGGATTTGCAGCCTTCTCGGGATTTGGGGGGTCTGCTTCTCCCCGGCCTCCGCCATGGATCTGCAGGGCTGGGCAGCAGGTGACTGCACACTTGGCCGGTCGGGTCCTGTGGGGCAGCTGCTGTGCAGAAAGCTGCACAAGTAAACATTTGCGTGATTCCTGCGTCCTAAGAGTCTCTGGGCTGCATGTGGCATTTAGGCAGCACTTCCACAGCCCCTTTTGTGCATGGTTTCGCTCTATTACATTAGCACACAGCTAAGCCAGAGGTATTTACTGAAATGGCTGGAAATACTCTCCAGTGTTAGTCATCTTAAAAGAAAAGGGTTTCAGCCACTTTGTGATACATATTTTACAACAGATAATAATCTCCAATTTATTAACTGTCAGCTTAGGAAAAAAAGAATTAGAATTAGACCACAACATCAACAACCTTTACTTGCTTTCTTTATAAATTCAGTTCCCTCTACACCGCGTTGGTTAAAAAAGGCATCTGATCACTTAGCATACAGCAACTGAAGACGTTTCCTATGTTCTAACTTTTCCTGCCTAAAAATTAAAGAAAACGATAGACAAAGGCCTTATGGAGGTTTTGAACTGCTACAGCAGAGCATTTGGAAGCTGCAAACATTGGCTATTTTGAGTTTTCTTCCACCTTGACAGGACACAGTCGTCGAACTTGCCTGGCATTAACATGTAAAGAGACTCTCAGAACCAACCTGCCTTGCTGCAACGGATCAGGTGAAGGTTTAAGCAATTAAGAAACAAGGAAGAAAGCAAAGAGAAAAGCCCATTTCAAGTCCCAAGTACTTAAACGCCATTAATTTATGCATGTTTACAATAATTTCTCTGCTATCTGTGCAATCGTCACACCATATAATCCTTATGGCATATACGCACAAAAAATCCACCTAAGAGTGGTCATTTATGCGGTGTCACTATTAGCAAACATGTCATTAACAAACATAATTAAGATGTGTATGTCATCTAAGTGTTAGTGCTAATATCTAAGAGATACTGAAGTGTTTCTCAAAGCACCGAAGTGATTATAACACAAACAGAATGTTTTTAAAACTGAAAGCAACCAAGTAAACAACACACTCATCAAAACTTTAAGAAACCCGAATATCTAAACAAGGAATTTTTTTTAGTTAACCCTCAGAATTGTAAACAAATCATAAGATATAATAAGATCATAATCATAATTTTAAACAAATAAGAAGATTTGTTTAAAAAACTAATCTCGCCTTAACGAAGAGGAATCAATAATCACTGCTCGTGCGGATCAAAATAGAAGTCATGACATATTTTGGACTCTAGGGGCATCAGCAGCTGTTGCTACACTGCCAAAGGGCTGAAGGGTTATAAACATATACATAGACGACTTTATTTTTCTGTAAAAGCAGATTTCAGTAATCCAGACAGGACAGTAACCAAATGACCGTGAAAAACCACTATTTCAGCACGCTTGTTACGATACGTCTCCTTTGTAACTCGAACAACCACCATGGCTAGGTTATACAACACAGATGGAAGCTATGGTTATTTCCAGGGTATTTTTCAGCCACGTTTTGACATTTTTGTGCATTGTCTGCCGGTGCCGATTCGCCCCTGACCGACTCCGGCCCGGCACTGCGGTTCTGTGCTAACGAGGCGGCTGAACTCGACACGCAAACTGCAGCATTCCCAGAGCAACGGCAGCTCGCTCCGGCGTTTGCCTCCCTTCCACCCAGCGCAGACAATGGAACGCCGAAGGGCAGGCAGGACATGGGCTGTTAATCACCTCCGGAGGTACCTTCACGGGATCGTTAGCGTTTCCCGAGGGGAACCCGGGTACCTGGATTCTCTCCCACCCCCAAAAATGAGAGGGGAGGGGATAAGGAAATAGAGCGATAACACTGAAACGAAATATAGGGCTGTTTCTACTCCTAGAAACAAAGCAAAGCAATATTTTGGTAAACCCTTTACCTCGTTCCGGCTTCATTTTGTCCGTTTGCTCAGAGAGGTCTGAAGGAGCCGAAGCGCTCCGCCGCTCCCCCCGCGCAGACTGGCCGCCGCTGCCTCCCGCAGGCGCTATCAATTATCTGCCGTGTGCCGAACCGAGCGGCCGGGCCCGGCCGCGCCGCCGGGGGCTGTCCCGGCCCGCCGCCCCAGCTGTGCCCGCCGGCAGCAGGCGGAGCGCGGCGGCCTCTCCCCGCGCCCGGCCAGCGTGTCCTTCCGTGACACGGCGCCGCGCGGGGCTATTTATAACCTGCCGGGGAAAAAAATCCCACAACAACAGACCTCGGCTCACCCCCGGCCGCGCCGGCTCTGAGTCACCGCGGCCCCGGGCGACGGCACCCCGGCCCGAGTCCCCTCCCTCCCGCCGGCCCCGAGCAGGGCAGCGAGCGGCCCGCCGGGCGCCCGCCCCGTCACCGCCCGGCGGCTGGCGGCGGGGGGCTGCCCGGCACCTTCATCCCCGGCCCCGCCGCTGCCGCCCGGGCTGCCGGGCCGTGCCCCTGGCGCTTCGCCCCGGTCAGACAGCCCGCGCCGCCCGCCGCCGCGGAGCGCTGCTCCCCATGGCCCTGCCTCCCGCCCTGCCTCCTCCTCCTCGCCGCTCACTAACTCCCCTCCCCTCCGCCGGGCACTCCCCGCCTCCCGCCGAGCGGGGCACACACATCACAGCCCGGCGGGCACGGCAGGGCAGCTCGGCCGCGGGGGACCCGCCACGCTCGGCCGCCTCGCCGGCAGCGGGGAGCAGGGTAGCGACTGCCGGCGCCGCAGCGCCGCGCTCATCCGGCCCCGGGACGGGCCCAACCGCCCCGCCCCGCGCCCGCCTCACGTGCCCCACGGCGGCCAATCCCCTGCCCGCACTTCCTGCCTGGCGCCCGCCCGCCGAGCAACTCGGTTGTCGTGGCAACAGACCGCGGGCCCGGCTGGGCCTGCTGGCGGCGGCGGGCCGGCCCGGGGCAGCGCCCCGCGGCACGAAACACCGCCCCGCCGCCGCTCGTCGGCTTACCCGAACGGCATCCTCCCCTCCTGCCTTCCCCCCGCAAGTACGGGGGTCCCGCTCCGTGGAGGAGCGCGGCCCCTCACTCACCCGGCTCCTGCGGGGGCTGCCGCAGCCCGCAGCCCGCTCCCGCGGAGGGCCTTCCCGCACCGCCGTCAGCCGCTCGCCGGCTGTCCCGCGCCGCCCGGGGCGGCCGCACGGATGCTCTCCCGCCGGACCCCCGTATTTCCACACGAGCGAGTGCCCATCGCCGCCGGGCGCTATGTACTGATATATATATATATAGGCGCCCGCCGCGTGGTGACTCAAAGTGCGAACTGCCGGAGCCGCGGGCGGTGGTGCCCCCGCCCGCTCAGGCCTCCCCGCCAGAGGAGCTGCGAAAGAGGCGACAAGGCCTCGTTTGTGTCCCCTCACGGCCCATTGACTGCCCTGCCTGGCAGCGCCGGGCCTGCCGCTCGCATCTCACTGACAACCCGTGCGGACGAACAGTGGAGTCAGCTGGGCTGTGGTTACACAACCAACTTAATCCGGCAGAAATTCAAGTTTCCCCGAAAGGGCCGGGCCTGCACCATCCCTCGTTTCGAGGCCGGTGTGGCTCCTGGCAGAGCAGGCCGGTCAATGCCAGCCTCCCCGCCCCAGCGCTGCTCCGGCCAGCGCGGACACGGGGCTGACGGCACGGCGGAGAGCGGGAGGCGGCTGCTGCGGCGGCTGGGCTCCCACTGCCCCCCGGCGCTCACAGCCATGCCAAGTGCCCGTGGCACCGTGGCCTGGTGACAGCAGAGGGAATGGGTCTCCCCACTTCCAGTGGAGCACCAGAGCCCACCTGAAGACCGTGCCATGGCCAGGGGAGGCCCCACGAACAGCTCTGTTCTGAGCTGGGATCAGGAAAGACAGACGGGATGATACAGGGCCCTCTTGCTTTGCTGTGGTCCTGTAGTTGGGATATACACAGTCATTACACTGGCAATTCCCTGCCACTGTGATTGCTGTTTACTAACAGTTCCATCTTACAGTCTGAGCTCTATGGGGGCACTCACTCCCGATGACAAGGCGATTTATAAATGTGAACATCTTCTGCCCTTTCTATAGAGAAACAATGCTCATGGGTCAGTCAACTCCCCCCGCTTTCTGGCGTGCCAGGATCCCAGCAGATGCATATACAGGTAGACAAGCAACCACGGAAGATATTGCAAAGAACATAAAATTCCAGAACAGCTCAATTCTATGCTGTTTGGCTCATATGAGCTGAGTCTGTTTCCCCCTCATTTATCAGTTGTGTGTCATTACACTGGGAGGGCTCTTCACAGGATAAGCTGTCCAGTAAACACCTCTCATTTCAGCCATACCCTGAACTACACGGGCAAGTAGGAGGGTATCACATGCGGTGCTTTGATATTACATTCATGAGTACAGGAGCGTCACTTCTGTTGCTGTGTGACTGCTGTAGATGTATTCGGTAATTACAGATCTCAGAGCTCTCCACCGGATGCAATATAATTGCAAATGTGGCAATCCAGAATTATAAAAGGAGGAATTTGACTGAGCAATAAATGGGGTAGATGCATGTGCATGTGAAGATCAGCATGACTACACTGGGCATGATTCAGCCACCTGTCAGATCCTCCTACCACTGATAGTCATCCTAATGAGAAGTCACATCTTTTAGGCCACTAATTGTTGCTGTAAGACATTTTAAATTAGTTTGTAGCTTGTTCTAATATTGGTTTTACAGTCAAAAGTAAAATCTACCTTTCTACTGTTTAACTACAACTGTATCTATTTAACTATTATGCTTCACATAGTATTTCTAATAGTTTTTAAAGTCTTAATCTCACTTCAGCAATTTTTAAACAGCTCACCAGACACAAATGGGCCCAGCTTCCAAGCAAATGCTCTCACAAAGCACTTTCTCCATAGTGTTTTCTTAATTAATGAGCTAGATAGTAAGTGCACACTTTCCCATTACTTCATGGTTCTTCTCAGGATTTCAAGCTAATGGAAAATGCAGGTGCCAGCCCAAAAACCACTAATCATGTGGAAAAAAATTCTAGGGGATATGACAAGAGAAAGCCAGGCCTGGTGTGCAGAGTCCCGCTCTTTGTGACTGCACAGGAGATTTCGGGGTCAGCTTCCCCTCTTGAGACCATGGCTGCACCCAGGGAGCAACAGCTATGTCTAAGATACACATTTCACTTCTGGCTGTGCTTCAGACAAAGGAGGACGGTTTCCCTTTTGACCAGGCAGACGTATAGCACCTGGAAAAAAGCAAACCACAAAATTGAGAATGGATTGATCTAATTCAACGATATTTCATATTAAAAACAAGATAAGGATAGTAATCCCAAATAAATTTGTGCACTTATTTGGCTAAAAATGCCCCTGAACTCATAACTTTCCTCCCAGTCACCAACCAAACAATGAGCGCTGCATGAATACACAGAGAAAATATGGCATAAGGGGCTTCAACCACAGGAATTCGCTGACACACACTCAGACACCTTTTGAGAACAGTGACAGTTGCAATGCCAATGCATTTCTGATCTCAGAAGCTGAACATCAGGTTAAAACGCCTGAAAGGTGCATGGCTGCATTCAGCAGCACACGAAAGTGGGATTAGCTTAGGAATGCGAACAAAACCTTAAGTGCCCTCCCACGGCCAAGTCCAGACCAACATGGACTGCTGGGAGCACAAGCAGGGACAAAACCAGGTTTCTTACCAGTTTGTGTCTTATGGCTGGTTTGCCTTGGTGTTGAGACCCGTTGAGACCTCTCTGATGAGCACTACCCATGTGCACTTTGGCTGAAACTGGCAATTGGATTTAGAAAAAACATCCCTACTTGGGGTAGCATGACACAGCGCTGTAAAATAAACCTTGTTCATATAGAAGTTGTTTTGTTTGCTTGCTTTCAAGTAGATCAAGACAATGTATGGCTGTGTTTTCTTGCAGGACTTCAGCACTACGCTTTTGTCATGGTCCTGCAACCTGCAGAGTATATTTCAGGTTATATCCTCAAGTGTCTTTTCAGCTTTAATTATCAAAGAAGTGGTCTGATGCAGCAGATCAAGATTCCTGGAGGCAATTACTGTCTGTTAAGTGATGTGGCACAACTGCTGTTGACACAGCTGCCACCTCTGTGGTATAAAGCCACCACACTTGGGAGAATGTTACAGCCAAAGGATGGAGACAACAGAGATAGACTAAAAGATACCGTTTGCAATGAAACGTGCTAAAAAAAACTATGAAAAATCAGCTGCAATTTAATTGTCACCAGTAGTAACCACTTTGGAAAGAGCATTAAAATAGAAACAAGTTATGTGCTTGTAGGGATTTATTAGTCCACAAGAACAGAAGAGCCAGCTGTTACTGAAAGGGAGAGAATTATAAACCAATATAATTAAAACGTCAATATGTTCTAAAAGTTTGGGTTTGGAAGTCACGGCCATTTAGGGGTTGATTTTTGGTTAATCATCACATACAGATCAGTGGGTCTGGTTGAATGGAGGAGAATTCGTTGTAATTCTTTCTCAAGATACCTATAACCACAATAGCAAGGATAGCTTGAGAACATTGTCTCCTCTGTGTGCCTGCCTTTGTATCACTGCCTCCAATACTTCCGAGTATGCTTTAGCCTCATTCATCTTTATTTAACAGCTAGCTTTAAGTATTTTAGTAGCATCAAGGCAAAGAGATTAAAAAATACCCGCTCTGAAAGAGAATAATACTGTCTCAGCTGAAGCTGCGACTGGTGGTAATGGAAATGTAGAAGTATGAGGACAGGTAAGGCCGCTGTTTTGACACATACAGAGGGGTGGTTGGGCGGTGTAATCTAAGCAGATACCTACTGAAATCACAACAGTTAAGTTTTATTGCAACAGCTCAACTAATCAGGTGGTAATGCACTGACAAGTGAACGATCTACTTGTGAATAGATCATTAATTTCTGAAAGAGTGGGAAATCATCCTGTATTACAAAGAACTTTTCTGTGGCTGTAACGTTCATTCTAGATCGTAAAAAGGTTGTTCAGGGTGGGGTTTTTTCAGTATTTTTTGAAGGGGATGGTGCAAGTTCACTGATGAATGCTCACACCACACAATGTTTACCCAGGAGCAAGCTTGATGGAACCATTAATCAGAAATATATAGGTTTCTGTATTAAAATTGAAGCTTTAGTAGCGAAAGCAAGGCCTGACATTCCCTGAGCAGAAGCTGGATATACATGTTTGCCAAGAGGAACAGCAGGATGTCACCAACAGTGGCAGCACGAGACCTGTTTCCAATCTAGGTCATCTCTCACCACTCTCGGTTTACTTCTGAGCAGGTATATCCAGAAGCTATAGCCCAGTTACTCATCGCAGCGATCGGGCAACAATCCAAGCACCCCATTTATATTATTTCCGTGGAAAGTGAGTGCATAACACTTGGAAGGAGGTGTTTGGAGTTTCGCAGTGCTACTTTCCTATTGCTAATGCCTTGATCTATCTGGCAATAATTTCCAGCACAGTTCTGCACGAATAATTGCACCAAATTAATGAGTGGTGTAACTCCACCTGGTAGGCTTTCACCAAGTTCAACTTCTGAGGCCTCTGCCAGCCCGGTTACCCTGGGTGTCCTGCGGCAGCCGCAGGGCCATGGTTCACCGAGCTCTCCTCCTGCAGCGGGACCGGTGCTTGCAGCCTTTGCCCTCACCCGCCTCTGCTGCCGGCTCCGTAGCTGCAGCTTGTGCCACAGCCCCCTTGTGCCGAGTTTTCTACGTGGCTGTCTGCAGACTTTGCCATCTGCTGTGGTTTGACCCGGCAGGCAGCTGAACACCACACACATTCGCTTGCTCCAGCCGCCCCAGTGGGACGGGAGGGAGAGTCGGGAAAAAAAAGGGAAACCTGGTGGGTTAAGATAAAAACAGTTTAATAGGACAGAAAGGGAAACAACAATAGCCACAATTATAATAACAACAATTATAATAACAATAATAGAGTATATAAAGCAAGTGATGTGCAATGTAGTTGCTCGCTAGCCATGGATCGATGCTCAGCCTGTTCCCAAGCAGCAGTTCCCCTGGCCAGCTTCCCGCAGAATCTATACTGAGCATGGTATGGAATATCCCTTTGGATCAGCTGTCCTGGCCATGCCCCCTCCCAGCTTCTTGTGCACCTGGCACAGCCCAAGGAGCTGAAAAGTCCTCGAGTACTCAGCAACAACTAAAACATCAGTGCGTTATCAACACTATTCTCATTCTGAATACAGAGCACAGCACTGTCCCAGCTACCAGGGAGAAAATTAACTCTATCCCAGCCCAAACCAGGACACCGTACCATTCAGCCCCTGCCAGGCAGGGCTTTGGGCTTACGGGCTCCAGGCAGTGCCCGCCCGCTGCCGCGCTGGTCCCGTTCCAGAGGCGCGCGGTGCCCACAGGCGGAGCAGCGCCAGCGTCCCTCCCAAGGGCCGCCTGGTCGTACATCGCACCCCGCAAGGACGGCTGTTGCACCTCGGAGAAAACTGACACAGTGAACACGTTTGCTATACATCGAAGAATAACTACAGCCACACTTCTGCAGGTAATGAAGACAATTTTCCATAGGCACCATAAAAGAAAGGGATATTTCATTTATGCAGAGGAGTGATAACCTTGCTGGAGCGGCAAGCCCAGCCTATAATTCCACCTTGGCTAAATTAATACCACAACTCTTCCTAGACTTACAAGAGAGTAGGGCAGGAAAGTATCACATTGCTAAATACAGGGCAGTATTTAATGTAACCACATGCATGGTTTACAAGAGGAGTCACATATCATTTACTAAAGCAGTCAGTGAGTTGGGGCTTGTTAGGTAAACACTAGAGCTATTGCGAAACTGCCCTGGTCTCGTTCTAAATATTTTAGTTGCATAGTTATTAGCCAGAACCCTTCTAATACATTCAGGGCTATTTAGTGGCATAAGCTACAGGTTAACAGTGAAGACCAAATGAAACAGCACTGAGCAGAAAGGATTGCGCATAGTCAGTCAGGACTGATATCTTCATTATAGAAATGTGAAAATTACCCAGATGTGGGTTTCACTGGTTCCCACTTGTTTGTTGTTCTTTAGCTAAAATGTGCTCCCTGAAATTCCATTCATTAGCTGCTGTCCTCTAATGGTATAGTCCATAGGGAAGAACGCTACCGCTCACCTCGCTCGTTGTCGGGGCTGCTTCTATCAGCCGTGGACCCGGCTCCACTCTCTTCATATACCAAACCTTTCCTGGTAAAGACCAAGCCCATGTCTCTCACCTCAAGTGTGGTGTTTGGAAGCTTTACTGTACCTAAACCAACACAATTTCTGTTTTCAGGAGTCCAACATCCTCTGAAAGTGAGAGCACAAGAGCAACTGCAGCAAAAAAATAAGCGTTAAAAGTTAAAAGCTGAAAGGCTTGATTATACTTCGCTGTGTAAAAAACCCCACTAACCACGTCTGGCAAATGTCATCGATGGTCAAATCCTTGGCACATACACAAAGGTCAACTCCCTTCAAACAGAGGGAGCTGGGATTTCAAGTCGGGCTGTACTGGGTAGTGCTTGCTTTGCTGCTTTCACACTAGATCAATTATAATTCTAATCCCTATCAGATTTATTCTGATGTTGTGTAACGTTATTTGAAGGGGAAGGGAGGTTGACATTTGTTCTGGGATCTCAAACAAAAGCAGCAAGGTACAGGATGTAGTCTGACAAAATAAACAACACTGCAGTAAGTTATCAAATTCCTCACTTTTGGATGTCAATTAGAGCTTGAAAATGAAAGAGATCCCTGTACGTATCTATAGCAAAGTCAATCTTTACTTAATTAGGCTAGGTACTTCTTAAAAACGAGCGATACAGTTAGAACATTGTAGCTGTATCTGTGCTTATGTTGCTTTTGGCTCTTTCTGAACTTCTCGGTTAATTTATTTTCCCTTTAAGTTGTTTAACTGAGTTTCTTTCTTTGCACAAAACACAAGCAGCTCCACTGCCTGGAAAACAGCGCCTGATTGTTCTCCTGCTTACACCAGTGCAAACCAGCAGTGATCCCACCAGCCTATAGAATCATATCAAGGCAAAGCTGATGTCAGAGAGATAGCATCAAAGCCCTTGTTGCAAAGTTAATTGTTTTTGCTTAAAAAAAGAAGAGATGAGTACAGAACACATTTGTTCTCCTTCGCAACTGAAATGTCAAAGAAGTGCTGCAGTTTTGGCATCTGCTCTGTGTGGGATTTGCACACATGGATCACGTTTCAGAAACAGGGCCTGAGTCACAACTCGTCATGCTGAGAGTCCATTGCCTTGCTCTGATTTTAAGGGGGGGTTTTGTCCCTGTTTGCTGTTATTGAGATGACTTTTTCCACTGTCCAGAGCCAGCAGCAAACTGTCATCAGCTATCAGCAATACAGCTCCAGCAATACATGGCACGTTCAACGCCATTCCTCAGCTTCGCTTCACCAAGTCAGTTGTTCCGCATACTTCATTCTTTCAGATTTTTGCTTGGCAAGTGAAAGCAGCACCATACCAAGCCTTACAATCTCCCCCTCCCTGCTTCCTTAAGTAAATACATTGCTTGTGAAAAGGACCGCGTGTGGATCTGGGAGGAGGAGGCCGTGGCGGGGCTGCGGGCTGGCTCAGGGCACTGCTCCGACGCGTGGCAGGTGCCTCCTGCACGCCCAGCGCAAGCTGCAAACCACACAAAGTCACTATACTCACACTTCACGTGGCTCTGGTCACTGCAGCACCAAATATTCATCCCTGTTTTGTCATCAGCCTTCTGGATCCACCTCCCTGTGGTTAACAATCCGAAGGCCATACCCTCCTTGCGATGGAACTCGCTGTGGCACAAGCCGCAGCCTGCTGGGTGGCGCAGGGCAGGGGCGAGCAGGTGGGCACCCACCCTGCAGCTGCTCGGACACCGGGGGCTGACAGAGCACCCCCTGCTCCCCTTGCACCCCTGGCTGCATCTGCCTTGTTTCCCTTGGCAGATTTTGGGTGCTGACCAGGAAAGCCCCTTCTGCCAGCAGCCCCCTCCAGCTGTGCAACAGGTGCCAGAAGTGTCACCTGGCGGCAGCTCCAGGTGTTGTACAACAGCAGCTGACGCTGCCCGCGTGGCATCAGCGGGGATTTGAGCCCCTGGGCGTCACACACGCCAGAGCCGCGTGTCTGGCTGACGTGCTCTGCCCCGCAAACCACTTGCGCCTGAAGTTTCAAATGGCGGGATTTGGAAATGTCAACTAAATCGGTGCTGGTCTTTTTTTACGTTGTCATTTAAACACCATGGGTGCTGATCAGTTCCTTTCATTTATATCACCCAGCAAAGCAATAACCTGAAATCTGTTTACGAAATGAAGCAGCTGAGGTGCCACGGCACATGGAGAAGCTACAGTTGATGTTGAGGAGAAAACCCAGAGATTCCCTCGCGCTCCCCCAGCATGAGGGAACATACATTTTCAGTGCTATAGGAGGAAAATGTGCAATCCAGAGGTGAAGAAAACAAGCTGAGAATGCAGTAAGTTAGAGATGAACACAAACGGGACAGCAGGGCTGCTCAGCTCTGCTCAGACAGGGAGGGTCCTCACCAGCCTCCCAAACCGTCCTGACCTAGCGGTGCCCGGGCAGCACCGGCTTCGGAGCCAGAGGACCCCAGGTGGGCAGCTCCGCGTTCCTTCCCTCCCTCAATGGAAGCCGAACAGCGTTTCATCCTCTGGAGTATTTGTGTGAAACTCCCAGGCCATGTAGTGTGTATCACAAAACCAGGCTTAATTGAGCTAGAGAAAAAACATGGGGGCAGCAAAAAACGAATGCCTGCCTAGCACAGATAGACACTACAGCTCCGGAACGGTCCATGGCGGTGAATAACACATAATTAGGTTATAAACTCCCTCCACCCTCAACTCCGACGCAGCAGCCAGAGCAGGCAGTGGGGACTCATGTCCCCCTGGCCCCTTTGGACAGTTCTGGAGTGACAAACAGCGTTGGCAGCCTGTCCAGGGTTGGGGTCAGAGGTCTGGGGGAGGCAGGACCCCCAGGAACCCGCTGCTGGGGTGCAACGGCACCCACTGTGCACCAGGAGAAGGGCAGTGCTTACCTGCTGAAATATTGGGAGTTTCGTTGTTTATTACTGTGGCATGTAGAGCCTGTGCTGAGTAAGGAGGCTCCGTGGTGCGCCGCTTGCAGCAGGCGTAGGAGAGGAAATGTTCTTTCCATGAAGAGGTTGTATGCTGGAAAGGCAGGGCAGAAACACACACACAGAGAAGGGAGTTGCCAATGTTCATACTTTAAACAAACAAACAAACTCACTTATTTGTGACTTGCTATAAATACTTTGTCAGGTATTCGATACATTTGTTACAATGCGTTTTCATCCTAATAGTGTTGCAAATGAAATACATAGTGAACATTAAAATTGCCAAAGAAGCAGCTGTGATTCTTGATGTTTACTGTGTCATTGGAAGAGGACAAAAAAAGGCAAAACCATCAAGTTAGGTCAGGATATAGTGTTCACAAATATAGGCAGGGAATGAGGATTCACAGTAACTACCAGTGAAGACTTCCCAGTCATTTGTTTTTTATCTGGGGAGATGTTTTGAAGCAGCACTGCCTCAGTCACATTTGGCATGGGAACAGGCACTACCGCATACTTGTGCTGCACCGCATGGAGAGACAGGACGTTCAGCATGTCCAAAATACTCATGCTCTTTGTACTGACGCCAGAGAACCGTAAGGAAGATGTGTGTTCCTCAGGATACCCTGTCCTGAGCAGTATTTTCAACGTGTGTAAATGCAGAATCACAATTGGAGGGTTGTTCTAAAGGATAATCTGGATTCTCCAAAAATAAACCCTGCCCTGAGCTCTGCGCCCGCAGGCCGGTCCTTGGCAGAGCTCCCTGCGCTCCGGCTGCCGCTCACCTTCCACGTGATTTCAACCACTCAAGAACATCTGAAATAAGAGAACAGCGTGAGAGTACAGACCGCTAACCCATAAAAGACCAGAAAAGCTGAAAAATTAATAGCAAAAGCTATAAAAAAGAATAAAGAATAAAAAATACATTACTGGAGGAAGAGCCCTTTTCCCATTGCTGAAGTCACACACACGCATGGTTTGTACTAAAACCCCTTGAAACCACTGACGTTTCCATCTTTTGAGATTGAGATTTGTCATCAGGTGTTTGCAGATCACGCGGAACACAAGCCTTCCAAACAGCTCTTTTGGTTTATATACATTAATTGCTCCCGCTGTCAGCCAGAGGGAGATGTATCGTCACTAGGATAATATATGAAGCTAAGTGCTATTTTGCCAGGCAGTGCAGAATAATATTCTGATTTTTATAGCACCTTTTCCCTGAGGCCCACAAGGCTCTTTACAAGTAAGATTGAATTAAGCTTGTCAGTACTCTGGATGGGAAGTAAATATTTCTCTCTCTGTGATGGAGAAGGGAAACTGAGGCATTAATATTAAGTCCCCAGCAAAGCATTCAGCTGCATGCTTTCAAGCCCTTTAAACTTCTCACATGATTTAATTAAGCAATACTCAAGCTTTTTTCTGGAATGGCGCCTGAGAAAGATGCTGCAGCCCCGCTGCCGGTTAGTCTGCAGCTGGGAGAACATCACCAGCTCCCCATCGCTCGCTCCTTAACAACAACAACTTCTTTCCAGTCCACTGTTGCCTCTAAGATCACGGTTTCAGGTCTCACCTGTGTGATGTGTCACCACCCGAGTGTGGATGAGCCCTGGGAGGGGGCGTCCTGGCAGGACCCCCCGTTCTGCAGGGCCGTGGGGCACGGAGCCCCCGTTCCGCAGGGCCGTGGGGCACGGAGCCCCCGTTCCGCTGGGCCGTGGGGCACGGAGCCCCCGTTCCGCTGGGCCGTGGGGCACGGAGCCCTGCGATGCTGCTGCCGTCAGCGTGCTGCGGTGGAGGAGCGACGCTCAGCGCTGGACAGCTTGGTGCTCAGCATGCCAGGCCGAGCTGGTTTGATTAAGCACATTGATATTAAATTCTTCTACGCTTCGGTCCACAGCGGCACTTCCAGTCTGTGGACACTGCTGATGACCCGGGTTGCTGTCTCTGGCGGAAATCCCGTGCAGCAGCGCTCGAGCACAGCCCAGGTCTCCTCAGATGTAACCACAGACCTGCCCCGGTCTCCTGCCGCAGCTGCTCCCAGCGGCGCGTCCCAGACCTGCCCCTCGGTGTCTGAGCCTGCTCTGACCTCTCTCTGCCATCCTGCTCTCCCAAGGCTGCCTGGCTTACCTCTGATCACACACAGGTGCTGTTCCATCTCCAGAACGTCCGAACATGACCGTATGTCTCAGTTAGTCCCCGGTGCGAGGCTGGCGCTCAGCTGGAGGGCCCGTGGCAGCTCTCCGAGGGGCTGTGCGCCTGCTCCGCACCAGACCCACAGCGCTCCTGGGCTTTCAGGGATGAGGCCTGCGTGAAAAGGAAAGATGATGGCACACTTTCAGATACATTTTTCCTTTGGGCTTTCATCCAGAATATTTCCTAAGCAGGTTTCTTATCTTGTTTACTCACTTTGGGACTCCAGTGATGCAGACAAGGTGGGTAGCTGCTGGTAGCTCCGCGCTGCCTTACCGCAGCAAGGGATCTTCCAAGGACAAGGGGGCAGATCACTGATACCACTTGGACAACACAAGCCTGGCTCCCGGGGAGGCCCCGGAGAGCCCTCCAGGTTGTGATGCCCTGAGGATGAACCAGGGGCTTGGGATAGCAACTCCATATCCTTTCCAGCACACCGCTAACAGCAACGTGCATTATTTGGGGGCCACGCTCTTCTGCAAAAGTCCAGATGCTCTGACTTTGCGTATCCGCTCCTGAAAAGGAGAAGCGGAGGCTGCAGCTCAGGCGTGTGCTGGGCGAGCACAGGCAGCTGGGTGAGGGGCTGTGCCGAGGCCCCTGGGCAGCCGCCCGCACCCCGGGGTGCCTGTCGGCCCCGTCCCGCTGGGCGTCCGTCCTTCCCGGGTTGCTGAGCTCAGCAGCGGAAGCGGCCGGTGCTTTACAGCGTGAATCACAACGGCTCCTTTTCTGTTCTCAGCGACTGCTAAGAACATGACAAATTTTCTCTTATTCCCACCAATCCAGCAACCACGGTCTTTCGCTACCATAAACAGTAAAGAAATGTCTGATCTTGGATTTAAATTAGACCCAGGAAACCTCTGCTGTCTTTTCCTGTATAAAAGAGGGGTTTAAAATAGAAGGTGGTTTGAATGTGGCTTTGCAGTCCTGAACTGCAGCCTAGGTCTGTAATTAGGAGAAGTGTCAAATATCACAGAGGTTTCTTTAAAAAGGGATTACTGAAAGGAGTCGGAGGTTGAAGTGCAGTCAAATGAAGACCCTATGGAGCCAGGCTTTGTCCCGGGGGTTGCAGGGGGGCAGGATAGGGTCCCTGCGGGCTGCAGGCAGAGCTGTGCCCCTGCCCGCCCCGGCTGCCACCCGAGGGAACAGCACAGGATGGAGGAGATGAGCGTTTGGGGCTTGGGTGACACAGGCAGAAGGTTTTGCCACTAGTTGAGGCTCATCCTTGCTCATCTGGTTTGAGCCCTTCACTTTGCATCATTTGGAGAGCCTGCCCTCAGCAGATTTGGATCTGATGTGCGAACGTTTTTCTCAGAGGAAAAAATAAAAGGTGGTCAGCACGCTGGGGAATCTTCCGGACTTCTCCTTCCCACTGCGCTGGCAAGGTACTTCACTCGATTGAAATCAAACCAAAACCAAAGCTGCTTTGCCTAGGTAGGTACCACCTTACCCCCAGCTTGGAAAACTGGGGACTTCTGCAGACTTACACTTGCTAAACCTGAGCCTGAAATGATACTGCATCCTGCTCTGGCTGCTTCCATCTTCCTGCAAATGATTTAATGTTTTGCCAACACGGTGAATCAGAAAACCTTACTATTGATATTGTGCTTGTTCGTCTGAACCGGTGCTCACCTGACAGCAGCACTGATCCCCATTCTTAGACCTTCGCCAACCAATGATTTGCTTGTAACGTTTTTTCCAATACATTCTTGGATATTTTAATTACCTTATTTGATACTAAACCTCTTTGACAAGTGATTAGGAAAGAAGAATTAAGCAAGAGTATCCAAAAATCTATATTAAAATTGCAAACTCCCTTGTAGTCTCTAAAGCATTTGGAACAACCTAAGGTTTTTGGAGCCTGTGTAGCAGCATGTGCTCATTCCTATGTGGAATTTCCATAATTCCTCAATCAATTACCTGGAAAAAGCAGCCATTTTAATCAAAACCCTTAGGGTAGATGAAATCATGAGAAAACACGAGCTTTATTGCAATGGATATTGACTGTAACTCATTAAGATGTTAAGGTATTGACATCCCGCTTGATGAGAAAAATGTCTGATAGCGAGTGTACATAACTGTGTTACAGAGAATGCTGGTATCAACATATCATAATGAGTAACTAATGATGTCTGTGGCCTAACGAGGTGATTAAAGCAGTATCCTTTGATCTATGTCACTGACTTGATTTAATGCCACGCAGAGATTGAATCTCTCCACACCACTGGGGAGATCCGAGTAATTTGAGTAATTCACTGGCCTTGTCCCTGCGTCACCGGGGACGTTTGTGATGAACACGGCGGCTCCTGCGGCCACGTCACCCCGGGCGGCACGGGCTGCTGGGGGGAGGCCGCTGCCCCTGCCCGCCACCCCTCGTGGGGGTCTCACTGAGCCTCCCGCCGTGGCCACGAGCCTTCCCTTGGCCTCACGGAGCAACATCACCGGCAAAATTTGGAAGCATCCTCTGCCAGGAGAGGCTCCAGGAAGATGCTTCGCTGCCTTTCAACCAGCCCCTTTGTTCTGAGCACAGTAGGTGAGGGTCACACCGCACCAAACCACGGGGCTTTGTGCCCAGCAGCTTGTTAAAGACACTGTGCTTGTCCAGCAGGAGAGACACTTAAGTGCCGGGTCTCCAAGACAGCAACAAGTCCAGGAGCCCAAGCCTGCAGGTGACACCAGAGATGTAAATGACCATGGCCACAAATGTGATGTAGCCTGGCCACTGGCTATCAGCTTATATCCTGCTTCCACTTTCCAGCATCGCAAAGCCTTTTCACCCTTACCGGGGGAAGGGGTTGTCAACCCTTCACGCACATCACACAGCTCTGTCAGGCAGCCCTGCCTACCTGTGCAAGGTCCCCCACAAGCGACAGAGTGGCAGGCAGGCCTTGGCTAAGCAGTGCTGCTCTGGGGGTGCAGGCGCTGATGTCGGCTTGTGTTTGGTTCATGAGGACACCAGAACAAAGAGCAGCCACCCTTGGCCAGACCAAAGGTCCGGCTGTGTGACCAGAGGGGACAACAGCGGGTGCCCAGGGCAGAGTGTGCGGCCAGAGCAGCTCCCAGTGCTTTTCAGTCAACGTCCCGAGCTGCTTGTGGTTTATGTATTAGCTGCCTCCATAGATTTTACTCAAATGTTTATATTTTGCATTACAACAGCTCTTCAGTTGATAATGAAAATTAATTTTGCCTCCTGATCGTCTTTAACCTTAAGTGATAATTAGTACCAAAACCACCACTGAGAATCCAACTCTGGACACCTCCCTTGGGCAGGAAATTATTTTGCTCGATGAATAGACCGCTTTCCACAAAGGTCTGTTTCCTGTACATAACTACCAGCGCCCAGATGCGCGGGTGTGACGTCCCCATCCAAGCAGCCATTGTCTCCCGGGAAGAGCAACCACCCAGCTGCCCTAGCACTACACAGCCCCCTGCCCCCTGCAGTGCTGACCACGTCCTAAGGAGGAACAAACTGCTCGGGCTTGTCCCGGACCTCCCCAGTCTCCAGGCACCCCCACACAGCCACCCCCTGCACCCACCGGGGACCTCCTTGCCCCAGAGGTGGCCCTGCAGGGGCCCCAGCCCCGCAGGCAGCGTGTCCCCGCAGCCCTGTCCCCTGCCTCATTAGCCATCCCCCCTGCCCTCGCTTTAGGCTTTTAGCATTTACTGCTAATTTATAACACTGACAGCAGCTCTGCCCCATCCCATCCAGGTCACCTGAGCCGCCACCCCTCACGCACAAACACGAAGCCTCAGACAGATTGAATCCCAGCACAAAGAAGCCCACGTTTTCTGCCAAAACACAAACCTACTCACCAGGCACAGCTCCTCTGACTAAGGGAGCACGGCCCAGCTTGGGCAGCCTTTAATTGCCCTGGGTTAATCACATGCAAATAGGCTGCAACTGATGCATCACCTGTATTGCCTTCACCCTCCCTGTATGTTCCGAGTCCACTCTTGGTGGCAGCACCCAGCTGCTGCCGTCTTTGTCCCTGTAACACGTATGTGGAATAGCGGCAGGAGCAACCCCCTCCTGTGCTGGGGGGCTGTTCTGCACCACTGCTTGCTGTTGCTCCATTTGTCAGTGCTCAGCAAAGTCTGGGAAGCTCGTTTTGGTGTTTGGGTTCTGGGCACCTGTGTTAAACCCAGCTGGCTCCCCCAGGCGTGCTGAGATAAAGGATGCGCTCAGCAGAGTTGAATATAACTCCAATACAGATAAAAAACTCCAACATAATGAAACACCTGGGAAGCTGCGCAGGCTCCTGGCACCCCCGTGTCCCCGCCTGCTGCTGGCCTGTCCCTGCAGCACGGGCCGTGCGATGGGGACACTGCACCCTCTGGTGCCCGAGGACAGGGAGATTAATGACCAAAATGACCCATGTGAGAAGGAAACATGGGACGGGAGGAGTAAAGAGAGGTCACAGCAAGGGGACCTGCTGCAGCTGTGCGGGGATTTGCCTGTGTGCTGCCTGTTGTCCTCCCATGGCCTGTGGGGTGTGAGCCCCCAGAGCTGCCTTCAAGCATCCCCAAGCTATTTTTCCAGATAAAGCATTTTGTCCCTAGAGGTGCTCATCTCTCCTGGGTGGGTGCACTGGAGCCCTCGCTTTGCACCGCGGTCCCGGTCAGCTCCATCCCATGGAGCTGCTGCACCTGGGTCAGCACCGAGTCACCCCAGGCCTGGCCTTACGATGCTGTGGAGCACAAATCCTGTGGGCTCTCCTCCTGGGGACAGTGGACATTTGTCTTCTCGCCTCCCCTTTGTCTTTGCACGTGCCCTCGACGTGGGTTGCTGGTAATGGTTTGGTTTACGGCACGGCTGGAGATACCAGGCTCGAGGGGGGATGCGCCCAGTGCCTCTCTGGGCTTAGCAGGATAAAGAAATTGCACATCAGGGCACAGGCTGCAGGCGCTTCCTGAGATAAAATATTGTCAGTAGAGTCCAGACCATCCATCAGAATAAATGTAGCTGGTGCTGTGATTTATGGGACAAAGATGAAGGTTTAATCCTCCTCTCAGCAGCGCAACCTGATTTGCCACAAAACCCTGTTAAATTTTGTGGCACACGCTTCATCACTTCATTAGGAGATAGAGAGAAAATGGTTCAATGCATTGCTGAATCTCTTACAGCCGGACCCTCCTCCCACCACTCCGAGTGATGGGTAATCTCTCTGATCAGATCCCCGGGAAAAGACCCCGTGGGATTACAGAGCGCGGAGGCATTAACAACAGTGACAGGAAAGGAATACAATATCCCTTTAAACAATTAAATATTGATCCTGCGGGCCTGAGGTGGACTCCATCACACAAAAGGAAACACCTCTGTGAATTAGTTTGGTGACATCCATACCCTTTGATGATATAAAGGAAACCAAGATTATTTGCTTCACTTATTTTCTTAATGTTTTTTCCCTCAATTAGAGAAAAGCATCTGGTATGAACTGCACTCGCCTTTCACATGCTCAGCACGCGGTTCTCCGGAGCCCACCCTGCTGGGCCCCGTGGCTGAGCTGGGACCGGGAGCCCGGGGGGCTGAGCTGGGACCGGGAGCCCGGGGGGCTGAGCTGGGATGATGAGCCCGGGGGGCTGAGCCGGGATGATGAGCCCGGGGGGCTGAGCTGGGACCAGGAGCCCGGGGGGCTGAGCTGGGATGATGAGCCCGGGGGGCTGAGCCGGGATGATGAGCCCGGGGGGCTGAGCTGGGACCAGGAGCCCGGGGGGCTGAGCCGGGATGATGAGCCCGGGGGGCTGAGCTGGGACCAGGAGCCCGGGGGGCTGAGCCGGGGCGGGGGCTGCAGACCCGGGCACAGGGTTAGGGAGGGAGGCCCAGCGCCGTGAGGCCCGCGGTGCCGTTCCGTGTGTCCGCCCGGGGATGTCTGTCCTGTGTCCCCCCGGGGATGTCTGTCCCGTGGGAGGCCTGGGGTGCCCCACAGGGCCCACCTGCCCCCCGGCTCAGCCCGGTGTGGCTGCACATGAAGAAACAACAGAAGGCAAGAAATGTCTAAATTTAAAGTGCTGGAAAATCCAACCTTTTATTTACTACATTTTGTGACTACATAAACGCTGAAACATTGTAACACTGAAAAGCATGATGACATCATCACTTGCTTTTTTCTTTTTTTTTTCTTTTTTTTTCCTTTTTTTAATTTTTTTTTTGAATTTTTGCTTAGCAAACACAGCAGATGATATTGCACGGCATCAAGTGAGAACAGTAGCAAAGCTTAAAAAAGGGAACTTAAGGAAATCTTAACGCAGTACAGGAGATACTCATAACCAAACCAGAATAATGCCTAGCGCATTACACTTGTCGCCGCTACACACAAAAATACAGAAGAAGAAGCGCTTGACTAAGAAAGAGATTGAGGAAATATTAGCAATCAACTGTAATTAGGTACAATAATCACTTAGTCTGAAATGCAGATGCAATGCATAAACTACTACTGCTTCCTAATGGGCGAACTAAAAATGACAGCAAAGTTGTCTTTTATCAAAATCTTCGCTTTGTGGTTTTTTTTCTTTTTTTTTCTTTTTTTACTTTTTTTGTTGTTTTTTTTCCCCGTTTTGTTTCGTTGCTCTGGAAGAACATCCTCTTGCTCTTGGAATATTTTCCTACCTCTACGGATGTGGGACCTGTGATTGTCTCGGGCGCCCTCTGCGCGGCGGCGGCCGGAGCGGGGCCGGGGCCGGGGCCGGGGGGCCGCGCTCCGCTCGGCGGGGGCCGGCTGCGGGCAGGGGGCTGTGGAAACAGCTACCAAAGCAAGCAAAAGACAATGCTTTGACGGTTATTGTCGTTTAAGACTGTTGTTCGGTTCAGGCTGCAAAACTAACGCGGTTCCACAGTGCGGATGCAATAAATGCAGAACGGACCGTGAAAAATCAAACTAGGGGAAGGGGAAAAGAAACCGTGTCTTGCTAAGCGCAGCTCTGTCCAGTGCTCGGTGGCTTGAGCTGGAGTCCTAGACTAACGCTTTGTCTCCCCCCTCCCTGTGAAATGTAACTGCACAGCACCAGTTCATGTATGCAGAGCAGACATTCAGCCGGTGCTTGCCGACAGACCCTTTAATGATCCTGCATTTCAGAGCGTATTTATTGCCCCGTTTCAATACTTGAAGTATAAAAATGTACCTAGAAAGTGTAACTTCTGACCAAAAGCTCGCACCCTGCCCTTGTCCTCCCCGCCCCAACCCCTCCGCTATCCCCCGAAGGAAAACAAGGTACACCTGGAGCTCAGCTACTGTGCGAGGAAAGGAAGTATTTACAGCATCACAAACCACGTCAGCCCACAACATTCAGTTGAAACAGAACCTATTGTTTACGCAAAATAAAACACAGGTGAGTGGCATCCTATTTCTGTGCCTTGATGCCATCATCAGCTTTGCAGAATTATCATTGTCATTACTTTTGTTTTTTGCTTTTCAATTCAAAACAGTTCTTTCCTCCCTCGAGGGGCTGGGGCAGCCCGGGGCACCCGGAGGGGGACGCTGCCCCGGCCGTGCCCCCGCTCACCCGCAGCCGGGCACTGCGGTTCTGCCGCCACCCTGAGCCCGGATGCGGCCGCACTCCCCGGTGGGACCGGGCTGCCCCTCGCAGACCCCGGCCCGGCCCCCGCCGCCTCGGCTGGAGAGGGCGCACCGTGTGGCGGCCCCAGCCCCCGAGGGCTCCGTCCCACCGCTCCGTCCCATCGCCCGCCCCGCTGTGTCTGGGGAGCGGAACCCCCGCGGGGCCCGGGGCTGGCGAGGGCCTTTCCGTGAGCAAGGTTTCCAAATTCAAGTCGGCTTTTCTCCCGAGGCTTACGCCCGCTACTTGCGCTACCCGTGCGAATGGCGAAGGAAAACGAAAACTCAGCAAAGTCTCTCACAAATGCCAGTGCTTTTAAACATTAAACGACTTTAAAACTCTTTGGATGTGCGGGTCTCACCCGCAAAGCAACCTTTCTAGAAAAAGACAAATAAATTAAAGGAAAAACACACTAATAATGCCTTTCTGCTCTCTAAGTGACAAAAGTACTACCTTGGAACACTCATTTTGGCATGTACAAGTTGGGGGCGAGGGAGGCCGGGGGGGGTAACCTGGCAGTGTTTGTAACACGGGTGGAAGTGCATGCCAAGACAAGGCTGAAGATACACCCTGCAGTCAAGAGAAGCACTCTCCTTCAGTTCATCTCGGCATCGACAATGAAGAGATTGTAACATAAAGCTTTGGCCATTTTTGAATCTACTATATACATTTTTTTTTTTAAACTACATAGTCATAAATTAAAGCAGTGATTAAATAAGCATATACAAAATGTAATTAAATTAAAAATCACAGCACATTATAGAGAAAAAATAGGAACCATTTATCACAGCAGAGAATATTTCTTTTACCCTGTGAAAAGAACATTGACTGGCAAACACAAAGAAATCAAAGCCACGTTTCCCTTCCTTGCGTTCACTGCAGACAGCAACCTTTACCCACTTGGACACATTCCCAGGAATAAGATCTTCCTTGAGGATAACACAGAAGTTCTGCCAAAAAAGAAAGGAAAAGAAGAAGAAACCCAAACCCGAACCAAACGATATAAAAGGAACGTACAAACAAAACAACCCCTACAAAATAAATAAGAGTTATAAAGCTTTTTTAAGTAACGTTAACAATTATCAAACTAGTAAGTTCTGCCTTATCACATAGACTCTCTATACAACATAACCCTAAAGATTTATTACTATGAGGTATTTGGAGGAATTGGTAAAAGCGATGCACGGCCTGTCTGGGCTCAGGGACTCAAGCTGCTCTGGGGGAAGAAGAGGGAACCTTTGGTTTGTCAGCAAGAAAGTGGAAAGAACATTTTCCTTTGGTATCAAAGAAAGTTTCATTGCATGGTTGCACGGCAAAAGCACCACGGTGAAGAATTATTCCTTTTTTCATTAGTGGCCTTTCTAACAGGCTGAGGTATTCAAAGAGTATAAGGTGAGAGATAAAGAGGTCAACAGCGGTTTAACACTTTGGTTCAAGCAAGGCACTCGTCCTATGAGTTTACAAAGTTTGCAACATGTTTGCCTAGAGCTTTATTATTATTATTATTATTATTATTATTATTATTATTATTATTATTATTATCCTTGTCAGCGTCAGTAGTAGCAGTTGTAGCAAGAGAAGTATTCGTACGGTTATCAGCGTCACCATTAGGAATGAAGACAAGGTTGCACACTGAGTGAAGGTGAGGAGGGGAGATGGGGACGGGGGAAGGAGGAGGATGAGTTCCCTTTACAGACCAAGGCCGTGCATGAAAAATCTTTGGTATTCTTTGGTATCATCAATGTGATTAAAATCACCAATGGAAATCGAGTGAGGTAGCGTCTTTGGTTCACACTATAAATAGTAGATCTTTACACACTTTTTTTTCCTTTTTTTTTTTTTAACACGTGGAAGTAGCTATTCCTTACCTTTTGCTTCTTTGTCTTTAGCAAATAGTTACCAAATGTATTGTAAAGCTAACCACACCACAATAATAAACCAGGAGGCTAAGCAAAGTCTCAAAATTAGCCCCTGGGCCTTTGAATGCACCCAAACGCAGCGAGATAGAAAAGGGTAAGTGCTTTCTCTTTGTTTGCTAAATGCATAGTTTTCATCCTTATGTACAAAGGAGGAGGAAGAGGAGGAGGATAGGAGGAAGAGTAGTAGAAAGAAGGACTGATTTTCTGGGTAAAAATGTCTTGTTTACAACTCAGGTGAAGAGAGGTGTCCTAAGACTCTTTGGTATAAGCTCAGTGGTGTTTCCGAGCCCTCCCGGCAGCTGAGCCCCGGCACCGGGGGAGCGCGGTGCCCGGGGCTGGGCCCGGGACCCCGGGAACTCGCTTTGGTGCCGCTGGAGCACGTTCTCGGGCAGAAAGCCCTGTTGCTGCCTCGCTCGCTCTTGTCGGGTTTGCTTTACCTGAGTGAGGAGAGGAGGCTGAGGCCCCTGGGAAGCCAGGAGGGGTTAACGTGGGGGTACGGGTCAGTCTGATTTTTTTGGTGGAAAGCTAATAATGCCATTTACAATGGGGATGGGTGTGGACAGTTCACCTCCTGGCCGGCCTCCCCCGCTGGGTCACCCCAAGTTGGGATGCGGGCTGCCAGCCCACGCACGTTCCTAATGCCCTCTCGCCCGCGGAGTCACCTGGGACTGAAGCCTCACGTCCCAGTGCTCCCAAACTGGTTCAGATTCTGCTCCCCCTCCTAACCCCCCTGGCAGATTTTAGGTCCTTTTGTTGAATTTGGAACTCATTTCCATTTTGTCAGGAATGAAGTGAACCAAAGCCTAACGCTGATACAACAGGGACGGGCTTTCCTGGGCCAAGCTAAGCGCAGCATTAGCAATAAGCTCCCGTTTAGGATGCCCTGCTGGGGAGGGCAGGGGCAGCGGGACCCGTCCGCGCTCCGGCCCTGCAGCCGGGCAGTCTGCTCAGAGGTAAAACAGCTGCACAGGTAGAACGAGCAGCTCCCTACTTATTTGCTTCATGTTTTGAAAAGAATTAAAGAAAAGTGTGTTCTTTGCCTATTCGGAGTATGAGGCGCATATTGCTTATGGGAAGAGTGGTTTTGTTCCTAATGGCTTATAAAAAAACCAAAAGGCTTACGTACACTTAAACAGACATAAAAAAAATCTAAACACTGAAAATCTATAACTTGTGCATCAGTTTTAGTGTGTATGTGGATGTATGTGTGCACATGTATATATACATACATCCCCATAAAAATGTGTGTGCATGTATATATACACAGACCTATTCAGGGACTTGCCTGTGTGTGTGTATCAGAGATCCTGAAATTGCATATTGGGTGCAAATTTAATGCTGGTATGAAAGTTCTCTTTGGTTTCAGCAAGTAGTCTCTAAAGACAATACAAAAGAAACACTAAAAAACGCGGCAATGTACCTTGAATTTCCCTGCATTTTAAATTCTCAAGTTTTAAATAAATAAGGCTTTCTTTTCTAAACTATAAGTACATTACAAAGCAGTGTTTTGCTGGAAAAAACTAAAACGTTAGTTATCACTGTCCTTTAGTAAGCTTACACTAATGAGACGGCATTCATTAGATACATTATAGGCGAGCTTATTAATGTGTCTGTAATGTGTCTGTGGGGATGGAACACTTAAAAGAAAGCTCGCTACAATTTAAGGTAAGCTAGAGGCTTGAAAAACTCATGGATTAGATCACATTTGTATAGACAATTGCTTTGTCAGTCTTAAAGTGGGCTTAACATAGGAAAATGTGGAGAAATATTCTATGCAAAAACCTTGGGTTTGTTTGAATTATTTTAATAAAGAGATATTTCAGCTGTATTCTAAACACTTACTGGAAATGAACTGGTTCAGATACCCTGAATCTTGACCAGACCCTGTCCTCTGGGAAAACAACTGGTGCTACAAAATTGGTAACTTTGGTGTCACTAGAATATTGAGTGGGCTTCATCCCAAAGCCGGTATCTGCTGTTGCTGATGGTGGTTGGATTCTGGTTTGCCTTGAATTTTCCTTTCTCTCTTTTATTTGTATTTATTTTCTTTTTTTAAGGGTGTAGGTAAGATTACCTATTTCTAATCCTTGCACTGGGCCTATACCTGCATATTTGGTTACTTTGGAGTTTAATACACCTAGTAGAATTACTACAGTAGTTTGAAACACCGGTTAGAAATCTAACAGGCACATGTGTGGTTTTTAAAGTCTATTTTCCCCTTACGCTAAAATTTAATATGCAGATGTTGCACGCTTTTCTTTTTAATTTATTAGAGTATTAATGGGATGATTTATCTTCTACGGGTCCGTTAGCAACACAGCATTTGAAGCTTTTCAGCTACAAGCTTTAAACTATTTCATGCATTATCCTGATTAATAGATGGGCAAGAAAGAACGCACAGGAGCAAAGCCCAGCCTGCTGCACACAGGTACGAGGCCACAAACCTCAGCCCGCATCTTGGTGTCATGGGAGTTTTGCTATTGACTTCAGAAGCACTGCGACTCAGCCTTCCCAAAGCACGGCCAGAGCTTCCCACCAACGCTATCTGATCTTGTTCCACTGCCTTCAAAAGGAAAAGACCATGAGCCTCCAAAGCTATTGCTATTCCGCTGCCTAGTGAAGTCAATAGGTAAAAAAAAGCTCACTGATGTCAATGAGTATTGATCAGATGCTGAGACCTGTGGTTTTACATTTCGCGATTCTTTTCGGTTTTGCATACGGAATGGCTCAGGTCTCCTGTTTGCAGGCTAGATGGCAGAGCTGAGCCGTGTTTCTGTGCGGCGCGGCTTGCAAAGAGCGCTGCACAGCGCACGGTGCCCGCGTCACCCCGGAGAGCGTCACCCGGGAGAGCGTCACCCGGGGCCGCGCACTCGGGAGCGGCCGGACGCGCACTCGAGCGCCGCCGGACGCGCACTCGAGCGCCGCCGGACGCGCCCTCGAGCGCCGCCGGACGCGCCCTCGAGCGCCGCCGGACGCGCCCTCGAGCGCCGCCGGACGCGCCCTCGAGCGCCGCCGGACGCGCCCTCGAGCGCCGCCGGACGCGCCCTCGAGCGCCGCCGGACGCGCACTCGAGCGCCGCCGCGCCGTCCTGCCCGCGGCCGAACAGCCCCTGCCCGGCTCCTCTTGAAGTCAGCGGCACAAAGGCCGACCGGCTCCAACGGCAGCGGCACCCCGGTACCGGTACCTGCGCTCCCACAGGGCCGCGGGCTCCTGGGATGACATTCTTTCTTGCCAATCATGGAAAGAAACAATGATGTGGTTTTACTAATTGCAAATAACAGTCTTGATTACAAGTTTTATGTGTTATACAGTTAGATTAGTTTATACCTATAACTCTACATAGTATTTTGTGTAAAAATAGCTTTGGAATATTAAAATCATTGCAATAAAATACCTGCAATATAATTATTAAATGTGTTCTTTGGTAGCTAGTCGATTTTTTTTTTTTATGGATGGAATAGTTTTCCTTTTTAAAATCTGAACATTCCTTAACAAACAAAGAGAATGCACTGGTTTAGGTACCATTCAAAACTTCTTTGCCTAGTTTGAACTTGTTTCCAGGCGTCGCGCCGGTTAAGTTCAAACCACGAAACAGCAAAACTCACACTACCGTTCAAATGGATTCAGACGACTCCACGCGTTGCCGGTCGTGCCGCGGCACAACCCGCTCTGAAGACCAGCCCTGACTAAGTCCCTGCCCACCGGCGTGCACGCGGTACGGGTACACCATACACCTTCATGGCAACTGCTGTGGGAATGAAGAGCCATATCTGAAGAGATGTCCATCCAACGACAAGAAATCACGATGCTCCAAACCACTAAACAGCCAAGTATGGTGAAGATGGTCATGGGTGAAGGTGTAACACCAGTGGTCTGTCTCTCTTCTCTTCCCATTCTGTTTCACTCCCTCTGTTTCGCTTTCTTCTTCCTCTCAATTTTTTGCAAGTCGTCGTCCTACTAAAGTGTGTGTCTTAGAACAAAGTCGTAATGCAGGTGAAATAAGTCTTTGGTTTCTTTGGACTTATAAATAACATTTTTTTCAAATAGTTCTAAGTATAAACCTGCTATCTTGAGGTCCTGGTCTGTCTTTATTTATTTATAAAGCTTTTCCACCGAGGTTTAGTTCGTGGTTATTCCTTCATGCTTTGGTACAAGTGCTTGATGAAGAAGATGAGTTGCCTGAATTGGAGCTGCCCTCGTCCTGCCACTTATCCAGACTCCTCCTCCGTGCATTCATGAAAAAGTTGCTGACGGTGCTCAGCTCCAACCCAAGCTGCTGGGAAATGGTGATTTGTAATTCTTTGGACGGACGCTTATTTTCCTTGAATATTGCATGTAGAGTTCGACGCTGGACATCTGTGAAGACCAACCGAGGCTTTTTTGGTGTATTCCCTCTATCCTTCCCATGCTCTTGTTCTTTCCGCTTGCACGCTGCAAGAAAGGGGAGGACAGTTAGAGAGGGCGGGCGTTGGAGTGTGCGGGCAGGGCATGCAGGACAGGACAGGGCAGGGAAACAGGACCATTTGTCTCAGCTTCCAACTTGGAGAGGATGTGTGACGCCAGTTTAATTTTTTGACTTATCACAGACTACAAAAATATAAGGAATAGAAATTAGAAACTACCTTTATCATTGTCGGTTAAAACTCAGCAAATGCTATTATTGAGAGTCTACACCTTGATGAAGTCCACAAGTGCCGAGAATTTAACTATGGAATAGCCCTACCAAGCAGAGTGGAAATTCACTGAGCTCCAAAGTTAACCTTGCCCATCTTTTTTTTTACCTTTATTATTTGTTGTTAATTAATTTCTATAGCCTTTTATCGGCTGAGAAATAAGGAATTGGGAGAAACCAGAATGTTCCTACAGTCTTACAGGCCAGATGACTATGTATTCTGAACAAGATACACCACGTTTGGACATGCAGAACAAGGGTGTAGTAAATCTTCCTTATAGAATTTCACCTCATTTCATCTATCATCTCTTCTTTCCCTTTCAGAATGTTATTATAGTTTGCTCTGCATTATTAAATTTGAAATCTGCCTTGCAGATCACCTGCTGGGCGGGATCTGGGGGCTGAAGGCAGCTCTGGGATCCCCCACCAGCCTTTGACCGCCCCCAGCTCATCACTGTTAGCATCTCGCTAGGATTAAAGGTTTCCTTGGGAGGACAGATTGCTCTGTCTCACTTTCAAAAGTGTCTGAAATTGTCTGTTCTCCCTTCTTTCCTCTAACAATGTCCTTTAATGCTGATTTAGAGACGTATTTCTGGAGGAAATACGGATGTTCTGTCTCTGTGCCTTACTAGTCCTGATTTCTGTGGAGATCAGTGCTGATTAGATGAAGAATTTTGTGCAGTGTCTCCACCTATCCCATGGTTATTAGAATGAAAACAGCAAATTACTTTACAAAGGTCCTTCCTGCGTGTTTTACTGCTACCAAGAGCCGGTCTCGGCATGAGGTTTAATTGCTCAAGGGAGGTATAAACACAGTCATCCACCTTTAGTACTCCAGAAAAGGGGCACTGCGCAGATCGCACCGCAAGGTGCGGGAGGTGCAAAGGCAGCTCCTCCCAGCCCAGGCAGGCAGGGACCGAGGCACCAGTGCTCAGCCCCCTCCAAGGAAAAGCTTTTGAACATCTCCGTAACAATACGTGTTCCTGCTATACATCCTTTCATAAGCAATGACACATTGATCAAATGGACTGCAATGCCAAGCTCATGTCTTCTGCAGTTATTTTTATCTGAAAACCTTTGAAGAGTGCTTTGAAGTTACATCCTGACCTCTGAAACGCTGTGGAGCTTCTAGGTTGAAAAGCAGGTTTCCTCATGCAGGCAAGACCACTGAGGTGGAGCTGCTGCGTCCACCGCGGGCATCAGCGCCCACTGAAGTAATTCTGCGTCCCCACTCAAAGCAAACATTGATAACTCAAGGGCAACAAATACTTTCGCAAGAATAGCCTGTTATTTACTGACAAATATTAGGAATGGGAAACAAAGAAGGTATCAACCCAGAATCTCGGTTTTTCGTACAAGCCTGACCATTTGACAATCAGAAGTTCCCATGAAAGCAGCTGCGGAAGCTCAGCCCTGTAACAACCTCAGGCTCCCTCCCTGGCTCTGCCCCTGCTAACCAGCTCGTGCACGAAAGAGCACAAAGCAGACTCAGACAACGTTTGCTGTGCCCAGCACTTCGCTCCGGCTCACACTGCTTCACAGCCTCCTTCTCCAAAGACTACACACACTTCAGCTCTCGCTTAGGTACCTCGTACAGAGCATCGTTTGTCACAAAATCCTGACTATATACATAGAGTGACCCAAGGCAGCACTGCTTCAGCAGGAATTGTCACGTCACAAATGACAGTCACAGTGGTAGATGGCACAAAGCTACTTCAATTAGTGACATAAAGCCCCAGGGTTTACCACAACCTGGTACATGAGGTCTCTGAAAACACAGAGAAAAACAAAATATGCTTTAGTTTAGCCTGTGAATTAAGACAGATCTTGTCCTCACATCCAAGTTGGCGTTCTGCTTCGAATTAAGGACTAATTATATAGTTGTTCAGAGAGACAGAGACACTGAGTTGCCATCTGGGACCTTATCTGAGACACGAAGACCCCCACACAACAAGTTCAGCCCTCATGGAACATGGCACAGCCCCAACACATGAAATCGAGACCTCCGTTGCCCCTGGCAGAGCAGAGCAGAGTAGAGCAGCCCAGCTCAGCGCAGCCCAGCTCAGCCTAACCCAGCCCAGCCCTATCCCCGCTGAGCGGCACACGGGCCCTGTCCCTGCCCAGCATTGCTCCCAGGGCCTTCGTCCACCTGGGGGACACCGGGAACATCTTCACAATGCAGATCATCCTCAGGCAATGAAAAACTGTTTCCTTTTCAGCTCTGTTCCTGTCAGCATTCAGAGGCAGATTGAGGCAAAAACTTTGCAATATGCTTAATTGTTCCAAACGCCCTTACAGGCAGCGCTGCCAGGCCGCCGGCTGTGAGCAGCAAGGGTGGATACCTCCTTTCATCTTCTGCCTTGTCCAGACGCAAGAATATTAATAGCACTTAAAAATAAATAATGGTGATAATGAAAAACCGTAATAGGGTTTCCTTACGATCGTTTTCCCTGCACTGGAACCAATCAATTTTAATAATAAATTGTAGCTTCCAGCTTGCCAGAGAACAAATGTACACCACGGGATAAAATCTGCTCCGACGTGAGAGCCTACCCAGAGCAGGCACAGCGCCCAACCAGCTCACACTGCGAGGGCTGATGAACTGGGGCCACCCAGCCCGGTGACAGCAGCCTGCGCTCAGCCAGGCCGGGCTCAAAGAAGCCCCACCTGCCTGGGCCAGGCCCTTCTCTAACACCAGATTAAATTAAGTCAGGGGCTCCAGAGGCACTCCCTGAAACCCTCTTCTTGAAAAACACCCCAGCCTGTCTCCAAAACTGTTTACCACTTGCCTTTTTAAGGATCTTTATTTTACGCCCTCGCTCCCCGTGCAGCCAGATGTGCTCCATGCCTCTGGGCTGCCCCAGCACAGCGATGCTCCTCGCAATGCCTTGTGAACAAGCCTTCAGAAAGTCTAGTTAAGAAGAAAGCAAAGCGGAGAATAAAGAAAGAGTCGCTCTGACTTTGGCAACACACGAGCAGATATGACAATGTAATATTACCAGTGCCAGAAGGAGCCTTATAAATCCACTGCTGAACTCTGGCTTCTTCCACTCACTTCCATCTTCCCCTACCCTGAGCAATAGATATTTTTGACACTTGCAATTCTCCTGATACAGTCCATCAATCTAGTTTTGTCTCCCTCTGTTCCTTCTAAGCCACCCGAGGGATTTGGCCGAGCTAACTTGCCAAACCTCGTGAGGTCTGTACATGTCACTGGGGCCCAGCCGCCTGTGCGTGGTGCAGGGGCCGCTGCGGTGGCCGCTGTCACTGCCCCGTGCAGCACCCGGCTGCGGGCAGCGTGGCGGGACCAGCCCCGCTCCACCAGAGCTGCGAGCAGAGCGCGTCCCCTGTGGAAACGCACTAATTGCATCTTTAGGATGAGATAGTGAAGGATGAGATTCTGCCCACCTATGATGTGAACTGCGCTGTTCTGTCAGTCTAAAAGTCAAGATTACAGTAAGCTCAGGTGTTAACCCTGACACTTGATCTAGTCTTTCATCCCCAGAGGCTGGATTTCTCTTTAAAAATCTAAGGGAAAACCTTGATTACCATAAATCAATTTTCAGGAGCACATGGTGCATACACACGTGCATAGCTGTATGTGGCAAACACTAATTTGCCTTTCTAAAAACCTAGAGCAAAGACTGAAACCAGTGACACTCTCAAGAAACCTGCTTTCTGCTGGTTTGTTTTGGGCACGTAATAAAATTCCACCACAAGTTTTGCTGGCTTATTTTCTGGAAGATTTGCGCTGGAGAAGGGAAGGGAAAGTCCTGGTCGGGCAAACCCCACTGCAAGCCCTGTGGCCGGCTGTGAGGGCAGGGGACCACCAACCACTGTCCCTGCGAGAGGCACCGCTCAGCTGGTGGCCACCATGCCGCCGTCACTGAGCACGTGCTCTGACACAGGATGGAAAAGCAGCAGATCCTGAGAAAGGAGGAGGTGGATCTAGGGGGTTTCAGAGCTGGCACCAAGCGAGCCGTGCCCGTACACACACATCGACGGGCTGCGGCAGCGGCCGTGCGCTCCAAAGGGACACAGCAGCCACCAGGCCTTTCACCCTGAGGTGACAGGTCACGTTTCCAGCTCTTGCCCGGGTCACTGCTGACCACAAGACATTATCACTTGATGGCCATTGAGTGCCCTGTATGATATGTGGCAGCGGTCTTGGTTCAGCTCCCCACGAGCAGGTTCACACCACACTAATTTCCATCACATTTGACACATTATTTGACACGAATTAGCACTGTGGGTGGAAGGCTGAGCCAGACACTACAGAAAGAAAGAGTCTGCAGAAACCCATTTTGTAGTTGAAATGTTCATTTTGGGGAACAAAGAGGACTGGGGATCTCTCAGGACTGTGGGCTAACAGGACCTTGGCTGTCTTGCCTGAGGAGACGCTTTCTGATGCTTCACTTCAGAAGGTGAACTCAGCACCAAGCCCTGGGGCTTTCACCTTCACTGGACTGACTCAGTTTTCAGAGCTGTTTCACCCTACTATTCATGAGCATTATATTTGCTTCACACAGGCAGGAGAAAAATAACCAACTGCTTTACGCTTCTCTCAAAAATTGCAGTTCAAGATTCCCAGAAAGGAGTTCCCAAGCTAACATCCTCCTTGCTGCGGATTCAGAGCCATTACCCTTCCCGGGAGTGAGAAAACCCCGGGAAATGAGTCAGCCCAGCTCAAAGAAGGGCCAACAAAAGCCCTGCATTTCTGCAAGTGCAATAAGAGACACTTTAGACAGACTTGAGCGAGTTCTCGAAAGTTTTGTGATGATCATCTTTTCCTTCTGCTCTTGCAAAGCCTGGTCTTTCAGCTGTCCAAACCTCATGTGTACAGGACGTGTCTTAGAGACATAAAAACGCTTTCACACTTCTCTCCTTACTTGTATTTTCTAATCTCTATTGTGTTAGGTCTATAAATGCTGGGACCTGTCAGAGCTACAGTCTGAATTGTTCCCACTAGGACCAGGCACCTGCTACTAGTTTTGAAACGCCACAAAATAGCCAATAACATTTTTTAGAGAGTGATAACTCTCCACTGGTACAAGCTAGAGAATATCCTGGAGGATATTCTTCTGAGGGAGCCTCTGCTTTGGGTGGAAAAGGCAGCAGGATTACTACAGGAGTTTGAAACTGCTTTGGCCATCAGAGACAATCCTAATCACACTGGCTACGACAGCTCAGCGGAAGCAAATAGCCAAAAGTTAATGTTAAATTCATGGCGATGATAATACATAATAAAGTATGATAAGTGATTCTGCACAGTGTTCCCAAAAGCTTCAAGTCACCGTAGGATAAGGCCATCACATGTCAGTGATGAAACCCTACATGGTGACACAATTCATCGGTTGCTGCCCCAGACTTTCCCCTTTCAACTGTAGAGAGTATGGGCTGTTTGGAAACGCCTGAACCCACACTAAATTATTTCTTGTTTCTCCTACTCCTGGCATCATTCAGCATTTTGCACTTGTCTCTCTGGTGATTCATATTTACGCTTATTTAGAAGGTGAGGGTACCCATCTACTCAGAAGTCACTGATGTGTATGTTGTTTCCCCACCTCCAGCCCAAGCAATACTCCTCTTTTGTTTGTTGAAATGAGATTGAAGTATGTTTCTATATGGGAAGTTCACAGATTGACATCAGCCTGCCAACATATAGATCCCAGCTGAGAGTGAATGGTAAACATCTCACTCATGTGCATTGTATTAAAATGAGTGACCTTAATTTGCTGCCTCTGGTATAACAAAGTGAATCTGACTGAGGAGCACTGACTCAACAGTTTGGGATTCAGGGGTTTACACAACCTTACAGTGTTGATGGAACTGTAACCACTCGAGTGAGCTGACATCACCGTTACAGAATATGTCGCTAAGTGGATCAATCAGGGGAAAGCACCCGATTTTCCCGCGATATCATTTGAAGCAAATGTTACATTTCTTTAGCTGGGTCTTTAGTTAACCATATTACTGTGACAAATATTTCTTTGTCTAGCATAAGTAATTAGAATTTAATCACTTTAACTACATCTTAATTACCCCAAATGAATTGCAAGGACATTTAATAGCAAAGATTAAATTGCCTTAATGAATGATTTTTGCGACTACATCAATATTTTAATCGCGTTAGCCCTTTCCAGCGCCCCCCAAGCCCCCGCAGCGGCGCAGGCATCCCCCGGCCCCTGGGTGGCGCCCGCTCCTCGCCGCTGCCCAGCGCGGGCTGCGCACCGAACCGCGCCGAACCGCACCCGCGCTGCTCCGAACGGCGCCGAACCGCACCCGCACTGCTCCGAACCGCACTAGTCCGTACTGCGCCGAACCGCACCCGCGCTGCTCCGAACCGCACTAGTCCGTACTGCGCCGAACCGCACCCGCACTGCTCCGAACCGCGCTGCTCCGTACCGCGCCGAACCGCACCCGCGCTGCTCCGTACCGCACTGCTCCGCTCCGCGCCGAGCCGAGCCGCTCCGCCAGGAAACGCCGCCCGCTCCGCACCCTACACCGCGCAGCCGGGCAGCGCCGCCCGCTCCGCACCCCGCTCCGTGCCGCGCCGTCAGGGAGCGGCCGCTCCGCCCCGCCCCGCCCCCGGGGGCACCGGCAGCCCCGCCCCGCCCGCTCCTGCGCGGGTTTACCGGGCACATCGTGCTGCGGAAGCACATCGGAGCTGCCGGCTTGGCGCTGCGGTTCGCACCCGCACGCTGCCGCCTGCTTTGAACAGCGCGGTGGGAATGACTTTCCCCCGGGGGTCCAAGACGACCGGGTAAAGGGCTCGGCGTTATTCCAGGTTATTCCGCCCCTTTCTGCTGTCCCAGCCCGAGGCTCTGCTGCAAACGCCAAAAATGGAGTTTCTGAGAGGTGGAAGTGACGCAATCCATCGCAAAACCTTCACTGGGACATTAAGGGTCGTCAGATTTACTTAAAAACCCGGCTAGTTTCTCAGGCTCCTTTCCTAAGGACCTACCTACTCGTTCCCTCTTCCCCGTTCCAATTTTTAAGCCCTCATTCAATTCCGACAATATATCCAAAATAGCGAGATATGTCTCAAATGAACGAGAAATACGGCAGTGATGACATAAGGAAGTTTCTCCGTTTTGGAGGGCGTTACGGCAGCAGTGTGGCAACCTGCCTCTGCGGGAAGGGCTGCGGACCTGGGGAAATCCGCCTTCACTATTGCACCGCCTGTGGGTAACTGCTTACCGGCAGAGTTAGCGTGCACGTAGCGATGTATGCAGTATTGCTGTACCTTAAAAATATCCATACCCTTAGAGCGGGATCACTGCAGCGGCTTCTCCACCGAGGTCACTAAGGAAGAGCCCCCCCCCCCGCCATCTGATTTAATACTTTTAGCTATTTGAAGTAGCGGCATTTCTAATGGTCCACCACAAAGTGCTTGCACACACCAACGCCGACATTATGCAGCCCGCAGCATCTTGCGAGGCTGCTTGCACACCTGCGAAACAGCAATCCACCGCGTTTTAATTGCCATTTGAGCTGCACATAAAATGTTACCACCGAGACTTCCTATCTCCCTAAAACGGGAAAAAATCAAAACTACTGTTGAGCTAATAAATTGTCCCTATAAATTACTCTTCCAGCATCATAAAACTGACTTCCTCTTAAGCAAAATGGCTCAAGTAAGCTGCATTTCCGAAGAAAGTCAGTAAGCATTGGTCGCTTCTCTGTCGGTATATGATTTATCCAGATAGATTTATATTTTAAATGCAAATGAACTTTTATCGATTTGATCATGGAAGTACTCGACATGATGCCACGCTAGGTCCCTGATTGGTCCTCGAGAAAAACTCCCCTCGATGCCTGTACTCCTCAGGTTAAAGCCACCAGCACTTCAACAAAAGCCTTAGGTCTCTCTCGAAACGGACTTGTCCCTTGTGTGGAGATTATGGGGATCCTTCTGCTACACAGAAGACAGGTAAAGGCTGCCTGAGGCAAAGCACGAGCTTTGGTTTAGTGCCGGTACATGCCAACCCAGGCACTGTGCATTTCCAGATAATTTTGGCTCAATCTAACCATCACTTTCTGGCTGCGTGAAGGGCAGGTGGCACCCAGCAGCACCCAGCTGCAGTGCCCGGGCTCCTCACGGGTGGCACCTGGGGCAGGTCAGTCCTGGCGCCGCGCCCCTCTCCTCTGCTCCTGCTGCACCCCGACCCCTGCGGCTGGCGGGGCGCGGGGGAGGGCCACGCACGGTTACAGCGCTGCAGGGAACTCGCTGCCGCTCAGGCCACCCGAGGGAGGGAAGGCACGAATCCCCAAGTCAGGTGCCGCCGGGGCCGCGCAGCCCGGCCGGGAGCCGAGCCGCTCCCGCCGCCGCGGGCAGCCCGAGCAGCGGGGAGCCGGCCGAGCCCGGCCCGCCCCGCCGCAGCGCAGCCCCCATTGCCGCTGCCGTTATTCACGATCCGTGCGGCGCTGCTGCCCACCGGGGCCGGCAGCCGTGGGGCGGCTCGGCAGACCCCTGCAGCCGGGCTGCGGGCGGCCCCGGGCGGGCTCGCCCCGCACCGGGAGGGCGGGTTCCGCCGGGGGCTCGCCCGGGAGCGGGGCCGCGCCGTACCGGTGGTCGCTGTCCGCGGTGCTGAAGCTGCGCCGTCCGCGCTCGGCCCGAGAGAGCGCGGCAGCAGCGGACGGAGACCGCGAGGACACCGGCGCAGGGCACCCGGCAGGATGCTCCCCAGTCCGCAGCGCTCGGCAGAGCCGCCGATTCCCGGCCAGAGGGAGCTGCCGCCGCCTCTGCCCGGTGCAGGCTAGTTGCCCGGGCCGGCGGGGCCGTCTTCCGCCTGCCGGCGGTCAGTAGATGGCGCAGAGCCTCCGGGAACAGAGGGGTAACATGCGAGGGCTACGGGCGGCTCGGTGGCACTGGCCGATCGGCGAGGGCAGACGGGGCGGACCAGGCCGGCATCGTGTCCACAGCCCGGCCGTGTGGCCTCGGCGGTGCCCGCGGTTGAGAGCGGTCCCGTTTTGAGGCTATTCCATCCGAACGAGAGCGAGGGTGGGAGTGGGACATGATCACACACACCCCCCGGCGCCTCCCCGCCACGCGGCGGGTAATTAAAACAAACAAACAAATGAACAAACGAGCACGGGCCGAGCCGTGCTACCGGAGGCGGGGGCTCCGCGAGGCGGGCCCATCCCGCTGCGGAGGAACGCGGGTCGCCATTGCCCTGCCCCGCTCCTCTGCCTCCCGTTGGGCAAACATTAACGAAAGGCAAACGCGGCTGTGTGTGAGCGGCTGTAAATCAATCGCGCCGCAAGGACACGGCCGGCAAACAAGCGCGGTTCCCAGCGCCCGCCTCCCGACCGGGGCACGTTGTCTCGGCCCCAGCACCGCCTTGGCAGCTGCTGTCCGTGCCCGCGATGCGCGGAGCCAGGCCCACGCTCGTCCCCGCGGTGTCCGTACGGCCCGCAGGGTGGGAAAGGGCAGGGCCTCTCCCCCGGGCCCGCACCGTGCTCGGGGTGTCGGCGATGAAGGCCCCGGTCGATGCCCTCCGCCTCCGTGATGCAAATGCGTTTATGCAAAGTCCCCGCCGGGTAAATATTAAACAGGCCCTAATGAGGCAACCGGGGCCGGGGAGGCATCGACCTTCCCCGGCGCACGCTGGGGTGGCCAGTGGGGCGAGAGGTGTAAACGGCGTTCATTAGATATCATATTTAATGTGGAAAACGCTCTGATTACTGTATCGATTTCTTTACAGTTAATTTGGCTAGAATTTCTCGCGGTCTTCCCAAGGCTTCTGCTTAGCCGGGATTCACGTTGGAGGGAGAAAGAAAGGAAGAGTGGAGTGCGGAAGAGAGATTCAGCTGTGAAAAATAACCGTCAAGTCACAGGAAAACACCGAGAAGCTCTTGAGAGATGGGTCACCCGTCCCGTCTGAGCCCCGCGGGCGAGCGCGGTTCCCCCACGGCCGCCGCTCCCCTCTCCCGGCTCCCGCTGGCCCGCGATGGCTCAGCAAACCCGGCCGGGAATCGGCCGAGGCGGGGCCCCTTCGGGACGAGCTCGCTCACAGGGTGCACCTGGGCAAACCGGACCACTCCTGCAGTGGATTCAAAGGAGCCTCTGGGGTCCCTTGTATCCCCCTCGCCCGTTCCCGAAACGTTTCTTAGCCGCGTCTGTCCCTCGGGCGCTTCTCTCCCGCCCTGGCGGCGCAGCCTGTGCGGGGCCGGCAAGCGGCCTTCGCGCAGATGCGTTTCCAATAACAAACGGCTCGAAAGAGATTGGTTTTTGTTTTTTCTTTTTTTTTTTTTTTCCTGAAAAGGCAAGTATTTTCAAGTATTTTTTTTATCCTTTTTTATCCCTTCCTATTTTCCCCGCATTTACGAAAATAACCCGAAATAAATTCAGCCTTAAATCGCAGCAGGGTGCAGAAGGGCTGTGCATATTCTTTGAACCGTATTTATTTTGTCGGTTTCCCTTCACTGACCTTCCAAATATCAATGAAGGCCGGGAGAGAGGAGGAAGAATAACTAATGGAGAAATGGCCAAATAGATAAATATTCAGTGATGGAGGGGGAGCGAGAGAGCGACTGACAAAGGAAAAGAGAACAGAGGAGAAGGAAGATGGGATGAATAAGATGGAGGCTGGAAGAGGTCAGCTTTGCAATTAGCAGTTCTGCTTACATTTCAAGAGACAGCCCAGGAAGTGTCAAGACCTCAATCCTGCTTCCATGTAACTACCAATTTTTCCTCTATTTGTCGGAGCTTCTGTAATCTGGGAGGTAGGAATCCCCCAGGGATGGCTGGAAGGGGCAAATCCTGAAGATAAAGTGCTGGCAAAGACCACGAGGCCTAAAATAAGCAGGCTTCATCCCTCCGCCTGCAGGAAATCAGAAAGGGAAGCAATGAAGGCGGCAAGGGCTCCACTCCGGGTATTTATCTACCTGATAATTCTCTAAACGCCCGGGAGTGAGTTATAATTTGGACGTGAAATTTAATTTGCGTCGGCTGGAGTAATTTATGATATTTTGAATGGATGTTCATACATCAATATCAATCGGGGCAGATTCTTACCACTTAGTAAGATCATCGCACATTTAAAACCTGCACAAAATAAAATCGATAGTTTATGCATTTACAGCAGATTGCCGGCAGCCCAGGACGCGCAGCGCGGAGGGGCGCGCAGCCTGCGCGGGGCGGGGGACCCCGCGGGCCGCCCCCATTGGCTGGGACACAGCGCTATGCAAATGAGCACGTGCTGCCCGTGCCCAGGGTGGGCAGAGCCGGGCGAAGCCCCCGGCAGCGCGGGGGGAGCGCTGGGGACCCGCGGGTGCCCGGCCCGGCTGCAGGGGACGCGGGGACGCTCGGGTGCAGGCGGCCCTCTCCGACCCCCCGGCTGCGAGCCCAGTTTCGCCCCGGGGAGGCCGTTTCTGTGAGGTGCCAGCTTTCGGGTTTCATCGGAAAGGGAAGGCAGAATAATGAGGCTTTGTCTCTCTAACGGGATTACCAGGATCCGTTTATGCGAGGGCAGCGCTGAGGTGGCTGGAGGAAGGGGCGGTTTGGGGACAGAAGCGAACAATGGATCTCTCCGGACCCGGCAGCTGGGCAGAAAGCGGCCGCGCCGCGGGGCGCTGCCGGCTCCTCCTGGCCGGGCCTGCAGCCGGGCTGGCAGAGCTTCCCGGCCGGCAGCGCCAGGGAGGGGATGCCAGCAGACTCCGAAGCGAGGGGTTGTTTCCAGTATCGATCTATGCAAATGAGAGGAGATTCAGGTCGACCGAATTGTCGTAAAAATACGCTCCGAATCGAAGAAAGTTCGCCTTTGCAATCGTTACGGGGATACTGGAAACACAAACTCCATCCTCCTCTCATGAGTAGCGCCAGTAAGACGAGGGTTTTCTCCTGGTGGGGTGGTTGTAGAGGAAGGGAGGGCGGAAAGGGTATTTTCTGCGAGCTCAGACCTTTGAAACTGACTTCGCAGGAGAGCAACGTCCTCCCACCGGCGTGCACCGCAGGGCCAGCTGCAGCAGGAAGGGCGATCCTGCCACGGGCCCTTCCTAGCACTGCTCTAGGCTTCAGAAACGAGGAGGCTGGCTGAAACCAGACAAGGAGCACGACGGTGACCCAGCCGAGTCCCCGCACGGGCAGGACGCAGTTCGCAATTCCCGTCGTCGTGGTAGCCGAAAGCGCAGGATCATTTGTGCCTTTGAAAGGAGTAGATTTGGCCCTTCTCTTATTTTTGTCTCTGAAACGGATCAGTGACCCCGGCTCCAACTCGGATTGACTATCTCGCGTTCTCCAGGGACAAATTAATGGAGACCTATCACTTAATTAACAAACCCTCACTCACGGCATATTAAACCCGGGCTCTGCACTGGGAGGGCAGGCTGGCGGGTTTGGGAAGGAGGCAGAGTAGAACAGGTACCGAACGGGAGGGCAATCTCCGATTGCAGATACAACGGGAACCCCGACACGGACTGCCTCTCTCACGCATCCACGCGAAATCCAAACTCCACTGCCTGATGGTAATTACAACCAATTAAAGAAAAAAAATATAACGATTTAAGTCAACACCATTGCTCAGCCACCACTCACACGCCGGGCTCGTATCGTCTGTAGGAAAACCCTCTCCCAGCACACTGAACCCAACCCGAGCGCTACGCGGAGCTAAGACCGGCCCGAGCCCCGCCGGGCGCTGGGACCGGAGCCCGCCGCCCCCGGGGCCGCCGCCAACAGCACAAAGCAGGCGCACCAACTCCTCTCGGCGGTGCCTTCAGGGGATCCCCCGCACCCCGTTCGTGGGCCGTACCGGTCCTGCTCGGCCCAGCCCAGTCCAGGTGTCGGCAGCACCTCGTTACCGGGCACACTGGGCGCTGTCCCGCCGGCGACAGGCGAGCCTAGCGGGTTCGCCCCGCCCGGGATAACGGGGAAAGCCAGGGCGCCGCAGTGCGCAGCCCGAGCCCCGGCTGGGCTTTGTCTGGCAGCCGGGAGCACGGCGCGGAGGAACCGGACGGTGCCGGTGCGCGGAGCCGGGAGAAGGAGCGGGGAGAGGAGAGAAGCGGAGCGGTGGAGGGGGTCCGGGGCTACTCTTCGGGGACAGGCAGGGACCGGGGAGGCCTGCCCAGGCCCGGGGCCCCAGCCCCGCCGCCGCCGTGCCCCGACCGCCCCGCAGCGGGCTCACCTGCCAGCCGCAGAGCAGACATCCGCTGAAACTCCGGTTCCTGGAGCCACTTCCACATCCTGCGGAAGGTCTCCCGGCCGGATTTGAGCTTGCTCCAGGGCTTGGGGTTCCTCAGCAGGTCTGAGAGGGTCCCTTGAGAGCGACACAGCACCCTCTGGGCGAAGATAGCCTGGGGGATGCTGTACCGCTTGAGCTCGGTGGTGATCCTCTGAGCTACTTCTTTGGTATTGATTTCTTCCATTTGCCCTGAATTACTTCCACTGTTGACCTGCGAACCAGTTACAGAAGGGTTTTGCTCCCTGGCAGAGCCCAGGATCTGCCCGTGGCTCTGGGCATTCAAGTGGGCATGAGGGTGGTGTGGGATCCCGTTGATAGGCACCATGCCAGCGGAGGTGGGGGTGAGGTGTTGGTCGCCATGCCTGGCTAACATGGCAGGGTGGTGGGCTTCAAATCCGTTTGGGGTGAGCATTTTCTCGGCGGGCATGGTGGCACTGGGGTGAGCGTAGTGGGGCAGCCCTTGCTGGGAGTTGTGGATGCTCCCCAGGCCCGATCCAGACAACGGAGAGAGACTCTGCCCCATGCCGGTAACATCCTTATGGTAGGGGGTGTAGAGATTGTTCATAGACGCCAGACCCCTCTCGTCCCGCATGAGCGTGAAGCTGCCGCTCACGTTGCCCGGTATCCGCTGGTGGGGGTGGTGGTGGTGGTGATGGTGGTGGTGGTGGTGAGGGAACTTGTCCGAGACCGTCGAGATGGGAGGTAGAGGCTGCAGAGGGGTTAACGTGGTGTAGGTGCTGCTCATGCTCATGCCGGGGGGTGTCTCGCAGGCCATGGTCATGGTGGGGTGCAGGGGGCCCGTCAGCGCGTGGTCGGGAGGCCGGTGGTGGTGGTGGTAGTCGCCGCCGTCGAGGATGGACGCCATGCCCATGGAGCGCGGGTGGGCAGGCAGGTGGCTGCCGCGGTGGGCCACCGCGCTCCGGTGGTGCGGGCTGCCGCTCATCAGGTCGGCGGCGGCGGGCACCGGCTCATGGCTCACCCCGTGCAGATCGCCGATGTTCTCCATCGCCAGCTGCGCGTTCATCGTCGGCCGTGCAGGCGGCTGGACCGCACATCTATCTGGTGGGCGGCGGGGTGTCCCGGAGCTCTTCGCGGCGGCCGCGGGCCGGTTCCTCCCGCGGGCCGGCGGCGGCGGGCGGGCGCTGTGGGCTGGTGACGGCGGTGCTGCTGCCGAACCGGTGCCTTGTCCTTTTCTTTTGCTTTCTTTTTTTAATTTTTTGTGGTTGCAGTTTATTTATTTGGGATTTTTTCCTGCTGTTCAATGACACCGTCGGGCCGGTTCTATGGCCCCCGCTCCCTCAGGCCAGGCTCCGCAGCCGCGGCGGGTGTGTGGCCGCGTCCCTCGCCATCTCTAGCCATGGCTCTCTCTGCGCTCCGCCGTTTGGACGCGGCTCCGCTGCTGCAGCGGCGCGGCCGCTGTCCGGCGCATGCGCGCGGCGCCCCCGCCCGCCCCGCCCCCCGTGACGTCAGCGCCCCTATTAAGGAAGCGAGCCCGCGCGCCAGCGGGCAGAGCTGTCGATGTCGCGCAGCCCCGCGCTCCCCGGGTCCCAGCGCCCCCCGCCCCGCCGGGCACAAAGGGCCGCCCCCCCCCCCCCCGCCCCGCACACCGCCCTCCCCCGCGCGGGCAGCTCCGGGCGTTAGGGCCGCCCGCCCCGCCCCTTCGGTGACTCCGCGTTTTCCGTGAGCGCGGAGCCTCCTCTCCCTCACTTCACCGGCAGCTTCCGGGGGTGAGACCACCCTGCCCCGGGGCGCCCGCGGGCCGTGCCCGCTCTGTACCCCCGCACCCCTCGCCGTGTCCGCCCGCGGTGTCCCGCAGCCGCCGGACCACACACTCCCGGCGACCTGCGGATCGCTCCTCTGCGCTGCCGCGCCGGGAAACTTCCCGTTACGCGGCCGGGGGAGGGTCGCTGGGAACCCCGCTGCACCGCGGCCGAGGTCCAGCCGGGGGTCCCCTCTCCCACTCAGGTGTCGCCCCGCGCCCTTCCCCAGGCTCTTTTGTGTACCCTCCTCCCCGTAGCTGCGATCTCGATGGGTCCGAGTGGGTAATGCCATGAGGAACCTCCGCCGCCCGGGTACCCTGAGCGGCTCGGGGGCCGTGCCCGGCGGTGCAAGGAGAACATATGCCCGAAGCTCCCAGCAGCCGGGTATGCCGCTGGTTTTCTTTTTTTTTTTCCCCAAAAAAGAAAGAAAAAGAGGAGGAGGAGAAAGAAAAAGCGAGCCCACCCGCCAGCCCCGCTCGTTAGTTAAGGTGCCTTTATGCTGGAAGAAAGGGCAGATGTGCCTATTGTTCGCCCATTAACAATAACGAACCACGCCGGGCAGAGTGCAGCGTGTGCGAGGCGCCGAGCGGCAGGAGGGACGGGGCGGGTCGAGGCGCGCCGCGGGAGAGCCGCGGGGTCGCGGCCAGAAGGCACCGGACCGGCAGCGCACAAAGGCCGCCCCGCCACACGCACCGGCCGCCGCCGCTTCCCCTCGCTCTGCCGTCGGAGCCCGCGGCAGCTCTCGGACACCCCGCGGAGCCGCCTGCCCCCTCGCTCCGGCGAGGCGCGGGGCCAGCAAGCAGGTCCCCACCGTGCTGAGGGTCACACCAGGAGAGCCCCGTCTTGTCCATGGTGAGGGGGACAGGACTGGAGCACCCAGGAGTTATTTATCCCGGAGCTATTGCCCAAACGTAATTGCCAAGGCCTGCGGAGGTTTCCCGGAGAGCGAGGGGACTCGCTCCCGCACCGGTTCGGTGACGCAGTGAGACCCCTCGCCCCGCGCTTTGGGCCCCAAATATCCCCAACTCCGGCAGCAGCGGCCGAAAAGGGGGGCGCGGAGCGGCCCCGGCGAGAAGCCCCGCCGTCGGAACCAGGCCTGACCCCTGGCACAACGCCTGCGGGGACGAGGTGTGACTCCCCCAGGGGGTCTAGGCGAGGAGACCGGGCCCGGTACGTCGCGGTCCTCCGTGGGGTGCTCACGGGGAACCGTGCCCTGGCAGCCCAGCGCGGGGGCCGCTGCCGTGGCAGTGCGCACGGTCGGTGTGTGCGTGCGGTCGGTGAGCTAAAACAGCCCCCGACGCCTGGCAGGCTCGCAGGAAACTTAAAATGACAACTGTCTGCTAAGCGTGGTGCGTACACGGCCGTGGAAGCGAGTATCGTCAGGTATTTTTCCCCTATAAATTCGCATTTATTTATTCCTCCAATTAACACACGCACACACACACGCAGATTTGTAAGAATTTCTCGCCATTGCATCACGTCTCCGAAGACATCCCCTACTCACCTCCGCTCATTTTCTCTGGGTGCACGAAGCTACTTCATATTTTATTTCGCGCTGAAAAACACATAGAAACCCCGCACAGTTCCTACCTCTGCAGTCACTCACTGGTCCCTAAATGCTTCCACCTTTCTCTGAATTTTTGTAATGTTAATGTTAACAGTGTCTCCGTTTCTTATAGCGAGGGATAGATAAGGAAGGGTGTATCTGCGAAAGAAGAAAAAATAGACTCGAAATCTAATTAATAATCTCAGGAAATGTTTACGATAAAATAAACCAAAATTATCAAGCGCATTTCGAGGCCAAAGTGAACGGCTGTGATTGTTTCCCAGGCCAACATGAGGTGATGTCACAGATCTAATCGAAACGTTGTCGGTTTCTTCATTATCAATATACGTATACAATTTACAGTTTAATTAAAAATATTTAATCTCTACTCGTTCAGCGATTAGTTACCAAAGCAAACATCATAGTGAGTACAAGTTACTCCCTCGAGCTTGTAGAAAATTACAGCATCAAATTTTTCTTCAAGAAAGGAGCATAAAACCAAACGCCTAACAATTCGGAGAGCCCTGTGACACACCGGGCGCTGGCGGGGTTCAGCTTCTAAGCTTAGAAAAGAGCGGCCGTATATTCGCACCCACCTTCCCCTAATTCTACAAGCATCCTTTAAAAATAATTTTTCCCGTTACTTTTTGAAGGGATCCCTACGACGGAGCGGCCCTGGCGCGCAAAATCCGTGGGTACGGAGGACTGCGCAGCATCGGCGGTGCCGCGGTTCCCCGACGGCGCCCGGGTCCGGCTCGGCCGCAGGGTGTCCCGGGACCCCCCGATGGGCTCGCAGGAGCCCGGGGCTGGGAAGGCGAGGACGGCAACCCCCCTGCCGCCCCGGCTCCCGACCGTCGGGGTGTCCGGCCGTGGGCTCCCCCGGGCGCGGACCCGGCGCGGTTTCCCCCGCCCCGCCGGCAGAGGGGAGAGCGTCGGGAGAGATCATTTCGGTGCGCTAATCAATTACTGCTTGTGCAGTCAAGTACCATACATTTAACAGAATAATCGTTACCGCCCTTAAGTCTTTATTTGATCAGCAGATACTCGGAGCGGACTTAAAGCGCAACTTTGCTTGTTTGAATTGCGTTACGTGTGTGTGCTTTTTAAATCCGAGATAATGACACCGTGAAACGGCCGTAATCTCCCCCTGACGCCAGCAAACACCGCGCGGCCACCGCGGCCCGCCCGGACGTGGCGGCCCGGCCCGGGGCAGCGATCGCAACGCGCTGGCGTGGACCGGACAGAGGGGGGTTATATTTTTATTATTATTTCTCTTTCCAGAAAAATAAAGAAACAATCGCGTATGTGTGCGCTGCCGCCGCCCGCGCCCTCCCGTCCCTGCGCCGCTCTCCCGCGCCTCCTGCGCGGTGACAGCTTGCGGCACCCGGGTCCCCTCACGCGGGGGAGCGTGTCAAAGGTGACGCTCGAAGGCTCCCAAAGCCAACAGCTGCCGGGGGGGATTAACTTTTCCAGACTTTCGCCTGTCGAGCTTCTTGGAAACTTGCTTGGTGACAAAAACACATACATCTGTCGGGGGCAGGCAGAGAAAAGAGGGCTGCACGGCCGGGGCAGGCGGGGGAGGGCCCGGCTTTCAGGGGAAGCTGCGACGGGGCGGGGGCGGCGGGGGCTCGCTGCGGGTGCCCGCCCGGAGGGGTCCCGGCTCCCCCCGCAGCCCTCGGCCCCGCTCTTCTGTCCGAGGGGAGCCGCAGCCAGCGCGATGGCAGCAGTGCGGTGCCGGGCTTGCTCCCAGCCTGCCAGGCAGCCCCCTTGTCCCCTCAGGTCGCCCTCCGAAACCGGCATCTGCCCGGGCTGGGGGGCGCGGGGCACCGAGAGCCCCGCGGGCTGTGGGGTGCTGTCCCGGCCGAGCCGCCGCGATCCGACTTTGCACCCCCCGGAGCAAACCGCAGCGCTTGTTAATGAAGGAACTTATGGAAGATTGCAAAACACCGTAAATAATTTAGCATTGTATTTCAGGAAAAAAAATAGCTTTCTTAAATCATCCCCTCAATATAACTTGCAGACTTACAGTATGGCCCTGGTAAGCCTAAATTTTTAAAGTAGCAATATTCAAAGAGACAGAAATGTCTGTATTAATTATTTATCCACTGGTGCCTTCCTTCGTTTCTAACTTATTATTAATTAGGCGCCTCTAGTCTTTCGCAGAGAGCTCCACAGAGCCAGTTGCAGCTTTAAATATGAATTAAAAGCAAATCCAAGCTACTGTAATGCGAAAATTATTCCGTGTCTTCTATGGCAGAGATGAATAGCTGCGCAGATCAATACTGTGAAGCTATGCTCCAAACGACAGGGTTATTGATAGCTTATATTAATGATGTTAATGATGGAAAAAGGAAAACAAGAACCCGACCAACTTATAAACTTTTTATCTGCTGAAACCCCGCAATCAAGCCGACAGGAGCATGAATTAAGGGGGCTGGAGATAATAAGGACATTATTTATGAAACCGGATAAATTACTTTCGATAGTTTGATGCGTTTGAACTCTACACGGCCGCCTCCTCGGAGGCAACCTGGGACCAGCCGCCGCCGCCTCCCGCCGGGGCCGCCCCCGGGCCCCGGGGATGGATGCGTGACCGACGCGCAATCTACGCGCAACCCACGCGGTGACGGCCGTGGCGGTCTGCACCCCACTGCTTCCGATGCTGCGAGGGGGCCCTGGAAAACCCGCGGGAAAACACTCCGCGGGTGCGAAGGAGCCGGTTCTGGGGGCCTCACCATCAGCCCGGCCTGCGGAAACCTGTCCCGCGGCACGGACGGCCCCGCTGCTCTGCCGGGGCAGAGTTAAGGGGGACCGCAGAGGAGGAGCACAGCCCCGACCCGCGTTCCTCCTCCCCGGGGAGCGCACAGAGCCTGGAGCCACCGCCCACGGCGTACCCCGGACACGCGGGGACGGGCCGAGCCTTCCTGGCGCGGAGCCTCTGTTCGTGGGGCGGTACCCACCGTCGGGGCCCGGGCCGCGGCTGCCCCCGCTCTCCCCGGCAGAGGCACGGGGGTGCTCCTCGCCCCCACGGACACGCCGCGGTACCCCTGGAACGAAACCGATCCGTGCGCCCCGCACGGCCGCTGCCGCGGGGACGGCGAGCGCGTATATTCACACACACAGGCGAACATGGACGGCAGCACAATAGAGATCAATAGCACTTGGGTGAACGCGATCAATCTGGTTTATTATTTAGGGAAAGGTGCAATTAAAAATCCCCGCCGGTTGCTCGGAGGTGCTGTTGCCCGCGCCCCGGGAAAAGCACCTGCCCGAGCGGGCAGCACGTGGCCCTGAGTTATCAATTAGAGCAGGGACACATTTTAATCAGGCAGAGCTGCTCGCAGCGCCCCGGCTCTCGGAGCTGAGGTCTTCATTAGTTACACGTAGGAGCGAATACAGCCGCTCACTTTTCTTTTTTAACCTTTTTTTCCCCACTTCCCCGATCGCCAGACCGGGCGCTCCACGGCATGTTCCGCGCTGCAATTAATTCGTATTACACATTTCCCGTGCAGTGTTCTCCCGCGCCTGTCTTAACGCATTTTATAAAACTCTTTGTCTAGATGCCGTCTCAGATATGCACGGTCATGCTCATAGATAAAATTACTTCGCGCTTTAAAAAACTGCTCTACTTAAGCAGGATTTTGAAAAGATCATTCTGTAACTGTTATTTTTAAAAAACAGCTTCCGCCAGGATAAAGTCTCACTTGTTTCCAAAAACAATTCACAGCAGATAGTGTAGATAACACTTAATTTCTACAGAAATCAATGTGAAAATTAGATTTATTGGCTACTTACATTGTTAAAAATGACAAAACGCTGCCTTTTATTTTCATAAAAACGGAGAAGACCGAAAATCATTTAATAAAGAATCCACCTAGTTTAATTTCACTCTAGGTCTCTTGCATCGAAACCAATTGTTTGAACCTCTCCCTCATATACTTGCCTTGCAGTCTCGTATTAAAGACAAAACCAATATTCTCAGAGAGAGTTAAAACAGGAGCATTTGTTAGATGGCTGAAAAGGCTTTTGCGCCGTTAGCTGGAAGGGATCGTGTAAATGAAATAGGATCTACCGTTTCAAAACGTTCGGAATATCTTGTTAACCTCAAAGGTTTTTTTATATTTTTAAGCAAAATTACCTTTTAAAAAAATAAATATTTAGCGTATTGAAAAAAAAAAGGGGGGGGGGAAGCAGTAAGGGAGCGAGGGGACAGCCTGGCTTTCCAGCGCTCCGGAGCGGGCGGGCAGCAGGCGTGAGGCGGCCCAGGCGGTGCCGGGGCTGGCGAGGCCGTTTCGCCTCCCGGTACTTGGGTTTCGCTGCGGGGGAACGAAATCGGCGGTCAGGAGCGCCGGACACCCCCCTGCCCGCGGGCCGGCTCCCCACGCCGCGGCCCCGGGCCCGGCCCCGCGCTCCCCGGCAGCGCCGCTGCAAGCGGGGGGTGCGCGGCCCTCGCGTCCCCGGAGCCAGCACCCGGGTTTCGGCAGGGCAGCGCGGAGGGAGGCGGGCCCGGCCCGGCGGGGACCCTGGCGGCGGGCCCGGGCAGGAGGACAGGGGGCTGCGGCCGCGCAGGGCCCCGGGGCTCAGACAGCGCCCTCCGGGCCTCCCCGCTACGCAGCCGCGCTGCACGGCGCCTCTCCCCTCCGAACACCGCCGGGATTGGGGATTCGCGCCCCGATCGGGGAGAGCATCGATAAAATCCTCCGTATCAAATGAGCAATCATTTGTTGTGGTTACGTGTTGGGTAATGAAAGATGTTAGCAGGATCAATAAAAATGAAAACACTTTTACTTACATCTTGAATTACTGTTTTAAGGGGTGAACTGTGGTGATGCAACAAACCAGAGAAAGATCTACAACCATCAAATGTCTTCAAATGAAATAAAAACGAACGCGTGTCAGCCTGGGCTCACCCCCGCCCCCCCCGGCAAGCTCCCCCTGCCCCCGCACCCGCGGGAGGGCTGAGCGCGTCCCGGCCGGCCCGGGGCCGGCTCTGCTCGGCGGAGTCACCGCAGCGCTGCGGTTTATTACTATTTTGAAAGGAAAACTCTGCCATCTTCGGGGTGTCTAAAGGTCAAATAACAGGTCGTAGCCCGAGGCAAATGGGAATTTTAGAGAGACGAGGAGTCAGCCAGCTTCACAGCATCCTAAAAGCTTTCCCCCTTAGCTGTCGCTAAATAATAAAATATCTACATATCCCCATCATTTATCCTCGCGTACAGCGACACGGCAGACACACGCTCAGGCATCCGTGTGACCGGTCTCCACAGCGCAGGAACCGGCGGAGAAACCAGCCCGCAATCGATCCCCGCGATCCACAGTAGCTTTAGCACCGCTCTTTATCCGAACCCAAATGCAAGCGGGGCCCTTCCTAGCAGAAAATGATCGGGGTGGATTTCGGGGACATTCAGGGTGAATTTAGCGAGGAACAGACCCAAACATGGAGGCTGGCCGAGCTCCGGGACCGCTCTCGCCTCGAACGCGCCGGCGGGCTGCGGCCGCAGCCTGCGCCGAGCTGCGCGGCGGCGGAGCCGGGCGAGGGAGGTGGGCAGCGGCCGCGGCTCCGCGGGAGCCGGACGAGGCTCCCTCCCTCGCCTGCGCGCATCCCGCTCCGCATCCGGACGGGCCCCGCTCCGCGCCCCGCGGCCGCTGCGCGCCCCGCCCCGCCCCGCCCGGCCGGCCCTCCGCCCGCTCCGTGCCCCGCTGGGCACGCTTACCCCACCGTCCGCCGCACGCCGCCGGGACGGGCATCCGATGCGGGCTCGCCTCTCAAATTTGCCCCCTAGGAGGAGAAAAATGCAAATAAAAAAAAATCTATCTGCATAATTTCAAATGAGAACGAGAAGAAGAAAAAGAAGAAGAAAAAAATGCAACCGCCGCGGCTGCCACGCCAGTCCCATTAAAAAATAAAGCACCAAACCCTCACAAGGTGTAGGAGAGATCTTTTATTGCACCAACTTAAACGCAAGAATTTACAGCCGGAATTACATGTTCTTCATCAGCCCAACATGCACCAGAGGCAGAGGCACGGGCAGCAATTTGTGTATTCCCTGGGTCTGCAGGAGATGAGATGGTTTTGGTGGAGAAAGGTGGTGGGAGAGAGGACAGACCCTCTTTCCCCCCAAAGAGCCTCAGTCTGTGGCTTAGGTAAAAATAAAAATCGGAAAAAGAAGAAAAAAAACCACAACCAAAAATCTCTCCAGCGCCCCATTTTGCTGCATCTTTAAGTCCAGTCCAGGATCAATTTTCTCCCTTACATCCCCAGTCATAAACAAACAGCTTCCAGCTACATCTTTTAAAGGTTAAAAGGAACAAAAATAGAAATAATAATCAAGGGTTTTTTTCTTCTCCTCCTGCTTGTTGGACAGCGCATTTTGGTCAGTCTAGCCTTGCATTTAGGGATGCTACTTGCATTTGAATAGCTGCCTGGCTGGTTATGGATCGGGAGGCTATGAGAGGAATCAGTATGCAAATTGTTTCAGTTACAATCGAAGGGTTCGATCTGGAGAAGGTGCCTGAGCGGAAGTCGCTGTCAGCCAGCGGTGCATTAGGCTGCCATTGCCTCCGCCGTCTGGGCCTGCTCTCCCCTTCCCTCACCCTTTTTTATGCTTGTGTACAGGTTTCTCTGGCGGTAATTAAAACATACACACAAATCAGGAGCTGCTGCATATCACGTTGGTGCCTTTTGCAGGCTGCAGGCGTGGGGAAAGGGGAGTGGAGAGAATATATCGCCATGCTGCTGGCGTTATTATTATGCAGCAAGGGCGAGGCGATCAGTGAAATAAAACATTTATAAATGGTTTCGTGCTTACAGTAGGAGAGGTGGGCCGGGGGGGCTGCCCGGGCGCTGATCACACAGTGCAGGCTGCAAATCGATAACCCTTTCCTTGTAATCCAAGTAATTGTGGGAATCACGGCTCTCTGTTAAAGGGACAGCGGGCTGGGGGGGGGCACAGGGGCTGCGCTCGGCGGCCCAGCGGCACAGCCCCTGCGGGGCCCCCCCAGCCCTGTCTGGCAGGGAGCTGGCAGGGCTGCGGGCAGGAGGCAGGGGCAGGCTCCGGCCCCACCAAGAGCCATTTCCACAGCCCCCTTTGTGGCTGCGGTGAGGGCCCTACTGTCACCTGTGGCATTCCCCCACCCAGGGCAAGACATCTGCAGCACCCCAGCTTGAGGCATGAGGGTGGGGAGAGCAGCCCCTTGGGGTGCAGGCAGGGGAAGGGGCTGGGAACAGCGCAGCCTCCCCATCCAGGGTCCCTGTGGCTACCCCATGAGCCCACAGGGGCCCAGCAGCTCAGCCCAGCTCCCCGTCTTGCTTGGTGCTGGCACTGCCAGGAGCGGCCAGAGCACCTCACTGCTTTGCACTGGTCAGGACTCCACAAATTTAGCGATGCTTTGCTGCACAGCAGAGGGATGGGAAGGGCTGACAGGGCACTGGGGTCAGGTTGGTGAGGGCTGCCCCAAGCCCTGTCCCAGCCTGGCCCCGGGATGCCCTCAACGCAGGGGACACTGTGCCCTTCCCTGCCCGCTGCCCCATCTCCCCTGGCCGTGGGGCTGCACTGCCGGGCAGCCTCGGGGCAGCCGGCACGGGGCTCGCGGGCAGGAGCGCAGGGGGCTTGGGGCCCTGCTCCTGCCCTCTCCCTGCCGCTGACCATCTGTCATTCAATTAGGGCTGGGAGGCAGCTGAGGGGCTGGGGGGAGCGGGGCTGGGGGTCAGCGACCCCGCGCACAACGGCCTGCTGCCTCGCAGCCGAGAAGAAGTTCAAATGTTAAATGCTCTCCGGCCCCAGCTCATCCAGGGCACTCGCCTTTGGAGGCAGCGGAGGGGTGAAGGGCATCAGTCATCAGCACTTAGATTTCAGCTCCAAGGCTGACCCTGCCTTCTGTTGGGGGATTTCGGTCTGAAAAGCCTTAACCCTTCCAGAGCAGCCCACACCCTCCCTGGCCCCCACACGGGCAGCCCCATGCTGGTGCTGCCTGCCCAGGCTGCTCCCCACAGCTCCCCTGGCAGCCTGGGGCTGCCCCCTGGGCAGATGGGTTTTGGGGAGAGGAGGGATCCCCGCAGACCTGACCTGCAGCCCATCTCCCCCCGACCCTGCCAAAGGTGTGCGCGGGGGCAACCACTCTTGGTGCTGGGGGAGCCCGTGCTGTGGACCTGTGATGGGGACAGCACGCTTGCCTTGCCCACCCACGGCTGCATCTCCTGCGGGGTTCCCGACACCCCCTCCCCTTCCTCCAAACAGACCAGAACAAATTGATGAATTGAGCTTTCACTATGCTAATTGGACATTATAAATATTTAACTATCAACCCTAGCAGCCAGCCAGAGCGGGCTCCTCTCTCCTTCACATGCCACTTAATCTAAAGTAAACGTTTGCCCCAGAAGTGGCTGGGGCAACCTGAGCATCCCATTCCCTGCCCCATCCTCCCTCAGGGGAACCAGGTGGGTCCAAAAGGGGCATCTTGTAACATCAGACTCATTTCTGAGAGCCTCTCTGATGGTCTCCTCGGCTTGGCTGAGCTAAGAAGCTAAGCTGAGGCAGAGCATCAGCAGGGCTCTGGCTTAGAGGATGATAACACCACTCCCCGGGTCAGAGGGGATCTCTGGCCACATCAACCAACACCACAGCTGCTTTGCCTGGAAGAGATTCCACGTGTACTCAGAGAAGGAGAGATTCCTGACTTGAGATCAAGGCAATGAAGAATCAATGGGAACGGGCTCCTCTGCCTCATGCAAGCCCACAACATTTATCATTGCAGCAGGATGGGACCTAGCAAGAGAACCTCATGGCCTTCATTTCAAGGACAAATTATATACTCCTCATAACATCAGAATTTGATACATTTGATAGATTTTCTTGTTTGATACACTTACCATTTGCTGCTGAAGGGGAGTAGTTTCTCTTTCAATGTGGTGGCACATCACAAGCATTTGTTAATGACTGCAGAGTTTTCATTTATTTTCTGAAGGGTTTGAACAGCTGTTTGGTACCCTTGGCTGCAACAGTTATACAAGGTATTCACCTTAGAGGCTGTAGAAGCAAAAGAAAACATCACTCAGAGCAGTGCAGGGGTCTGCGTGGCTTCAAACAGCTCGTCCAGGGCTGGGTGTGTTTTTAAAGCATGTGTGTGGCAGCTGTGTCACTCACCCAAGCGGCAGGCTTGGGAGGCTGCCTTTCTGCTGATGAGCTCTGTTAATTTGTTAATGAGAAGCTTATGAGGGCTGTTACTGATTCTGACTTTGCCTCTCGGCTGCTGGGCAGCAGGTGAAGTTCTCCTCCGAGGAAGCAGACGGGTGCTCTGGTACCCGGGGTGGTGGGCACCGTGTGCCACCGCACAGCCAGGGCTCCCCGCCCTGTGTGGCAGCCCCTGCCCGGGAGCAGAGTGTGGTACAGTAAGGTGGAGGCTCATATCGTGCTAGATGTGTCAAGAAAGTATGGGAATAACTGTGAATTGTCACTACCTGAGCAGCACAGGGACCTGACACCAATACCTGCATTAAAATATAATACATGCAAGAACAGGAAATGATATCCTGGAATGATCCTGCGAATCTGGGTGACTTCCTTCCCACCTTCATGCCCCAATTATTTAGAAATGCCCTCCCTTGCCCAGGACAAGCCGGCAATAGCTTGGTAAGGTCCTGGGGAAGAAAGGAGCTCGCCTGGGAGCTGCCCAGGCTCAGGCTGCAAAAGGACAGTGGATGCTGCACCAGAGATGTGAGGCACCGGTTACTTTGCTATAGGGTTAGGTATTGGATTATCAGCAAAAGTTAATCCCAGTCACATGATAGATCTTAAATTTACTGTCATAAAATCTATCCTTATTTAATAGGCATAGAAATCAAATTCTTCTGTGGACTATGAAACAGGACTCTTTTGAAAATGTCTGTTTACCACGACAGACAACATATCGATCACCGGTTCTGAGACCTCGCAGGCAATTCGGAGATGTGTGTGAGCACGAGCTGGCAGCTAGCTTTGCTGTATTCTCTGTCCAAAATCAAACCCCACCAAGCGGCCACACACCCAGCTTTCCAAGCAGCTGGATTGTCATTTATTTACTTTGAAGACTACTGTTTTGTTAAAGGCAAATAACAAAGAAATCAGGTGGTACTGACCCGCCTTTAGTGATGCTGTTGTTTGCAGTGATGCTCCTCACACCACAGAAGCAAAGCTGCCTGCTCTGGATGCAGCTGACCTGGTATTTACCACTGTGATCAGCCTCGTCTATTTTGGCAGCAGGAAGGGGCTGATCTCACCCTGACTTGAGTCAGTATGAGTTGTTTCCCAGGTATTAGGGGCACTGGGCTGGGTGGAAGGTGGACTAGGTTGCTTTTTTGTTTTGCAAAGGCTACAAACACCACATTTCCCCGCCCCTCCACAATCAGTGACTGTTTCCATCCCCTAGTCTCCCATTTCTGCCATGGGACCCCTGGACAGGAGCTGTGGGATGTAGTTGAAAGGAAAAATCACAATGCTGATGCAGGGCATGCAGGAGCTCCAGCGGGTTACAGCACTGTCCCAGCACACGGGCTCCTCCAGTGGGGGACAAAGGGGACCTTGTCCTTCCTCTGTGCCACAGCAAGGTAGTTCAAGTAGTGAGGAAAAGCTGACCTGGGTAAGGACTGTCAGCTGCAGGTGGTTTGTGTGTTGCACCAGATCTCCTGATGGAGATGCTAAGCAGCTTCACCTGGTTTGCGACAGAGAATTTATAAATGTGTTTGTCCCAGTCTTCTCTTGGGTGCTCCATGAGCTGCCGTGGTCCCCTGGCTGAGCCCACTTTGTCCCTGCCAGCCAGGGGCACTGCTGTGACACTGTGCACCAAGGGGGCACCAGCAGGATCTCCCTCTAGCTTCAGAATTAGCACGGTCTTTAATTGGCACATATTTTAACGTGTGGGGATCCCATAAATCCTTTCACATCTGGGACTGCTTGTAATGGCCAGTGTCAGGAGTTTACGGAGGAGCTTTCCTAAGATCTAGTGCCCAGAATCAATAGCAGCTGCAATTCCAGGCAGAGGGATAGGCTGAATCCCAATTTGATTCTCAGGTGTTTTCAATTGTCTTGCCAGCAAAAAAATTACTGTTGTTAGGTGATTCTGCTGGTCTGCTTGTGCCTTTTGAAGTTGCCTTTATTTCTTTGAGCTCAGATTCCTTGAGATCCTCTTGCTGCTCCGTCCCCAAGCCCGTATGTATCTAATAAAGCTGACAGCTTCCCAGCAGATGTCTCCATCTTCTCCATTTTCTCCTTTATTGAGGAGACACACTTGACTGGAGAGCACATCTTAGTGGCTGGGGCCAACACAGGCTCTTCAGAGAGCTCCTCCAGGCCCAAGTCGTCTGCTCCGGCTGTGGAGGAGCAAGCGGACATTGCCCGGCAAGGAGGGGTTTGAAGCGCAGCAGCCAAACCACAGGCAAGCCGGGGCCAGGCTCCCTTGGCCGTCCCAGGTTACTCTGAAGTGCCCACATCTGAACTCCTTGTGAGTGGAAGAAAGGAACATGGAGGTGATGGGCAGCATCTGTAATAGGAAATTGCTGTCTGCAGATGTGCGTGTGAAGGAAAGCCTGTGTCAGACAAGGGTATCAAGGGATAAATTCCAAAAGTGAGTGAATCCATCTGAGTGTAAGACACAGGCTGTGCATCTCCCTCAAGAAGGAGCTGAACAGCTCCAAGGACATCAATCCACGCTATGAATGGCGCGGTTTCCCCGGCACTGTCCATGCTTACTCAGTAGGAGAGAAGGTAAAAGGCAAACAAACAGACGTTTGGCTCATCTTGGACTGGGTGTTGAATCCTTAGTCCCTTTGCACATAGGCAGAGCTGTGCTGGGAGTTTTGCTTGAGTAAGGAGCTCAATCACATTCCTCTTTTGAAAGAGCAATACGACAGTGACCGAGCTGAAATACTTCTGGGAAACGCAGCCTTCTCTCCCGGCTTGCGCTGCGGGTGGGTGCTGTGCACTGGGAGATGCTCCAGCTCTGTTGGAGCAAAGCTTTGCCCACTGAATAAAATGGAAAGCAGCTTGTTACTGAGTATGGAATTTTCTCCTGCCTTTGCTCTGAATGAATGGAAATCTGATTGCTCCTTCTAATCTTCCCCTGTACACCTGGTGTTGCAGGGACCAGTGACAACCTGGCCCTGATAAAGACTTCAAGAGTGGACCTATTATCTATATCCCAGAAACACTCCGGTCATGTGGGAATAGTTAAAGGTAAGAAAATATATAACAGGTCATCTGTCTTTCAGCTGTAGTCAGCTCGGAGGTGGAAGCAGATTGACACAGCTGGGCGCAGCTGTCACGCTGGGCCCGCGAATGGCGGCCTGCGGGGCGGCAGCAGGCGCAGAGCGCAGCCCGTGCGCCCCCTTGGAAGCCGTCTGTCCGCGGGGGTGGCCACCAGCTTCGCAGCGCCCCGACAAGCCACTGAGGCTGCTTTCTGCTGAGCCTGCTCTGCCGAGTCAGCGAGACCTCAGACCAGGTTTGGTTTGCCTGTCCTGTAGGTACATGGGGTGATGGGACCTTTTGTTAATCCAGCAGCCTCTGGCACTGCACTGGGGCCAGTGTGTCCATGGAATCGGGCTCTCGAGTGTGTCCGGCACCACAGAGCCTCCCTGGCACCGCAGAGCCTCCCTGGCACCCTGCCCCGATGCTGCAGAAACCATTGCACCGGGAAGCAGCTGGATGCCTGGGAGGTGCAAGGCTTCATCTGTGCAGGGTTCTCTAGGTGTCTGTTCATACATGGTATCACCGTGGGCAGGGTGTAACCCCTGGCCTCCAGTGCAGACAGTGGCATGAAAACAATTAATCTTCCAGCAAGCAGCGAATGGAAACGCTAGTGCCTTGACCCCTAACACAGGTGAGCCTCCCTGCCCCATGCAAAGCGCAGGGAGCTTTTGCAGACTTGTGTGTCTGGCAGGGAAGGCTGGAGAAATGGACATAAGGAAGCAGAGAAGCATCACGTACGTCTCAGGCAAACGCTGGGCAGGAGCCCACGGGTGGCCAGCGAGCCCTGCGTGGTGCGGGCTGGCCCGGGGCTGCGAGACGCAGGCAGCAAACGGCCCTCGCTCCCATTCCTGCGGCTGAAAGGGCAGCACAGCACAGCTGTTTGCTCCTGGCGGGTACACTGGAAGCCTTCTAACAAATACCCCAGCTTCACCTATTTCTTATCCCAGGGGGAATCAGCCATCTGCAGTTTTGCGAGCTGTGCTGGACAGGAAGGAATAGTTCATTAGCAATTTATAGGTTTGGTTTGCCTCCTAAGATGGATCCTCCCAGCAGCAGGGATGTGTCATTTCCCCGTTGAGATGCTCCTGCTTTCACAGCAGTGACTCCCAAGCAACCGCTCTCGGTTTGAGCTGGAGTTACAGGGTATGCAAATGATGTAAATAAGCTGCCGGAGCAGGGTCACGGAGCTGTTTTGTTAGGTTCTGCCCTGTCAGTCCTATTTCATGGATTCCGACAGAAGATTAACATGTTTGCATATGTAAATGTGTAAAGAGAGCATCAGCTGAGGGAATACATTAAACTCAGTCATCCTTTCAAGTTGATTTAATCTGACAGCACCTCCATTAAAAAAATAAAAAGCATCAGTTTTCCCTTTGTGACTTGATGTACAGTAATTAGCTTGTTAGAGCAGGAAACACCTCCTTTCATAATTGATTTTGCACCCCTTTTACTTGGATATCTCTGACAAGCTGTTTCTCGTTCCCCAAGGACACCATCAGCACTTCCCATGTGTTTGGAATTTCATGAATGTGAATAATGAATATGATTTATCCCTCCCACACTCCCATGCACTGATAATATATGGAGCCAATTTGTGAACTGGACCTTGCATCAGAAAGATCGGTGTCAAAGTATTAATAGTGTAGTGACCAACTGTGCACAGGAATTAGGGCAAAGCTGAACTGTGATTTTCTGGGCGTTAGCGGGATGGGAACAGGTTGCACCGTGTGTTTGTCCACCGGGGAGGAAAAAAACGGATGAGGATTTTCTGAATGGTCCTGTGTATCTAAGTTAGCATGCCAAATTGGTTGCTTATTACAGCTGGCACAGTGCCTTAGTGGGCTAATGTGTTAATAATGTGTAATGTTTCTCCCAGGCAATGGCACCACTCTTCATTAGCGCTTCTCAAGCCCTGTCACTGTTGCTTAGCTCGACATTTTGTTTCTGATGTTTGAGTGAGGGTATTTGAAATCAGGATTTCAGATCTGCTAATACATGTCACACACTCTTTAAAAATGGATTTTAAAAGGGCCTTGATAATTTTATGGCTACTAATAACATTTGTAGCTATGTGAGCTAAGCTAATGATAAGAGTAATCAAATTTCATGTTTCACAGCATAAAATGAGCGACTGTAGGGGTCAGGAAGGTATTCGCTCCCTGCCCTCCTCCCATGGGAACCGCCGTCCTTTCCAGTTGGTTCAGCAGATGAGCGGTGTTTGGGATGTGAAACAGCACAGCGCTGCAGGGAACTCCAGAGTCTCGTGTTCTGCAGGGCAAGGATCTTATTTATAAGCATAGGAATTCTGGCTGCAGTTGGCAAATGGAGTGAAACATTTGAACAATGCATTTGTTTCACATCAGTTACCTCCTGTGCCAGCATCGAATGCATGGGGCTGATTCTCCCCATTTTGTGGCTGTTTGCTCCAGCCCCCTGACCTCAGACATATTTCTGGGCGGCACCAGCACAGCCACGTAACTCACATCCTCGTTTTTCTATCCGCGAAGGCGCTCGCTTAGCCTTTCCTCACGTGTCTGTGTTTTCACTCACTGTAGTCGCAAGCCTGTTCCGAGCATTTCTTTAACACAGAGTAACTGCAAGAGGTGGCTGACGGAGCCCGGAGCCACAGGCAGACCCTCTCCTGCTCTGTGGGGCCACAGCCGGAGAGGCGCCGGTGCTGTGGCCGTTGGGAGCGAGGCCTCTGGGTTGCCCACAGATGGGTGCAGGCAGGGCCAGGGTGCTGTGCCCGCTCCGGCACGGCGGTGGGTGCCACCAACACCCCCCAGGGAGCAGCACGGCCAGAGCCGGGAGATGTGGCAAGGCAGCAACCCATTTAACTGAGGTCTGCTTTCGATAAAGACTTTCAGTCCCGTGTTTTGCCCTGTTGTGCCTAGAGCATTTTCTAGCACCCATACTTTTAGCGCGATGTGTTTTCTAAAGCCTTTTAATGCATTGTATCAGTGATGTACTGATGAGTCTAAAAGGACCCACTTAACACAATGTGTAATAAACTAGAAAGGAGATGTGTTGGGTAAAAACCCCCAGCAGAGACAGTCAAAATCTCCCTGCATTTTTTAAAGAGGGAAGTAACTTCCATTTTTTTAAAAAAGGTATTTTCTAGAAAATATCTTATTTTTTCTTCTAAAGGGAAACATTAATGTAAATGTATAAATAATACAAAAAGTTTCTTTGTTCAGCTACATTTAATCTGAGATATTTTGATTCCTGACATCAATTCTGTTTGGCATTATCTCATGAGAATGCAATAGGAGTTAAAGCGCACCTGAGCCAGTTTTGGTTTCAAAGCAGCTCCACGTAACCCGCCGTGGTTTGTCTGGGGGTGGTGTCTCGGGCAGGCCCGGCAGCAGGAGGGTGCTGGGGAGCGGCGCAGAGCCGGGAGCAGCCCCGGGCAGACGGTGGTGCGGGCTCTGCAGGGCGGCCCAGGGCAGCTGCCTTGCTCACCTGAGCAAAGAACATGCAAGTTCTCAGCGGCCAGAAACACAGCCTTAAAATTCTGTGTGTCTGGGAGATGCGGGTGGTGGGCGATGCCAGGAGATGTGGGTGATGCCCAGAGATGTGGGCGATGCCCAGAGACGTGGGCGATGCCAGGAGATGTGGGCAACGCCGGGAGATATGGGCAACGCCAGGAGATGTGGGCAATGCCAGGAGATGTGGGCAATGCCCGGAGATGTGGGCAACACCAGGAGATGTGGGCAATGCCCGGAGATGTGGGCAATGCCAGCAGATGTGGGCAATGGCAGCAGATGTGGGTGATGCCTGGAGATGCGAGCAATGCCAGCAGATGTGGGCAATGCCAGCAGATGTGGGCAATGCCAGGAGATGTGGGCAACGCCAGGGTAGAGCTGGCCTGGCTGATTCAGCCCCAGGGCTGGGGCTGGGGCTGCTGAGGGTGCTGATGCTCAGCTGAGCAGCTTTGGGCACTGCCAGGAGCGCTTTGCTGGGGCTCGGGGCGGGCTGCTGCGAGGAGGGGGCTGCTGGTACGGCAGGGAACATAATGGGAAAGGCTGGAGTTAAAGACCCTTTAATTGAGGCCTTCAGAACAGTAAGTGTAACACCACACCGCTCTGTTTAGAGGATTTTGCGTATCTCTACCATCAAGGCTACATTTGTCTGTAGGATTAATCACTTTTTGATCCAGAGGGTTTAAGACAGACAGCTTACTAGGAATGTGCTGCATGGCTCTCCCAGGCTGGCAATTAGCTTTGTTTCTTCATATTGTCTTGTTTATCGTGCCTTTCTCCATCTCTTTTCCTTTTGTTTTTTTCTGACCAGTATGTTAATGCACTAATTTGTTTTTAATCCATTTTTAACTGTGCTTTTAGGACACTTTTTAACAGAGGATTTTTAGTAAAAGCTCTATGTTGAACACAGAAAACGAAGAACTCCTGCTGCTGAGCACTAGACAGGTTTGTATATGGATGGTGCTGTGAAGTACTCCTTGGAGAAACCCAAACACATCATTTTCCTCTATTTTAGGGCTTTATTTCTGGACTTGCTGAGGTTCCCCTACTTGCCAGAGGGTCACCAAGAACCTGAATTATACCCATTGCCATTTAACCAAAATGCAAACAGGTTTCTTTGGGATGTTATTTGTACCTCACATGTAAGAAAAATACGTCCGTGGACTGCGTGTGCATGTCCACTCAGCTCCTTCAGGCGCCAAGAAGCGGTCTCCCGCTCCCAACAGGCTGCTTTCTCCTGCGCGTTACTGGCTCTGAATGGCAGAAGCAGCTCCTGCCCCTGTGCCCCACCACGCAGCCTTTCCTCCCACACTCCTCGTCCTTTTTGGCTAGCACAGAGCTCGTGGTGTCTTCACCTTCTCATGTGCACTGGCTGAATGTAGGGGACAAGCAGGAAACTGTCCCCGAGCTCTAGACCAGAACCGTCCCTGGAGGCCGTGGCCGGGAGGGGTCCCTGTGCAGCTCTCGCGTGGGATTGCACACGTATGGGATCGCACACGTATGGGGTCGCACACGTATGGGACCCGCGATCTGCCAGCAGACAACACCACACTTGGCAGAGCACGCCCAGACCCGGCAGCTCGCTTTGTGGCCGCAACCAACCCAAACGCACCTGAACGCGACCTACGGGCTCAGAGATTTTGTGTTTCCAGACATGGCCTTGCCCTCAACCTTCTGGGTGACCCTGGTCAAGCAAGTTCACCGCTCTGCATCCGCTTCTCGCTGGCTAACCCGTGGCAGTGATGCTGACCACCTTCATACCGTGTTTTGCTATGCCCTGAGGACAAGCAATCTGAGGACTGAGTACTGCTGTGTAGAACAGCACATGGATGGCGTAACTATGATGTACTGAGCCAAACCTTATGGGAACACATGGGAGCTTTGCATTGACTTTGATGAGTTTTGGATCAAATGCTAAAAGCTGTAGAATGCTTTTGGCCCTCTGACATCCCCGGTGAGAAGTTACTGGCACAGTCGGTGCGGGATGCAGCACAAGCCATGCTTTTCTGTCACAGGCACTCTGTCTTCCTTTTTCTTGGCTCTTCTTTTAATAAATGTAACCTTTTCTCCTATGGCTCGGGCATTGTGTTGAACCACCCCGACAAATGTTCTCAGGTTTTTAAAATATTCGGTATTAAAGAGATCAGGCCAGATGTGTTCTGCTGCCTTCATCACTCTAGGTTGTGTACTCTGTGTTGAGATGATGATTGTCATCACCCGGCGAAAGGCAGCTGATGGAAGACCCTCTCTCCCTCTGATGAGCTATCCATCCGCCCATGCCCGCTGCAGAGTGCACAGGTTTTGTTTTTGAGTGATATATTGCTGTGTCAAAGTGGCTTATGTGCTGCTTAAAGTTACGCTGGTGAATGACAGAGCGTGTGTATTAACAACCTCATGGCACCGGGAGCTGTATTTTCTCGCAGCGCCAGTGCGCTGTGCTCACACCTGTGCGCTCACACCTGTGTGCTCACACTTGCGTGCTCACCCTGCACGCCTGTGAAGGGCTGTGAGTGGACACCAACCGGTCCAAGTCCTTCTAGAAGACACGACTGTTCTTTCTGCCCACCTGATTCTGCTGATGAGGGAAACTGCTCTACATAACAGCTGTTGAGATGTTTTAGGTTTGGATGTATTTGCCTATTTGCCCTAAAACCTCTTCTGTTCTCAAATAGCACGTAGCTTTTGTTTTCACGCTTCTCCCCTTTTAACTCCACTTTATTCCTTTTTTTCCCCCCAATCCTCTGCAAGGCTCAGCAACAACAGCTGAGAAGGGATGGAATAAAGGGAAGCTGTAACGCTTCCATGTTGGTTCTATCGCCTGTCTCCCAAACCTTCTCCAAAGGAAGTGCTTGATGAACAAAACACATCAAAAACACCGCTGTGCCCTGAACAATATTTTGAATGGAAAATTCAGCTCTCAAAGCCTTCCACACCTTTCCAGTCCACCTGGTGAATTCCAGCATTGCTGAGCACAGCCCGTAACACAAGAGCTTCCCAAACAACCGAGAATAATAAAACACTCAAGACACAGATGTTTTCTCCATGTAGTAACACAATCAAACACTCAACCAAAAATACCGGAATGAAAAGTCCAGGTCACAAAATGGAGCATTGCAGCCAGCAAAAATAATTTTCTGACCTTCTGGATTTCCTCTGTTAGAGGACGTGTGCAGTGAGCAAAGCCCATTTCTTACAACAAAGAAACTCAGCAATCTATGAGGCTGTGTCACCTTGCTGGCAGAAACACTGAGCGGCAATAGTGCTGAAAGTCAACACTAATAGCTGACACCAAATTAAACTGCCAGAGTTGGTGTGATGTAGTTCTGTCACCCTTTGACACATTTGATGTGAATTCAGAGGCTTCTGCTGTAAACTCATCAGCAGAGCTCATGACGCATCATCTTTACATATCTGTCCATCCACATTTGTCAGCAGCCTGCGCGGCTCAAATGACTCCGGCGATCGGGATATAGATTGCTTTACCTTCACGTATAGTAAATAGAGTGTTTTAACACTTGTGGTACCCTCAGCTCTCGCTTTCAGCTGACAAAGTCTCGTTAGCTGCACTTCAGCCTCTCTGCATCCATGCTGGATGCCGTGATTGATGAGGGCTGATGATGGCGCTGGGGTGGCCCGTCCCTTCGTAACCTGTGGCTCAAATCATCTCCCGTTTGCCCATGCAGAAGAGCAGCAGGCGCGCTCCTGAGCGTCTTCATGAAGTGCCTGATTGAAAGGCCACAGCCAATTAGGCTGAGCTGAAACGGACACTTGCAGGACGCCTTTGCCTCTCGGTTCCCCCGCGGTGCCTGCGGAGAGCAGGCTCTGAACCCCCAGGAGCGGGGCTTGGTGCGCCAGCCAGGGAGCGGGGGCTGCACCCCTGCTCTAGGAACAGCTCCAGCAAGCGCCGGGCCGGGTCCCGACACAACAAGCGGTGCTCGCAAGTGGAATTGTTCACTAGTGACAAATATATAATCTCCCCTCGAAATAACACGGCATTTCAAAACACAAACAGGTCCCTCAGCCTTTCCTCCCTAAGCAAGCCAGCAGCGATTGCTAATAGTTATTTTTCTCTCTAAACCGGTTAGCATTATCGTAGATTCAGATTGATGCCTTTTGGTTATTAGCTCCTAATGCTCCTCTTAGTTCTGGACTTGGTGCGGTAATGAAGCAGGTCCCCTGGGATGACAGTGCATCCCTGCTGGGAACGTGTGGTGCTGGAGCTGCTGCGATCCTCCCAGCGACCGGAGAGACGTTCCACACATCTGCACCGCGCCTGTGCCTCCCTGTGCACCAGAAAGGAAAAGGGCTTACAGTTTATGTCTCCATGGTATTTAGAATGCTCGCTAGCTTCAATAGCATCTTATTTACCAGATACTGCCCTCAAATATTTAATATCTTGAGTATCTTTTTTCCACTGACTAGCTTTGCTATCAAATGGCTATGGAGAGAATGCTGCATTTAGACACACAGGAGGAACGAGCAGAGCCAAAACCATAAATCAACCTTTTTCCTTTCATGGGTCTGAGTCCTACAAGTCTACTCTAACACATGATTTAAAATAAGACCCTCATAAGGTAGTACGCATCAGATTGTATTTATTCAAGTGTGAGCTACAGCAGAATAAGGATAGAAACATGATGTCTGACAGGAAAAGCCACTCCATTTTAACCCATAGCTTCTGTTTGTATAATACTGGTATAAAAACATTGCACAGTGTCACATATTCCAGTAATCCTTCCCATCACCAGAATTATCTACCTTTGTCCAGGCAGGGGGTGGGGGAGAGCAGTTCAGAATGAACCAGACAACACGTTTTTCCTATAAAGTATTAATGTATGTCAAGAATAAAACTTTCAGACAAAAAGCAAGGGAAAAAAGTTTGCTGATGCTTTTAATATTCGCTCTTAAAAATTCTAAACTTGAAAACTTTGAAAAAAAATTGGAAAAAAAAGCTAAAAGCTTTAGAAATACTTCCCAGCAACTCCACTTGCCGCTGTGTGACCCGCTCTGCGTGGAGCCGCCGCACGTGTCACTGTCTGCGAAGGGAGCAGCGGGGGCTCAGAGCCAGCACCCAGGTTAACCTGACATCCTAAACGTTATACTCCGGTCCACTAGAGATGCCTTTCCTCGTTGTAATTCGTTTCGAGGTCTGCAGGAACAGGGTTCGCCATTAAGACCCAAGCCGGAGCAGCTCTGTCTGTCCAGCCGGTGCTGGGGGCTCCATGGCGCTGCGGGAGGGACCCCGGGGGCCGAATGGCTGCAGCTGGGACCCCCACCCCGAGCTGCCTCTGGGGCGTCTGAGCATCGCTCCATGCACAGAGGGGGTTGTAATGGAAACGCTCCTGGACATCTCTGTAATTACTGCACAGAGGCCTCTGGCATGCAAACAGTATTAGGGTACATCCTGTGCCTGACTTGTTCTGTCTGTGTGGCAAAGCTCCTGAGGACAGGAAACCATAGCTTCTCCTGGCACTTTTTAGAATGCTGGCTACTCTCTCAGCAGTTCACAGTTCCTTACCAACAGCAGTAGCAATTGGGCTAGTTTGATGCTTATTTTGATTTCCAGAATTCCTGTTAATAGACTGTAAAGTCAAGACGCCCAGCACAAGGTTCTCGATGGACTAGAGCTCCTTCTGCCGTGTCCCAAGGAGTGGAAACGTCCCTGCATCTACAGGAGCTATTTTAAAATGTGCCTGACGTTGGCTTTTATGTCATGTCATCACCGGGACCAGGGCTGTTTGTCCTTCCTTGCCCCCGCCTGGTTGGCGCAGGGAAAGATAATTCCCCATCTGCAGAAAGGCTGTTCCACCCTCCTGTATTTGGCACTTTCCAAAGTAATGAACAATATAGGTCTTATAAGTACATTTTATGGCACTCTTGGTCAGGTGAAGGTCTAAATTAGACAAGTTAAAATGGCTCATGAGATGCGAGGCAGCCATCTCTGATATTATTTGGACTATGGCCAGTACACCACAGCATTCCTGCAACTGCACTACTTGTATGAGGATCAATTACCTGGAGATAACACTACATGACAAGCCAAAACAGAGCAACTAAGCGGCGGTCCCCTGGCTGCCCACGCTGGAACGGTCAGTGCGGTAAAGGGTGCAACCTGTGTAAAGCTGGTGGTGGCGAGCAGGGCAGCGATGGGGTTTCCCACATTGCCTACAGCTCTCAGCCCAGTGCTTCATCCTGCATTTCCTTCTCCTCGGACGCGGCCTCCAACCCAAACCACGTTAGCCCAGCAACACGTCGCATTGCTGGGGTCGCACCGACCCCCGCGGTGACCGAATTCACCCTGGCGCCCAGCCGGGAGCAGTTGGGCTGTGTGTGTGACAGATGGAGGGCTTCGCAGCCCCGGCAGAAATACATTAAACAAAGTTATTTAAATAAGTTCTCGGGATAATTAGATATCGTAGCACCCTCTTCTGGCTCCCTGCACGCCCTGGGCTGTGACTGTCTCCCCGCTTTGACACCATTTGGCTCACATGGGTTTGCTGGTTACGGTTTTGGAGCCGCATCGGTCCTATCCTCTCCCACTCCCTACAACCTCGTGGCCTTCCAGGAGAACCGCTACTCAGACTCATATTTCCCCCACCGAGTCCCTTCACAATTAACCTTCTTGTGCAACCTTTTTTGAGCAACACCCCGTTTCTTATATTTTTCAGTTGGAGATCGTGGCAAAAAGCCCGACTTGGCACATTTCTCCGGTTCTGACCGTGCTGCTGCAGAGAGGGTTCCCACAAAGCCATGGGATCAGAGGGACGAGGGGCTGCACAGCTCGAGGACACGGCGGCCTCGGGGAGCAGCAGCGTGGGGGGTCCCCATTCCCCCCACCCCCACCCGGGGCGGCCGGGGCCTTTGCACAGGTTTCGGGGGTGCTGCTTCCCCCCAGTGTCCTTATTGTGAATCCAGAAACGGGCAATTACAACTCGTAATGCGGGTTTGCAGAATTGCCTCTAAGAGCTAATTAACTGTGAGGGCTAATATTTCTGTTTTAGGGTCCACAAATGTCATTATACCATTATAAAATAAACTCTTGAAAAATAATTCACTTTAAAAATAATACATTGCTTTCCTTTTATCCAGTAGGTTAAAGTACCTTGTTCCTTGGTACCAGCTTTAAATTTTTCATGTCAGGGTGAAAAGCAATTTTTTAATTATAATTTTAATGCATCTGACCATATTTTGTAATGATACATTTTGAACCCAACTTGTAAAGATGTCAGAAGAAAATATGACTGTTCCATAGAAATATCAGAACCATAAGAACACAGCTGAATTAACATAGTGCTTTTAACTGTGATGTTACGTCTGTCATTAGCACTGCATATTTGATATGTTATTAGTAAAGTTTCAAATTCACTATTTTCAACGCTTGCAAAACCTGCAAAACCACCAGGTACCAGGGGACGGCTCCTCCGAAGCAGCCCTGGTGCCAAGAACCAGCTCCAAATCCATTTTAACTCGTTTCCCTTGCTTTCTCCCTCCACACGACAGAGCCGCCCTCCCTGCCCTGCACCATCCCGTGCCCTTCGCTTTGTTCCCCTGGGGGGCACAGGGCAGGTCGGACACTGCAAGTGGAACGGGGGTTATCTTCGCTCTGCAGGCTGGCCCAGGGGTGCCCTTGCACGGGTGCACTGTGTTATGTTTTTCCATTTTGGCCGCCTGGTTTAAGCTATGTGGCTTAAAAACCCCTTAAATCACAGATAGCCATAGATCAGGGGTAGGAGCACCCTGCTGTGCCAGCAAGAGGAGATGGCTGTGAGCGTACCAAGGGGACACCCATGCAATGCTCGAGAAAAATCTCTTCCTAGCAGGGAGACGGTGTGAAGCTGCGAATGCAAGTCCAGCTTCATCGCTCTCCTGGGTACCCTCAGTGGGAAACACCGCGGAGCTTGGCGGTCCCATGGGAGATCGAGCGCTTCTCGGAGAGCCAGCGAGGAGCAGGATGGAGCACGATGAGCTTTTGATCAGCACAAGCCAGAGATTACCTGTAGTTTCTTTAGCTACGAGGACTGCAGAGGATATTACAGATTGAGATCTTCCTTTGTTATTGATACCCTGCAACTTGGACCTGCCTCAACCCTAAACTAAATCAGAAGTCTCTGGTACTTTGTATTTCCTTCACATTTTCTGTGCCCAGCTCCTCAAGGCTCCTAAGAACATCTCTTGGAAGTAAGACCAGAGGCAGGACTCAGGGCTTTGGCTCAGTACTGGGGCTCACGGTACACATCCCTCACCGGCCCCGTTTGGTGACTGCTTTTTGGCATCTCGCATGGATGACTCAGTACAGTTTAGCCACCCAACGCGCCCGGCTCCCGGCGCCCTCAGGAGGGTTTGGTGCAGAGCTGTTTTGGCGTTTCCACCTGAAATTTCCGCCTCCAGGCTCACACAGCGGTGCACTCCTGGCTGGGCTGTGAGCCCCGCAAGCTGGGGGAGCACGGCTGGGCAGGCGGCCGCGCGTCAGCACGATCCTTTCTCCCTTTCAGGCAAACATCTCTTTCCCCATTTACGATGGACCAAAGGTCGAAGATAGCTGCTCTACCGCTTCCACCGCTCGGCTGAAATTTTATGCCCTGGAATTGCTGTCAAGTTTAATGTTCTCGTTTTATATAATGAAACAGCAACTGTTCCAGCTCTACAGCCTGAATGAATTCACACTGAGGGAGACTGGAAATTTTAGGTGAAATTCACAAGCTGCTCGGACCTTCAGCCAGTGGTTTTGCATTGGATTAAAAGCAGAGTTAAGCAGTATTAACTTGGAAAACCGAGCACCAGACATACCCAGAGAATTCTTTCTGAACCCAATACCAGTGCATTTGAGAGGAAACCACCCGAACATTTACCCTTTCGTACAGCTTCATCCACCTTTTCTTACAACCTCTTGTTAGCTTCTCCCTTTACAGGTTTTTGGTATAGAACCTTGGTTCTAAGCTTATGTTTCTCTACCATGTTACTGCTTTGTAGAAAGCAAGGTCTTTTTGTTTTACACTTCTTTTAAAATACAAAACCTCAAAATGACTGCCCCCTCAGTAGTATTTTTTACATAAGCACGGTTCCATCAACAAAACTCCCGTTGACTCTGAGGGTACAAAAACCGCAGCTGAGCATTAAGGAGGAAACATCATTATGCCTCCAAGTGACAGTGATGCTCACAGCACCTTGGAAGGCGGTAGAGCCGGTGGTTTACCTAAACGCCAGGCACACATGTCCCATGGTAACAACTCACAACTCGGGGCTGCCTGGAGGCGCCTCTGAAACACCTGAGGACAATTTCCAGCACTCACAAAGCAAACCAAGAGCTGTTGAGTTAATCCAGAGATTTTTCGCACGATTAGTTTTGTAATTGCTGTGAACAGTCCCAGAGGAGCCCTGCCCTTCACCTCGGTGGGGGAAGCAGCACCCTAAGGTCCAGCCGCATTTGCAGATCTCGACATTTTCCTTCATCGCCCTCCCGGCAAATGGAAACTGAGCTAAGTCTGAAGGCACAAGGTGTAGCTGTGATGTTGAAGCAGAACCAATGTGCAGAAAACACAGACCCCCCCAGGGTTACCTTTGCTCCCTCTGAATTTGCTTGCACATCCACAGCAGCGCTGGGGGTCACAGGTTCACCGCTGCGGCACCAAACCCGCGCAGAGCTGTGCCTAAGCCTGTCCCTGGGGTGTCAAAGTAGCTTATGCCACGCTAGGAAGAGAGGAAGAAAAATGTCTCCGTGACCAGTAAGCCTAAAATCTGCATTATTGTCAAAGAAACAATAGCAGCATCAGCTGCTGCTGCTGCCCAGGAGCAGAGCGGTGTCATTAGCGGCGCAGGGCAGGGCGCTGCCGGGGGAGGCTGTGGCACCACCAGCACCGCTCCGGCGCCGAGCCTGTGCGGCAGAGCCATGGGAGACACCAGCCTGCAGGAAATATTTTTCCTCCTCCAAAGGACACCATCAGCAAACTCATCACTTGCCACTCTGAAAAATGCAGTGGGCCGTGGTGCTCCTCAAGCTCTTATTTTGCTGGCAATTTGCCTTTTGCTTCTCAGAAGGCCGTTAGTGGCCATATTTCCAAGTGGCCCCGTGCTGCTGATTGCTGCTGCTGTGCTTCAGACACGTTTGAAATGTCCTTATTTGAATTATGACTCGCAACAGCTGTATTTAAAATCATATACTTCACCTTCACTTTCCACAATCAATATTGTTAACAGGGATAAAGCTATGGAGGGATAATAGGAAATATTTACTCATTTCTCTCAGTGCAGCCTTCCCCAGTGCTCTGCTCCCACATCCCCGATCTCAGCCACCCGCCAAGGGACGCAGCTCCCTGCCCGACCTGGCGCAGCGATGCTCCCCAGGCAGCTGGGAGAGCGGCCCCCAAAGGACCAGGATCTTCCCCGCACACTGGCCCGGCTGCGGCACCTCCTGCACACCCTTGCACCTTACAGGAGGGCTCGCCAAAAAGCACCGCTGGCCTTCCTGTGTCCCTGCTGCTGGAGAGGGGATGGAGTGGAGGACAAAGGGCTCGCCCGTGGGTGCTGCTCGCCCGGCTGATGCTCGGTGCCACCTCCCCTGTCACATGCCAGGGGACATCTCTGCCCCGCTGCGTGTCCGGGTGCACCACCCCGCAGAACCACGTCGCGCAAAGGGCATGCGAGTCCTCCCCAGATGTTCCGGGAAGGCTTTTAAGACCAGGTTTATCTGATGTAAACTGATGCAGCTCCATCAAGTCAACGGAGTGATGTCGTCACATAGTAGCTAAAGCCTTCACTTGTTAGTTTTTATAATTGAATATACAACTCTTCCAATTTCAGGTAACAGACACCTTCATTTCCACACGGGCAAGGGGTTGATTTGCTCCAATAAATATTGACCTGCTGTGATGAAGCATTCTTATTATCAGGATGTATTGGTACAGCGCAGATAGATTGATGGATTTTCAGCTCAATGTTGTATAAACATTTTACAATGACATATTTTGAACTTACGCCGATATGCTCCTGAAAATGTTTGTGCTGCGAGGAAGCTGCGAGCTTGCTCCGTCACTCCTGACACGGCCAGGGCTGGGAGCACGACCAAGCACTCACCCGAGTTTTGGGCTCTTATCAGTTGTTTTGCATGTGCAAGCCCAAGCACGGGTCAGGACTGTTTGCAGTGGGGACCCACTTTCAAAATTTGCCCCGTAAATCATCCTTTGTTCTGTCCATTGATAGATAACGAGTTGCTGAAGCCTGAAATTCTCACACTGATTTGTACAGAAAGGTTGTTTCATACGCTTTTCAGAAATCTCCGTGTTCATATTTGTTCCCCCAAGGTCTGCGTGCCGCAGCCGGGGACCGAGGCCTCCTACCCGCGAGTGCTCTGATGTTTCGGTTCCAAAGCTCACTGCTAAGACAGTCTTCTCCCTCCTTGTATTTGTGAAATAAGAATCCATGAAGTTGTAGTGTAAAAGCACTCGGTATGTAGTGTAAAATATGGGACCTAAATTGTTTAAAGCTCTTTTTTTGTTGTGAGAGCAAGATACATTTCTTTTGCTTCAAATGCCCTGGCTGAGCAGAGTGGGGCCACTTCACAGGAGTCGCCAGCCTGGGCAAGGCATCCACCGGAACCTCGGGCTCCATCTGTCCCACTGCACGAAGGCACTGAATACTGGAGGAGGAACAGCCTATTTTTAAATCGCTGCAATGGGCACATTTAGCTGCTCATTGGCGAGAGGCAATTCTCTAGTCCCAGAAGAACCAGCATCGCCTGAGCCGTCCGCAGGCGGCGGGCGCGACGGGCTGTGCTGGCGGGCGGCGCCGCGGACCTCGCGCTGGACTGCGCTCCGGACACCGCGCGGGATCCCCAACTTTCCTGAACTTGTTTGGTTTATCTTGATGAATAAGCTCAAGAATTCGCAAAGCTGAGGCCTGCCATTAAGGAGGCGATAAGCCATAATTTGTAATAAAAGAGCTACCTTTCCCAATTGTCTTCGGTTGAAACGGAGTGTCCCTGTAATGATTTATTGCCTCACTGCCAGGCTCTTGATAAGTGGACACCAAATGGCTCCTCATTACTCAAAAGCTCCTCTGATTTCTTGAACCAAAGTCCTTCCCGAGCTCCACTTAGTCCACTTTCCTTCAGAAGAAAATGAATCAAGGCCCTTCTCTCAGCAGCCTATAAACTATTTTAGCATAAAAAAATATCATAAATGAGAAAGGAGAAAATCTTGTTTGCTAAAGGGCTGCTGGATGAACTGCCTCTTGCCCTTTTGATAGCATCTTTGAAATGGAAATGGCCAGCTGCCTGACCTTCTGTTCAATGACCCTTTTTGTACAAAGTCAAATTGCAGTGGCTTCACAGCAGCAATTCACCTATGGACATAAACTAGATTTCAGGGGGTATGGAAGAGGAGGCTTCTATCCGCAGTTTCTTTAGAATATTTCTTCCGTGTCAGTATTTCTTACGTACATATCAAGAATCAAGCTTATAAAAGAAATTACTGTGCGTAAAAGGTATTTAGAATGTTACTTCAGCAGCTTGCATCTCCCTGCTTTTTCACATTCTGGATGTAACAAGCCTTCTTTAAAAATCATTAATCAAAAAGATTTAGTATGTGAACAGCACTACATGCAATTTTGAAAAAAATTCTATAATCAGTTATTGGATTGTGGCATTAATTATTCAACTCGTTTTACTAGAGCTCAAGGAAAAATGTAATTTCAAGCAGGATGAAAGATCAGAAAAAACAAAAAGCCAGAAGAAATATCATATTTTAAAATGCGTCGAGACTCAGGCACCCAAATTTAGAAATGGCTGCCCACGTGAGATGTCCGAGTAACGTGAAAACTGGCTTCCCTGTCCAGTTTGTGCTCTTGCAGCCTGGTTTATCCTGTGATACAACTGCTCTTTAAGAGCAGTCGTTCTTTGTTTCATGTATTTGCCAAATTCAAACCAATTCTTGCAGCTGGGGTAAATCACTCGTGCTCTGCTACACCGGGGGAAGCTGTCCAAGGGTGTCTCCCAGATATCACAGCAGCATCAGACCGGGGGTGCTGGTCGGCGGGAGCGGTGTGGGCCACGGGGGCCTCTCCCTGCTGGAGATCCGCCACAGCAACGCGTCCTTTCCCGTTCGGCCCCACGTCTGTCCCTCTGCCAACTGCTGAGCATCACACGGCCAAGAGGAGAAAGAAGGGGATGTGTTTTTTAAGCAACACACTTAGTGGTATTTCAGCTTCGTCTAAAATTATGCCTGGATCACGTAGGCATAAGCAATCACTCATAGCTGTCAAAAGAATTAGAGCCTTAAGGTAGCTAGTACATTTTCTGATTAAAGAGCGGCCCTGATTGTTGTTTTACAACTAACAGCTGGTATGTTAAAGCTGAAATCTGAGTGTCAATTAATTTTGTATCAGATCAGCTGAGAAAGGCAACTGTGCGCAAGCATATGGTCATTGCAGGAATGAGGCTGCTGAGCCCGTTTGACGGTTTCAAGAGCCTGTCGCTCTTCATTTATGATATTGTAAATGAGGCTAGAACAGTTTAATTCTGCAACTGGCAGTCAGAAGGTGTTTAATTGAGGGAGAGGGGAGGGCTGGCAGCACTGGCGGCTTCTCTCGCGGTTGCTTGATGTGCTGCGGACTGTGCCCAGTGGCAAGTTGCCCAGTCTTGTAGCACACACAAAAAACAGTTCATAATTACACCATAATTCAATCTGAAACCTTGTTTCCAATAAATCCCTCATGAAATTAGTATTCTACCCGGCGGCAGCCCAGGCAGCCGCCAGCCCTGGCACCCTGGGACACGCACGAGAAGGTCCCCAGCCTGGTCACTCTTAGGGACACCGTGGTGGCCCAGGGGAACGGCCACCATCCGGGACCCTGGTGTGCTGCCGTTGTGCCCTGTCCTCCTGCTCTTGGGCAGGGGGTAGACGGGGCTTCCCTGTGTGGGATACACTAATGGCTTCAAAATGTTCTAGTTGATTGGTCACACTGCGGCTTTAAAGCGGAAGGAAAAGACAAGCAGAATGAGCAGAGAGAGCACAGCGCAAGAGACGAGCGTCCTTCTGTTCCTGCTGGCACCGCTCCAGCCACAAGTTTCAAGACATATTCCTGGGGGCACAGGTTCAAAGGAGCATCTGTGCATTTGTTTAAGTTTTAAGCACGTGCTTATGTCCATTCCTACGCAACGGTGCTCTCAGATCATGAGGAGACTCTAAAATCCAACAAAACGCATTTTTATAAGAATGTTTTGTAGAAGCTGTCAAAGCTTTGATCCAAAAAGAGGTTTCCATGAAATTCAGGTTCCTGATTTCAGAAATAGCATCCTCAGAATTACCACCTGGCTATGTTTTGATTTCTGAGGTGCCCGAACTTCACTGTCAGAGTCGGCGTTTGAGCGGGCAGAGCTCCGCGCTGCCGGGAGCTGCTGTGGCACGGCCAGGCTCGCACGCCCACACCCCGGGCTCCGAGCAGGGGTTCGCTTCCCGCTGCGCGTCCCTCCGCACCCCAGCCCTGCCCGCGCTGTGCGGCCGCTCTGTTGTTCGCACACAGCTGGGGAAAGAGGTGCCGCCTCTCTTTTCCAGGGAAAACCCATGGTCAGGGCAGAGGGAGACCTGGGTTCCTCCTCTTCTGCCTGAGAGCTTGAGTATGGGGTGTCGTGGCTACTGAACTGTGCTCTTCTACGGGAAAAGCTCGTGGGGAGGCCAGCAAAGAAATTGCTTCACCCCTGCTGTTGAGAAATGCAATTTGGAAGGGTCCCTGGGGGCGGCGAGAGCAGCCAGGAGCCCGAGCATCTCACCGAGAGCAAGGCACTCGCCCCAGAGGCAGCGCGGGCCCCGCGCTTCATCCCAGGACTGATGTAATTAAAAAAGACGCAAGCAAACGGTCCTCTGGTGTTACTGCTTGTATAAAAGCACCTGAAATACTACTGACGGAGAAAGAAGTGTCTCTCCAAGTCCCATATGTGAGGGACTCTAAAATGGCCAAGAAGTATTTCACGGATGCTTAGAGGAAAATAAAAGTCCCTCTCTGAGCTGAGAACAAGGATGAAATATTTAGACCAAAGGTTACTGTCCTCCCATATATATAAACCTCCCAGGTCACCGGCTGTTAAGATAAAAATGTTTCCTCCGTGGCAGAGCCCCACGAACCGCGGCACTGACGGGGGAAAGGGCACAGGGAGCAGAGTCAACGCGGGAGCCAGCGGTACGGGAGAGCGGGGCGGGAGCCTGGGCTGGGCTGTGTGCTGGGCTGGGGGTCCCGGCGCCCCCACAGCCCCGGGGCCGGGTGCTGCCTCCCCTGGGCTTCTCCTGAGCCGGGGGAGCAAACACTTGAAAGCAGAAGCCCCGCTGCAGAATAAGGCCCCGCTCAGTGTGCACCCCAGCGGAGCTGAGGAGCCGTGTGGCTGCCACGCAAAGCCCAGGAGCATGTTTAGAAACTTTTCCAGAGAAAGAGAGTGATTTTTTCTGCCCCCCTCCCCCCCCCCTCACCGGAGCTTGTCCCCATCACCACTGTGTGTGAGCAGCTCCCAGGGAAATGCCCAGCACCCCCCATGCGACTCGCGTGGCCGGGGGAGCCCCAGGGAGGGACCCCCCAGCCATCCGCACGGTCCAGCACCCACGGACGGGCTTGCCAGGAGTTACCAGCTGGTATCTCCATAGACACAACATAAAATGCTTCTGCTTCTTTTTCATCCATACCGTCCCAGCAAACATAACGCTAAAATAACCACGCCAGTGCCTTGTTTGAAATGAAAATGGCAGCGCTTTTCACTGGGAAAGTCTTTTATCATCTCCCTTTTCACCAGTGGCCCTGTGACAGTGAAAATCAGTTAATGCAGTCCTCACAGATCAGCACTAACCCCACAGATGCTGAGAACCTTTGACAGAAGAGCTTCATACCCTGGGGGAAGTCACCTAATTCCTAAAGGTCTTTACAAGTTGGGCGCTCCCCGTTGTTTGTGCACAGCGGCGGTGCAGGATTAGGGCACGGCGCAGACAGCACCGCCGATAGGTGCGCCCTGCTAATGCCCCTCGGAGATCATCTGCCGGCTCCGCTTAAAATCCAGGGCTCCCAGGTTAGGAACAAACACTGTTGTACTCAGATTAAATTTGTTTATCTCCTGAAACGGAATAATTATGGAATCCCAGATTAATTCAATTATTTTACTTAAAATAACAAGCCGAGTCCTGCAGTGCGGCTTAACCAGCCTAATGAGCACAACAGCGCGGCTGAGCAGAGCGCTGGCTGGGGGAAGGGGAAAAGTGGTTCAGAAACCAGTGTGAGAACATGCAAATAAAACACCCACCAGGTGCTCTGAGGGATTCTGCAGAGCACAACGCGCCCCCATCTTCTCCCAAACAGCTGACTGCTATTTTTAATAACAGAAGTATCGCACAGCCCATACTATAAGGGTTGAAGATGTCTCTTCTATGTTTTTCTGCTTGTTCCTGTTATTTGTGGGTTGTAAATATTTTAAAGCATGTGCAAACTCTTTGCCTTTGAAAATCAGTGGAAGTTTAGCTGTTGAATTTAACAGAGCCAGAACAGATCTGAAGGTCTGTACCCCCACCCCCTTTTTAAATAAGTGGGCATTTTATAGGATAATGGTCCTGGAGTGTATTGATTGTCCCCAGCCAGGCTGTACATTGCCCTCGCTGGAAAATGTAAAACCTGTAATGGGCTGAGCACAATGGGGATGTGACTGACATGTGCCGAGGGCGCTCGGGGCTCAGCGCTGCGCTCTGCTCCGGGTGCTGCGCGGCGGGGGTCTCACAGGGGACCCCCACGGGCCCGGCCTCACCGCGCCGCACAGCGCTCCCGAAACCTGCCCCTGCTCCACGGGGACGGCCACCTTGAAGCCAGGGGCTCTGTGCCGCGCCGGGGGGACGGGACACCGCACGAAATGCTGCAGGATGCAGCAAAACGGCGATGGGGAAAAAGTATCAACCTCATCTTGTCTGACTGCCCCCTTTACGTATCAGCAGTGCTGAATATTGCTGTGAGTAGGGTAAGCACAGAGAGACCTGTGGGTCAGGCCGGGGCGGCACGAGCCCCAGAGAAGCGCGGGTGAGGGTGCCGGCCGCACAGCAGCCTTGTGACCGCCCGCAGTCCGGCCCGAGCGGCCGCGTTTGTTCCTCTCTGCAAAGAACATTCGAATCGGAACCACTGTCCTGGAAACAAAATCTTTCCGATATAACAACCGGCGATGTGAGCCCACGTCAGCCGTAGCCTCTTATTGACCAGTGGGGGTTTTTGGATCAGGCCCTCCCCCGTGGTCATTTCCAGAGGCAATTATCCTGATAGCTCCTGCTTCGCCTTCTGTCACGTAGTGCGGCTGCTGTGGGGCTGGCCAGGCTACCGCGCTCTCCTGGAAGCCATTTCCCTTCCCTGGACTTTGATTGTGAGGAATAGGTTATTGTCCGCGCTTTCAAAAGGAGACGGCGCACAAACGGGCCGAGGCGCTGGCTCTTGCCACGCTCACAGCCAAAACAACACACGGTTTTCTCCCCACGCCACGCGCGATTGCAACGCGCCCTGCGCATGAGCGCCTGCTCATCTGAATACGGGAACATGTTGTGCGAGACTATCTGCTGAAAAACATCGTATCGTCTGCTGCTTCCACGACTGCGGAGGCTGGGCGCACAGAAATCCAATTCTTAGTTTTGTAGAAATCAGAACAACTTCGCTTTTTTTTCTTTTAACCTGACTTTACCCCACTTAAAATAACGTTTTCGGTACAGTATTAATGAAAAGCCACTGTCATAAAAGCAGAGAACGTGGGTGTCAGCCATTGTAATAAAGGTAACATAAAAATCATAGAAAGCCGGTGCGTGACGCACTAGCCCTATTACACAGGCTGTGCACGCACGTGCGTGATATTCAGGACACCCTCTTATCAGGTTTAATTATATTAGTACCCACTGCTCATCTATATCCTGTATAAAAGCAGCAAGGCAATCATTAGAAATAAGTGTTGCCGGGTGAAGCAGAGAACGGAGCCCAGCAGCGGCTGCTCTCTCGCGGTTTGATTTGACATGCTTGCATAAACACACACAGGACAATCCTTTATTGTTTCATTTCAGGTAACAAGCGACAAAAAAAACTGCGAACCTGAAATAATTTGATCACGATTTTCCGTACAGGAAGAAGCAGAACTACTTATGGCTACAAAGACAGAGGAGATTGTATTAAAGGACTGTGAATCTAGACCTCTTTGTTGTGTTCGCAGGGATTTTCAGGGTGATTTAGTGTGGATTGATTTGCAGTTTATTCTGCAGCCATTGTTTGTAATGTGCTTTGCAAGCTCATGTACTCTGAACCTTAATTGTTCTAAATTAAACTATGGGGACCAGGCAGAACACATTTCAATCAGAATTACAAAATATTGCACCAAATTCCTTTGGGATACATAATCTCTCGCTATGTCTGCAGTGCTTGTATACATGAAGGAGGAGTGAGAAAGCATATTTAGGAAGACATTTTACTATAATTTAATTTACCCTTTCGCACTGGTAAAGCAAACAAGGCAGGGGATATTGGCAGAAACAAGCGCAAGGGTTCTGCAGCCGCCCCGCGGTGCCAGTTCTTGCACCCCGCTTAGGCAGCTGCTTGTGCAAAACCGCCCGTGCAGGTACAGAGCGCTGCGGCACACGGGCTGGGAGCACGGGGACGGCGCCGGGTACCGAAGGTAATCCGAGCTTGCTTGGGCCAGCACAGGAGAAAGAAGCAGCATAACTTGCATTGATTTGAACGATTCTGGGTGGCAGAAGCTCAGATATCAGTAGGGTTGGAGCCCCTTTAAGCCAATATACCGTTAGTAACAGAGCTCCGCAATATTTGCTTGGAAAATACCTCTGTGTATCCTTGCCAGGACTGATCTGGCTCCTGGAAAGTGGACAGCCAAGGAAAACTCTTCTTTTAATTCAGATAATCACTTCCCCAGCTGAAGTTCCTCTGAAGAACCATGGAAAGGCTTTTCTGATAAAGTTATACATGAGGATGTAATTTGTGAGGAAGACACTTGGTGAGGATGAGGAGGAGCATGAGAATGCAGGAGGGATGGCAAAAGCAGGGAGGGGTTTGGGAGGAGCCGGTGAAGTCAGCGCAGCACCCACGGCCACAGGGACATGGAGGCTCAGAACAGCTCTGCCATGCAGAATCAGACCTGGCCTGCACAAAGCTCCCTGCTCAGGGTACCGAAGCCCTGACAGACGTTTCCTTTTCTATTCAGCACTAGACTGCGTTAAAATTACCAAAGAACTTGATTTTTGGAGATTACCAGTGAAAAATCCTTCCGTGTCTCTGTCCCCGGAAGGCAGAGCGTGGCTGTTCCAGGGTTACCTCAGCATCCCATGCCTGGAACAGGGTCTGCATAATTTTAGGCTCTATTCTGCATTGCTATTTGGGTGATTCGAGCTGGGGCCCCCCAGACGTGGGGTGTCTCAGCAGTTTTGGGGGCAGAAGATGTCAGGATGCCAATGTGCCCCCAGCTGCACTCCAAGGGGAGCACCCGAGCCCCCTGGGGTGTCCAGCTCGGGGGGCAGAGGGTGTAACGTGGTCCCTGCACAAGGGTGAACTGCTGTGGGAGACCTGACGGAAGGCAGAGCCCGACAAAGCTTGGCCCCAGCAGAGGGGCCAGGTGCTGTTTACATGGCCGGTCCTTGGAAGCCACCGTGATTTTGGGGAGGAATTCAGGTCCTTTCCGAGCTCACAAGTATCAGTGCCTCTTCCTGTCACTTCTAGTCTAGAGAAATACGGATCAACCGAACAGCAGCTCGACGAGCTCTGGAAAGTCACAAGTGATTTGTCAGAGCGATTTCGCTGGGAGGTCACTGTGAGCAGGAGTGTATTTAGGCTCTGTATGTGTCCCTATTTATCGACTGCACCTGTGCTTCCATGCCGAGCCTGAAACAAACCCGCTCATACTCAATTTAGCATAGTAGTCTGAATTAGTTAATTTTAGTCAGTTGGTGATTGTTATTGCTAAGATCCACCACCGTTCTGCATTGCGCAGGCATTAAAATCAGTGTGAAGATTGACAGCCTTTTTCCGGAAAGAATAAAAGTATCCACACATTCATGATGAATATAAACAGAAAGGTCAAGACTCAAAAGCCAGCAGTCACCTATATAGTCTCCAAACAGCAGACTGTCTCATAAGGTCACAACTCATTTAAGCCCAGAGCTTCCTATGAATGCTCTGGCAGATGTACGTATGTGAATGACTTATTTATAATCACAGACTGAGCTCAAATAAAACTTTATTAAAAACACCAAGTTTTTACTCGTGTATTAATTTAGACTGCCAGATTAAATTCAGTAGTATTAGAACAGATTCAAATGTTCAGACTGAGATAATCCTGACTGGATATACTGTTCTCGGTGTCCGCAGTGGTCTAACTGCCCCTTTATGCCAGTGGTTTTCAATCTCTTCAATGTTCATACATCCAAAATCTTCTGCTGGAGGTAGGGACACTTATACTGGAATTCAAGCCAGCTGACAATAGGTTTGGTCTCCTTGATTATCTTTTGTAGTGCTCCCATTCACAGTCCTCGGACCACCGGTGAAAAACACCGCCGGAGACATTTGCATAGCTGCCTGTCCTGCAGCACCTCAATACCCCCCTCACCACGGGTTATTCGTATTGCAACGATGTGACCCAGAAGAGCACGATTTTTCCTCATTCTGTCTACCTGAGGAGCAGAGATATCTCGGGCAATATTTGAACAACAAACAAACAGAAGGCGAAGATTACCTGCCCAAACCCATCCTTATGAGCACACCTGATGTCAAAAAATCCAGCAAGTCTTGTTCAGAGTATCTATGGGCAGACCAGGATTCCCAGCCCCATTTACGCTTTCCACCAGCCATCCAATTTACTGAATCCCTATTCACAGCATTATTACTTGTTCAGTGTTGCCTTCTGGAGTGCAAATGATACCAGCCGTGATAGCTGGGGCAGAAATGAGGTGAGAGCAGTCGTTCAGAGCAGTACTGAGGTTAGCTCACCCAGGATGTTTGGGACCAACTTAAAAAATGAAACTATTTTAAAGTCTTTGCTTCCTATCAGAGGCGCCCGCGCATCCACCTGATTAGTCTCCATGGGGTGTCTGTTGGAGTGCTCCAAAAATTTAAACACGCTTTGTACAACCGGTTTATTTAGAGGGAGACAGGAATCGAGCCAACTGCACCGAGACAGAGCAGCTGTGTGCCCTGCCGGTCACCAAAGGAGGTGGTGGTTTGGTGACACTATTGCAGTTGGTTCAGCACAATTTCCTAGGTGAAAACCCCCAAAACAACAACAACAAAGGAAAGGAAAGACAAACAAACAAAACCCAAACCAAAACAAACCCCACCAAAACCCCCAAACAGTGTCACACAACCCAGGTACTTGGCACAAAGGAAAAGGCGCAGTAGGCACAGGCAGGGATGTGTCCCCGCGAAGTGCTGCTGAAATCCCCCTTCCAAGGGACATGCCTTGTGTTCAAAGCCACAATCCTGCCCCCACGACAAGACGTGTGGGACAACACACAAGCAAATACAATATTTGCTGATTACAGAACTGCTTCCTTTTCTTTCCTCTAGTGTTGCCATTTGGACACAAACAGAAGAATATTTCAGGGAGAAAAACCTGAGCAGCTGCAGTGTCTAAGTAAAGCTTATTATTTGTACAGCAAAAATCAAAACAACCTTTTATTTGTCACTGCAGGGAGAAGAAGAAATATGATTCCTGCCTCTGTAATGTCCTCTTCTTCAGCTGTGCGTTCTGCCCGGTTGTGTCTTATCGTGTTCGTGAAAGGAGGGTTTCTGCTGCTTCCTTTCTCCCCCCCATCTTTCTTTCTCTCTTTTTAATACCTCCCTGTTCTTGACCTGACCCTTGCTCACGTAACAGCTCAGTTTTTAAATGGTCACTCGCTATCACCATTTCTTTTGGGAAACACGTTTCTAAGCCTAAGCATACAAGATTACAGCCGATTTCTCAGCTTACTGTGTGCCGTGTTTCCCATGTGATGGTTTCTCCTCAGGAAAGCTATTCTTTCATGCAGCCATAGCACCAGCATTGATCAGTGGAAAAGTTCAAGGCAGCAACTCATCAAGCACAGCTTCAATACTGGATTCCAGACAAGGTCTGCAATAAATAAGACCAGTAACAAAGCATCATATTTCCTCCTTACACAGAAAACCAACAGTGACACCCTTCTAAATTTCAGAATATGAGGACGATTTCTTCTCTGCATTGGAGCAAGATGAAAGCTGGAGGTATACTCCCTTTTAATATCAACTACCTCTAAGTAATCTTGAATTTTTAGGATATTAGTCTTTGAAGTGTGCTAGCATATCATTTTAAATGCACAGGTTCTTACTGTATGAGGTTTTTCAGTGCCCCCACTGAACAGGACTTTGCTGTCTGAACACAGTGATGTTATTGAATATGAGTGTTTAGAATATATTATTCTGACCCCAGCGTTAGTTACTGCTTTTTATAAAATGCAATAACGGTTCCAAGACTGCAGTGTTCACTAACAAGAAAAGAACAATCTAGTGCTATAAGCAGATAGGAAAAAAATCCCAAATAGCAGCGCGATAAAAAAATATACACCCTATGAGGCCCTCACAGATTATTGCTATTGATTTCTTTCCTGGAGACGTGGAAATGTTACCAGATGGGGTGTTAGGCAGTAAGTGTGTGGGTGCAAAGGCGGTTTATTGCTTGCTGTCTAGAAATCACTGAAAACCTTCACAATTCTGTTTGGCTGTGTCACATAAAAAGGTAAATTTTTTGCCCTACACCGGTCCTTACAAAAAGCTACACGACGTGCTATAGCAATGAGCATACGGTAAATTTGCCTCTAAGGAAAAACCATCAACGAGGGAATTAAACACACACACATAGGCACACACGCTGCCCAGGGACTGGAAAACGCCTCGCACATATTGGAGTGTATGTCCTCCTCCTGGTCATATCCTTGCACTCTGTTCATTTAAATTCACCTGAAAGACTAAATTGATTTATTTCATGGTTTTTCTCTTTTACTTCTGCCTGGAACATTGGGCTCTGTCCTGTATTTTATGCTTAGGGAAGTGCTAATAAGATTTGCCGTAGGTTTCCAGAAGCCAGGTACTGGAGCTGCAGTATAATGCACAACTGTGCCCGACCCCCTCGGGGATGCACCCATTAGAAAAAAAAAGGCTGACCTTCTGTCACTTTCTTCCTCCTCCCTTTTAATGATTCCTTCTATATCCTTTTGAGAAGATCTTTACAGCCCTTTGACCCCTGTTAGAACAGGAAGACTTAAACAGCTAAAAGTACCCTCAATATCAGCGGCTGCCAACAGGAGCTCAAGAGGCTTTTTAGGAAATGCCAAAAGACAATAACCTACATTTTCAATGCGTGCAGAGACGGGTCCACGTTCAATATTGTATAATTCCCCTTCCGTTTGCTTTAGTGCAGCTCACGCCGGCGCTGAGGCCGGGCAGTACAAACAGACATTCCCCCGCGGCAAAGCTGCTGCTGCGGCGGCAAACCCACTCTGAACGACACAGCGGCGAGTCTGCGCTAGTTCTGTACGTTATGCTGCTTCTATTTAGCCTTCAGGACAGAACCCCAAACAGAGTTGTTTTGTTGGGAAATGAAGCTGCTCTGGCAACGCGCCTGCCGCTGCCCCCACCCGCAGGCCTGCCCGGGCCCTGCGGAGCCACGGGTGCTCTGTGGAGCCACGGGTGCCCCGCGGAGCCGCATGGCCGAGTGGGCTCGCCAGGCCCAACCAGCCCCAACCAGCCCGTTCTGGGGTGCTGGGAACATCCCGCGACCTGCAGCAAACAGGTCGGAGCTCACAGCTGGGCAGCAGCTTGTTACCGCACTCAGGCGCCGGCGGAGCGTCTGGAGGGAGGAAGCCTGCACGGGCAGGCCAGAGCAACGCCGAGATGAAACCGAGCGGGGAAAGCGCCTTTGCAAACAATTGCTTGAGGAGGCTTGATCAGAGAAGGCAAGGGGGTCTTTTCTTTGTGCCTATCTGCAATATTGTGGGTTCTTCTCCTGTGGAAGAGCAGCTCTGATTCTGCTCCAAGGCTCTGCCCGGGTCAAGACGAGCAGGAGGGCTCATCCGAGCAGGGCGGCTCATTAAATGGCCGTGATGAGCTGGGGCGATGAAAAGAAACAAAGCGATGGTGGAGCAAGGAATCACCTGAGAAGCTACACGAGCTACTGCAATGGTATCACACAATCTCACAGACATCTCATTATGTGTTCCATCAAATAAAACATCATTAAACCACCAATTAAGTAGTGTGATGTAGCCATCTTCTTTAAAATCCAGAGAACAGTGTTCTGGGTTAACATATAAGTTAATGGAAACTGAGACAAATCCACTCAAGCCCCCCATACTTGTTTGCATCTGACCTTTGGGAGCACCGGCCATAGGAGAAGAGCTGGAGCTCTGCGGAAATCGACCCAACCAGTCTCACCAACAGCAGAATATTCCCTGATACAACCGAGGCCACGGGCTGTCAACGCATCCACGGAACAAAGTCAAGCTTGAGTTAGACTGAGGACGTTAAGTAAACAACAGGGATGTCTAATTAAAAGCTATTTCAGGAAGGACAATTAGACACTTAGGTTTCCTTTGGTATCTCTGGTTAACGTTCGTTTCTCGCAGCACATGCTGCCTTTGATAGCTCCAGCGGTTTTCTGCTAAAGTGACTTAGAAGACTTTATCCCAATGCACGTGTGCCTGCATCCTGCAATGGAGCTGAGCCCCCTTTGCAGCTGAGAACCAAGATACTCTTTTAAGCTCACAAACCGTCTATGGTCTGTTTGAGCAATTACAGCACGGACTGAACTGCCATGGGTGACCTCATTGGGTCATTTGTAGACCAGTAGGCTTGGAAAATTGATGAAAGTAGTCTTCATGGCAGAGATTTCAAAGACAGTAACAAGGAGATCCCCATATGAGTGATGTTCAAGCCCTACACAATGAATGGCCATGAATACAATTGGTCAATATCCCACATAAGGTGTGATCCTGCAGATGAGATCTTTTATGTACATTTCACTCTAAAGGAAAGGGAGCCTTCTGTTTGCAGGGTTGTGTGACCTAGTGGGCAACGCAATAATAACCAGGTAGCCTTGGTGCCACACTGACAAAGGATGAAACTTAGCCTAATACTTTCCACAGAAAAGCCCCCATGGGCTCAGAACACGCACACAGCACAGCATCACTTCCTTCCAACTGCTGCAGACGCTTTGGTGGCCACACAGTAGACATAGATACAGAAGTTATCCTTGTTTCTCTTAAAAACGCTAGCGAGATCAGCTATTTCCTCCTTTGTGAATTCACAGGTTTGACAAAGAGCAGTCGTTTTACAATTTCCAGTCAAAAAGTAGCAACACGAAGGAATGGGGGCGGGGGGGGAAGGAAAATTTTCTTGCAAGCTTCTTGCTACAGATGAAAAATGAATCGCAACACAGGTCAGAAAAGCCTCATAGGCCAAAACAAAGCACAGCCCAGAGCCCCTGGCTCCTGCTTTGTCCTCTCCGAGGCACCGCGTCCCTTGGGGACCAATTGTGCGGCTCAGAGAGCCCTTTTGCCTGGTGGCCTGTCGCAGTCTGCCGGACCATCACTCACAGCTGCTATTTCAGAAACATTTATTTTCGTTCCGTTGTTTTAGTTCACTTCGTACACACGCATGTGTGTGCACACGTATGCAAAAGCCTGGCTTTGCTTTTCCAAGAGGCCTGGAGCACCCAGGCGCTGCGTTGTGTTCCGTGCGTCAGCTCCAGAGGGCTCTGGGGTAGAGGGTTGCTTATTTATGGATTAGATTGGCAGAGTGCTCCCCACGAGTGCCCCAGATTCATCTCTGTTGAATCAGTGCGCTTACACAGAGATCCCGGTCCTGCAGAGTGAGGGGAACCAGCCCCCAGTGTCCTCAGTCCATTTGGTGACTGGAGCTCCAACCTCTAAATATCACATGAAAATAAATGTCCTATGATTCTCACCAGTTCCTGAAACTGCAAGTCTTTTGAGTTTATCATGGAATACTAAATAAGTAAAACCAACACCAGAGCCAAGAATGCACCTGACCCTCAAGTCAGACCTCCCAGCCAGCAATCTTCACAGGGTGCATCTTCATATAAGCATTTCAAAATCTAAGTATTTAGGCATATTATGAAGCACTTTTTACTACAAAAAGGCAAAAATATTATCTCAGCACTTAACTAACAAGAAACAACCAAACCTTAGATTTCTGCTAGGTACACAAATCCTGTGTATCAGACAGAATAGGCTTCACACTAGCAAAAAGCCCCCAGCAGAAGCAGTTAGCACCGTGTAATAGCAGTGGCTTCTTAATGAAATCCATCCTTCGAAGGAGTGATTTTAGAATTCTGCAATAGCCAATGAAAATTACATGCAAACATTATGGTCATTTGTTATCATTATAAATTGTGATAATGTCATGGCTGACTTACAAAGATGATGACCTGAAAGGCCATGACATTATGACATTACATTTTATCAATAATGAAAAATTGCTTCTTTTGCATGAGCGTAGCGGAGGTGAGCCAGGCCCCCGACGCTGACGGCTCCAGCAGACCGGGCTCAGCGCCGCGGCGGAAAACGGACTGCTGGGAAGCGTGTGGTACAACAAACCAACCACCACAGCAAGACTGGAGACAGGAGAACGTATTTACCTCCCAGTACTTAATTTGAATTTCCGGAGGCCTGGATGATATATGTCTTGAAGGCAGCACAGGGGAGATTCACCCCCTGCGAGGAGCTCACGACAGGCTCCTTCTAGTACTTGGATGGCACAGTGAAAGCCTTGGGGACCAACGAAGCCCTTAATAGAGGAGTTTAGTGTTTTCAGTGGCATCAACCGACGATCCTGATTTGGTTGTTTTCTAACGCAGCCTCTCCATTGCCCGGAGTGCCCCTCTGCCACGTCCCTCAGACAACCAGCTCCGAGCTGGATCTCGGTGACACACGGTACTCTGAGCTGGCTGCCCGGGAGAGCTGGGATGAACAGGCTGCTACGCGGGGAGGTCATTAGAAATAAAAATGGTTCAGCTATAACCACCGGTACAAGTTCTGCAATTTGACAGTTGCTCCAGCAGCCAAAAAACCGGAGTCCTGCAAGACATGCAGCTCTGCTGGGAGCACGACACACGACTTCTCCTCACTGCACAGAAACCTGGGCTCTGGGGTGCCAGGGCCTGGGCTGGTGCTCACACCTGTGAGGATGCACAAGGTCAGACCTTCAGCCTCGCCACTGCCAGGGCGCAGGAGCGCTGCAGCCCCCCAGGAACCGCAGGAGCTGCGGAGGCTCCTGCACACTTCCCAGCACATTGGGACCCTCGAGCCACTCGCGGGTACAGCACGGTCGCTTCTGCATGCTTCCCACGCAGCATGTCCTGACTCCTCTCTGGAGCACAATATATGTCTGAGAAGCATAATATGGAGCCCCCCTCCCCACGTACACCCAGCCTCCACGCACACTGCAGGGGGACAGGGCTGTGCAGCCCGGCACTGCCGCCTGCTCTCTTCCAGAACAAATTACTCTCACAGACAGTCATTAAACTGCTAAAATCCTGCGTGCAGCCAGCTCCCACACCGCTGCCTGCTGTTGTCTCAGTGCCAGAGCACTAAGTCCCCAGCAGGATCTCCTCCCAGCTGCCCCTCGGCCCCTGCCCCGTGTCCCACCACTGCCCGCCCCAGGCAGAGCGCCCAGCAAGCAGATGGGCTCTGCCCGTGCCTGGCGCTCCCGCTGGCGCGGTTCTGCCACGAACAAAGGCAGAGGCCGCACGCTCCTCGGTTGCAGCGAACAGGGGCTGTAACCTGGCTGCAGACACAACCCTAAACTCCTCAAGCCCCTGGAGCCACAACGGGGGAGCATTTCAGCAGCAGGGCTGCCTGTCCCCCGCCGTTCTGGGACACGGCTCCGGCTGCTCCAACTCGGTACGGTCACGTTGCCTACCTGTACAAACCTGCTCTCGCTGTAATTGTTTTGAGAACATCAGCCCAAAAGCCACTGTGTATTTGTAGCAATATTTATAAGGACGCTTTTATGGTGAATATGAAAAGAAATGCCCATAGTGATTCTCTTGCACGTTATGATACAAAGATCAAAAGGGAAAGTTGATAGTTTTACTTGCTGGTTTGCCAAGGCTGTGACATTTCAAGCAGGACTAGGTGGTGTAGGGTGGGTTTTTTTTGGTACAGCTTGAAAAATAATGTAAAGAAGCTGGGAGCACCGTGGTACTTTGTTCTCAGCTGCACTTCTCTCTCAGGCGGCAGCAGAGAGGCAAATGCTGTACTACATACATGTGTCACAGGCTGAAATTCCTGACATAAAGGCTAGAAGAAATCTAAAACCTTCACGTTCGCGGTGCAAAGTATGTTTTGTTTTATCTTTTATGCAGGTATTTCACATCAGGAACATAACAGACCTACTTATTCGATGCCCTCTCCTCACAATAACGGCTCTGTACCTGTTCTCTCGATGCTGCTGTTTCGATCAATCTATGTGGAAATTAAAAGCCGTAGCGCCTTGTATCTGAAAGACGTTAGAGACCCTCTGCGTCAGCTCCAGCAGAAGGACCGTGGTGGCAGCGGGGCAAGGCAGCTGCTTCCAGCACACGGTGCAGGGGCAGAGGGAGAAAGGCTGGACCGGTTTCCACCGAAGAGGCTCACTCTGTGTGCATACGGGCTCTGCTGGTGGTATGAAATCCCAGGGCATCTGCCAAGATGTATTGCTTAATGTTCTCTGCTTTTCAAAGGTTCAGTAAGCAAAAGGGGTTATCCTGAGCAAGCTGCTATGACCATGACAGGAGCAAAACACCTCTGCGGATAAATTTGAAACCTTTAACCTCCCAACTGTCAAATTTCAATATTCCTGGTCACAGTGTTAAATGCGCCCTAGCATTTTTATTGAAAGAGTTTTCAGTGTATCTGGATGGAAAAATCAAAGTTGGCTTTTATATTTACAGACTGTTAGTAAGTTGTTAAAAGAAGAATAAAACAAGGTGACTATCAGCAATATTTTCTATTAGCGTAAGCTTCACAGTTTCAGCATAATCAAGTAGCATCCCTATTTTCTCTGTAACCTGCGATGTACACTCTGAATGACTTACTGTTATTGCTACTTTAATATACACCTTATCTTACTAATGATAAACAGACTGTATGGTGTTGGGGCTGGGCTTCAAACTAGACAGAAAGCAATACAAGGAAAGATGAGACGAGATAAAATGTCACCTTTAAAAATCAACTTGAAGCCAAAATCCAGTTTCCAAACCCTTCAAATATCACTGCCCACCTTACCTATTTGGTTTTAGTTTGTACTTTTTGCCTTTGCATATACAAAGGGAGTGACTGTCACTGATGGACAGGGTGATCTTGTATTGCCTTCCTTAGAGATGCCCTGGTATTTTGGTATCTTCTCCCGCTCTGCCCATTTTTGTGCGCGAATCCTCTATCATCCCATCACAAAGACCTTTATGACAGCAGACGGGTGAAAGAAGTAACGGCTTTAGAAAGCCATTTTCTTTTCAAACAGTAAGTAAATATTATCAGAGCTACGTGTGGCAGTGATGGAGGAACCTGACACAGAGCCGTCCCTTCCAGGAGAATCACTTGGCTCCTGCTCCCTTCAGCGCAGCCACCACCAAGAGCTTCAGCGGGGAGAGCTGAGGACAATATTTATGAAGCCTCTACCAGGCAACACCTTTAGCAAAGCCACGGCTGGCAGCAGGTCCGGCTGCAGGGCAGGTCCCCGAGGCCACACGGGGTGCACGTGAAGCCCCACGGGGTGCACGTGAAGCCCCTCTGCTCCCCGGCCCCGGGACGGCCGCTGCCCCGGCGCAGCCCCCGCCGCAGAGCAGCCCTTGCGCGGCTGCCCGCCCTGTGCTCCTGAGCCACACACAAGTCAGGATTAAACATTGATCGTTAAGCCCTGCTGCCAAGAGGAAAATTTATTTTGGGGCAATGAGAGGATTACAACCCAGCTTCTGATCTGCCACGATTCCGTTTTACACCGGGGTGACTGTTGGGCGAGTTAAGTTACTGTGCTTTACGTGGAGTAGATTTAATCATAACACGGCTTTAAGTACCTATTTCTCCTGCAGAAGTGCCTCTGGCTCACAAGGACAACAGGATGGCAGCACCAGCATCTCTCAGGATTAGTGAGCAGAGACCTGTTGCTCAATGGCCCAGCTTTGTCAGAGGTGAAAGCAGCAGCACGTGGCACTTTTGGAGGAGAACGTTTGCTTGGGTTGCTGGCACATGTTTTGTGGGCAGGTGATGCCGAGAGCCCTGAGCGTCACTGTGATTTGCCGAGGCACATACACAGCACTGGGCACACGTTCCTCCTTCCCTCCCAACCAAATCATCACGGGCACTCCTGCCCACGAGCTGCAAGGGGATCACCTGTACAACAGCTTCGCGTTTTCCAGGCTGGGTCCTCTCCTCAGCTTCGCGTGGGTACAGCACCGGCACGCGCGACCAGGGGCTGCCCAGAGCCTCCCTTCCAAACTGACTCCCAGGAGCCAGACTTTTAAGTAAAAGGGCAAGGGAACAGGAGAACAGCCAACACTCCCCTGCTAAACGCAGAGGAAGACATTTCTCAGAGCGGGTGAGGAAGGCTCCCCTCCTGCCTTGGCTGGGTGCAGGAGGTCTCCATCACCTCCACCCGCTCTCCGTGTCCCCCAGGACACCTCACTCCTCTCCCAGGCACATTAATCTGAGCTGAGGAGCGTCTGAACACAGCGGGGTGTATTTGCTGGTGAGCAGTTAGCTGAATGCGTTTCTCAGGGCTGCCTCGTGTCCTGGAAGCTCAGCCCTGTCTGGGGACCACACCACAGGAGACCAGGCTCAGCATGGTGATGCTCAGGAGAGCCCCGAGCACAGGGGTCTCCCACACGCTGAACAGCTTTCCTGGAGCCCCCGAAGGCACGGCCGAGCTGCGCTGCCCACACGGACACACACCGTCCCCACCTGCCTCTCCGGGGACAGGGCTGTTTAATCTGTTTAAAGGAGGCACGTCGCTGGCAGCTGGGGAAAGGTGTCTCGCTGCCCTTTGACCCACGACTCAGCTGGAAGAGGGCGGCATGTCAAGATGTCCCTGCTCTCAAGATGCAGGCAGCCGCAGCTGCTGGAGCCAAGATGTTGAAATTCACTTGTTAGCCTAGTGATAATTTCCATGGCACTGGTAGAAGGTGGCAAAAACGTGGCAGTTACACCTACATTTGCCCCATTTCACCTGGGGCTGTCGGGTGGCACCTGCTGCTCCACTGCGCTGCCGGTCCCTGGCGGTGCCCGGGGTTTGCTGGGAAGCGCTGGTCACCCTATTGGATTTCACACAGCTCGAAATGTCAGCGCCATCTGGAAATCAACAGTTCTGCTACTGTTCTGAAGAGCAAGGATGGCGAGATCTGCCCTCAGTGACATAAAATACAGAGGGATCTCAGACTGAGAAAATAAATGAAATGGTAGTTCTGTCCATGTGACACGCTAGGACCTTTTAGTTCTACCAGTCCCTTGAAACACCACATCCGAAAGAGTATCTGGAGCTCTTATCACATCTAGGGACTTGCTTAAAACATTCCTAGATTTGTCTGAAATAAATTACTAATTGCAGTCAGTTTATTCTGTTGAAAAGCAGGAACCGGAGCCTGCAGAAAGCCCTTGGGTTTAGCAACATCTTCTAAATGTATTGTGACAATGAAAAACAAACTTCATAAACGGTTGTTGAGTGCCTACTTATTCAGCCACAAGTTATAACGAAATTCAAGCCTTCCAGTCCCTAAAAGAGTCTTCACCACAAACGGACTACAAGCAGCACTGCAAGCAGGCACGGGCATTTCCCATGTAGGAAAACGTGTGCGCCAGGGGCAAGGGCAGCACTGAGGAGGAAGGAGACTCGAGATCGGTCCCGCACTTTGCCACAACGCACAGGGTGACGCTGGAAAGGTCCCTGAAGCTCTGGGCACCTTCTCCTTGCCGAGCACTGAGGAGCTGCTTCCACCAGGCACCGCAGCGCTGGAGAAGTGGTGCTGCTCTGCTGTCCCCGCTTCGTCCTTTTCTAGGGACACGACTTCTGCTGTTGCTGCTCTTGTTTTCAAAACATACAATCATCTCGGTTTGGTCAAATAACAATCAAATACTATAATTTTAACCATAAAATCAATAGTCATGAAAACGGTCCAGGCTCATTATAGCTCTCCTGGGAAGTTTTCAGCTAGATAAGGATAACGGCGGAACATTGAAACTGGAGTGGATCAAGTACTAATTGCAAAAAAGATGCAGGACAATTTTCACAAACAAATGTAGGAATGATCCTCAGTTACGACTGAAATTGCATTCCCTGTTTGCAAGTGTTCAGGCAGATTCTTGTGTATTTCTCAAACCGCTCCTTAATTTCAAAGCATCCTCATTTTCAGCGCTAATGAAGCTGACTCACTGTTCATCTGCTGTGTTGTGGCCAAAACCTCGATTGCCCAGTGGAAGGCAAGGAACAGCATCATGTTTGTGTTGTGCAACCAGCACAAACACAGCCTGAGCCAAAGCCCTGTGCCAGCAGCGCACCGGGTCAAAGCACAACCAGTGAGAGAATGGTTGGTGCGAGCAACCCAAGAACAAGTTGTGGCTGAAATTTATATTAAACACTACAAAAATATTTGGGAATAACCATTCCCATTCTGCGTATTCACAAAGGTGCTACTCAGCTCACAGTTTCCATACTGAAGGAACATGACATTACAAACATTACATGCTCTATACCATCAGGGTCATCTGGACTTCGAAGGAGGAGGAGCGCCTGTCTTTGCGGCGGACCAGCGATTGCCGCGAGTTCCTTCAGCACGCCCTTAGACTGCTGGCGCTTGGCTCATTTGTGCCACTTCTATTCAATTGTTGTCTGTGTGATTCAATTTACCATTTAGAGCCATTACTGCGTGTCATGAACTTTCTTAATCTGAAATGTGAGAATCTTCTCTTAAATACGGGGCTGCTGAGAGGGAGGTGTCGTGGGGCAGGTCCCACAGGACCCAGCGAGGGGAAGGAGCTGGAGAGACCCGACGTGCTCTCCCAGCATCGCTTCCTACTCTTCCTCCTCCTGCTGTTTCCACTTCACCTCATTGCCCTCCTGTCCATGTCCAGAGCCCAATGGCATCCAGTATGTAGGCAGGACCTGCACAGCTAGATTTCCATACAAGGGTGACTACAAGGTGCGTTTATTTGCAGCTGGAGCAATCTGGCTTGCAGTTGAGATGTGGAAATATTAATAACATTATTTCGCTCCTTCCCTGATCTGTCTCCCCGCTCCGCAGCAATATTATCAATAACCAACAAGAAAAACATATCTGCAGAGGAAATTTCCAGGCTTGACTAACGCTGTTTGTCAGCTCGGCTGGACAGAGCGCGGCTGCCGGCGGGGACCCTCGCAGCACAATCCTGCAGGCCAGGCCGGAGGGGCTGCAAACAAGCTATGAAAGTTTAATGACATTCAAATATCTGAACGACTCCTCCAACGGTGTCGTGGTTAGGAACTGTCCTGTACAGCTTTTGTAAAGAATTCACAGGGTTAATGACTAAAGAATGGAGTTCTAGTAATCAATATAGTCCTCTGGCTCTATTGATTGGAATCGCCTGCTTATTTTGCAGCTAAGATTTTTTAGCCCATTCAGAACAAAGACACCCTAGGGGACTGTTAAGTAAATAGGCATTTAAGACTTTTTCGTTACTAAGAAAGTAGTTAATTATTATTAGTGCTTAAAAGTCTCAATTTAGACAGAACATCCCAAGGAACATCATAATTTCGCTAGTTTTCTGTGTGTTTTGTGCAAATTCCTGTGTATTGGCAGCCGTTCAGAAGCATGCGCCTATGGGGCTGGGCAAGGTGTCGGGGACCCCTCAACCCAGGAGGGGCTGAAGGCACCGAGCATCTGAGCAGGGATCCTTCACACTAAACAGGATCAGGTCCCCCAGACAGGTCCAATATTTGTAGGGTGATGACTGCTAAACAACTCAAATACGCCAAGGAATCCTCACTGATCTTTTGCTAAAAGGTGACATTCAAAGAAGCTGGTGAAGATGAGCTCCTCAAAAGGGAGCTGGGCTTTATACGCACAACATCCTTACCCAAAGAAAAAGCTGCACAAAACAAACAACTTCATGTTTTGCCAAACACATAGAGACTTTCTACTGCTCTCATTGTTTTTGCAGGCCAAGCTCTCAGAGGATCTCCAGGTCGCCTAGGGCAGACGCCAGGGCAGGGACTGACGGAGCAGGGCGAGACCGCCGGACGCTCCTCGCAGGGCCACAGCATGGCCACATGGACCTGGCTGCCTTCGCTTCAGCAGAGCTCAGGGGACAGGGACATCTCAGGGATCAAGGCCACAGTCACACGTCTTTACCGAGGATGTGAACTGTATGGTCAAACGGAGCCCGTGCTCGGCTGCAACGCTGACCCAGCCCCGCGCTCCCGCAGGAACCGGCTGCAAACCCACTCACACCCTTGGCCCTCAGAGCAAAGCTGGCAGGTCCTACCACATCCCCACTATTTTCACTGTAGAGCTGGAATCATTATTACTAATATTATTTCCTTACTACCACACACATTTTAACTTCTTTCTGCCTTTCCCCCCCTCATTTTAAAGCAGAAGCTGCTCCTTGTTGAGCAGAGGAAGGAGTGCGGAACGGCACCTCCCCACTGAACCGCTGGGTCCGACTGAGCTGCTCTGCATTTTGACGCCACTCTAGTTTCCTTTGCTCTTTGCTTGTTCAACCGTTTTTGCTTGTTATACTGAAAGCTGTGAACCCAGCGGATCAGAGAAAGGACGTCCATTTGGGACTGCAAGCATAGCTGCTCTTTTCATCCCCCTTAAAAACTAATTATCATAGCTGCTTGCTGGTATGTGCATTTGATAAAAATGCAAGGATCATGCACCAGTCAACAAGCACTTATTCACCAGCTGAGACATTAAGAAAACATCACATTTAGAATATGATCCAATTAACAGCTTTTTTTCTTCTGACAATGATTTCCTACATACTTAGGCTATTATATACAATTTGTGAAAGTATTCATCACGCTTGCATTCCCCAGCACTAATCCTGTTTGTAGATTCTCCTCGCCTTCCCCTTCCAGGATGCAGAGCGGGGGCTCCTGGCAGCAGCCTGTGCAGGGCAATGGCCGCATTTGAGCCATAAGCGATGTTGCAAATCCATAGGGTGATAGAGGCAGAAAGGCTCTAGGTGTTCCTAGTTTCACGCACACCTTGGTTTTGTTGCTACCTTTTACAACCGTACCCGCAGCACCTTTGCGAGTGTCACTCTCCATCCTTGCTGCACTGTTTACCAACACTTGGAAACCTCTACTCCTCATTTGGTCCAGCTCCTAATGGAGATATCGTCCAAATAAAAGCCCTGAGTCTCAATTTAGATCTCAACCCAAATCTGTTGCTGTCAAAAATCCTGGCAAGTGAATTTTGAAGGTTTCAACACACCTAAAGAGCAGTCCCTCGTTCTACCCTTCATCTGCACCAGGAGCACCAGCAAGACAGAGAGCCGAGCTAACTCATCTGAAAGACATTTACCTAAAAGGGAACAGTTATGACAACTGGGTAATAATACCCATGGCAGGTGCAAGACCTGGGAATCACTGCAGGTCCGGTATGGAGGATGTCAGAGGGATGCACGTTCTCCAGGATCCGGGCGGCGTGCAGCTGAGCGCTCCAGTGCCCATGTCACTGAGCACCGCGGGGCTGGAGCGGTGCAGAACGAGAGGAAGCGGTTCTAAACCCCAGGGGAGAATCACATCGGGAACACGGACGGGAGGGGACAACCCTGACTTTGTCTCCACATTACAAACGAAAGCCGCATAGCACTTTGTACAACAGGTTTTTTAGAGCGAATAACACGGATTCAGCCACCGTGTGACCCTCTGAGAAATTTCGTAGGGAAAATTCCTGCACAATCTGGGATGGAGGAAGGATTTTAACATTTCGCAGATTTTCTATTTTAACTTAGTTTCTTAGGGGTCTTTTGATAACAGACACCGGATTTGACCCCAAAGGGGGGTTTTTTGTTTGTTTTTTGAAGAACACTTTTTTTATCATCAGTGAAGAGAAATAATCCTATTTTTATGCAGTGTGAAGACCTGTTGCGCATTGCTGGGAACGCGATGCTGAAGGAATAGCTGTAAACACCGCATATTGATACCAAATGTGTAGTCATTAAGAAAGGAGAAAAAGGAAGGTCCAAAGCTAGGGAATTAATGCAATGTCGCCCAAAGGCTACATCCAAATCCATTTACTTTTTCAATCTGTAGCTTTAACTTTGCTGAATCCATCTGTTATTTTCCTCTGTAAACACTCCACTCTCTCCATGCCCCGGGGACCATCGCCCCGTCCTCCCCTTCCCCGCAGCTCCTCACTGTAGCCTGGGGGAGGCCCCGAGTCAGGGGGTGCTGCCAGTTTACCCCGGGACCCTGTGGAGCTGGGGCTCCACCTCTGCAGGGTCCCAAAGGGAGCTGCACCGCGTCCTGCGGGACAGGACACAAGGACCCTCTGCTCAGTCTGTCTGCACAATTTGTTTTTTCAAGGAAAAAAGTATTGATGCCCCTAATGACTGGTTGGGTTAAGTTTCCAATAGCCACGTAGATCAGGTGTTAAGCCATGAGTCTTGATAATATAGAAAAACAACCAACCCAAGCAACCCAGAATATAGAGAAATCTTTAGCATGTGATTCAGTTTTCCAAGATGAGGGGTCTGGGTTATTAAGCTGGTTCTGTGTTATGTAAACGACATCTGCCTACAAATCGGTCAGCGTTCTGCTTTAACGGACGGCCGAGGCGCGGTGCCCGCGCGGCCAGCTGTGCAGACCAGGGCCGCCTCTGGTCTCTAACGGCCCGGTGGTGAGCGCGCCATCCAGAGTCACCCCTGCCCACGCATGCCACGAGAATCACGCTATTCTTGTTCTGCAGTGAAAACAGGAGGAAGCTTCCAAGGATCCAAATTCTCTCCCAGGCCCTGCAAGAGATTAACTGTGTGACTTTATTCTCCCCCCACAGACTGTTTCGCCTCTGTTTCTCCAGCTGTACAGCAGGGACAACGACACCCATCTGAAAACGTCCTTTGACATCTCCAAACAAAAAGAAAAATAATAATTGTTGAATGTAGGTGATATAAGGTGATGATTTTTTTTACTAGAAATCTCTCCCTCCAGTAGATAGGCAAATTGTATCTTTATGGTTGGTTATTTCCCATGGTCTGCACGAACTATAGAGCAGTCACCTCATACCTTGGTTTGCAGAGTAATGCAACACACTTACTAAAAATCCACCTGAGCAATTACTTTCCTGATCTATTGCCAGATTCCTTTCATATCAGCTACAGCAGCTTGCAAAACTTAACAAATAACATTTTACGCAGGCCTGCAGTCTATATTCAATTTGATCTGATTATTTTTAGCACAGCGATTTGAGAATCCAAATTACAGCTAAGAAAATGGAAAATTCATTTTCCAACAATGCCTTAAGCTCCACTAGCATTTTAGAGCAGAGCATTTCTGCAATGGCCTTTGATTCAATCCAGGCTGAACGAAAGACATTTCATCACCACAGAATGCATTTCTTTATTTGCCTTGGATCTATGATTCTGTCAGTATTGAGAGGAGAGAAAAATCAATGGTGCACTCTGCAGCTCGGGCAGCCCCTGGCCAGCGTGGTCAGCGTGGGGCGAGGGGGAAATGGCAGGGGAGAGAATTGACCGCTCAGCAATAGCGTGGCACAGCAACGGACAAAGCTCTGGGCTAATAACAGCTCGCAATTACACATGGAAAGCCAAGGCTTGTAGGGCATTCAGTACGAAGGGGATGTAATACAATTTATTGAACCACTGGTTAGAGTTCTGCAGCTTCTCAATAAAAAAATAGAGCTGTGGACCTGCACTGCTTAAAAGACAGACTTATGTGCTGCCAGCAGGGGAAGAAGGCTTGAAGAAAGCAGAAAGCCCTTCCTTTTTGTGTCTTGGAGAGTGAGCAAGTGGGAGAATACAGCCTATTTATGCTTTCTAAAAATACACCAGCCCGGCTTAAAGGGGCAGCGCGCGCGCTGCCACGGGTGCCCGCACACACACGTGCAACCGGCCGCTGCAGGTCAGCTCCTCACGCGCTGCATCGCACCCGCAGCACACCGCGCGTTCTGGAACGGGGGAAGGCGTCGCGACAAATCTTTGCTCAGATACAGTCACTTATCCAAGAGAAGAGAGGTGTTTCTGCAGGAGAAGGCATAAAATTAAAATACTAGTAAAACAGAAGTAAAAACCTTGAACTGAAAAGCGGGCTCACTGATCGGCTTGCCCTCGCACCGGCAGGAATGAAAACGCTCGGTGTTTCCCAGCGCCCAAAGGCGGTGGCAGCGCTCCGGGGTGGGTCGGCTCTGCAAACACGGGCTGAGCCCCCCTGCCCGCCCCGCGTGCCCTGTGCCGGCGGGGACAGGGCGGTCGCTGCCATGGGGGGCACAGCCGCAGCACCCGCTCCCCCTCGCTGGGCGCATCTGCCGAGGAGGAGCAGGGTTTGCAGGTGTAAGGGGTTACAGAGCAGGCTTGGGGAAATACTGCAACCTGCACACCATGTGTTTGTATTTATTTGTGCTTTCAGGGATAAATTATGCTCTGCAGATGGCGATGAAAAGTTTTGCTGCTTGACTGCGTGAGGGCAGGATGAGTCCTGCAGCCGGAGGTGCTGAGTGCTGTCCAGGCTGGGCCGAACCCGGTGCTGGTGGGGCTGGGGAGAGGCAGCAGCAACACCCGCTTTGGGAGCCTGGAGAGCCCCTGGTGGGGCCGGGGCAGAGTTTGCCTTGGAGAAGCCTCTGCATGATACCAAACCCTGACCCTTCTGCCCGTGTTTACACAAATGCGTGTTTACCAGAGGGCAGATTATCTCTGGCATCGGTTTTGGACATCTGACAGAATTGCTGCTAAAACAGCAGCACGTTGCTCAAAGCCATGATTTAGAGTTAGGATCCGTCTTTCTCCCAGAGGTGGCAAAATACGGCAGATCCTGCACTTTCCAGGGGACCCTGGTACCCCACTTGTACGTATCACTAAGACACATTGTTTCTTAAATTTTTGGCTGACACTGAATTCCTAAGTATTTCAATGATGTGGTAAAGCATGCATTCAGAACAACTGGAACAACAGCCACGTCTAATTACTTTGCATTCTTAATTGAAGACAAACTCTCCTCACAATGCAATACAGCTACAGGATTCCTCATCCTCAGTAGTAACAGAGACAGATTTTCCTCTGTCATTACCAGAGAAACCCAGTAACCTGTACAACTATTGGATGCCATCCCAGCAAGAATCTGGCCCAGATATAGCTTAACCTGAAAATTCATTTCTAGAATACCAGCCTAAATATTTTACCCCTTCACATTTTCACATCAGCCTTTTCCCCCAGTGCAATTTACGGCTCTGACCTCGCACTGTGTGGTTGGTCCTCTGGGTTTCCCTTGCATGGGAGGCAGGTTGTCACCTGCACATCACCTTCGGTGACAAAACACCAGAGTTACCACAGGAGAGCATACAGTACATCTTCTGTGACAATCACGGCTGGGTCCTCGGTAACTCTACTCTCTGCATTACGAAACCAGCCTCACACCAAGCACCGCAGTCACTCAGCAAACCCCTCAGCCCTTATTGTAATTAAGTCCTTCTACATGACATGGCACAAGAGATGAGGGATTTGTATGTGAGATGTGAAGAAACAGCTGGATTTGTATGTGAGATGTGAAGAAACAGCTGGAGTGAGCGGTGCCGGGGCCGTGGTGCGGGACTCCGGTCAGCGCTGCCGGCAGCCCCGGCACAGGGGGAGCCCCTCGCCGGCAACTCAACTCCTCTTTTTCAGCCGCAGGGATGGATGAGGGAGGAGGATGCGAGCGCTGACCATTCCCAATGTCACCTGCAGAGAGCCATTAGCCCGCTCAGCCCTCTGTTCCTGCATGCTGAATCAAATTAATCTAACAAAAACAGATGACCTGTGAGCTCAGCCTGCCCCACAGCAAAGTCAAACGGGAGCGAGGGGCGGCGGCGAGGCGGGAGGAACCGCGCGGCCCCGGCAGCCTCCGCCGCGCAGCCCGCACCGCCGCTCCCCGCGGCGCGCACCCGCACCGCCGCGCCGCCCGCACCGCCGCTCCCCGCGGCCCGCACCGCCGCTCCGCGCAGCCGTGCAGCCCGCACCCGCACCGCCCTCTCTGGCTGTGCCCCCCCACCGCGCCCCCACCCTCCCGCACGGCTGCTGACCCAGAGGTGTGAGCCACTCCGCAGCTGCCGTTCTTCTCACATTAATCTATAGGAATCAATGGACATTTCATTAGAGTAATCAAGTGTGGATGCATCCCGCATTTATATCCCGCGCCTCCCCTCTCCCCCAGCTGCTTTCACGGGCTAATTGGTCCTGCAGCAAAGACTACGTGGATATTTTTCCCTACAGATGAGTGTCAAGAGCAGTTTTTCACTGCCGGTTGAGATACCCATCAATAGAGAGGTAGTATAAAAGCCTTCACCCATCAGGCTGCGTTGCTGATGCTAACACATTGTGCACTCTCTGTTCTCACACGCCCAGCTCCCAACTGCCTCACCTACATTTACGTCAATAAGAGAATTAACGCATTGCCTTTTTTTTTTAATAACACAAAAAAAAAGACTGCAGGAATCAACACTTCTCAATTCACAATACGTTGAGGGAATTTCTCACATATTCATATTTCACCAGTCAAATCTCTTCATCTTGCTTACTGTGATATCTTATTATTTCTTCTGGTATTTCGTGGTTTATATGCACAACGGTGTACAACCCCCCCTCACAAAAGGTACCCACGGCAGCATCGCTCCCAGCACCCTTTGTTATCTGGAGGGGACGCTCTCCCCCTGCTCAACCCCACAAAGCAGCAGGGCTTTAGCTGGGCTTGGGGGGCTGAGGAAGGTCCTGAGAGCTGCTGTCCCTAAAACGTGTGTGTGACAGGAGGCTGGTGACCGAGCGGTGTCCTTACACAGGACTGAAGTTCATCATGTCACATCGTCCCCGTACAGAACGCTTGGCTGCGGAACCTCCGAGGAGAAGGAGCAGAGCTCGGGAGCTCGCCTGGATGGGGGTTTGGCTTCCTCTGGCACTTACGAACAGACAAATCAACTTTTCTCTCTCGATAACAATTTTTGACTATTAGAAAGATGAGCCGAATTCAAAATCACTGACTTGCGATAAAGCTGCAGGATCTGGTTATCACCAGTCTTCCAAGTCACATCACATCTGAAAAAAAAGCCGATTTTCTAGGCAGAAAAGCACTTGAGTGAAAGAGATTCAAGTGAAAATCTCTTTTCTTTGTCCTGTTTCTAGAACTCCCAGCATCAGTTACATGGATTTACTCCAGGTGAAAGCACAGACTCGCTGGCTGCTGGTGCTATGGAACATTATCTATAACCATATGGATATACTGCAGGGATGTGGAGTTCCTTCCACTCGCCCGACTCTTCCGTGTGGCACGCCATTTCCACTTGTGCTTAACTAATACCTTTAAAAAAAGAAATCTAAAGCCTGCTTTTTGCTTATGGCCAAACTCATGAAACTGCAATGAAGAAAAATGAACCTGCTGAAGGGGATTGACCCCGAATGCTCGAGACCGGGTCTTTCAAGACTAACGAGAGAGTTTGCATTTGCTTGTGCTGCCAGGTCTCTTTCCTGAGGGCACACTGCATAATGCAGAAAGAGCTATGTGGAAAGTTGGGTGCAGAGGATGAAAACAGGACCACTTGGCTGTTTTACAAAGGGATGAGGTTCTCTTCCCCTTCCCCCTCCACTCGTTTTTCACTGTAAGTGAAAATGAAACTTGTGCTTTTCAGAGGAAATGGCTGCTAAAGGGTAAAGGGTAAGTCTTCCTTGCTGCAAGCGTACATATTTGCAAGCTGAATCTTAACCATGTGGCTCGCAGCACTCCCACTGAAATAACTGCAGAGCGCTTGGAAGAAGAGTAGGGAAATAGAGGGCAAGAGCATCAAAAGAACATCCCAAAATTGATTCATCTTCTCTTTTTTTCTTCCTTCATTTGAAGCTCTGGCCACCTCTTTTTCCCCATCGCACATTCCACTTCAGAGGCAAGACCCTTGCTCAGAGGTGGAGGGCATGGAGCCAAGGAGGGACGGTCGCTGTTGAAGGAGCGGGAGCATCGCCATGGGGCTGCACCTGCGGGGCCAGGTCACTGCGGGCAGGCGGTGACTGCAGCCCTGACCCCCTGCCCTGCCAAACCAGCAGCGGGCACATTCGTACAGCAATGTGCCCCCCGAAATACAACAGCGCATGTTCCCGACGCCCCAGGAAAGGAGCAGAGGGAGGCGGGAGGCGGCTGCTGCCCGCTCCAGGACGCCCCAGGTGCTGCTGTGTGGGGAGCTCTTGGGTGTTGCTGGGGAAGGAAGACACAGTGAAACAATATTTGGTCCTGAAAGTAGTTTCACAGACACTTAGATATATTCTATTTAGTATGAGATGCTCCCAGGAAATATTCAACCGCAAGTAAACAAAAACATCCTTCAGTATTCGTGTTGGACTGAGAATATTCCTGGATAACACAGTCTGCTATATCAGATACAAAATGGGATGAACAGGACTCCAACAAAAACCCCACACCTTCTGGCAGCATATTGTTTGCTGAATGCAAACGTGGACAAGATTGAGCGTATTAACACTGAACACAAATGAATAGCAGTATAGCACAGATGTATATCCATAAAAATCACAACCGTTTAGTTTTAAATGAAGACAGGTTTTTTTTAAGATACCAATTCCACAGTCGAGAAGGTGTCCATGTTTTCTTCTTACGCCTTCTCTGCCACTTGTTCCTTCAAACTAAACATTGAATGAACACCTGGGGCGGTGGTGCTGGGGTTTGGTGCACTTAGCTCAGAAAAGCTGAAGTGGCAGTGAAGGGCTCTGCCGAAGGATGGACCGTGGGACGGACAGAGGGATGGTGGGACGGACAGAGGGACACCGGGACAGGCAGCCCCTGCACCTCCAAACACACAGCAGAAATCAAACATCACAGCAACGGTTGTTGCTGGTTTGGGGTCACGCTACCCAGGAAAAACTGTTCTAATTTCCTTCTGAGAAAGCTGAAATGGCCCAAACCCAAACACCTCCTTGTACTTGTTCTGTAAAGCAGCTCTTTGAGTACATTTGGGTTTTTGAGGTATATTGATAGGTTCACACCAGGAAAAAGAAGAGAAATCAGAGTTTCTCTGGGTTCGGGCTTGCTGTTATCCCGGTCAGTTAACAGGTTACGCGGGGCTCAGCGCCCCTGAGCGCACCGCACCCTCGCGCCGCTGACCTGGGCAGGTCCGCTTTGATTTACCATTCCCTGGCAGGTGAGAACCGACCCCCAGCCACTCACCCCGCGCTGCTCTGCTTCGCTGCGGGTGTGCACACACATCAGCTTTCTCTTAACACTGCAACACGTGCTTTTAATCCACTGTGTGAATTTTCACTGAACTTTGCTCCTCGGCTGTCGCAGATGTGATTTCAAGGATTACCGAAAAAGGGTCTGCACAGAGTTGAGCTTTTTTATGAGACGCAATGCAAAAAACCCCCACTTATTTCATCTTGCAGCAGAAACATCAAGAACTGCAGTTCTCACTGATCCCTCCAAGCCAAGTCATTTCTGATAAAGCCAGAAATATGTTTGTGTTGGTCCACATTAAATACAAAGTTGTGTTTGATACGTGACATTCTCGACATGGATCAGCTTGATGTCGTCTCCTAAATTTTTGGATGTTTCTTGGGCAAGTTGAAACACCTGAAGGATCAGCTCTAGGTGGTTGGATGCACCCTAAAGGGTCAGGATTGGTTTTTTCCCTCCCATAATGAACAGATTAATTGTCCAGCCTTTTCTGACACTACAAAGCCCTTTCTTCCTACAAAGACATAATGAAGGAAAACTCTTTTTATTCAGTCTGCTGCATAAAAATTGTGGGATAAGCACCCTTTCCACTTAAAAATGACCAAGCCATTGGTCAGAAGATGAGGACATAGAAAATGGTGCTCTCTTTCACATTGTCCTTTTAGCTGTGCTTAACTATGAGAAGACAGAGACACTCGTACTCTGTGTGTGTGCAGCCTGCAGGGCACGGGGGCTCAGCCAGTCCCTCTGGTTCTGGGTACAACACAGGAATGAAGCGATGGTCCCAGCCAGGGCGTTCCTGAGCTCCCATTGCGGTAGGGAGGCTGGAAGGTGGCACATCAGCCTTTGCCTTGGCTGCACCGATGGGTATCGCTGGCATCAGTCACCGGTGCAGCACCCAGACCCGCTTATTCTGGGTGAAATTTCCCTCCATGACAAATCTCTGCCATTTTTGCACCGCATATTTGTTTGTTCGATCTTTCCAAGGCAGAGCTTCTAAAAGTCAGTCCTGGGCAACATGCAAGCAGCGAGGCACTTGAAAGCTACCCAGTCTTCTTATCTCCTCTACCTGTTCCTGAGCGTTTAGACCTGGTCTCCATTTTTCACACTGCCAAGCAAAGGGCAAAGTTGCTGGCCAGGTTTGCATATATGGTATTAGAAAATACATACAAAAGTTTTTATTCTACTTCTGTAAATGAAGAAAAATGAAGGCACTATGAGAAGTATATTGAGATCTCTAGAAATTCCCCTTTTTTCCCTTTACCTGTAGCCAAGGCAGAAGAAGAAACGGTCCAGGAAAAAGGCATTCTAAGGAGAGCAGTTACGGCCAAAGCCCAGGGTTGTACGTTATTTATATTGTGTAGGAAGCCTATCCACTTGGTTACCACTAGAACCTGTCTGTTTGGACATGAGGATTAGACAGCAGCAGCGTGTATGGCTTTATAAACTAACCGATGGTCCTCCTTGAGTTTGAATAGCTGCAGCTGATGTACAGCTGAAGGGATCACAAGTGTCTTCATTCTCTGCCCTGTGAATCACCAGTACGGAGGAATAACACAGAATCGCACTATGTGGTAGTCATAGAAACCACAGGTATCAATGTAAAGGTCTGAAAGTAAGTATAGAAGTTTCTGTTGAGTTATACGCCACTTTTTACTTAAAGAAGATTTATCATTATGCATTGTTGCTCAAAAACAAGAGCATAAAGCTCCACGTTACTCTTGCAGGCCTTTCGGTGGGTTGATGGTAACAGAAACACGCAATCCTCGGGGACGAGGGAGGCTGTTCAGAACTGGTGTGGGGAGCGAGGGCCGTGCCCACGGCAGGGGACGGGGCAGATAAGGCTCCCTCCAGGAGAGGCTCCGACGGGCCAGGGAGGGGATTACATTAATCCCCGTCCCACCGCACACCCCGCCGGCCTTCAAAAGGGATTCTTGAGCTGAGGAGATGAAAATATTCCTAGCGCTGGATCTGTTAAGAGGCTCTTCATAAAATGTCACAGAGCTGATTTAGAGAAAATGGATCCATTTCCTTTCATCTGCCTCGAGGGTTTCGGCAGTCACTGGGGTCTGCGAGTTTGCTAATGGCGAGAGGAAAGGCTCTGAAGCGGCAGAGCTGGGAAACGAACCACGCTGATGCTGCTGCGCTCGCAGCGCCAGCCCCGAGCTGCGGCTGCGGTTCTGTGCTGGGAGTCGCTCGCCAAGGCCAGCCGGTGACAACGACCACGAAGAGCAGGACGCTGCACCAGCTGCGCTCCTCCGCCTCACATATACCTTCAACCATCAAAGAAAATGGATTGCTATGAGCGACCGCTCTGCAGAGCGGCTTCCCTGCCTTCCCCTGTCCCGTGGGTGATGGGATGACCCCTTGTTCAAACTTTGCTTTGCTTTGTTCTTTACAGGAGGTGCGGTTAAAAATGCAAAAAAAAAAAGTATAAATATTGGTAACTGGTTTTTAAATGGTCAGGTTTTAAGGTGATCAAAAAAGAAAGTCTTCAGAGCTTACAGTGTGCTTACTGCTTTAGGAAGTGCTGCTGGCACCAGTCATTCAGTACACAGCAGTAAGAGCCGGTGTGAGGACTGGCGCTCCCCCATGTGCAGGGGCTGCTCGTCCCTGCTCGTGCTGCCGTGGGGAAGGGGCCCCCTCGGCACCCCCGCTCTTCGGAGCCGGGGCTGAGTACAGAGCCCGGCCGGGCAGGCCCCGGTTACAGCAGGGAGCTGGGCCACGTGCTGTCGTCTCTGTTTACAGAGGTTGGTGGACTTTCCTGCTCAGCTGGAGGGGCTGACAGCCTCAGAGGTTGGCTTCGAGTTTTTGGTTTGAACAAATCAATGGAGTACGAGGAAAACTACAAAAACAACAACAAAAGATGGTTTCTGAATGTTACCTGCAAACCCACATGGTCTTAAAAGAAAAATCTCTAGCAGAAAGGACACCAGCAGCAAGACAAGGGAAGGAGTTCCTTCTACGGCACATGGATCTGTGCAAAACCACAAACCGCTCTAATAGGGGGTGCTGCTTATTGCACACGAGCATATATATCTATTCTGAATAACAAGAAAGACTTCTGAGCAGTTTCAATCCCTCAATAGAGCTGCCAAATAATTTGTAATGGAACCCACACCTGTGCTGGCCCCAAAGGACGAGAATGATGGGAACAGTTCCCAGGTGAGACAAAGTGTGAGCAGGAGCATGCAGGTGGAATTCCAATCAGCCTGCATCATCAGTCTTTCAGACTATTTACATTTAAATCACATGTGACCGATCCTGCCCCACGCAGAGCTAAGGGAGGGAGAGGGCAGCTCAGGAAAACACGAAGGCAACTTGAATAACCTGAGCACAAACATCAATAAACAGATGTTTCTTACTAATGATAATGATTCCTACTTCTTACGCAACACTGAAAATAGAGAGCACTGTATAAGCATTAAGTAATCAATGATCTAATTAAAGATTCAAGACCCCAAATCAAGAGCGGAGCACGCGGGTGCCACGCTGGAGTCGCGGTGCCCGGGGGCTCTGCCGGCAGGGACGCAGCAAGCGCCAAACCTTCCAGTCCTCCCAGCATCGCACGGAGCCGCCGGCTCCTTGGGGAGCGTGTGGGTGGCAAGTTTGAGACAGAAGAGGCTCTAAACACCACCTTTGGTGGCTTTTCAGAGGGGAAAAGTGGTAAGTGGCAGAAATCACAAAGAAAACGACTCTTAATAAAGCTAAACACATGTGTGAGACGCTTGCTTAATAAGATAAATGCTCATTTATCTGGAAAGCTACTTAATGCTTCGTTGGTATTGCTGCTTTGCCAGCCAACATCACCAGTCCAGGTCTCGCACACTGAGCAGACAGACAGGGATCAAACATCGGTACTGGGACACCCCACAAGCCCCGAGGTGCTGGGGAACCACCGGCGCGTCCCCCAGGCGGAACGTCTGCTGCTCCCTGCGCACCCTGCGGCCCCACGCGGACCCGGCGCTGCCCCAGGGGGCGACCCGCGTGGAGCGAATCAGCCTGCCGGGCTCATCACAGATCCCACTACAGGCTTCCAAGGACCCCGCCTATCTGCAGCCAGACAAGCCACATTTTGCCCAGTTTCACTGGGGTACGGCAGTCTTAAATTCAGGCTTAGCTTCAGCCGCTGAGGGCAAGGCTGTGAAGGGCAGAGCTGTACAGCAGTGGCGGGTGAGCCTGGCTCTGTCCCGCGCGGCGTGCGCAGCCCCATGGCCCCGGCTCGGGGCAGGAGCCCTGCCTGCCGCCAGGGCAGCTCCTTGTTGAGGATGCACCGGCCGGGCTTGGCGCTCAGCTGAGCTTTCCTGATGGAAAATACTTGTCTGGTACAAAAGGTAACCCAAATCACTTATCTAGAGCTCAGAATAACAGAAGCATCCTCAGTTTTGTATGGCTCATTGACACAGAGTATGCAAATCCAAGATACGTATTTTTTTTTTCCTGATAATCTGATGTTGGGCACCTTGGTGGGTTAACCATATACTTTAAAATATTCCTGTAAGAGAGCTAAGCCTGGCTTGTATAGAAACAGCTATTTATGAAGGGTTTGCTGTACATTTTCACAGACCTGGTTGATATTTTTTTATGCGTCTGTCAAAATAAATTTATATACATAAAATAATATTTCCCACTTTCAAGCCTGAAGTCCAAATTCATTATTGGTGTAACTGCCACAGGGGTAACAGGTAACCTGACCCAGACTCTGGACTTTAGACAAACGTTATCTCCCCTGAGGGTTATGTGGAGTTTCCTTATCGGGGAGAACGCAACCACCTCCCCGTGCACCGTCTCTAGGGAGTGGACTTTGCAGCCACGGCAGCTGTGGGCGCCTGGTGTGGGAAATGGCTTGGTGTGATGTGTAATGAACAGGACGTGGACTGGAGCGCTGGGCAGCAATCGCGCTGCCTTGTTCTGTGTGCGGGAGCACACGTGAGCGGGCTGAGCGTCACGGGGAGCTGCAGATAAACTACACCTCCAAGCCTTGGTTATCCTTCACCGGTGCAGGTTCCTGCTCTGCGTTGGTCTTCATTCACTAAATTTGGACATTTGGCTACTGGAAAGAGCCAAATGTCTTCTAACTGCATCCTGCAACTCTCTGTGCCTGTGAAACACGTTGCTTTGTTTTAAAGTAGCCATGAAACTGAAGAGGAACCCATCTTTTGCACTGCAAAATACTTGGAGAATTCAAAATCCAGGCTGAACTTGGGTTCACATTTGCATGTTGGGCTCCCCTTTATATTTTATAGGGAAGTAATTGATCCGTGTAAAGTGCTTCTACCTCATACTGAGAATGGCAGAATGTAGTGCCTCAATATTTTATATGAACAATTCCTGTTTTTAATGTTTTATTCATGCTAGCCTGAGACTCCGTGTGTTACTGTCTAATTGCTCAGCTGCAGTGGCTCCTGTGCTGACCAGCCTTGAAAAACAGACTGAGTGTGGGGTGGTTACTGTCCAAAATGCAATCTGGATTGCAAAACTGCACCCTTTGAGTGTGGCTTCATGTCAGAATTGTGACTGGCAGCAGAGCCACTAGATGCCATTCACTCCTGAGATCGCCCACCCTCCAGCTGTTGACTCCACTACACACAACATCTGCAGGAGTTAAGCAGCACGATCTGATGCTTTGCAGGGTCCCAAGCAGGACTCGGATTATTCTTTACAAACAGGAGGGAGGAGAAGTAAAATACCTTCATTTAACTGCTAAGGAAGAACATGCCTCGCTGCTCTGGGAGATGGAGACCTCCGTTCAGGTGTGCCGCACATGGCTGTCTCCAGACGCCAGATGAAAACGGCCTGGCTCGGTTCTGTTCCTTTGAAAGGACACAGTCAATCTGCAGAGGTGTTTCTCGTACCCTCAGATATTTTGTGTACATTGTTCTATTTTGGGCTTTACAACTTTCCTGTTTAAATCACTGCAAAACACCAGCTGAGCAAACCTGCACTGGGCAGATCCATGACCAAAGTGTGACAGCGGGGTTGCAGGAAGCATAGCAAGGACAGACCAGAGAAAGGGACGGAATTCTCATTAAGGGATTAAATAGACACAGCAAGGCAATAAAATACACTCCAAGAGGCTCGGTCTTCAGAGACGTCCATAATCGTGCTCTTTGCTGATGAGTTTAAGCACCCAAAGGAAGAAACAACAGGCAGATGAGGAATTGGTCAGTAAGAAAAGATAACTGACCGCTACATCACCAGGGTGTCTCATACACGTCAGGCCAAATATCCGGATGGCTGCAGTAACGTAATAAGGAATCCTGGCCCGTGTTTGTACCACCACAGCGAACCCCTGAGATCCTCTTGTACTCTGGGGAAAAACCAATTCTGCCTAAATTTCTACCTGTCACCTGTGGCCCACCAGCACACATACAGTATGGACATTTTGGAGGACTAGTATCAACAAAAATTGAAGAAAAAAGGTAAAATCAGAGATATGGTGATGAACAGTCTGATGTCATTAACCCAGTCAGAACAAGCGTTGTCATATTTTTCTCCTCCTGTGCTTGTTTCTCAAAAGCTTTAGTGGAGTAAACAGCAGGAAAGGAAGAGAATATGTAAAGTATCTCAGCCTCTTCCCACGTGTAATAAAATGAAAACAAATGTTCTCACTTCCACGAACTCCACCACATCAAATTAATAATGGAAAACATCACATCAAAGCACTCTTTGTGCTCAATAGCCTGTGGCACATTTGGACTCATCAATAGATGTTCAACAATATTACAACTTGTTTAAATCTTGGTAAAGTAGTGTTATGTACTATTGTTATTGACTTTCTTTTTCTAATTATCACCCAAAGGTGACAGATGATACAGCACTAATGATCCGGCTGTTTAAGAGCTGAATCAGCTTACAATCCCAACTCATTAAACCTCAGCAGGGCTAAAAGATTACTTGCACTTTAAGGCTAAAAGCTTCCCCTTGCTGACAATATTTTGGTCAGTTTTACAGGACACACCATTGAGAGATGGAAGGTATTTCTCACTGAAAGTATCTTTTTGCAGCTTTTAAGGATTCTAGTGCAAATAAGCATCTAAATGCTTCAAAATATGTAAAATGCGTACAGCTGTAATGGTAAAGGAAGCGTTTGCAGAACCTGTTTTGCTATGCTGAACCTCCCCTTGAATCTGTTTAAGCTAATACTAAAACTGCTCTTGATTTTAACAGAAACTGAAGTCAGCAGGAGTTTTGAGGCATTTCCCTGAACCCATCGCTCCGGGTCTGCTCAGCAGCAGGGACCACGGTGGTATCTCTGTGCTCCTCTTCGCCTCAAACTCCCACCAAATCAATCATTTTTATGACATTAACCAGTTTGCCAACAAAACACGGCATTCTTGCATCTGTTTTACGAATATCCTAGTTCAGTCAGGTTTTCTCTCTGTTGCTTCATCAGATATAGGCTGGGAATGACATTCCTGGTGCTATGTAGGAGGAATGACAACCACGCTGCGGGGACGGAGGAGACGCAGCGCGACATCCGCGGGCCCGTCTTGGGAAACGGGCTCCTCCGAGACGCCTGGATATCTTTAGAAGGCCCTTAGGAGAACAGCATCGTCAATCTCCCGCTGTTCTCCCGCTCTGTGCGGTATCTGCTCTGATTTGTGCTGCCATCCATACCCCTGGACCAAAAGCCCAAAGGCACAAAATCCAGCCCAACTTCCTCACAAACTGCTCGCCTGAGGCAGCGATGAACAACAAACCACTCTGCCTCTGCCAAACCACTTGTTTGCAGTTTAAGGATGGCTCAGTTGGAAGAATATTATGAGAAAACCATAAATGAGAATTAGTAAAAAAATGATGCCATAATGGGAGCAAAGCTGGTTCGTTTCCCACAAACGCCGTGGTGCCTCTTACCCAACAATTATGTGTAAGCTGGAGGCTTCAGGATGCTTGCGAGATGCTTTCTCTCCCATGTTTTTATGGCCCATTTGGGACCTTTGTGGAGTTATGCTCATTAATCCCCTCATAAAAGGCTCCGGGATCAGGTGCCTCCATGACCAGCATTCAGACCATTTGAGCAATTAGAGAGAAATGCCACAGAACACTCTTAATTCTCAATAAAAAAAAGGTTTGGCTATAAACCTGTAGCTCTGACAGCCTGTTCTAATACCCGCCGGCTCTCCTGCCAGGTCTCGGGCACGGTGTTGCACAACTGGAGCCCAGCGGAACTCCAGCCCAAGCGTTCGCATGGGGAGGGAGCTCCCATTTGTCTGCAGGGAGAATTTTAGTCCCAGCTACACCGGTTCAGAAACCAACTCGCAGTACAGACTCCTGACATGAAAATACTCTCACACTTTTATTTTCCAGGGTTTTAGATTGCTTTGAGTTAACTAGGTAAGAAATCAACTACAGCAGAGTGAGCGAGGAACTCGTACCAGAAACAGCACCCAAGTAAGGGAGACAGAGAAGCAGTCACAAGCAAGTGAAGTCCTCACCCAGGCAAACTCCCATTTACTTGGCAGGGACCAGAACCAGAAGCATCGGCCTCTCTACCTTGCACTGAAAGCCCAGACATTTTATCTGCAGGGCCCAGATGATGCATTTTCTAGTGAATTGTGTTACTTCTACATACAGAGCTGCAGGAATGAACTTTTAAAATCAAGCAACAGTCACTCTGATCTCTATCTGGTTTCACCCATTCAAGCCTCATGTTATAGTTCAGGATAGTAGTTATCCAATTGGCCAGGTCACATTCCTCAAGAACGAAGTAAAGGAAACTATTAGGTGTTTTTACAAGGGCAGGATTAGCAACTGAAAACTTCCCTATAAACTGCTATCTAATAATTTATGACAGTTTCCTGGCAACCAGACAAACAGATTAATAAGTCCAGAGTCCACCTCCACTATTCTCTTTCCCCCTGTCACCGTTGGACCTTGCGACATTCGTTTCCCTTTGGAATCCCTGGAGCAGCGGGCGCGGGACGCGGTGCCGCAGCAGCTACAGCCCGGGAAGATGAAGGTACCCGGAATGGGTGAAACGCATTGCTCTCCTTTCCACTTCTGCTCAGGACTCCCCACATGCTAAACCAGCCGCAGACCCACCGCGCTGCGGACCCCGCGCAGCTCAGCGAATATCGTAAACCACAAATTACGCAGGATTATGTTTTCGGAAATGGTTTTTCCTTTTTTTCTTATAGATGGAGGCTGAACGTGTCGTGCATTTTGGGTGGGTTTGAGTCTAGCTCCAAATGACACATCTGGCCTTAGTTTTGATAAGGACAGAATTAAAACCCAGTCTGGATCCTCCGAGTCCCAGCTGTGCAGTCCCCAGAGGGTGCCGAGTTTGCAGCATTTGAATACCCTTAGCAACCAGAGCTATTTACTTCAGAGTCACAAAATATAAGGGCTAAAGGCTCCTTTTCCATATTGACAATTCAATGGAAAGGTTACTTATTCCTCTGTGGATCTTTCAAAAGAGATTCCCAACAATCCCCCACTTCTCCTCCTCTGCGTGTCTCACCCCGGAGCCCCCAGCTCCACGTGCCATTCCCCGCTGCCTTCAACAGGGCAATTAACGGCTCCAAAGGGTTGCTTTGGGTGGCCCGGGTGGTCCCACCCACAGGAACCGGCTCCAGGAGAGCAGCACCAATAGTTTCATGGGAATTCATAGCAGAGCGATAGTTTTACCCAGGGGTGATCATATTTTGGATAAAACTGTGAATCAGTATTTAGCTGTGTGCTATGAGCCCTGGGCTACATTTCAAATTCTCCCGCAAAGCGTACTGTTTTTTCCGTGAAGAGGCCATATGTCATAATAAACATCAGGCTTAGGAACGGCTCACACTCTAAATGTCAGGCTACAAAGATGCCTTTAAAGATTAAATCTCTGCCCTCTTCAAAAGGCAGGTTGAAGAGATGGATGGAGAAATCCCAAATACAGAGAACTTCACAAATAAAGTGAAGTTTACCACTAAGAAAACATATCTTGCAAAAACACACTTGGTACTTTTCTGTTGGAGCTGCCCTGGATAAAATGTGGGTGTCACTCGAAAAGGACATCATTTCCAGTGAGTTCTGAAAGTGTCACGGCGCATCGATCGATCGAGCGCTGCCGTCAGCGCGACCGGGGCCGGCACAGAGCTCCCCGTGATCCAATTTCCAGAGCGCACAGACACCCCCACTCGCGGGCAGGGGCGGCAGGAGGGGCCGGGGAGGCTGCCGCGCTCCGCCTGCTTGGCCAAGCATTAAACCTCGTTAGCCACAGGCACCGCACCCCTGTTGCGGGGAACGGCTGCTGCGGTCCTGGCTTTTGTGTTACCAGCAACACCGAACCATTTGTAAGTCAAAAGTGGGTCCTTATCAGCAAGATATACCTCGATAAGATCATGTTTTTCAGAATTACATCAGTGTTCAGCCAGTTTCCCCTTCTGCCTACAAACACACACGCACGGCACGGAGCTGGGCAAGGGCGGTACGAGCTGCGATGCCATCGCTTTCCGAACACCGCTCTGGCCACGCCAGATGATGCCATCGCCTCCCTCACTCCACTCCAGCCACAACAGATGATGCCACAGCCTCCCCAGCACCGCTCCGGCCACCCCAGATGATGCCATGGCCTCCCCAGCACCGCTCCGGGCACCCCAGATGATGCCATGGCCTCCCCAGCACCGCTCCGGCCACCCCAGATGATGCCATCACCTCCCTCACTCCACTCTGGCCACCCCAGACGATGCCGTGGCCTCCCCAGCACCGCTCCAACCACCCCAGATGATGCCGTGGCCTCCCCAGCAATGCTCCGGCCACACAAGCAAATAGCAAGATTAATCTTGTAGGAGAAGCTGGAGAGGGAAGTTATTGATGCCCATTACAAAGCTGAGTAATCTCAAAAGGAATTCCAAGTGCGCCTTGGTTTCCTCATGTTAAGCAGAGGGAAACGTCATGTGGGGTCCCAGCACAACAAATCCTTTGCTGGGCTTCTAGGGACCATGCACCAAGAAAATAACAGGAGAAATAAAGCCATGGAAAACAACACCACAAGAAGAACAGGCGGTCAAGAGAAAAGGGTGATTTGCTGTCTGTGTGGAACTGCAGCAGGTGAGGAAAGATTAGTGGGACGAGTGGATAACAAACGCCTGCTCGTTACACACCAGATAACTATGCCGACCCATTGCTACTCCATGTACGAAACGTTTGCTCCCGCTGCGTTGTTTCCTCTCCGTACCAAGAGACACAAAATCTCTTTCATTACTTTCGCAATGAAATTACTTCCTTTCCTAATAATTATTTGTATATTAAAATAAAACTAGCAACTGAAATGCTTCATCAGTCATTTCTGGTATTAAAAAGAGTGGTTTTTTGAAACAGAGTGCAAGTGTTTGACAGAAACAGAGTTTCACTGAAAAATATCGATATAATTAAAAAAAACCCTCCAAAATGTAAACAATAATTTAAAATAATTCCCACAGTTTTCGCTTCAATCTTTCTTAATGGTTGAGGAGAAAACAAAATTCCTGATGCAATTTCTGAAAGAGGGGTTAGTGAAATGGGCTGTCTTTGATTCCAAATGTAAAAATAACTATGATTATAATACAAATTAATCAAATTGAGACAAAAGGTGCCTTACAGCATTGTGTGCCACTTCGAGCCACAAACAGATCAATCCAAGCCAACACCCATTTCCAAGCGGTTTGAAAACAGAACAAAAGTAACTAATTTAATGAATTTTTCATTACAACTCCTCCACTCTACCACAGACGAACTAAAAAAGTCTACAACGCAATCATGCAGCGCTTGAGAAAGAGACAAAACTGTCCTTACCGTAGAAGAGATGCTGCCGGCTTGCCCGAGCCTGGCTCACCCGAGCCAGGCTCGCCCTCGGTGATGGGCTCCAGCTGGAGCCCTCGCTCGCCTCTGCTCCCTTTATGCTGCCGGTGCAGGTGTGCGTGTCCTCCAACGGCTGCACCTGAATTCAAGGTGCTGCCATTTCCCCTACAAGAGCCTTTATTCCGCGGCTCTAACTTTGCTGAGAGGTTTAACTGCGGAGGTCTGAATCCCTCGTTCTGTATGTTGGTTCTCCTAACTGCCTGCAGCTGACTCTTTTCCAAAAGTTTTGGTAGAAATGGGCATATTTGAAAAAAAAGCCCAAAGTGATATCAGGTCCTAGCGATACGCATAGAATCTGTGCCATAGCCTGCTTCGCCAAGTAGTGCTTTTTGAACAAAACCTCCTCCGTTTCCCAGTATAACACACAAGAGTTCATGGGGTGAGTACGGAATGAGCTCAGGTAAATTGCAGGGCTCCGGAGCTCAGTGCTTGATGCAGGTATCGCTAACTGCTGGTGCACCTGCTGTGGCTCCAGGGAAAGGGGCTGGTGCTGCAGTGTCTCTGGATCACACTGTGCACTGCAGGCAGCAAAGGGACAGTTCCGGTGGAAATTCTGGCTTTCTCATCACTGATGCACCCAGCTCCGAAGCATAAGGTGTGTTTGCAATAAGGTGTATCTGTTGTTCTGGGCGCTAACACATCAGCAGTAAGAAAGGACAATCCTGGGATTTTACTCCGAAGAGACCGCGTCAAAGTCCATTCAAGCTAAAGCTCCCAGTATCTTCAGTGGGTTTGATTATGGTCCAAACACTGAAGTGATTTCTGCAGAAGCCCAGCTGAGGGACCCTCTCCCTTTGCCATCGCCAGTACTGTTCTGCCATTGTCACCACCACCTTTGATGGCAGCACCAGGCCACCCAACTGAGATTAAGCTGAATTCTTCCCCTTGACTTAAGGTATTTTCTCTTTTCTTACAGAAAGTGTGGGCAAGTAGACAAAATCTCCTCACAGTGAGTTTCCACGATGCAAAGCGAGCCCCATTTTGGCCCTGCTTATCCCCCCAGCAGTACCTCTGTGATTTTCTACCCAGAGTCACTCACTAGGCTTTTCTTGCACTCCGAGTGCCCATTCCCAGGGTGCCGGGGACCTGCGGAGACCTGGTTGGGTTTGCCAGCGGGACTTTCACTGTGGGATGCAGTGAGCCTCAGCGAAACAGAGGCTCAGAAAGCTCGCCGGAAAACGGAATTCCTGATCCCTCGACTACAGGTGACTTCAGGAGAGCACCGAGAGAATATACCAGGTCCCATTCCACCAGATGAGACCCTTAAATATTTTTTCTATTCCAATGTATGAACTAAACAAGGGTATTTTCTTGCCATAATTCTATTTAAAAGTGAGCAAACTGTTGGCCTACCAGAGTGAATGAAACACCTTATAAATTACATTTCTTGGGTGCAGTTCCTTGAAGTCAGGCTATTAACACCAAAGGATACCACTTCAGTATACATATTTAGTTGTCAGTACTATAGTGTGTAAAATTAAGCTACCCAGTCCAAGTAAAGAGATTGGCAGCCTTTGTACCCTCTCTACCTCATCTGTGTATGCTCCATGAAGCTGGGTGCTGCCTCGGAAAGCTGCGGATGGGCGAAAGGAAGCGATGCTGGGCAGCGCTGCTGGGTTTGGGCAGGAATCGCTTGGCCAGCGGGCACACCTGGACGCAGAGGCACCCGAGCACCAGCAACGCCTGATGCGCCAGCACCAACCGCCGCCTCGCTAAGACTCCTTTTGGTGAGAACAAGGAGCTGGCCCCAAATCTGTCTTCTGAGGGCTATAAGGGAGGGAGGGAGGGAGAGAGTCTCGGTTACAAGAGGTTAAGAGGGACCATCTATCCTCAAAGAACAGGATGAGCAACAGCTCATGGAAACTGAAAGAGATGCGAGTCCTGGAGGGGGGCTGTGGAAGTGGGGACGCCTGAAGCTAGATTGCTTGTCCGTCTCTGCAGGAGCCACACCACAGTGGAGATCATCCTGACATCTGAAAAGTACTGATTGAAGAGAAGCCACCCTCTGGACCTGAATGGGCACACGGAGACGCACAGCGAGCCTGCTGCAAGTACAGCTGTCCCGGCCCTCGCAAATGCTCTGCCTTTGAAAGAAAAGAAGTATGCCACGCATGCCAGCTTTCCCTAAGCATCTTTGGCACTGCTTCATGTCCCGGTGCTTGTCTCATTAAGGAGAGAATGAGGTGCAATACTCTGAATAGGAACATTATGTCAAATCCTTCATAGAAAGGAAAAAATCCAACTGTGGGGTAGCAAACCCCTGCCCGTCTTCAATCAATCCTCACTACCACCAGGCATCTAGTCAATTTTTATTCAGTCCTGCGCAGCCTGCACTTCAATGCGGTGGCACAGCAGGGCCCGTGCCGGCAGCTGCCGGGCCCGGCTGCCGGGTGCCGCGGAGCAGCGGCCGGCGCAGCCCGGGGGGCCGGCGCGGGGCACCCGCAGTGTTTCAATCCGTGCCCCGGCCCTTCATCATAAACTCGAGGTTCAAAGCCCGGCTGGGCTGCTGGCCGCTGATCCCATCTCAAGGTGATAGTCACCTCTAGCCTTTCTGCAAACTGCAAACCTACTGTCCATCCATCTTAAAGCAGCTTGACACTGGCTTCTCTACCCATTTTACAGCCAGCGAACATTTCCTATTGATTTATTGATTTCTGTCTGCCTGTGGAAGGAGCTCAGAACAGACTCTATGTGCTCTTGCAGCCTCCTGCATAGATTTTTTTCTCCCTTTTTTCCCTTTTTATCCAAGCTGTGCTAGCAGGCTGTGGTGAAGCAGGAATTAGACCATGCGGGAGCCCAATTTGCTGCTGGCAAATGTGCCAGGCTTTTCTCCCCCTCCCTCCCCGGCACGCACACCTCCATCCCGCTCTCTGCCTCCCGTCTCCTCTTCCTCCAGGAAACGCAGAGACCCCTGCCCATCCGACCGGTTCATCTCAGCTAAAAACCTCTGCTGCTTCCCTTCAGATCTTTTTCCCTCTCATTAGCGGGCGTTTGATGTGCATGTAAGCACCGCTCGCAACTGCGAGTCCTTGATGTCCACCGGGCCAGAGAAATTTCTTGCTTCCCGAGTCCATGAAGAAAAGGGCACGCTGTCCGGCCGTGCACGCACCTGCGCGAGTGCGAACCGCTGCGTGTCTTAATATACACGTATTTTGTGAACTTCAGAGCCCTGCGGGGGACTGGGGTTTGAACCGAGGCAGGGACGCCGGCTGCGTTCCACCTCCTAGTGCCGGTTCACATGCAGCCCGGGCAGCAGTGACCGCACGCCGCTCCTGGCCGATGGCGGTTCAGAGCCCTACGTGAAACCAGCGCAGCTGCAGGACAGGTCCCTGCGGCCAGGGCTCTGTGTCACAAGGACGCAGCCTGGCTTATGGCTCCCCGCAGAGAGGCGACACCGAGTGAGCAAGAGGTCGCTCTTTCTCCCCAGCCTCTGAGGTGGTGCCTCCAAGCTCCATCTCAGCTGTGACAGCGGGAAACTTTTGCTGCTGGTGGCCTCGCTCCTCCGCAGCTGGGGACGTGTCCCACGGGCCACCTCGCCCTGGCTCCAGGGCCAGTGCCAGCTTTGCCCTGCCTGGGCCCTCGGCCCACACTGCAGGTGAGTTTGGGTTCACTTTCTCACTCCTCTTCATCCTCCTCAATCCTCGGGCTGCCCGAGCAGCAGCGGCACTTGACCAGAGACCAAACGCAACGGCACGGCGGGGAAAAAAGGGCATTAGCGGGTAAGGAGCTGACCACTGTAAATACAATCTCACTTGTTCATGCATAAGACTGACAGAGGTTTCACTGCAGGCAACGTTAATGAAAACCAGCTTTATTATACCTGCTTCCCAGCCTCCCCTCAGAGCGCACAAACCCGAGCAGCACAGACACAACCAACCAGCAGCCTGGCAAGCTGGCAAGCAGAACACGTAGCCTTGCTCTCCTTTCTAGAGATCACAGCCCAAACCCACACCTCTGCACTCGTGTGTGCAAACCTGCCCTTTGCCACTCCCCAAGGGAACACATACAGGCAAATTCCCACTCAGACAAACCGCGAGAAGGAGAAGCCCATTGGAAATGGCTCCTCTCTCTTTCCTTAGAAGACCTGGGGGGTTAATCACATACCCAGGCTGTGGGGGCGGCAGGGGCTGAACGCTCACCAGGTCAGCTCAGACCGGGAAGCTGCCATTTGTTTGTTTTACACCACTCCTTCGGCTCAGCTTGGAGTCACAGGAATTTTTGCTCCTTTATCTCCTCAGACACCGGGCTGCTTGTGGCAAAACTCCATTGTGTGGGGCCTGACCTGCCCCCTCGGAGCGCCTAGCGCCCCGACCTGTCGGGCGGCCCCCAGCAAACTGCCTGCGCACCTCGTCTCCACCGAGCACCCTCCGCAGCGCTCCACGTTAATTACTAGCCCTTAGCATTTGATTTCTTGACGAGAATTTATTGCAGCACAGAAATTGCTGTGTTATTCGCTAATATCATGAGCTGGTGCAGGGCACCATGGACGTTGCGGAGAGGTGGCGAGCGGCGTGTGCACCGGAGCCGTGTGCGAAGAAGCCGGCGCGTGGGCAGGGAGCTGGTGCTTTCTCCAGGATAACTGGATAATACTTAGTATGAGACCCTGTGGGCATGGGAGTTGAACACATATATGAACATTTAAAAACTAACCCCCACATTTGTGCTGCCTGTTCTAATTTGTTGGAAATACAGCACTGACGAGATACTGGGGACTCTTAAAATATGCAGATTTTTCAAGCCTGACTTGGGAAAGCGTGCAAAGGGAAAGCTACCGGCGCGGCTAAGGGCTGCCTGGCCTGCCTGCTCTTGGTTAAACGGATGTATTTCCAGTGGTGTCAATGAAGTGACGCATGTTTATACCAGCACAGGGTCCTGTCTGAAGTCTCCTCTCTGCCCTGCATACAGGAGAAAAGGTTTACAGGGTAACCAGCACTGTTCTTTTAGGAAATCACATCCGCTCATTTTTACATTGGGTCTATCCATATGTAACTACATGCATTTCAGGGGCTACCTCTGATTTACACTGCAGGCATCGTGCATTTCCCTAGACCAGCATTAACTATTTATTGATCTTCCCAGTACCCCTGTGAGGAAGGCTATTATTCCCATCATATAGACAAACAAGGATTACCTTTTGGAGAGTGTCTGGATCTGGTGCGCACATTTGGACCTCTTTTGCCATCAATTACACTTCTTACAGCTCTTATTTCTCCCCCCTTCCCTCCCCCGCCACCATATGTGTGCAGGAGAATGGAGAGGAAAAGCAGCACAAACCCTAATCCAGGTCTAAATGCAAGGTAAGTCCCTCAGGCTTGTACCATTTCTTTTCTTTTCAAGAAAAAACAACAACGAAAAAATCTCTCCGAGCTCTCATATTTGCAGAAAGCAGTTTCTTATATTTGCAGGTTTCCTGGTTGATCTGCAGGTGTCTCACACTGTGCATGGAGATGGGGCGAGCTGGGGGGCGCAGGGCAGGGGGCTGTTGCAGGAAATAGGGGCTGGTGCGGTGTGTTCGGTGTGGAAAGGGCACGCGACAGCTATGAGTTACCGACCGGGACGTTAAAGCTCAATTCAAAGCACACTGAGCGCAGCATTAAGTCTGCCCTGGACTTCAGCGTACCTTGTATTGGGTCTTTAATAAAATAATTCATCAGTACAAGGTGAGGAATTCTCTCAGCAGCACAGTTTGTATTTCTGGACGTGCTCTAGGACGCCTGGACCTCCTGCCCTGCCCATGGACCCGCCGTGTGCCGGCCGAAAGCGCCAGCGGCGCTCTGACCGCGACGGCTTCAGTCTGAGCCCACCGAGCAGACCCAGCCCGCAGCTCCAGGGAGCCCCAGCCCGACACCCCGCCCGTCCTGGGCACCGGGACACAACGCCCCCAGCCTCTCGCTGCCAAGCGGCGCCCCGCCCGGCATTTCGCAGACCCCGCCTCCCACGCGTGGTTTCGCAGACCCCGCCTCCCACGCGCGGGGTTTCGCAGACCCCGCCTCCCACGCGCGGCGTTTGCAGACCCCCGTCCCACGCGGGGTGTCCCGTGGCTGCGCCCCTTCCAGCTGCTCCCCCGTCAGGGAGCGATGGAGCCGCGCTTCCCCGAGCCGCCCAACCGCGAACTCGAACAGCGCGGGACCGCGAGGGGTGCAGCAAAGGCACCATCGCACTGACCTGGGCGCTCGGAGCGGAGTGCGAGCTGACATTCTGAATGAACACAATTGGCCCGTGATTTACTGATTACACCCCTTCCGAAGACGGGCCCTCTACCAAGATGCGATCCATAGCGCGTCACAACACTTAAATGTGCCCCAAAGCACATCCTTGGTCACATTTTCACCATCGGTGCTTTCATGAAGCACCAACTTCCGTAAGTTTTCTATGTGTGCGACCCAGCCCTCAGTATGAGCCCACGCGCCCCACTGGCCTGGTATCTGAGTTCATCAAAAGGCAGAACTTACGACCTGCAGAAAAGCCAGGTATTTTGACACCGTGGTTTTGTCAGCTTCAGCGAGGCTGTCTCAATTCGGGGGCTCAGAGCTGAGCTCTGTTGTGTGACAAGCTCTATTCAATGGCCCAGCTTGCTTTGGCAATGCTTCTCCACCCCAGACCAGAAGATGCAGCACAAACTTGTGCGAAAGCACTAAAAATAACACTTGCAACCTGCAGTATCAACAAATTTTAGAAATCAAAATATTTACTAGGTAGGCAGAATTCTACCATTGTAACTTTGAAAGGACTTGTGTATTGGAATAAACTGCAGCTGCAAAGGATGCCAGTCAGATATTTTTATGAATAAAAGGATCTGCTGTACGGATCTTTTGTCAAATGACTTCAGCTTATTTACTGAGCCCCTCTATTTCACCCGTCTTGCTTTGAGGAGACATCAGCTTGATTTGGTTCTGTTGCCAATGATGTATCTTCTCTTGCTTTTGGTTTTGCTGATCTTTCTCCTATCACTCTTGTCCTGTCACCCGCAGTGCCCCTCTTTACCGCTCAGCCACCCTCCCTGCAGCCTATTTCATCCTATTAGGTGGACAGCTACAATCGGTGATGTGGCCCAGACAGATCTTCTTGTTCCGTATAATAAATGGAGTGTTCAGGTGTGTAACTCTGACCTTGTGTATAATTTTCAAAGATAAGTTTTGGGGAAACAAATGGCTTAGTCATTATAGAAATATTGTAAGGCTTGACAGAAAATAACACGGCAGAAAATTATGACAGAAATAGCAGAAAGGCACTATGAGGCTCCACAGTATCTAAATTATCTTTCTATATCCCAGGATTGATAGTTTTACAATTATTCTCTAAGTTTCAGAACTTAATCTCCCCTGGGTCTCTCAGTGCTATTGTGTTTCCTGTTTTCCCGCAGGCACTCCACTCAGGCCTATTGCTCTTTTAATAATCTTTAAAAGGCTTTCAAAATGTTTGGTCTGTTTCTTATGTTATTTCCTACGAAAATAAATATTTTGTACTAAGAAATTTTTCACTGTTTCCCAGTCTCATCGTGGGCAATAATGTTCAGGAGGGGTCCCAAAGAGCAGCACGATCTGCTCTAGATAACACAGCACAGATCCATGGGTGTTTGCAATAGGTGGTGGGAAGCGGGTGGCAGAGGACGGGTCCTGAGGACCACGACAGAGGCAGGGAAGGACAGATACTTGTTCTGCCTCCGACGATAAGTCACTAATCAGTCTGCCTGGCCTGACCCTGGTCTCCCGTTGCTGTGTTGGGGCATCAACAGCCCCGCAGCAAAGGCCGCCTCGCACCCCAGCTCGTTGGTGGGGAAGCAGCACGGCGCTCAGGAGCAAAAGCCCTGGGCAGTGCATCCCCAGCAAAGCCGAAGAGGTACACCGTCCCCAGCATCGGCCTCTGTCAGAAATCAACACTAACAAGAAAACGAGCACATGGATTGAGGAAGCTTGTCTGCGTCCTGTCCTACACAGTCAATGACACGGGCTGCAATGGTACATAACCGTCCAGTCCCACTTACCGCCTGCTACTGACTCTTGAATGACTAATGACGCTTCCAGGTGTTTGAGATGCGTTCCTATTGATGGGAGTGCTTGTTGACTGTGCGGAGGTAATGAGGTTGTTTCCATGCTGAAGGTAAGGCCGTTGAATCCCTGTGTGCAAATGCAGGTTTTGCCTCCCCTGCTGTCTGGCACAAGGCACCCGGCCATGTCACAGCCCACATCTGCGGGGCCCCGGCCGTGCCCTGCCCCAGCGGAGCTCCGACAGCGCAGGACATCTCCTGCCTGTGTTGTCGTTGCCGTGCTCGGTTTACCTGGTTGCAGCACCCCTACCTTTGCGGGTAGCTGTGGCTTGGCTGCTTGCGCGCTCTATGAACTGCGCTTACTTGTGCGTTGTGTGAGGAGAACAACCCCGCCGCTTGTGTAAACTGCTGTAACTCCACCGCTGTCTTCAGCCCAAAATCCCTGAACACAACCGGTTCTACTGATGCTGCCAAAAAGGGAAACAGAGTTATCCATGCTCTGTGGGGGCCTTGGGGTAGATTTCTGCATAACAGGGAGTAAAGTGGTGTGACCCAGGACGTCCCGTACAGCGCTGTGGTTGCTGTCCTGACGGCTACAGTCACAGCCTCCTTCTGCCTCCCCTCCTGCCTCCTTACGTGCTGCTGTATGTTTCCTGGGACTCACAGTCACCTGAAGGATGGCTGAAATTCTGCTGTGTGGCACCAGGGATGTAATGCCAGTTGGTCTTTGATTACTGGGCAGCTCTGTGCGCAGTGATTTTCTTATTGTGCTGTGCTTTTTGTTCTCTGGGTGTAGCTGTTCCTGTGAAGACATACGGCATTTCTCTAGGTGTGAGAGGGGGCTGCTCCCCCTGCCCACCCTGAGGACAGCGTGTGGCACGGTGTCTGACGGGGCGAGAGTCACCAGTGCACTTCGCTGGTACGGAGAGGGACCTGCCATCCATGTCAAGCCAAGTGACAGTGACCGCTCAGTACTGCCCTGCTGAGAAGATGACTCTCCTCGGCTTTACCCGAAAGAATGAGAGCTCCTGATATGCCTAACGGCAGAAGGTGTTTGTCCTGGCTTTCTCCCAGGGGTCAAGATGACCCTAGGACGCTGCAGGCAGATCTGCACGGAGAAGTTGCCAGTGGTCTGTTAGAAATGACTGCTGAGCAAGGCAACGGCACCTTTTCTGCTGACACCAAGGGCAGCGGTAACGGGTGGGACAGAGGCTGGAAAGACGTGACCCCCCAGCAACGGGGCAGAGGCTCGCTGGCACTTCCACCGCCGCTTCTCGCCTTTTACGCCACTTTCTGTCTGTCCTTGAAAAAGTTACACAGGGGCACGTGACCAGCGGAGCATCCTTGGGAGGGGAGGGAAGATTGTGTTATGCTGCAAAGTATTAACCGTTGCATCAATCACGAGCCTGGTCAAAGCAAATAGGTGTCCTGCTCACCCTTTATTCAGGCTGAATGGAAGATGCAATTAAAGAGCTCTCATATAGTGATAGCGGAACAGCAAAAGCCATTATCCAAAGCCTGAGCAGAGGGGTGTGGGCTGAAGCACCTCAGCAGAGGTGAGATGGGCAGAGGGTGCCCTGGGACCGGCTCACAGGGCGGGCGCAGCTGGGGGGCGCAGGGAGGGCAGCGCATGAGACACGAGCATCCCGGTGCACAGAGGCAGCGCCGCCTGGAGACCCCGACCTGAGACACGGCCTCTGTCTGTGCCACGGAAACAGGCTCACGCCAAAGGAACAACCACCTTATACAACCAGTTCCATTTTCTGGGAGGGGGAAAAGCACAGGAGAATATCGGGTAACCTATTGGGGCCAAAAAGGTCCCATCAAGCTCATCTGACTGTTGGCAAAATATTATTGAATGTGCCAGAGTGGTGGAATTCACCACATGTAGATAGCGCAGTGTACAGGTCTGCACCTGATTTAATGGAATAAATTGTCCTTAAGTCACTAGAGAGAAAGAGGCAGTTTTAGGGAAAGCTTCATCTTTTCCTGAAGAAGGTGTCTAAAACAGGTCAGATGGATTGGGCTCAGAACTGCCTGCTTCTCTCTATTGACTTTCAGAAGAGTCTAGACAACGAGCTGAGATAGAGACATCCACACTATATATGTCTGAAGTTAGGTAAGATGAATCCCATCCAATAAGTCTCTGTGCCTCTACCTGCAGGCAAGGAAGGGAATGTGAATAGTGATGGATGAGAGAAGCATCGAATTTCCTGCAAACATCCATCCACCCTTCCCGGGAACTGGCTTTGGCTGCATTCTTGTGTGCGTGTGCCTTCCATTAGTGCTGTGTGACAGCACAAATGCCAGTGCAAGGCGAGTTTCATGCTTGCACACACAAAACTTGTGGGAAGAAGATTGTCAATTTTGTCTCGCAGGCTTTCTGCACCAAAACTGATGGCCACATTTACATCCAGCCAGGCCATCTACACCAGCTGCTCTGAACTTCTGACCTCTTTAGGCACAATGAAAGATAACAAAGATGAAGGCTGTATATTTTCTCTGACAGAATTATGAAGGCCAGGACATAAGTCATTTAAGCAGAAGGGATTGAACAGGCCAGGGGGTGCAATGGCTGCTGCAGAGCGTTCAAGCTCGTTCTGTCAGAAAGCCAGAGGATGCTGGTGATGGAAACACAGGTATAATCTGCATAGGAACGAGAGCGAGATATTTTCTTGTTGGAGCTGGTGTGGGAGCCAGGGCCGAGTCACCCTCTTAATTCTTCTTGTCGTTTCTGAAAGATTCATTTCCCGGCGCCTCTGCTGGAGAAACGGGCTCCGCACCCCGGGTCTCACCTTGTCCACGGGTGCACCACGAGCCGTCCCAGGGGTCAAATCCTTCTCCCGCTCACAGCCCGGGCGAGCCCATCGTCCGTAAGGGTCGCACAGAAACATTAATAAGAACAAAACTGTGGCCACCATCACGTCATTCCGCTTTTCTTTTTTGGGTGACCAAAGTGTTGTTTGCAACGTACTTTAGGTATGCTTTCTACAAAGCGGAAAAACGCTAACTTATTCCTCGGCTGCTAGTGACATCTCAGACACTACCATCAACTATCTGTGCACAGGAGATGTTCTTTAAATAACTCCTGGCAAATGCCTGACATCTGTTTTTCCTAATTAATGCTAGCAGTCATCATACTTCACTGCGTGTGTTGAAAGCTTTCAAGGATGATAAGAGCTGCCCACAGCATCTCGATCATGGGAGTTTGTGCTGCAAACACTGCTCCGTGAAAGCTCCAGGATAGTTCATGTCAGTGAGAGAAGATCAAGAGGAAACACCTGCTGGATGTGAAAATAATGACCAAATAAGTTAGGGAGAAGTATCCAAAAGGGTGGCTTTTGATTTTATTGCAGTCATATTCTGGATTAAAATGAGGCAATAATTAGGAACAAAGGGCCTGGACCAGCACTCTTTCCTGTGAAACTATGAAGCAAAGAAAGTTCTTCCCTAATCTCAATTGAAAGCAAAAGGCAGTTACAGGGGCAAGAGCACAAGGAAACGAGAAGGCAATAACATCATCCCTACGTATTCCTATGCCCCCCGCCCCAAACGGCACCGTGGCCAACACGCTCAGAGGTGACAAACCGCTCCAGAGAAGCAACAGTCGGAGGCTGCGTCTGCGCCAGTGCCGCTCGGACCCAGCCCTGCTCCCGTCCCCGCTCAGCGCATCTGGTTGCTGTCCCCTTATTTCCACCCATTCCGCTGCCGTTTGCCGTTGTGCTCCTGCAGCCCCGAGGTGCCGGGTGAGCCGGGAGAGCCGGCAAACCGCAGGGCTGGCCAGAGGCAGCCGCGGCCGCTCCGACCGCACACAGCGCGCCATCAGCAGCCCCGACAGACCCAGTGCTGCTCGGCAGCATCACCTTCGCTCGCCTGTCGTCACCCCTCGTATGCGTCATAAACACGACGACAGAGACCGTTTAGATAACACGCTGATGAGTAGAAGAGTTTGCTAACACCCTTTGGGGAAAAAACGTCCCAGTGCTGCACAAACCTTATTAATTGCAAGTAACTGGAAACTCTCCCCACGTGCAGTGTTTTGGTTTTGTTCGTAACAACCGTTTTTTAATATGAAAAAAATCAACATTAGCACCAGATATATCCACGTCCTATTCTATAACAGCACCATGAGATATACTATCCTATTCCACTTTTCTCTCCATTTGTTTATTAATCAGTATATACGAGCTTCGTGGACACAGTGAACGATTGAAACGTATTGCATCGCATGTCAAACTTTTTTCAAAGCTCATAAATGATCAATGTATCTTAGAGAGGGAATGATACTCATTTCATTTAGGAGGGAATGAATACCGTATCTTTGAGAGAGCCGCCCCGGTGCCCCCGTGGGTGCTGCCCCCGCTGCCGGCGCCGCACCGCGGGCTTCTCGCTCGGCTTTGGGGTTGCTGGTATCCTGTGGTTCATCTGCTGGGTGCCCTGGATTCAGAGCGGAAAAGCAGCACGAGAAGAGGCGCAAGTTGTCACTGTTTGCTGTTATTTTTCCCTCGCGGGATGCTTACAGTGCCCGTTTCCATGTTAATACATCCAAAGTGTCTTCTCAATGTTAAGTGTCCAATAATGGCAACAAAACCCAGTAAAGATAACACGCTACAAGGATACACAGTAAATCAGACAATTTAATGAATTCATAACCTTTCATTTCATTTCCTTCCTGTGAGATAATTTTAGCCAGTGTCAACGGGATTTGTAGGAAGGGGGAATGAATAGTGATCCTACCTCAACCAATAAAACAAAACCCTAATTTTCTGTCTTTTATCTTTTCCCATTCCTTTGTGCGCCTCTTTGGCCTTGTCAAAACATATCGTTCAGTTAGAGACTAAAAATATTTTCGCATCGATTGGGGTTATTGATTTTTTTTAATCTGTACTTTGGCTTGGAGAGCGCGGGTGAAGGGTGAGAGTTCAGCGGCTTAGTCCGCTCTTTTATCTGGACAGCGGGGGGATGTATTGGCAGCAGATTTGATTTACCTTGCTGGTCAGCTCTAGGCACTCCGGGCCCGCAGACGAGCAGCGAGCATATTTTGCTGTCTGTTTTATTGTACACTGAACTTCTTGAAGGTCCAACCTCTCTATTGATTTATCTCTCAATTTCCAGTGGCCCGTGTTCCCATTCTTATTAACATAAATGTATCAGAAATCAGATTCCCTCTCAAAGATATATTGATCATTTATGAGCTTTGAAAAAAGTTTGACATGCAATGCAATACGTTTCAATCGTTCACTATGTCCACAGGACTCATATATACTGATTAATAAACAAATGGAGAGAAAAGTGGAATAGGATAGTATATCTCATGGTGCTGTTATAGAATAGGACGTGGATATATCTGGTGCTAATATTGATTTTTTTCATACTAAAAAAATGGTTGTTACAAACAAATAATTGTCTTACGGAGTCTAAATCTTACAGAGTCGTGGTAGAATTGCTGCTAACTTATTTTTGAACAATTTTAAAATAAACAATTATGAAAAGATAATTATGAAATTATGATTTCATTATTAAATACAAATTCTACCATACAGTGCAAAACATTTACCTTTTTCCATTCTGCCTGTAGGATGCACTGAACACACCAAGCCCTTTTCTGACACGACTTGCTTGCTTGAAGCTTTTCATATAATACCCGTTATGTAGGTAGCTGGTACATGAATACATACAGGGGAAAGCTCTTGTCCCGTAGGGTGATTTTGGAAATGCCCTCAGCAAACTCTGCACACAGCCCATATCTCCAAGCCGCAGCGAGTCCTGGAAGCTCAGCAGGCAGAGCAGTGAGAGAACAGGGAGGCGGGAAGGGAAAATGGGGCAGAACCATTCTGCTCTGAAGAAAAGCTTTTCCTGCACTGTGGAAAATACGTCCAACTCAAATCATTAAGCTACAGCTTCCAGGCCAGTCTGGCACGCTGAAACTAAGCGAGGACATTTAGCAGGCTCCCTAAACACTACCCGATGAACGAGTGCTGCAAGTAGCTGCAGAGATTCAAAGGGAACTTAGCTGATTTCTAGGTTTCTTAGACAAACTCAAATTCATTAAGTAGATAAAATAAAATAGACAGAAGGTAACTCTAAAGGTCTAAGTTACTGCAACACCAATTGCTTCTTGGAGCTCACTGGGTCTGGTGCATCTTCCAAACACGTGTTCTTTCAGGAAAAGCAGCCCTTTGGCCGCCAGTGCCTCAGTCCAGGATGGACGTGACCGTGCCCACCTGAAGCAGCTCCCGGGGCCCCGAGTGCCCTGTCCCTGTGCTGCCCCGCCGCCCTGCTCTGGGACAGCGGGGTGTCACGGCTCGCCAGCCGGGGACGGTCCTTCTGCGAATACACGCTTATCAAGAGGCTTCGCTCTCCATTTGAAGCGAATCTCTGCCACGGGCTTGAAGCCCCCAGCCCAAACGGTGTTTCTCCTGCTGTCCCTCCAGCAGCGCTCTGCCTCCCCCAGCTCCCCATCGCTTCCAGCCCTGCGGGGGAGGGCAGGGAGCCGGGGCAGCCCCCTTGCTGTGGGCAGCACGTGCGGGCAGGCTCAGGGCTCACGCAAACCAAAGTCTGCTTTGCTCCAGCCCTCTTTCGGGGCAGGGAGAGCCAAGGAGGGGTATTTTGGTGTTTTCCTACCCGGCCGTTGCCTTCTCAGAGGCAGTGAAGCAAAAGGAGCTTTCCAGGAGCTCTGAACGAAGCGAGCGCTGTGACCTTGCGGATGAGAAGTAAACGCTCCCGCAGCGAGCAACGTCAGCTCCTCATCCTCTTTGTGGCTGCAAACATCCTGGAGGGCTCTCTCAGACCAAATGCATTTCCCATCGCAAACCAGCTTCCTGCGTTCTGGATGGTTCCTGGCTCTGCCAGAAAACGCCCCAAATCTGCGGTGTCAGTTTTATTTTAGGTGTCACTTTTGCCAACAGTGCTGTGTTCTTGAATTTGACTTTGCTCCACGCTCCAGAAAAATACGCAGGCTGCCCTTTCCCACCTTCTCTCCCCTTGGGCCCAGGGGGATGCCCGAATGCCGTCCTGTCCCGTTCCCTATGGGCTTCCCTGCATGACACGACACGAGAGCTGGAACCACAGACCGCGCTTCCTTCTCGGCCGTGTCCTATCACAACTCGCTATGCGCTGCCTTTCACACCGCTGCCTTTTTCCTGATTTTTTGTCTTTTTGCATGCAATGGGAAAGGCTGGAAAGGGCATTTTTTAATATGGGTGGAGCAATGATATCAATATTGCATAGTCTACCGCAATTTTCAGTAAGTCTTCATTAGATAGCCATACTGGGATCCCAGATGACATACAATAAAGCCCCTTTCCATGACAGAAACACACCCAGTAAGGAATTTTACACTTTCTTGTCTTCCGTCACTCACCACAGCAGCATTTTCGGTGAGTAAGAGCCCGATTAAGCCTTTGCAGGACTGGCACACGTGCTGTCAGAGGAAGCACAGTCAAGACTAAAGGAATGAGTCACTGAGCATTTTCTGGCTCTGGAAATTAATGCTTAAAATTCAAGTAATTCGACACAACAGACACTATTCTGTTTAGCAGCTGTGGCCACAGTCCTGGCAGGTGCCCCTAAATTTGAATCTCGGTTACCTGGAGCAGATAAGATAGAGCAATGACTGTTCAAACACACTGTATCAGAGACCTTTGCACAGGGCTCTGCTCCTGCAAAAACAACCAGTGCCTGCTCCAGCGCTTTGCTTTGCCAAGGCGACAGCCGGGCCGGGCACGACCACGCACGGCGCGGCAGACCCGGGGTCCCACCGCATTCCATCGCTGCACTGTGTGATCCCAATAACGCCGTAAACTGCTAATACACTAATGTGTTCATAGCCTGTTGATTGGTACTGGGAACGCTGCTCTGGGGTGGTGTGGCTCATTTGTAATAGTGCATACAAGCAGAATTTCTTGCAGCACACAGCATTAGGAAAGGGATTCCACACATGCTTTATCTTCTCACTGCAGCATTCATGTTACAGTTTCTTTTATAGCGTAATAAAAATAACTTTATTTCTAAATCTCCTCACTCTCTGCAAGCGTTTGGGACTCAACACAAATTCCACAAATAATTTAAAATGCATTAAAATTTACATTAAAGGACCACAGCCTGAAAGTTTTAATAAAAATCTGATCAAGGGTGTCGGGGGAGATGACGAGGGATGTTACTCATATGGGGTCAATAACAATCAAACCGAAAACTGCTTAAAAGTTCTGAATATTTGTAAGAGGAGGAGACAGAAACTCAGCAGGACCTGGAGAGGAAGAGGGGCATTGGGCCACCCAGTCTGGAGATCGAGGAGACCTTTTACACCCTCACTAATATATACCATTGAAGGGGTAACTGGTTACACAAGAACTGAAAACACATTTCCAGATTGTATTTGATAAGTGTAATCAGACACTGCCGGGTTTCCCTTGTATTTTGGCATCTCGGGCAGTCTCCATTGAGAAGCATAAGCAGATTGTCAAAGAGAAGAGGTATTTCCAGCAGGATGGGATGTGCAGGGTGTGCAGAGCTGCACGCTGTCACTCAGCATCGCCAGCAATGTCACTGAAGGGCACAGTCCCAATATCTCTGCAATCAAAGCTGACAATGACACATCACGAGACAGATGTAAGGAAGGCGCTTTTCCATCTACCGTCCTGAAGTAATGAGTGAAAAATTAAAACTTTGAAATATACGGTATATGCTATAACAACACAGGTTTGGATTTTCTTCACTGAAAGGAGATAGGAATGATAAAACAGAGACTGAAGAAGCAGCACCTGTCATGTTAACGGATTGTGGCATATTGGTTTCCAGAGGTTCACAGCTGTGCAATCAGACCAGAGGAAAATCAGTAATGGCTAGAGATGCAGAAGAGAATTAAACTACCAGGGGTGGCCTGTGCACGTCAGGCAGCAAAAGAGGCTTGATGAGGGAACAGAGCTAATATTTCATTTCCTCAGTTCGCTCTGTCTATATTTATGCCAATGTTTTAGCTGGGAGCACAGTGCAATTTTGAAGAAAATTTCCAGTTTTTCCCAGTGATGAAGTTCTGGTTCACGTCATTCAGCAGATGGAGCTAAGGCAAGAGATGAGCTGGAAACGGCGCTGACGGGTGTCAGACCCATGGGGCCAGACTAGACCCAACCCAAATCCCCGAAAGACAAGGACTAAGGGCTACTACTACTGCTACGAGCTGGATTTGAGTTTTGCAGCCAAGGTCAAACATTAGGAAGTTCCACCTATGGGACACTGAATACTGTATGCAACTTCTTTTGATTCAAGTAAAAATTGCCTTCCACAAACAGAGTGGGTAGAGGTTGCAAGCACCTTCTGACCCGCGGTGCTGCTACCGCTCAGCAGGAGGGAGCGCCCAGACAAAACAACGTGGCTCTTCAAACGAATCCCAGCAGGAGATCTTTTTATGTGCTTCCTTGTTTTTAAGTCCCTTAGGATTCAAGTCCTCCAGTTCTCCTTGTTCAGTAGAAGACAAGGGATAGAGGAGGGGACAAAGAAGGGTGCGTCAAATATTCAAACAGTAAACCACCACAAATAACTGCACCAGTTACACGAGGTGCATGAAACTGCAGCAGCACTGCTTGGTTCACGGCAACAGGGGACACGGGAAAAGTAACTTCTCATCATCAGCAAAAACATTCATCAGGATAAGGGAAACGGCGTGATCGCCAAAGCTGCTTTATCTCTCTCATTCCCCATGAAATCCTGCTGGAGCTCGTGCTTGATGGTGGGAAGTTACGCACTGTGTGCGTCACCTGCTGCTGAGGGCTCAGGACCAGCTTTTGATATCAGAGCAGTGCGAGCACTCCCATTTCTAATGACGCCTGCTTTTACGAACAACATCTTCCTTGTTGCCCCTGAACGTTCCGCCAGGCTCCTGCAAGAAGCGGTTCTGTTCACAGATGAACAGGGCAGATCGGGCTCCTGCAAGAAGCGGTTCTGTTCATAGATGAACAGGGCAGATCAGGCTCCTGCAAGAAGCGGTTCTGTTCATAGATGAAGAGGGCAGATCGGGCTCCTGCAAGAAGCGGTTCTGTTCATAGATGAAGAGGGCAGATCGGGCTCCTGCAAGAAGCGGTTCTGTTCTGTTCATAGATGAACAGGGCAGATCGGGCTCCTGCAAGAAGCGGTTCTGTTCTGTTCATAGATGAACAGGGCAGATCGGGCTCCTGCAAGAAGCGGTTCTGTTCATAGATGAACAGGGCAGATCAGGCTCCTGCAAGAAGCGGTTCTGTTCTGTTCATAGATGAACAGGGCAGATCGGGCTCCTGCAAGAAGCGGTTCTGTTCATAGATGAAGAGGGCAGATCAGGCTCCTGCAAGAAGCGGTTCTGTTTATAGATGAACAGGGCAGATCGGGCTCCTGCAAGAAGCGGTTCTGTTCATAGATGAACAGGGCAGATCGGGCTCCTGCAAGAAGCGGTTCTGTTCATAGATGAACAGGGCAGATCGGGCTCCTGCAAGAAGCGGTTCTGTTCATAGATGAACAGGGCAGATCGGGCTCCTGCAAGAAGCGGTTCTGTTCGTAGATGAACAGGGCAGATCGGGCTCCTGCAAGAAGCGGTTCTGTTCATAGATGAACAGGGCAGATCGGGCTCCTGCAAGAAGCGGTTCTGTTCATAGATGAACAGGGCAGATCAGGCTCCTGGAAGAAGCGGTTCTGTTCATAGATGAACAGGGCAGATCAGGCTCCTGGAAGAAGCGGTTCTGTTCGTAGATACAGCAGACTCCGCTCAGGAGAGCTGCACTCACCTGCACCTGTCGGCTCAGTTCGGCCCTCACCCCAGAACTGATTTTCCACTGCCTGAGTCTGATTTTCTTCACAGTAAAGGCAACAAACCCCCATAAACCAAGAAAGCGAATTAGGGTGCTGTGTAACTGCTGTAACAATCAGCACAGCTTCTCTGTATTTATCAACGGGGCGCCTGCGTTGCTGCCGGGGCCCGCAGCGCGGGGGGTGCGAAGGGGCCCCCGCGGTGCCCCGCGCTGTGAGGTCGCGCGTTGCACGAGAGGGGCTTCTCCCAAACTGTTTAAGGATGCAGGCGCTGACTTGGCCACTCTGTGTTCCGGGATGTAAGCCATTAAGGCCTGACATATACACAAAGGCACAGAGTGTTGCTTGATACTGATTTAATTAAATTGGAGCAACTTTTGCATGGGAATATTCACACATTGGTTTAATTTGTGTTGATGAATTTAGAGGCATGAACTACATTTGCATAATCAGTCTTAGGCTGATATAAGAGAGTACAAGCACAAAAATCGCAGCAGTTAGCTAAATGGATATAAATTAACCCCAAAGCCCTCTCTGGGCAGAGGGAAGCCTCAGAAATACTATACATCTGCAGAGAAAAGCAGCCGGCCAGAACACTTCTATTTATTATATAAGGATTAACACTATAAGATTAAAAAGATGCAAAAGCCATTCAAAAGTACGCCAAAGCTACTGGGTGTTGAAAATCGATGTGTTTAGAACGGCACAGCCTCAAGCGCAGGGTCCCGCTGCTCCGCACGGAGCGGGACCACAGCACCCGCAGCGCAGAGCGGCGCCGTCTCGGCCCCGGCCCCGGCCCCGGCGGTGCGCCCCGGATGGGACAGCACCAGGGTGCTGAGCAGCTGCTCGCACCAGCGTTCGAACTTCACGTTTAGCAGAGACCGATCCACGGCACGTAATTCTTACTGTAACTAAAACCCAGTCACACTAATTTCAGCAGCGAGACCCGAGCGGGCAGTATAAAGTAACAGCAGGACAAGAACTGAGAGAGGGACTATTACGGTATTTAGATTGTAGGGAAAGATGTAAATTACAAATAATGAAGGAGAAGTATCGCAGAGATCTATAATCTCTGTATGAAGATCAACAACGGGCTTTTGAAATGCCAAAGAATTACACCCATGACAAGGCAATGTCACAGTGGGAGAGGAAGAATAGTGACAAACAGTTTGTCAGAAAGGTGAGAAGCATTTGATTGTGTCTCCAGCTGCGGCATTGGATATTCCTTTTATTGTGGTTTGCGAGGCTCTGGATGGAGCTGGGCAATTGCTACAAAAAGTAGTTTGACAGCAGTTGTTCAAATTAAAAGAGAAGTTCATTTTGGCGGCACCGTGCGTTTTATCTTGTACAGTTCTCTCCTCAATTGCTCAAGGGACACTGCCTTTCTGTGTTCGTAGAAAATCAAACTTTCTGATGGCCACAGGAATGCACTTAGTTGGAACTTCAAGGTAAAATCTGTCTTGAAAACCTTCCCTGCCTCCCATTTTTGCGGGGTATTTTCAGATATCTGATCGGAGATCAGCAGGGATATTCCATGGCGGAGCTGGGCAAACACACACTCTTAACGACCTAGTAAACAATTAATACTTAGTGTGTAGTCAAAGACAAAAGATCAACTTGTGGGCTAAAATAACAGAGGCAGCTGTCACGACACGACTGTTCTGGGGCAGCTGACAAACAGAAGGACAACAAATAACTGTCCCCCATCATTTGCTATGAAGTTTGTGCCATCTGATTTCTGAAGCCAAATGAAACCAACCACTTCCACACCAAATGTGTCTGACGAGCAGTAATGTGATCCACCATCTGCTGAACGCTGCGCGTTTGCTGTGAACATTACGGATTTATTTATTTTCTAAAAAGTAATGTCCTCGAAATGTGTTGGATTGAGAACCTTTGGAACAACATATTTCATCCACAGGAAAGCAAACAAAACCCCAACCAAACCAACCAAACCCAAAACAAGAAACAAAGCCAAGCAAACCAAACCCAGAGCGGACCCAGGTTTCCTCAAGCGTGTCGGTGGGGGCCGTTCACGCGGGATTCCCAGCGCCTCGGTTCTCAGAGGGGCAGAACCGCTGAGGTCGCCCCCTCGGCTCACCCGGGGCCTCAGCACCCGCCACCAGTCCGCTGCCAACGCCACCACAGCTAATGCAAAAACACAGGCATTATGGTGCCTGAGAAACTGGATCCAGACACTATTTCTTTCGCATAAACCATCGAACTGTTATGGGAGCAATCAGCTTCTATACTTTGCTAATCTAGGTTAGTATCAACCCACAAAGTTCCACATCTTCATGCCAATCCTGAAACCTTTCAGTCCTCTTAAATGATACTTTAAATAAAAAGCCAGTGTTAACACTGGGCAAGTAACAGCTTCCTACAGGCAACTTGTTCTTCTTCAACAATACTGTCCGAGAAACACGCTCATAGGTGAGGCTCACAGCTGGTGCACATCTGTTCATCTCTGCAGACTCCAAAACAGTGGAAGCTGCTTCGCTGCAAAAAGGGGGCAGAACCCTCTTCCCAGCTCCCTGCTTCACATTGCGTTTCTCATGCCTGGTTACTTTCCTTCTTACTTTACATCCTTTCCCTTCCTGCCGGCACCCACTCCTGTGTGAGACGGACCACTGCTTCCCTTCCAGGTGACACAGCGCGTTCTGCAACCAGCACCTTACAGAGACACCTGTGCCCGTGTACCCCAATCATCCTCGCCATGTGCTGGGTCTCTCATCTCTGTTGGGTTTCCTCGTTCATTCAGCTGCTCATCTGTCACAAAACCTTGGAAAACATTGCTAGCAAGGCAGTCAGACTAAGGATGTTCAGTTTACTTTACAATCAAACTTGCTTTTGCTGAATATTCTGCGCACTTTTGTTCCCGCTGAGAGAGTTCATGATCTCTGTTCCCTAACTGCTGACATTTACCTGCCCTTTCTTTCATTCCCAGCTCTTTCTGTCATTCACGATTCTGACTCCAGAGTGACCTATTACCACTTTTCTTTTATTCCTGCACACCTTAGGAACGATGTCCCTTATGTTGATATCTGGATTCCTCTGCCTTTCAAATTCCTCTAAACCCTTGTTTGGCTTTCCCAGTTCCTCCCGCGCAGCGTCCAAGGGAAGGCACTCGCTCCCCCTGCGTCCCTCGCCTGACCCAGGACAGCACCAGGCAGACGCTGATTTTGCAGGGGGCTGAGGTCGGGCCTCACTTTCCTGCCCCTGGCTGGGGGGAACGCTTGGCCCATGGAGCTGCACACAGGAGCAGTAAAGCTCACAGCGGTGACCGCCGTTCTTGCTGTAGGCAGTGCCACAGAGCGACGAGTCCTGCCCGCTCTGCCCTCCCAGAGAGGGACTTGGGAAGATCCGTCCCCTCCTCCGGGCAGCCCGGTCTGCACAGAAATACCCAGGGTGGTTTAGAAGGGAGGTGCTGAACACGGGTGAGCGCCCCAGAGCCGCAGACTGTGGAGTCGCTGGCGGAAGAAGGAAGAGTCATTTCATTTAAGTACAAATTTTAATCTATGGCTGGGGCAAATGGAGGGTAAGAATGCATTAGGTAAGGTTACAAGCTTGCTTGACTCAGCTAATCAATAACTAAGCAAAGAAGATTCTCTAACCATGGAGAAAGCAAATTCATTCACTTGCAAAGGAACTGGGAAGCACTTCCAATGGCGCTTTGTATACAAATATCTTCGGACCTTGTTAAATTGCGTTCTTTATATTAAACTGCACACTGACATCTCGGTATGGTAAGCGATGACAGCCTTGCCAGTGCTTAGTTAAAACAGAGCAGGTATGTCCAAGAGCAAATGAGTTAAAGCGCACAGAGTACTCCTGCAGCTGTTCTCACCTGGTTTTCCGGCACAGCTCATTAGCTATCTAGCACTGCAAAATGCATGTGTTCTCTGTTCCCATTACGATTTTAATTGAGAGCTTACAACACAGGGCTGTTCAGGGAAGGATTTCAACAGCCTTTCACCTATGGCTGCAGGACAGTATTTTGCCCTCACAAAATCTATTTCTTTGTATTTCTCTCTTTTTGTACTTTTGATGCATGGCTCTCCAAAGCTTAATATCTTAATGTCCCTTTCACAGAGCAGGAGAATCAGTCAAAGACTGAGTAATCTGCCTGGGATCACAGAGGAAGCTGTGGCAGCACCACACTGAGACCTGAGGTCTCCAGATCCTATTACTATGCTCTAACCCCAAGACCATCCTGCCTTTCTTAAAAGCTTTACTATTGCATTCAGGCATATATAGACATAGATGGAAACAGAACCAGAAGGCATAAACAACATTTCAGTCACTGCAGATACTCGGAAACAACAGAAGAGCAAACATACAGAGTCAGATCAGTTTGAAGTAAATTTGGACAGGACTTCTGATGTAATGCATTTATATCTATTTTACAACTAATTCATCAGTCAGTGGACTAAAATATTCCTGAAAACGTAGATGAGTGCCCTTTGATACCCAGTGGTTCATGATTCTCTTTTGTGAGTGCTGACTATTTTGAATGTCATCTGTGTCCAAGATCTCAGAGCTAAAATCTGCTGGAAACAAGAACTTTTCCCCTTAAAGATATTCCCTCTTTCCCTGTGATAAGTCTGTCCATCACTGAAGAGCTGATAAGAGGGCAAAAGCAAAGGTCCCTGACATCAGAAGTTACATAGCCATGCAGCAGGAATGGCTCCGGAACACAGGTCGTTATTCTGCGCCTTGTCATCGGTGTCACGGACAGACACGAGCCAGCCACGCTGCTCTGGACTGGCGCCCAGGAACAGGCTCCTGCGTGCTGGGGAACCCTCCTCTCCATCATACGGAGCAATGAAGGAGCAGGTGAGCCGTTTTCTGTGCTGCAGACACAGTATTTTAATTCCACGTCTTCTTGATTTATGCTTTCGGGCCGTTCTCTGTGTCGCTGCAGTCAGTGCACTGAAGTGGCTCTGTGTCACCCGAAATCCCCGCTGTCGGGAGCAGGAGGTGGGGAAAGACCTCCCCATGCATGGGACACCGGGAAGTGAGGTAAAACCAGCTGGAGATAAAGAGGTGTAATCAGGAGATAAAAGAGAACCTCTACCTTTGCAGAACACCCCTGGAAAACTTCCTCCTACTTCCAAATGTCCACAATAGTAAAGTCCAAAGTGCAGTCAAATCATTTCACAGTGTAATCAAGTCGTGACCTCAGAATGTAGTTATTTAAGAGGTTGTTTTGTATACACCTGCTATGCTATTTATCGTGCCCAAAAGGCTCTGCACGACGTTCTGCCTTCCGTTGTAGTTCAGCCTCTGCGGCAGGCGACTGTCAGGAAAGAAACACCAGGATTCTCAGAACAACCCAAGCAGCCCAGCTCCTCGTCTGGAGCTGCGCCTGCTGGAGCCGGCGTGCTGCAAGGGCTGTCTGTCCAGAGCTGCAGCCCCACCGCCCCTTATTCTGCACAACAAAGGCAGAAAGAACAGTTCATGCTCTAAATGTTCCATATTTGATGCCGTTCTTACATTTAGGGAAATGTAAGTGTGAGCTTCTTGAGAACATCACATGCATGGTATTTTATTTCAGGGAATTCTCTTTCGTTTGTGTGACTAACGTTGGTTCATGTGACTGCTCTCTGGAACTGAAGGTCGGGCACTTTGAGACGTTACCAAGTGCAATAAAAGCTGCAGAGCGAGCGGCTGAACACCCCGAGGAAGGCGAAGGCACGGCTGGTGACACACAGCGACTGCTCTGTGCCAGGATCCACCGGGACAAACAGCTCCAACCAGAAGCAGAGTTTATGACACTGAGGAGCCTGATCGGCTTCAAACGCACCATATTCTGTCACATTTACCTAAAGGAGCACTTCTGACTCATTTAAGGTGCCTCATCAACTTAACTGGGAACAGGGAGGGAAGTAGAAATACTGTCTCGAATGAGGTTTGCTCCTGGGAGCGTGTAACGCGCTGCCTGCGAAAAGACCAAAGCAGAGGGTAGACAGTGTCTTGCCTTTCTTTCTACATTGCAGTTTACCACTCTGCGCTTGTTTCAGGCTTTACCGGGGGTTTGAATGAAATCCATCCAAACGAAGACTTGATATTCAAGGCTGCCCCTCAGCAAAGAGGGGTTTTGCATTCATTAATATTGCCTTGGGATGAAGGAAGGAGCAGGAGAGCCCTGATTGACCTTGGACATTTATAAAGGTAATCTAATTTGTGCTCGTTTGCTACTTTTTCATTAAAGCCACTCCTGGAATGTTTCTTATCATGAGTTGTGCTTCCCTTGAGAAAGGTTTAAACAAATAGACCCAATCCAGCACAGACCTGGCCCAGCGACCGCGCTCCTTAGAGTGGAGTGAGACGCAGGCTCGGAGGAACCTGTGACCTGACCTGCAAACTCAGGGAGGCAAAGCTCAGAACCAAGAACGGCCGCAGCCCTGTGAGCCAACCTGCAGCCAGCGCCAGGCCCGTGTTGCGTTCACGTGCCAGTGACAGCGCCTCGTCAAGGACCGAGTGAACCAGTTTTGGACCCGCAGGCCAGCTGCCCGTTGGCAGCCGGCACGTGTTGACCACCGCTGTCACTCCCTTTGGTAGCCAGCACGTGTCGACCACCGCTGTCACTCCCATTGGTAACCAGCACGTGTTGACCACCGCTGTCACTCCCTTTGGTAGCCGGCACGTGTTGACCACCACTGTCACTCCCATTGGTAACCAGCACGTGTTGACCACCACTGTCACTCCTGTTGGTAGCCAGCACGTGTTGACCACTGCTGTCACTCCCTTTGGTAGCCGGTACGTGTTGACCACCGCTGTCACTCCCGTTGGCAGCCAGCACGTGTTGACCACCACTGTCGCTCCCTTTGGTAGCCAGCACGTGTCAACCACCGCTGTCACTCCCATTGGTAACCAGCACGTGTTGACCACCACTGTCACTCCCGTTGGTAGCCAGCACGTGTTGACCACTGCTGTCACTCCCTTTGGTAGCCAGCACGTGTCGACCACCACTGTCACTCACATGCATCGACCACCGCTGTCACTCACACGCATCAACCACCGCTGTCACCCACACGCACACGGAGGGAACAGCAGCAGAGCTGGTCCGCGGTCCTGGAGCTTTCCCACAGCCATACAGTTGAAGATACAACTCCAGAAAGCTCCTGTCCAAGAAACAGCCGATGAAATGACAGAAAGAAATGCTGTGGTTCTCAGAAACATCACCACTGCACGGCAGGAACCTTGTTTGTTTCTCTGACTTGAACTATATTTGTTGTATCATAGATGAACGGCATCCATGTAGGGAAGAAACGGTCTTGAGTCATCATTTCGTCCTCGGAACCACAGGTGATGTTGTACAGAGTCTGTTTCCAACCTCGGGGTTAGAGAGAACGAAACCGAACGAGGAGAGCGCAGCCCATGGACCAGACCCGGAGCTGCCAACACTTCCTCCTCTACTCTGCTAACTAAACAACGCAACACATGGCAGCACAACGGCGAGGATGGGCTTTCACAGCCTGCTGGGAATGCCCGTTTTTGGCTAAAAAGAAAAAGGAATATTTTACCTGATTTACATATTGCACATTAAATAAGCCCTGCAAGGTACCATGCTTCAAAACGGACTTATTTTTTAAGAAATGTAGATTAATAATCCTCCTTGCTTAAAAAATGAGCTTCAATATTTGTGCGAATCGTAGAGTGAAAAAAATCAATGTGCTATCGACTGCTGGGGATGATCACATTCATTCTGCCCTTTGTGGTTGGTGAAATCCATGCTGCAATTACAGAGACAGGCTGGCAGCAAAGAGCCTCAGTTGGGCTTTCAGCTCCACATTAATCCAAAACTCACCATTTTAATGCAGATATAGATTGCCACGAGTCAATAGCTGACTACTTGAATTGTGAAGTAGCAGCTCCATGCTCTATTGGCAGCACTGTTACAGTATCTTCAAGTATTTTGGAATTTCAAAGTGTTACTCCACAAAGTGAGGAGCGTAACCCACACCAGGTCGGGAGGGGACTGCAGCGTCCGTGCCATTGTCATACACGGGCGAAACCGGATTAAAGACAGAATACTGCAAATAACCTTCAGGTAGATCAAAAGTAGACTTTCCATGGGATAAAATGCTTATGTACCTTAGCGCATGTTTTAGTGCCCTAACGCATTATCTCATAAAGTAACCCAAGTGTTGAGTTTTTATAATAGAGTTCCCAGTTCTCTCTCACTTCCACTGTTCCCCGACTTCACCCAAGTCAGAAGCATCATTCTGCATTTATAACGTGGCAAGTGAGGTCAGAGTTTGGCTTTCCCTAGCAATTTCCTTTCAGCAATCCATCTGGAACTAAGAACTGAATTCTGCCACTGAATTTGGGTGAAGAATTGGGGCATCTACGAGGCGGCCAGCAGCTCCCTTAGGTGCAGTGTGAACCTGGAACTCTATTTGATGCACAGTGACTATATTCTCGTATACCTCCATGACACTGAGCTCTTTGTCCCACGTTCTCACGGTGACGTGCGCTAACAGGTCCACACGCAGTGTTAGAGCTGCCACTTGTGCTGCACCACGCACACCCAACTCCAAACCTACCGAGCTCTGTGGAAACGCTGCCATTATTTTCCTGCACTGCGCACGTGTGACTGCACACAGCTTCACCGCACAGGCGAACACCCAACAGCTGTGCTGTGCCCTGCCATGCCCTGCTGTGCTGTGCTGTGCCATGCTGTGCCCTGCCGTTCTGTGCCATGCCGTGCCACACTGTGCCATGCCGTGCCACACTGTGCCATGCCGTGCCATGCCGTGCCACACTGTACCATGCCGTGCCACACTGTGCCATGCCGGGCCACACCACGTCGCTGAGCAGCCCGGCTGTGCCCCCACTGCGCTGCAGCCTGTCTGCAGATCCAAGAGTCCCTGTGCCATCAGACTGCGGCCATTTGTTCTGTTATTTCCATAACTGATCCAATATTTACAAACTCCCCAGCTACTGCAGGGTGGTGCCACTGGGGGTATGTCCCTTCAGGCTGGACGCTGATCACCTTCACCTCCTTCCACGCATACAACCATTTGTTGTGCTACAGGTGTGAATGAGAGAGGATTGTGCTGGGGCTGAGCAACAAATTCAACTTTGTCCGACACAGAACAATGTGCACAGTCATTTCTGTTACCAGGGTAACCTGTGAACTCAGATCTATTAGCACATGTAATACTATCAGTAATAAAAATAATAAAATAGGTAATACATAGGGAGCAGACCTGGATATGCTGCTGCAAGGTCAGATGTGTGCAATCAGAAGAAGCCAGTTTCCTTTGTTCACATCTGAAATACAGACTCATTTGACATTAGTAAACCTTCATGTGGTTTCAGACACAACGAGCCCTGCACAGAACATGCACCTACAAGGCTTTGTGCAGGATTTGTGAAGGAAGGAGGATTCATCCTGGTGGTACATATTGGTATTTTGTGTGGCATTTCATAGCACTCCTAATACACCTTAACAGTCTGCCTAAAACCACGGTGAGATTGGAGCAAGGATCTTAACTTCTGCAGACAAAGGAATGGTGCTTGCTGCTGATGGGTTCTTGTATCTGCAAAGTGTGATAGTGCTGAAATGACGATATTTATATCTCAGTTATAAACAGACACACATTGTGTTTGCAAACGTCCACAACTTCACAGTTTGATTGCTTAGAAAGTTACAAGCAAGCTTTCAAATGCTTTACTCAACTAGAATAGATAACATATTAGTGATTCTATTAGTAGCAAGACTCAGTATAACTGTGAGACAGGTCTTACTGAACGTGATGGGAGAGAAGGACCTGCGCTCGCACGGAGCAGCTAAGGGTGTTCCAGAGGCAGATCTCCATTAGCTAAGTAAGGTTCTCAGAATCAGGTCCTCTCCCGGTGCAAGTGCTGCGATCCAGAACGCCAGAGACACAGAGCTCACAGCCACAATTCTGCATCAGTCAGAATATTAATAAGTGAATGGAAAAAGTGCCTCAAACCAACAGGAAGGGTTTTTCACCTTGACCTTGCTACCTGAGTAGCTTTCATTAATTATGAGGAACTGGGATTACAGTGGAGTGCATAATGACAGCCATTATGTGGAGGTCATAAAATTAGACCCTGTTTTTACAGCCTGTTAAAACAAACTACAAAGTCCATCCGAAGAAGCTCGTAATCACAACAGAAAGCACAGGCCACAGCACTAATGCGCTGAACGCACAACCCGGCCACGTCCCAACGCCCGAGCGGTTTGGAGAGGACGGCGAGCTGCGCGGAGCCCTGGACCCGGCCCACGTAGCGAGACAGCAGGAAGCGCAGCAGCTGAGCTGAGCTCAGGCACCGCTGATCCGGCTCTTCCCTGAGCTCTGTTCTTGCTGGGGACCATTCCGCAGCCGCTGGTTCGGTTCCCCGTGTGGCCGAGCCCTTTCCCAGCCCAGAGGTGCGGGTCCCACGCAGGGTCGCCACGGGCAAGCCCAGAGGCACCCACGCACCGTCCCCACGCTCATTCCCCCTACGTTCACCCTGCTCGTATTGGTTCAGCGACCGTGTTTTCAGACCATCCAGCCTGAGGTTGGTTTTAAGACACTTAGTGAAACTTCCTACCCCAAGAAAGTGAATTTTGAGGAGTTCAGGAGAAGCAAGCCTGCCTTTAACAATCTCCACCTGGAATAGGAAAAACCTAATAAATTCTTCATGTTTACTGCGTTTACACAAGGCCCCAGACTATGGATTACCTTTTTATTACTCCTTGTTGTAAGGGTTTTTTTTTCTCTATTAGGTTTCTTTTTTTGTACAAAACAGTGGCAAGAGGAGAAAATTGTTATCTTGTTATCTTTTACCTTCCCTGTGGACATTTAGAGGCTTCTGAATGGAAGTTTGGTTACAGATTTGTACTCTGTGGAGGAATGAAATAGTTTTCCCTTCCACAGCTGGTGTGCCACACCTCTCCAGAGAAACACGCTCCCAATGATCTGGGAAAAGCAATTTGACAGAATTTGGTTAATGTCTGAGTTTGAAGCGTCTGCTTCACTGCTGAAAGAATGCATATTCCTGCCTAGGAGGTCTCACGTGCACTTTTTCATAAACAAGCCATGGGTTTTCATTCACTCCTTTTAGCTGCAAAATCTGTTTTCTCTCCAGCACCAAGTGGAATTTTCCAGTGCTGCTTCATGTTGAAATAATGAACTTTGGCAAATCTGAATCAGCTGAGAGCAAACTCCAAATACAAGAACCTGTGTCTCCGGTGGCAGCCTGTGCCACTGCACCACCGGAGCTGAGTGCTCCGCAGACCACGGAGCACAGAGGGACAAATCCTGCAGGGCTCCAGTATCACGCTCTAGTTTCCCTGCCGCTGCCTCCTGATCCTGTTTGCATCCCTGGTACCATCAGTCGGTGTCCTGCCCTCTGCCTGTGTTGTCGCATGACCCACTGGGACACGGCGGGTCTCGCTCTTCTACACGGGAACGATCTGATGTATTCCAAACCAAACATAATTCCTTATCAACATGTAGTATCGGCATTTCAAGAACACACAGAATTAAGGAATGGTTCAGCATAGACTGGTCACAAAGGAGGAGCTTTCTCTCTATCTGGTATGTGTTGGAGATCGTTATGAAGCAGCATGAATAAAGCTGCAGTACGATGCAGCCCAGGCCCGCAGGAATGCGCAGAAATGCAAAGCTCTTCTCAGGGAGAAGTCAACAGGCAACCAAGCGAGCATTTCATGATGGCAGAACTAAAACCGGCCAGGAAAAACAGGGCTGAAGGAGGGAAACCACAGCAATGCTCAACCTCCCTTCTAGACTCACAAGAACAGTGAGCTGCCTGAACTCCCGCAGCTTGCAGGTTGCACAAAAGGACATCGCGTTCTGGACTGGAACGTCAGCTCCTCGCTGTGCCACATCACAGGTTTTAGACACTGAGAATTTAGCTATTAAACTTCTTACTACTATTTCTCATTCCAATCGTTATTTCCATCTAAACATATGCATCAGCAAAATTAACCCACCAAATGTACAGGAAAAACAAACAAACAAACAACTTAAATGCCTGAAAAGCAATTGCCTGAGGTTTTAAATAGAGTGGACTTGTAACAGGTGCCAACAGTCACCACTGAACTGAGAAAAAACCAAACCCAAATGAATCATCAGACTTGCTGGTTCACATCTGAGGATGCTCAGATAGGTCAGCAGCACCTTAGTCCACGAGCCTGTTTGGGGACCTTCTTGGGGAGCACAGTGACAGCAGGAGTAAAGGGAACATTGGTCCCTTCTCTCATTGTGCTTGATCTTCCTTTAAACGTCGGTGGATCGATCCAGCCCGTCACTCGACAAGAGCCACGGCGCGTCCAGCTGAGCTCCAGCACCATCCCGGGCCGCGTTCCTTGGCTCGCTAACACGACCAGCTCGCACACTGAAGACAACGGATGTGGCCAGCGGCTGCGAGGGCTGCAGAAAGGCTTCCCGAGCGGAAGCAAACCGCTAATTAACAAAGCAAATTAATGCGGCCTTTCAATTTAAACTTAAATGTGGCCAATGCAAGAGACTGGATGGCACAAATTGCACAGCGTCAGTCTCAGACTCTAATTCTTATCTGATTCATGTATATATTTTAATCTAGGTGCTTCTTACTATTTTGTCTAAAGCTACTATTTTTCAGAACCGATTGCCTTGCAGTTTTGTAAGCATCTGTCATCGAGTTATTCAAACACAGCCCTACCGCAGCAGAATGCATTCCGTACGCTGACTATCCATAAAGATCCCGTGCTAAGTTTGTGGTTGCATTATTCCCACAGAAGCAGGGAGCGGTGCAGCCCCGCGCCCCTGGTAGAATACCCGTTCCAGCAAATTATGTCACATTTGACAAATCCACACATTTTGGAAAAAACAGCTTTTGTGCAGCTGTTCTCAGTCAACTCTCTGATGTCAATATCCCAAGCCTCTGAAACAACAGCCTCTGTGAAGCTACAACACATACCGAATGTGTAAATAACTATCTCCATCTAAATTACTTCACGCTTTTTCACACAAGAAACATAAATACAACAATAGATCAATCCCACTGTAAATATCTAAATATGTCCTTTAAAAGCCAAAGGAACGTCAGATACAATTTATTTTCAGCCCGCGCAAACTGAGACATTAAGTGGCAATTCTACTTCCATTAGCTAAATCTGGCAAATATGCAACTGTTTAAAGGCATTGTCAATAGCCATTGCACAATTAAGTATTTGTCCTGATGCCTTATTAAATTACCCTTTTCAAGTGGGCATAATAAACTGGGAGTTCACTGTACAGATTTTCATGGTGAAAGTCCAGATCACTGGGAAATTTATTTAAAGAGAATGTAGTCCAGCGAGTAATAGAGTCAATGTCGAATGGTTTTGGGCAAATTCATCTCAGTTATCTCAAAACTTTCTTGGCAGATATGGCTGAAGACAACACTGGGAACTGGAAGCCTTCAGATTAACAGTTTTGATTTACAGAGTTCCCAGCTAAACTTTCAAATGCACCGCATCTCCAGCAGCAAACCCTGCTGGTGGGGAACAGAGATCGCCAATGCAGGCCGTCAGAAATGGCAAGACAGCCGGAGCTAAGGACTCGGTGCTTGTTTAACTCCCGCTTACGACAGGGTGGGCCGGGGAGCCCCTGCGGCTGCTGCCCCCCCACCTCTGCTGCTGCATGCACGGTTCTGCTGCTGCATGCACGGCTCTGCTGCTGCCCCCCCAGCTCTGCTGCTGCATGCATGGTTCTGCTGCTGCATGCACGGCGCTGCTGCTGCATGCACGGCGCTGCTGTATGTGTGGCTCTGCTGCTGCATGTACGGTGCTGCTGCTGCACACCCAGCCCTGCTGCTGCATGCACAGCTCTGCTGCTGCACACCCGGCTCTGCTGCTGCATGCACGGTGCTGCTGCATGCACGGTGCTGCTGCTGCACCCACGGCTCTGCTGCTGCATGCACAGCTCTGCTGCACGCACGGCTCTGCTGCTGCACGGGTGGCTCTACTGCTGCATGCACAGCTCTGCTGCATGCACGGCTCTGCTGCTGCATGCCCGGCTCTGCTGCTGCATGCCCGGCTCTGTTGCTACGCACATGGCTCTGCTGCTGCACGCACAGCTCTGCTGCTGCATGCCCGGCTCTGCTGCTGCACGCCCGGCTCTGCTGCCTCCCACCCTCTGAGCAGCTAAGCAGCTGCAGAGGCGACCCTCCTCACCCTCCTCACCCTCCTCACCCTCCTCCTCCTCCTCCTCCTCCTGTCCGGCACAGGCAGGACAGCGAGAGCACAGCTGAGGAACCAGTGTCCCCACACTGGGCAGCTGCCAGTGGCCCCCGCTCTTTGTGGCTGTGAGGACCAAGGCTGGTGCCAACAACAGTGCAGACTGTCCCTGTCCCCTGGGTGGCAATTCAACACTCTTTTCGTGCCTTTGTTCAGAATATTTGTCCTGTTTGCTATTCCACGCAGACAACACCGGCTTTACCCACGTGCTAAGTTTTCAAAGACTCCTTCTTCAACCTTTCTTTGTTAGCACCATTGTCGGCTGCCGAAAGGCACGGGGAATTACCTTCAGACCCTTATCCTTGTGCCAATCTGCCACCGTTGAAATGCAACAGCGATGGCCAGAGACCGACAAGCTATTTCACGTTGGAAAACTGGCGCTTGGCCTCTCCGAGCCTCTCCAGGGCTGGGCTGCTGATCCCCCCTGGGCAGCACAGGCGGGCAGGCGTGTTCCGGCTGCTGCCGCATTTTGGACTGTTAGGGCACGCAGGCTCGCTCTGAAACCTCCATCAGACCACCTCCAAGAGCCAGGACTCCCTCACATGCATCATATGAGCTTTAAATATTTTCTCACTGAATGTATTACTTCTCTTCATAGCTTTATTCCATTACCAGTCTGATGCTTTAAAGAACAGTAAAGTTGCAATGTCTAAACAGCTATACATAGGGCTGTGAATTTATTCTTTTAAATTATAGCTTAGTATATTTAGTCAGTTTGTTTTATATCAAGCATTTATTTAAGTGGTTTTCATAGTATTGACATTTTATAATGCCCTCCTAATATTCTTATTATTGATTTTAATACTGCAATGGTATTATTCATAGTGACACCTATTGGAAAGCAAACTTCAATTATATCAATAGATGCTATTATTATAACATTGATAACATTAATATTTGATAGTGGCTTAAAATGTGATGCATTGGCAATTAACTCATTAATGTAGATATCATTAACCAAAAATGTCAGAGTTGTTTTAATGATTTTCCCGTTGCTCTCTCTTCACAAATTCTCTCATCACTGCCTCGGTTGTCTATTTTCAAATGCGTAGTAGCCACAAAAGTTTTTCTGACAACTGAATAGCATTGTCCCTTTTAAATAAGATGGGTTTTATGGTTCAGAAGATACCGCGAGTCCTGAATCAGCGGCGTTAGCAATGGATACAGCACAAGAAACTCCAGCACGGAATATTCAAAAATAAAGGATTTACCAAAACATAACTGTGCCTTTTCCTCGTTGCTTAGCAACCGGAATTGATCCGGCAAGCAGTCACCTGACCGAGGGATTGCTGGTGGCAAGATTACTCCATCATTTTTCTTTTTCACACTAAACTGATGAAGGTTCTATCAGAAACAGCTATTAATTGTTTCTTTCTTTTCTCTCCTCTCCGGCTCCTTAATTATACAGCAGAAACATTTCTGTTGCTGTTATTGAAAGGAAGGGCACACAACGTAAAGCTTAAAAAATGAGCAGCCTTATTCAAATACATGTAGATGTAAAGGAACAAGTATTGCAGGCTGCAGCTCACCGTCGGCTCTGCCGTCCCACAGCACCCGGCGCGGAGAACGGCTCGCACAGCGCCGCAGGAGCCGTCCTTACCCCCTGCGGCGAAGGACAATTTGCAATAGTCTTTGCAAAACCACAGCCTAAGAATACTTGTTGTTTTGATGACTCAGTTGGAATTCACCGCTACATTTGTCTTGCTTTCATCATTTCGAAACATTAGCATTTTCATCTGTTGACTGTAAGCACTTCTGGTCCCCTATAACATATATATATAAACCACTTTTGATCTTTTAAAATCCTCCTGTCAACCTGGAATCACACAGCCTCTTACATTACCTTGTTCTTGTCCTTAATGGTGACCCGCGGTGAACTCTGCACTCCCCACGTTCAGATGTTCAACATCCTTCCTTTGTTAAAAGCTGCTGATCAAAAAGGAACATTGTGCTCGCCGTGTTTCCCTCTATAGCCCCTCACAACCATTTACAGGAATTACACTAAGACACAGAGTATGGACAGCAGCAATTTCATTTAACCGCACACCCTACTTTCGTTTTGCTTTCTACAATCCTTAATTCCTTACGTAAATACGAAAAGCCAGCGCATCTTTGTGCTCATCCATTTGGCCCATCGTGAGCAGTCAAATATAACGTTGAGTCCAGGAATGGCACAAGATTGATCCGCAAACACCTAAATTGCCTTTTTTTGCTTCGAAATGAACACTCTCGATAAGCTCAGATGGCATTTGTCCTTTTAAGAAGTGAAGAAATGTTACCTAAATGGAGCATATATCCAGTTTCACTTTTCCTCTGTATCATATTCAGATCTGGTAGATGGGATTCGATGCTGTTTCCCATAATGCATCCATGGCTTTTTCTGTAAAAGCGTAACAAGGACACAGCATCCGAGAGTCTTTAGTGGCTAATACGCGACCCCTTTCTCTCACATTACGGCTCCAAGTGACCATTTTCATGCCAAAAGGTCACCAACATCCCCATCCCCATGGAACCACTGTGCATCAACCTCCTAACCTTTGCCACCGAGAGATGATAGCTATTTGGGCTGCAATCCCTTCATTACACATGGTCCATATTTTATATTTAGTGTGAGAGGTCAAATTTAGGAAAGCAATTTCTCTTAAAGCCAAGACTTCCAATAATCCAAGATCTTCCACTGGCTTATGGGTGAGCGGACAGTAACGGGCTTATGGGCAGCTCTAGATCTTTGCTCTTCGCTGGGGAGGGAATTCCGTCAGCCTAAGTTGGAGGATTGGGTGGCTCCCGTTGCTGATTATTCAATGAGCTCTTATTAGATTGTGTCTGAGCACGCTGCGGCAGGCAGGGACCATCCTTGTGAGCAGGCTCGCAGGCTGGATCAATATCTCAAGGCATTTACAGTCTTCTTGGAACAGATTAAACAATGCTATTTTTGTAATTCTGTTTTTAAAGCTTATACGTGGTCCCGTAGCTTTGTCAGCAGCAAAGGCGTCCATCCGTTATCATCATTAATCACAGTGGTTAATCTACTGTTAAAGCAGCTTGCATCTTAATACGGAGACCACTTTTGGTGGAAATAACCTAACATTTCAGGGCAGGCCAGAGAAGGACTGAGCGGCTCCAGAAACCAAACCCAAAACTGAACCGATCAAACTCCAGGATGCTGGTTTAAAGATACCTGCTCTGCGCTAGGAGGGCAACACTTCGATTCCATTTTGAATTCCATTTTGTACCCATTTTTGTAACATGGAACAAATATTATTGCCCCAATACTGCAAATATTTAGGCACGTGCTTAAATTAATACACCAAGTCGGAATCCAGCCAAGCATTTGAAGACATCGTTCTATCCAGCGGTGCTCAGGACAGCATTCCGGCGCGTGGACGACAGACCGCGTGTCGCGCCTGGAGTGCCGGGTAAGAGCTCACAACCCACGACACCGGCGAATGATTCTAGCTCTTCCCACGCAGTCTGCAACTCAAAATCTCAGTCCTTCAAAACTACTTCAAGACACAAAAGCAGTTTTGAAGCTGCCCACGAATAAGCGATTTAAATGCAGTTTGCTGTTGTCCATATGATTACGCCCTCTATTAGCCACAAATATTTACACGTGTTAGAGAAAACCTGAGTTTGTCCATGATAGCATCGACTGAATCTCCCCGTTAAAACCAAAGCTTGCTACAACCAGAGAGCAGACACAACATCGGGTCACTGCATCGGGAAGAAGCAGTGACACACTCTTCCCGTGACTTCTGGCTGCTCTGCAGAGCACCCTTAGCTTAAATCCATACCCTTTACATGCTTTGGACCAGTCGTTTTTAAGTCACCAGCTTTCTCCTTCAATAACAGATCTACAGACTAGAAAAGGAGGAGGCTGTTTGCGATGAACTCCTTGGGCTGGTTTATGGAAGTAAATTTCTCAGATGTTTATTTGCATCTGCATCAGTCTTCACCGCTTGCTGACACCTGCACGGAATGTTTCAAAGGAGCGTGACGGGCGGGCTGGCCGAGCTGCTGGCACCCCCTGCAAGACGGAGGGGCTGAACTCCGTGCAGCTCAGCGGGCACGGAGGGTTGGGCGACGAGCAAGAGCCAAACTTTTACACACGCTTAAGTGTCAAAAGCTGCAGCATCAACGTCAGTGAGGCTTTGAAACAGCGCCTGCCCTCCATCGCCAGGCACCTGGGCAGCGGGAAGTATCCGCAGACTGACCAGAGCCCTCTGTGTGTCGGAGAGGGAGCAAATGGGAAGCATGTGCCGAACACCTTCTCGAGACCATCTTGATCCATTAAAGGAAAAGCTGCAAGGAGCTTGTGCCACATGTGCACCTTGAGAGGGCCCAGAAACATCTGGGGTTCCCGCTGGATGTTTGGAGAGCACGGAGCGATAAAGGCAATTCTGGAAATAACACTGGGCTGACCTGACCCCTGATATAACCCCACGCTGATCAATAGGGTTATCAGGATTTTGTTAAAAGGTGAGCCTGGCCAGCTCCGCTCTGCATTTGTGCAGCAGAGCAAGGGGAGGCCATTCCTTTGGTCTCCTTCAACACATCTGCCATTGGCCCCGCTCCCAGGTGGAGCTGTGCCTGCACAAGGAGGCCATTGTGCAAATGAAAATCAAACTCAGCGAGTGCCTCTGAAGGAAATGAAGGGACGAGAATTGCCTTGCTGTTGGTAACACTTCCATGATGTTGCTTTTCCTCTTTTATCAGGCTCAAATATCACAGTTTTGATAATATTTGCATGCAACAGTTCCACAATTTAATGCAAACTTAATACAGCCACCGCCACCGCCACCACCACCACTGCCACCGCCAGCTCTGCCGCGGGCTGCACATGGGCCCCGAAAGACCTTCCCATTTTCTTTAACTACTTTGTATTAGCTCCTGTGCTAATGATGGGGGAATTTAAACATCTTTGGAACACAACTGCTGAACTAGAAGTGATTTCTGCAGCATCGGTGCTATGCACTCCCTGGAACAGAGGCGGTGGTTGCGTTTGACTCGGTGTGGGACCTGACGCAGCGGGGTCCTGGTCCCCGCTGGGGTCCCTCAGCTGCCACCACAACTCACCTCTGCTCATTTATTCTGGCAATTCCTTTTTCGTTTCGGTCTGTTATTCTCACGTTCATTAAACAATCTCTTAGAAGCTGCACTATGAAACTAAACCCATCTTGCTTACAGACACATTTCTGCCTCAGGATCTACACTCTAATCTGTCATGGCTCAAAGCGGTTAATATTAAAATGATGCCCTGTGAAGGTACAATGGGTGTGGACAGAACCAATTTGTTTATACAACTGTGTTTTGCCACAGAGTAAATTAAGTTATGGGGTATTCATCAAAATTGAATTACCACAGCACGAGCTAACAATTTTCCAAAGACATTGTGACATGAGCACAAAGCAGCCCATGTCAGCTTCGAGGAGCCGCTGTCGTCTTGCAGGCTGCAGCTGAATTACCCAAACCATCAGCCAGAAGCCATCCTCACCAAGCTGCAAGTTGCCAGCCACCGGTAACCAGTGACAAGGCTAAAGCTCCGATTGTTTCTTAACTTAGAGGAGCCAGGAGAAGGGAGAGAGAGGGACCTTCCAGGGGTGGGCTGTCCATGGGGCCGGGCAGCGGGGACATCTCGAGGAGGGGAGGGCTGGTGTCCCAGGGGGACAGGCAGCACTTTGCACATCCTGCAAACCCCGCTGGTCACTGAACCCCCAAAGCTGCACATCCTGCAAACCCCGCTGGTCACTGAACCCCCAAAGCTGCACATCCTGCAAACCCCGCTGGTCACTGAACCCCCAAAGCTGCACATCCTGCAAACCCCGCTGGTCACTGAACCCCCAAAGCTGCAAATCCTGCAAACCCTGCTGGTCACTGAACCCCCAAAGCTGCACATCCTGCAAACCCCACTGGTCACTGAACCCCCAAAGCTGCACATCCTGCAAACCCCGCTGGTCACTGAACCCCCAAAGCTGCGTTGGACCAGACTGTGCCCCTGGCACACCAGTTCCTTTCTGGTCCCGGGCTGACGTTCTGCTCCGAGCAGGGAGCAGAGCTCGCTCAGGGAGTTGAGTGGAGCTGCTCCTGCTTTGTGAAGAGCTCCCTCAGGGCATTCAGTGCCTTTAGTTTGGGTGAGGTGAGCACAATGGCTCCTCTGCTCTGAGGAACGGGCTTACGCTACGCAGGATGTATCACTGGATGCCATACTGCCGCCTCAAGAGATGTTGACTGTGCACATTTACATAAATCTAAAAATAAATAAATATACTCACAAGCCTCCTCAATCAAAATATGCCACAGACAACTAAAAGATCTTGAATCAAATATTAATGTTGGAGATTTCTCCAGCCATTTTGTAATGCTTCCAGCTATCTTTATTACACAATGTGTAATGCACTACCTTATTTTAATCCTGAGCTATCAGGAGCACCATCTTTTTGATGGCCTCGGGCTGGCTTAACAAAACCGGTCCTGCTCGGAGCGCCCAAGGGCAGGCGCTTAAGGCAGCGCGGGCTAGCGAGGAGTGGTCATCGGCCACCAGCCCGGGGCTCTGGCTCGGGTGACTGCGCTCACCTGCCCTGTCCCCAGGCAGGTGACAGGACTGCGAGTGCTCTGAACTCCAGTTTGCTTTGGCACATATTGTATCCATCAGGGTTTTTAGCCTCAAACTTTTCTTGTTCTTTTCACCTTTTGCTAAATGTTCCGAGTAGCTGCACCAGGTCCTTTTCCCCACGTTGCTACAAAGCTGCCTGTCTCATGAAGGCTCTCAGAGTCATGTTTTCTGAATAAAAGAGGATGTGGCAGCAACCACAAGAGAAAATGCATCTGTTTAAAAAGAATCCCATGCAATTCCCCTGCAAACACGAGATTTGCAACATCACTGCGGGAACAAAACCAAGTCCCTGGGCTTTCTAAATTTAATGAGGTTCAGATGTCCAAGGACACCGTCTTCCAGGGGAAGGAGCAATGTCAGAGCACGCAGAGGAAGGGATAGTGTTTCTGAAGCAAGGGGAAGAAAATATCTTGAAAGAGTTTTACCCCTTGAAGTGAATCAAGTGAAGTTCTGGTAAAGAGTGAAAGGCAGGCAGCTGCGAATGTTCAAAGGGGATTAGATTCTTCCACAGATCGTGACTTTTAAGTTCAATCACTGCAATATTATTTATGACAGTTATAGGCCTACATGGCAATATCTCAAGAAGGAGAGTGATTCATCAATTCCAACACTGCTTCTTCCAGAGACAGAGCTGCAATGCAGCACAGCACGAGCCACAATGTCAGGTAGGAAGCAAGAAATCTTCAAAACAGGGAATAATGCAAAGTCTCTTAAATAAGCTTAAAGATTCCTATTGCCTCCAGTGAGCTTTGGAGGAAGGCAGCTATTAAAACGAGCTTTATTTGCCAGAAGCTCCTTTTGCTGAAGATGGCGTTGTCTGGTGTGTTACTGAGGCTGCAAGCACAGCCTGGGGTGTTCGGCGCTTTCCCGGCAGAGCAGCACCCCGGGGTACCCTGGGGTCCGCAGAGGCACCGCCGCAGCGCCCTGCGCCGGGCTGCCCAGACTGACCCAGCCTGCACCTGGAGCACCTGCAGCTGCGCCAGCCGCCCCGGGGCGGTTTGAACACCCACCCAGGCAGCCGCTCCTCCCGCGCAACAGCCGGGCAACGCCGCATCCCCGAGCAAACGCCCCAGCTCCCCGTGCTCGCCTGGGCCTTTCCCCGCCGCGGCAGCACAGCAGCGGGCTCTGCACGCTCCTCGGGAGCGCAACCGGGATTCGTCACAAAGCCTCAGCCGGGCTGAGTCTGAGCGCCATTCAGCACGTTCCCACACATCAGTTAGGGTTTCTGAAATGCGAGATACTGTGGGAAGTCACTCTGAGAAAGATACACCCCTGCTTCAGATACAGCGCACGTTTATTCTTTGTTAAGGTGAGTCCATGCCCGCAATTTCATAGTAAAATAAGTCTTTGGTCACGTTGTCCCTATGCTCTACCATTTCTTCTCCAAATATTTACACTCGTTTTCCCCTGTTTGATATATAATACGCCAACACTGTAAAGTAAGCACACACAAGCGGTGCACCTTGTTTTAGTACTACATCTACCTTCTGCTAGACAGCAGCGGATTGTTAGGCTGCTGCAGGCAATTTGTCAGTGAAGAAGATGCAGTGATGCACTTGCAGCAGATACTACAATGCATTTTGCTGTATTTGTGCATATTAATTTCAGAACAGAGGTGCTACAACAGCACCTGAGGCAGCTCCCCCTAGCAGGAACCTCAGCCCGGTGGTTCTCCCTGTTCCCAGCGCTAAACAACGTGCAGGACACCAGAGCAGAGAGCAAGTTCTCCTGCACTTGGGCAGCGCTTCCTACCTGCACCCATGGCTCTACACCAAATGCCTAAGCATCAACTGGCAATATTCTATATCTTCCCCAAACTGGCCATTTGCTCACATGTAAAGAAAACCCCATGTAATAGTGACACCTGGTGACACCTATTGTTCTGCTCACACACACATGCCTCTTTTTCCACATATACAAGGTTTCACTCAAAACTCCCAACCCATGCTAAATGATATGGGGTAGAACAACAAAACTGAACATTCAAGTATAAAGAATTTGGATTGATCTCTTATTCTTTGCATTTGGCTTTCTTTTTGGCACTGCTGATCTCCATCGAACACTGTACACACTGCACTCTCAACATTCAAGACGTACTGGAGACCACACGGTCCACCTGGAGAATAAATTTGCGGCTAGACACTAATATAAGGTGAAAAATTAATTATCAGTGAAGTCCTTTCAGTAGTCCACATTCCTTGAGGACTCCACCTTCTTTGGATTCATAGAATCATAGAATGGTTCGCATTGGGAGGGACTTTGAAGGTCACCCAGTTCCAGCCGCTGCCATGGCAGGGACACCTCCCAGAGCAGGCAGTTCAGGGCCATCCAGCCGGCCTGGGATGGGGCACCCATGCTGCTCCGGCAGCTGATCCAGGGCCCACCACCCCATGGGGAAGAACAGATCCTGCAAACTTAACAGTTACGCAATAGAAAGTCATTCTGGTTTAAAAAACCCAAACACCCAAGCCTTCAAGATCTCTTGTAAAGTTTCCCTGCCAATATATCCTCAAAGTGACCCCCTTTTTGTATTAAACAAGATGAAAAAAAGCTAGATGTGTCAGGAGGATGCTAATAATAACTGATACTATTCGACATTGATCCCCCCTTTCTCAAAGTGTTTGCTGGGAAGTGCAGGGATTATCTTCATGTACTCTGATGTTCTGGTTCTGCAAGTTATCATTTGTGTCCATTATTAAGTTAGCTCACCGCTGTGGTGGAAATCACTCCTGTTCTTTGGTAACCACGCTACGAGTCATTGAGACCATGGACGCTGCGAAGTCTTGTTAAAAAATACTGTGAAAATTCTCCGGTGAAAACTAAACGCACCTTTCTGGCTCAAAGGGGAGCACGGCGCCAGGGGAATTAGTTCCTATCTTTTATTTAGATACCATCACAAAAGCGTATGGGGAGACAAGCCAAATGCCAGTGCAGATACAATAATATAAACCACATTTCCAAGCTTTGACCACTTAACTGTTTCCCAAGGGATGTTTTTACCGGTATTTTGTTGAACTCACAGTCGTTATGCTTCCTGTTAGGAACTGGTTAAAGAGAAGATTATAGTATGGTTATGGGAAAGGAGAAAATAAAGTAATTAAGTGCATCTCAGCAGAAAGGAAAAGGAGAGAATGACAGGTACGAAAAAGATCTTCTTTCTTTTCTTAATCACCCCAACCACTTTTTTGCAATTCCCTTATTTCCTTGCTCTTGCACCAACCTCGGACCCTCACAGTCATCTCAGGAATATCAAGACTAACAACTGCCGTGCTGCCCACACTTCAGTGGCCCAGCAAGATACAGGGGCTGCCGGCACCGCACCCCGCGCTTCATCACCCGAGGAGCACGCGCCGGAGACGGGCTGATAGCCAGGGTAACGGAGAGCTCGCTCCACACGCCTATGGCCAGGAAGGGCTGAGCCAGGGTCATTAATGATAACTAATCATTAATTAAAGTGGGCATGATGCACTGGGAATAGCACATTAACCACTCCATTCTTTGGGAAGTCTCCTGTAAGCTGAACTGGCTCACAGGGTGGCTGTGCTTCCCGTGTGCAAGACGTGTCACCCACACTCGGTCCCGACCACTCGGTGAAGTTGTGGAAGCAACAACCTTTGCGTTGATTGAATTTTCTCTTAATTTAATTTCATTGGAAATCACAGATGGTGTCACCCAGCAGCTAGAGGCTAAAAAGGGGCACTTTACAAACTGAATAAAAAACTTATTAAGTTATAATAAGCACCAAAAGCAAATAGAGGTGAAAACTTTGCTGCGAACAACATGTTTACAGTTACAGTGATATTAAATGGAATTTCTTTTTATTTTAAGCTTTAATCACGCTCTTGGTAAAACAGATAACTCTGTAATACGATGCAAAAACCTGGCTGCTTATGAATGAGACTGCAAAACGGATATAAGTAGCATAAAAATGGTAAAATATAGATAGGTGAGAATAGCTTAAATGTAAAAAGCCTACTTACAAAATGTTTTTTACAGGGGAGAAAAAGTGAAAAGAATAAAACATTCTTGCCCAGGCTCTTCTGCAGAGGAGCAGAGCCGGTGGGGCAGACTCTCCCACACCAACCACTGCGGGCTGGGCGCTTCTCTCCCGTTCCCCCCAGCCCTACCCGAGTGGCGGGAGGCAAGCGCCGGGACGGCACCGCGGGGCCCGTGTGGGCAGCACCTCCCGCGCTCAGCGCCGGCTCGGGAGGCTCCCACCGCCGGCCCAGGTAACGCAGCTCCACCGTGCTCCGTGCCAGCCCCGCGCTGCTCGGAATGGCACAGCGGCTGCTCAAAGGCACTGTGCACCAGCAAAGGCACTGTGCACCAACAGCTGTTCAAAGGCACTGTGCACCAATGGCTGTTCAAAGGCACTGTGCACCAACAAAGGCACTGTGCACCAATGGCTGTTCAAAGGCACTGTGCACCAGCAAAGGCACTGTGCACCAGCAAAGGCACTGTGCACCAACAGCTGTTCAAAGGCACTGTGCACCAACAAAGGCACTGTGCACCAGCAAAGGCACTGTGCACCAACAGCTGTTCAAAGGCACTGTGCACCAACAGCTGTTCAAAGGCACTGTGCACCAACAAAGGCACTGTGCACCAGCAAAGGCACTGTGCACCAACAGCTGTTCAAAGGCACTGTGCACCAACAGCTGTTCAAAGGTACTGTGCACCAACAAAGGCACTGTGCACCAACAGCTGTTCAAAGGCACTGTGCACCAACAAAGGCACTGTGCACCAACAGCTGTTCAAAGGCACTGTGCACCAACAGCTGTTCAAAGGCACTGTGCACCAACAGCTGTTCAAAGGCACTGTGCACCAACGGCTGTTCAAAGGCACTGTGCACCAACAGCTGTTCAAAGGCACTGTGCACCAACAAAGGCACTGTGCACCAACAGCTGTTCAAAGGCACTGTGCACCAACAGCTGTTCAAAGGCACTGTGCACCAACAGCTGTTCAAAGGCACTGTGCACCAACGGCTGTTCAAAGGCACTGTGCACCAACAGCTGTTCAAAGGCACTGTGCACCAGCAGCTGTTCAAAGGCACTGTGCACCAACAGCTGTTCAAAGGCACTGTGCACCAAGAGCTGTTCAAAGGCACTGTGCACCAACAGCTGTTCAGAGGCACTGTGCACCAACAGCTGTTCAGAGGCACTGTGCACCAACAAAGGCACTGTGCACCAGCAAATGCACTGTGCACCAACAGCTGTTCAAAGGCACTGTGCACCAACAGCTGTTCAAAGGCACTGTGCACCAACAGCTGTTCAGAGGCACTGTGCACCAACAGCTGTTCAAAGGCACTGTGCACCAACGGCTGTTCAAAGGCACTGTGCACCAACAGCTGTTCAAAGGCACTGTGCACCAATGGCTGTTCAGAGGCACTGTGCACCAACAGCTGTTCAAAGGGACTGTGCACCAACAGCTGTTCAAAGGCACTATGCACCAACAGCTGTTCAGAGGCACTGTGCACCAACAGCTGTTCAGAGGCACTGTGCACCAACAGCTGTTCAAAGGCACTGTGCACCAACGGCTGTTCAAAGGCACTGTGCACCAACAGCTGTTCAAAGGGACTGTGCACCAACGGCTGTTCAGAGGCACTGTGCACCAACAGCTGTTCAAAGGCACTATGCACCAACAGCTGTTCAGAGGCACTGTGCACCAACAGCTGTTCAGAGGCACTGTGCACCAACAGCTGTTCAGAGGCACTGTGCACCAACGGCTGTTCAAAGGCACTGTGCACCAACAGCTGTTCAAAGGCACTGTGCACCAACGGCTGTTCAAAGGCACTGTGCACCAACAGCTGTTCAAAGGCACTGTGCACCAACGGCTGTTCAAAGGCACTGTGCACCAACGGCTGTTCAAAGGCACTGTGCACCAACAGCTGTTCAAAAGCACTGTGCACCAACAGCTGTTCAGAGGCACTGTGCACCAACGGCTGTTCAAAGGCACTGTGCACCAAGAGCTGTTCAAAGGCACTGTGCACCAACAGCTGTTCAAAAGCACTGTGCACCAACAGCTGTTCAGAGGCACTGTGCACCAACAGCTGTTCAAAGGCACTGTGCACCAACGGCTGTTCAAAGGCACTGTGCACCAACAGCTGTTCAGAGGCACTGTGCACCAACGGCTGTTCAAAGGCACTGTGCACCAAGAGCTGTTCAAAGGCACTGTGCACCAACAGCTGTTCAGAGGCACTGTGCACCAACAGCTGTTCAAAGGCACTGTGCACCAACAGCTGTTCAAAGGCACTGTGCACCAACAGCTGTTCAAAAGCACTGTGCACCAACAGCTGTTAAGAGGAGCTGGGATAGAGGGAAACTTCGGAGGTACAGAAAACCACGCTTGCTTTTCCCTCTGTGCAAACTGGGAAATGAACATCTGACATTACTGGAAAAGAAGAAACCTTTCCGTGATGGAAAGGGACATTGTTTCCCCTCCTCTGTCTTTCCACATCATCATTTTTGGAGAAAGGAATAATAAATGCTAAGATAATCCCTGCTCACAGCTGTGTTATTTATTCGCCCCTTTAACAGGCATTTCCTGTAATCAGTATAAGCTGATCAATCTGCCATAACGAGAATGGAGCCGGCAGCTCCTGGCCAGGGCTGAGGCTGAGTCTCCTCTGACCTGCAGACACAACATCTCGGAGGAGAGGATGCTGAGCTCCCAGGTGCTGAGCAGGGAGAGCACGGCAGCTTTCCCTCTGCAGGTAGATGGCTAAAACACATGTACGAAGACAATAGTTCTTCAATCACTTGTATCATTACTGAAGTAAGAAAGAGACTGTTTTCTAACATGTGCTCGAATGATTTATTAATTAATTCTGACACTAAAATAAAGTCTTTGTCAGTTTCCACTGCGATATACCTGTTACCACTAACAGATGATGTTCAAAACCAGATCCACTAATGTATTAAGAGCAATGATTTTTGACCCTTCATAGAAAAATGCCTTTATTAGTGCTGTTAATACCTCTGCTGAACACACAGATGGGGGTCAACTACCAAGCAAATGAGATGTAGTGGAAAACAAGGGGGATCAAACAGCGCTTTGTTCCTACGGAAGAGCAAACCCGCAAATGAAGCAACAACCAACTCTGCTCCTCGCGCCCGGGAGCGCCAGGCGCTGCCCTCCCGCGCTGGCTGGGAGCTGCTGGGCACGCGAACGTGCGCTTTGTATCGCTCATGCGATGCAAAGCAGGGCACGAGGTGGCTGAGTTATGTGCTGAAAAGACAAAAAAACTCTAAAACCATTTTGAAGTCTGCCATTTCTACATTTCTAATGTGGTTTACGGGAAACACAGCAAATAAAGAGCAGTAAATATTGAGAAGTTATTTTTTGGGCGACTGCATGAGCATCTCTGGTTTTGTTTATGGAATGAGCCTCGATTTCTCTCTGTCTTCTTTTCTGGGTCACTATGTGGGGTCTGAAAAACATGGCGCCTTCAGAGACTTCCTACAGTCAAAACACTTATTTCTTATCTAAACCCCTTGCTACGCACCCGTAAGGATTCTTCAGCTTTACAAGGTTTTCTGTGACTGTTGCTTAGCTGCTAAGATTTATTTTACAAGTTGTTTCCTGTCTGCTACCAAAAGAGATCATCTGCAAAATGAAAGGTACCTTCACCCCGGCTTCTTTTTTGCAATTCCCTTAGTTTGAGTTAAATTAATTAATTAAATTAATTCCCCAGACATCAACAGCGACTCAGCACCCACCTCCAGCCAAATAAGATGCGCATTTTAATTGAGTACTTTTCAATGTTACGGGTCTGATCCTACAAGAATGCCCGCAGGCATTTGTACTGGATGTTGTGAGCAGCTCTGCTGTGCCCAGTGGTCCTGCGCGGGTCAGTTACCTGAGGGATATTTGCACGTATTTGCCAGAGCAAACTCTTGGGAAAGCAAATGGTAGCAGTAAGCGAATAAAATTAACCACCACCAGATTGTTTCTCACTCAGAACTTGGAATAAACAAGACAACCAAATGCCAATGGTACCGGGCTAATCTGGCGTTGCCACAGCGGCACACTCAGCCTGCACGGGCTGCGGGGACCTGCAGCACGCGGCTCTGCCAGCTGCACCCGGGGAGCAGCGCCCTGGACCCCCGGCTCGGGCCCTGCCCCGCGGGAAAGGACCACACGCAGTCCAACGGAGCCAACTTTTGCACCGAAACCTTCGCTTCTGTGGCAGCTTTTTCTTTTTGTGACACCGGTACAGCCACAACGCTGTAACAACACAGTTAATTGTGAGTTTTGCGTGTGCTTCATTTAATAATTAAGCTTTCTCACATCTGCTGATTGCAAGTTTCATCTGGCCCGATGAATGTGTACTGATTTATTTACCCTTTAAAGCAGTAGAACTCGATGCTGCAAGACAGAAAAAGCATTGTTTATCACAATGTACGCTAAAATTTGTCCAGAAATTATGTTATTGAATTTTTGCTGAAAAGCAGAGAGCACTCAGTGCCATAAATGGCGTGTTGGACGTGATGCTCACAACCCGGAACCGTGGGATGCGCGTTGCTGAATCTGCGAAGGAGCAGAGTGTTCCTGGGTCTCTGTACGCAGGCGACCGACCCTGCAGATCGAACACAAACCCTCCTCGTGCCTGCATTCCCACCACAGCCGCACGCTCCCAGCTAAGAGCAAAGTCCTGCAACAACGTGCTTGAAAAACCAGATCCTAAATGCAATACTTTGGGACTAAACCAGAAGGGATGATCTTTTACTACAAGAACTACCAGGACTGTCTGTCCCCAGTGAACATTCGCTGGGTGCAGCGTCCCGCGGGCACATGGATTTCTATGCACAGCAGTACGCTGATCCCAGGCTGAAACGTGCGGCAAGAATGCAAGGAATTATTAATATTGAAACTGTGAGTCTAATAATTTATATCCTGCTTTCTCATCAGTATCTTGCAAAACATCTCCAGCAGCAAATGCTAGAAGCCACAGTATTAAATGTTCTTTAGAGGAGTGCACTTTTATTTTAGCAAATAAGACTCTGCCCCCTAAAAAGTCAGAGGCAAAACCACCGGCACACGCGAAAGGGGCAGGAGGCGCCTGTTAGCGTGGAGAACGCGAGCTCATTGCAGCTGTGCTGCCCTTGGTGCAGTCTCGCGCGATGCATCACACAACTCAGACGTGTTCCACTTGTTTGCCAATGAATTTGAAGAAGGGCTTATAGCAGTTGGGAGTGTAAATACAATTAGATTTTAAAATTATTCAAGAATCATTTTAAAGTTCCCCTGAGGTTTCCATGTTAACTTAAATGGATTTCGCTTTCTGTCAGGATTCAGCTGCTCCTAGGGAAGCTCCGGTGGGAAGGCAGACAATGACACCTCGTCCTACCTGAGGGTTTGTGCACAGAGCTGAATCACAGTATTAGTGTAAACACTCAGGAACGTGCTTTTAAGATAATGGGAAGTGCATCTATCTTATTTTTTAAAATCTCAAACACAACTACATTCACAAGTTCACTTTATCTCCCAATAAACATTCTTCCCCTTCACACGCACAGCCCTGGTCTAATCCTGCACGCCTGCAGTGGGTGCCAGCTCAGCGGCTCTGCCCCGCGCGCCTGCTGTGCCAACACCGCCTGGTGTTTCTGGGGAAGAGCCCAAGGGTTCGTTATTTTACTGATGAGATGTAGCTTCAGGCTCCTCAAGACCAGGTTAGACTAAAGTGAAAGCAGGCAGGAAGGTAACACACACACTTCTCGCCTCTAACCAGTACATTTCTCATCGTACTGGGATGATTGCGTCCAAAATGAAGAAGTCAACATGGCAGCACCGCCGGCTTCACCGGCACACGGGGCAGACAAACCAGGGATGGACGGTTCGAAGAGTCCCAGCGCCCGCTCGCCCACGGGCACAGCACCACGGGGACCCGTGGCACCTCCACGCCTCCCACCTCCCGCTGCGTCTGCAATGGCATTCTCAATATGTCAGGAAACGCACAGAGAAACTATTTGCCATTCATTAGCAGTGCACACATACTTCATAAGGTTTTGGTTTGTTTTGCTAATCATGTTTGGAGACATTTCCCCACAGAGAACTGCTATTTCCTAGTAATGAATAAGCTCAGCACTTGTGAGTTCAACCTGACAAATTGCCACTAAACATTTATTATCTCGTGAAGAGCCCAACCATCCAGCTAAACCACGGGAAACGAGAAACAGAAATAATCGAGAAGGTAACATGGGTACCAAGTTTTGAACTTGTGAAAAAAAGAGAAGCCACTGAAGAACCTTTGATTTAGAGATGATTTGACTTGTGGTTTTTGGCTTTGCCTGGGTTTCACGATCGAGTTCTCACTCCGCACAGGCCGATCCTGTTAACGGGTGCTGCCCTTGCCTGCAGCACAGCGCCCGCAGAGCCGGGGGGACCGGGGCTGCAACCTGCAGGACAAAGTGCCCAACACCCAGCTCCCCGCAGGGAGCGGAACGGAGCCTCCCTGCATGCAGTGAGCAGAGGACGGAGCCTCCCTGCAGTGACCAGGAACAGCCGCAAAACCCCGGAGAAACAGTGAAGAAAACAAGAATTGCCTTTCCCAACCAAGCACAAAGGCTGGTTTAGATGGAGCTCTCCTCGCATTTTTTGCCCTCTACAAATATGCAACTTCTTATAAAAAACTTGATCTAAAATAAAGATGTAAGGGAGCACTTGCTTTCTGCAATTTTATTTTAAATCTGCAATTCAAAAGAATTCCAGTTTTGGCCCATCTCTAGGGAAAGGAAAATAGAACACAACCCTCTGCCACAATCTGCAGACACAAAAGAATCTGTGTGGGAATGATTTGTCCACAAATCACTGAAGCAGGGGTTTTGCTGTGTGTTTGGGCAACACCTGTGAGCACAGGGTCCTGAGGCAGGGCCGGGGTCCCGGACACCATGGGCAGCACCTGTGAGCACAGGGTCCTGAGGCAGGGCCGGGGTCCCAGACACCATGGGCAGCACCAGCAGCACAGGGTCCTGAGGCAGGGCCGGGGTCCCGGACACCATGGGCAGCACCAGCAGCACAGGGTCCTGAGGCAGGGCCGGGGTCCCGGACACCATGGGCAGCACCGGCAGCAGGTTTGCAGCGGAAAGGAGAACAGGGAAAAGGTATCTCAGAAACCATCTGCTAGAGGATTGTTTCTGAGCAGCTATCGATGAGCAGTCCAGATCTCAGCTGGCAAATATTTACTGCACAAGTTCCAAGAGCTAAAAGCCCATTCCTCTTAAGCAGCTGGACATATTTCTTGTGATTTTTTCTCATATTCTGTCTCTTCACCTCCACATAAGATATCCCGGGAATTTTAGCAGCCTTAACCTCTTGTCTCCCCGCAGCTCTACCCCAGGTAGGAGCTGACCTTTGCTAAGCGCTCAAGCTGCCTTTAATGAGGGAGGATGTGTGCTGTATATAGATCTTCACAAAACCCCTGAAAGAGGCTGTTGCCCAGTAACAAAGGGTCCCGTTGGTTGGCTTTTTCTCATGATGAGCAACACCCGCCCTTTTCAGGCGATTCTGCTGCTTCCTTTCTATTTCTTGAGTAAATAAACAGGACGCAAGGTGGCTGAAGGTGCGAGGCAGGGCAGGAGGCTCTGTGGACAGACAGCTCCTCCAAGGCGGAGACCGCGGGGCTCTTAGCAGACCTGGTTCAATGGGGACTGCATTTTCCTGAGGTTTTCCTACAGCCGTCTTTGCTATCCAGTGACACACAGGCAGACACTTGACCTAGGCTTGCTATTTAATTAAATGCACTTCTCCACCTTGTTTCTTTGCGTCTGTGTCATGATCCATGTAAGGATAGACAAAATGCAGTGTTGTTAACAGGCAAAACTTATGAAGCTTAAATGGAAGATCTGGCTGGTTGTCTTTAATTAAATGGGCATTAATACCACGCAGCATCCTAACACGGAATGTGAAGGCATTAAAATAATTAACTGGTCTAATCTAGGTTTAAGGGGCTTGAAAAATAGGTTGAAAACAGGTGTCGGTGTGGCAGTATATCCCTGTGAAGGTGACCTTAACACTAAACGTGGAAGCAGCATGCAAGCATCTCAGTGCATTCTGCGGACATACAAGCACCTCGTGTCCTGTCACCGTGACCCTGAGCACCCACCTGTACCTCGTGTCCTGTCACCGTGACGTGAGCACCCACCTGTGCCTCGTGTCCTGTCACCGTGACCCTGAGCACCCACCTGTGCCCCGTGTCCTGTCACTGTGACCCTGAGCACCCACCTGTGCCCCGTGTCCTGTCACCGTGACCCTGAGCACCCACCTGTACCTTGTGTCCTGTCACCGTGACCCTGAGCACCCACCTGTGCCCCGTGTCCTGTCACCGTGACCCTGAGCACCCACCTGTGCCCCGTGTCCTGTCACCGTGACCCTGAGCACCCACCTGTGCCTCGTGTCCTGTCACCGTGACCCTGAGCACCCACCTGTGCCTCGTGTCCTGTCAGTGTGACCTGCACTCAGCACCACACCTGTGCCTCGTGTCCTGTCAGCGTGACCTGCACTCAGCACCACACCTGTGCCTCGTGTCCTGTCAGTGTGACCTGCACTCAGCACCACACCTGTGCCTCGTGTCCTGTCAGCGTGACCTGCACTCAGCACCACACCTGTGCCTTGTGTCCTGTCAGTGTGACCTGCACTCAGCACCACACCTGTGCCTCGTGTCCTGTCAGTGTGACCCTGAGCACCCACCTGTGCCTCGTGTCCTGTCAGTGTGACCTGCACTCAGCACCACACCTCTGCCTCGTGTCCTGTCAGTGTGACCTGCACTCAGCACCACACCTCTGCCTCGTGTCCTGTCAGTGTGACCTGCACTCAGCACCACACCTGTGCCTCGTGTCCTGTCAGCGTGACCCTGAGCACCCACCTGTGCCAAGGTGTGAAACAGACACCACGCAGTCAGAGCAGAGACTGAACCGCCTTCTGGTCCTCACAAGATCAACCCTGGGCAGCGGGACCCGAGCAGCAGGGACAGTCCTGGTGTGCTGGACAGAGGGGTGAACACCAGCCGGCTCCCCGACCGAAGGTTTCTGTGCTTACAGGAAGAAGGGAAGGCAGAGTATCCCAGCTCATAGACAGCCAGGAAGGAGGGAGCCCGGAGCTCTCTTGCCACGGAGGTGCGTCTGAGAGCAGCGGCGCTGGAGCCGCGGAAAGCCTGCGTGTTTCCCGGAGGGGACCGCTCTCCTGGCGGCACCACAGGACTAGAGCTGCCAAAAACACAAGGTCTCAGCCTGGCATGGTTACTGCAGGTTTCCATTGTGAGTGTTCAGACCTACAGGTCAGAGTGGACCAAACCCTTTAAAACTACAAACTAATCCTCTTACCAAAAGGTCTAATTTCAAAATTCTTATTCTCCATTTATTTTTTTTCCTTACAGAGATGATTCAGGATCAGAAAATAAACTAAAACATGTTTATAACTCTCCACGAGCTAAGCAACATTATTCGGAGCACCAAGTAACCAGTACGAACGCCCAGCTCTGCCTATAGGCTGGCACATACATTTCCATACACAGGGAAGCTCATCACAACCACAGCTCTGGGGGGGCACGAAGCCCCATGAACGTCCCCGGCACACAGGGCTCCAGAGAGGCTGTGGCACCGGGATGGTGAGCACTCAGACAGAAGAAAGCAGTTTAATCATATATTTGATTAATCTAACTAGTGAATATGGTGACAATTATTAAAATCACTAGAGTATTGTTCACGTATCACAGCAGCAGCATAAGGCTCTGATTACAGATTTAGGACCCTCTATAGGCTGGGTCAGCCATTAGCGTAGGAAGACACGCTGTCGGAATTCTGTTCTGACCGTGTAGGTAAGACAGAAATGCTGGTAAAACCTGGTCTTCACTTGCTGGCAACCAGGATGTGGCTGTGGGCTCCAGGTTCACAGCCCTGCACTCAGGAAACAACCGTTGCTTTTTCTGTGCTGGCTCCTGACACCAAAACACGATTCCACGAAGAGAACGAGGACAGAACTGTCCCCTTTATGCTTGCGTGGGAAAGCGGCCATCTACTGATACCTCCATCCTAACAAAGGTCCCGCCGAGTTTAACACGTATGTTGTGTGGAAGCAGAGCCGCTATCACACTGTGGCATGCAAAATTATAGAAGCAATTTTTGTTTTGCCAATCTGTTCAAGAAATCTTAGGATCTGTCAACCCTACCAAGTAGTGCAGCGTAACAGGAGTGGATCTGAAGACCCAAGCAGTAGGTGCTGATGTTGGCCACACCACACAGCTGTGCGATGAGTTAGTTTTCTGCAAGCTATGATCTGATTTTACGGTTGGCATGCATTAGGTGAGCGCCTGAACAGCTTATTTGGTGAGCTAAAGTTATTTTTCCAGAGAGCACAAATGAAAGGGAGAATGAAGAAAGCTGGCTGGGTATTCCCCAAACCTCTGGACAGCAGCCTTGGAGAAACCAAACAATCCCAATCAATAAGGAACTTCCACTAAAGACAAGTAAATTGTCATTATTAGACTTCAGTGTTAACACCTACTGAGCATATGCATTTTAGACCTTCTGGACAAAACTGATCCTTTGTTTATCCATCTAAACAGGGCAACAAGAAGAACAACGTGCCATTTGATTTCGCCTCCCTCGCTGAAGCTGAGCGCCAGCAGCGAGCAGACAGAACTGGGCATTTCTTCTAAATAGGAGCTTGAATTCTGAGTAAATGAAGCTGTGCCCATGCAAATCACATTGCTGTTGAACAACAAGTCCTGAGCTACGACACATAAAACCAGTCACGAGTGCCTGGAAGCGCCGCTCACCGTGTTAACTCTGGGGTGGAAAGAATCCAAACCACTCGAGCTGAAGTAGGAAGGAAAGTGCAGCTCTAAACCTTGTTGTGATCTCAGCTGCCCCGAGTGCAGTGGCAATCTGCAGGATTTTTGTCTTTATTTATCAGACTGCATAATCTAATTATCTCTCATTAGTCCAAAGCTGATTATTTCATTTATCTTTGTATATGTGACAACAAAAGGCTCTCTTTAATTAAGCAGATCAGCAATTAGCTGTTGTTTTATAGGCACTTTCAAGCATCCCTGTACAAATAGCATGCAGCATGATTGCAATCAGATGCTCGGGAAAGAACTGCAGATGAGGACATTTTGATTTACAGCCCCATTTGGTTTAAAGCTGCACTGGCAAGTCCGACGCCAAAAGCAAAAGCCGATGAGATACGGCCAGGCTGCCAAGCAGCCCCGGTGGGGCGAACGCCACCGAGAGGAGCCGTGGCAGTGACGTTTCTTGGATGTGCAGAAGAGCCGCTCGTGGGCTGACCCTCAGCAACGTGGGAGTTCCCTTTGCATCAGCCAGGGCTGTTCTGCTCCTCACCGAGACCGAGCTCCCCGTGCATCTGCTCGGTGGGACACGACGGGCAGGCCTGGACCTGCAGAGCTCTGCCCAGGTAGGGCAATCAGGAGGGTCTGTGGTTAATTAAAGAGAGAAGAATTACTGCCTATTTGTGATGATGCTGTTGACAGCAATGGATACTGCAAGAAATATGAGAACAAAATTTGGCTCGGGAGTGATCCAAAAATCAGAGCAGGTGTCCTTCCAAGAGCCTCGGGATGGAGTCCCACTCTCAGTCATTTCCTCTGAAAACCCCCCCTCGCTTCGGGGCTGGTTCCTGGATGAGTTCTCCCAGCCCTGGCCACAAGTGCCAAAGCCGAGACAAAACGTCAAAGCAATTTTTTGCTTAACTTCTCCAAATTTTTGCATTAGTTTTATCAGCAAAAAAATTATTGCATGAATCAGTACGGTTTGGGGTCTTGAGAGAAAAAACATGCAGAAAAGAGAGAAAAGTAGTACAGAAATATAATTCCTTACAGTAATTTATGATCCTCCAGTTTTAATTTTAAGCTGTAAGTGCTGAGATAAGCACAAAGAAATGAAGTTGGATGTCGCTGGTAGCAGAGAGAGAAAGAACAATGGATTGGAATGCAAATCTCTGCACAAACTCATATTTGTAAGCACGGGTTTTGTCCATTACTTGAGAGTAGCTCAATTTAAATAATCAATTTGCAAGAGAAAACTGCTGGTGCATTTAATACACTGAACTTCCCCCACTGGGCTGAGCTTGTGACCCGCTCTGCTTAAAATACGGAGAAATGGGATCAAACAATCCCAAACTAACAGATGCTCCTGTATTTTGCAGATGTGATTTCTTATTTTTCAGAAATCTCCTGGAAAAATCACGTTTGCTTGTGTCGATACTATTTTCAAAATGCATTTGTTTTACTTTGTGAAAGACAATTATCTGAGACACTTTTTACCCTTACTGTAGCACGGTGACATTGTAAGGTTTTGAACAGGAACAACCTGTTCTATTCCAGCTGAATGCACGAGGAGCTCTCAGACCCACAGGGAGGTACTGGAACCTGTGGGAGAAGCGGGGTCCTTCAGCCCCTGTCTGCAGAGCTTGCTCTGCACCCGTCTCCTCACAGAGCGCCATGAGCTTGGAGCAATCCAGCCTTACGAGGCTGTTTACCTGCTGGTAATTGGCAATTAAGCCTAGTATAAAAGGCTAATGGCAATTCTCTTCTGCTTGGAGAGCAAGAGGCAGAAATCTTGCCTGAACAAACTGAAGACATCTGCGAAACTCCCTGAAGTGAGTCATGAAGAGGACATAACCTCTCAAGCGCTCGCCATGAATTTTAAGGGCAGAGTCCCTAGGAAACCATATATGAAACCCATGAAAAATCTAGGACATCTCGTGCAGAGGGAATTAGTGTTGATTTGAATGAGTCAGACTGTAGCAGTCTTTGTCTAAATCTGCAGAAACAGGTAAGCTGGGTCCAGTCAGCCCCCGGAGTCCCGATGCAGTTCCCCATTAACCGCGGAGTCACCGGGGACTCGATGAGCCTTTCTGTACAAGGCTCTATTCACAAGAGAAAAATCGCCCATAGCGCTGATCTCAACACTCATATTTGGAACAGAAAAGGCTAAAAACAGACTGGCAAAACCAGCATTAGAAGTAATTACTGAGTGGCTATTGAATAAACAGCCTAGTGAATAAGTGAAGACCTTTTACAGGATAATTCTTTCCATCACATTCTGAGCAAAGCACATCTGTAGAGACAGTAATTGAGCCAAACCCATTCTTTCTCTTATCAAATACAGTCTTGAAATGAGAAAAAATATTCTTCCCCTCTGGGCATATTCTGAGAATATCTACTCGGTAAATGGAGAAGCAGGAAAATAAGATTAGGAAGCCAATATCATAGGTGTCTGACGGGGTTTCGGCCAGAGGAGCAGCGGGCAGGCTGGACGGTCTGCAGCCGCCAGCCTCAGGGTGACACCAGGGACCGCGGCTGCGTCACCTCGGGCACAGACCCCGGGGACGGCTTTGCTAAAGCTAACGGCAAAACAGTCCCGTCAGAGAGCGTGGGGCCTACGTGACCGCCATTAGACACCCCTGGAGAGAGCAACCAGACGGGACCGAGCTCTGTGCCCCACAGAAAAGGTGCAAGAGATGGCTGCGGGTGCACGCTGCTACTCCCTTACACAGCGTCTTCCTTCTTTGCACTACAAAATATTGGTCAATATTCACACACACACACAAAAATCCCTGACTGAAACGTGAAGTCGATATGAACTTGAACTCATCAACCACAATAATAGCTTTAAATTATAGCAGAAGGAGAGATAGTAGGTTGAGCCAAGGGGCGCAGCAGCCAAAATCCATGCTGTACAGCAAGAACAACGACGACATCATCTACTCCTATAGCAAAATGAGAGCAAAAAAAGCTTTGCATTATGCCAGATCTCAGCGGACGCCGTGGAACGGAACTCAGAGACGTACCACAACCGCTGAACTCCCTCTCACCGCGCCGGCTTTGGCGTCCAAGCCCGGGAAGCAGAAGCAAGAGCAGGATCGGCGCAGGGGCGCGGGACGGCCGGGAGCACAGCGCTGGGTCCACACGCGCCACCCCGCGCGTCACCTGCTGCAGGGGACAGCAAACCACACCGAAAGCGATCTTCAGCGTGGGCTGCTGCATCTGCAGAGAGACATTCACCTGAAGGGAGATGGGCTGGCGATAGATTTCCTGAGCTATGTTCTTCATAGAACGGGATCACCAGCCAACTAAGTTTTCTGAAGCCCAGCTCCCCCTCCCTTTTAACTTCTGACCATTTGTTGGCTTTTATGCCCTCGATGCCCCCCCGTCTCATACACTGCAAATGAGGAACCTCTCTGAGGTGGGTGAATTTCAGTCAGCGTTATCCGGGCCGCTGGGAACCCGAGCACGACCCAAACGTGCAGCCCCAGCAGGTCTGCTGCAGCCCCGCGCCTCCGGCTGCTCCGCCGACACCTCCGAACGCGCACAGGCTCAGCAACGGGTGAACAGACAGCTGGAGCGCCTAACACACCTAGCATTGCTTTAGTTATTTCAGAAAAAATAAAAGCAGTAAGTAAATTGGCTTATTTTTGATAAATGTATTTTGCAGCACACACTTTTTGAACCTGAAAAACATCTTGCGACATACAAGAACAGTTTGAAGGTTGGGGTTTATGTTGTACTTTCACAACATCACAGGGAACCCCGCTGCTTCGCATTTTGCAGATGAAGAAACAGAGCGAGCTCTTTCATGAACTTGCTTTCAGGCTGCAGCAAAATATTGGAAGAAGGGGAAAAGAGCACAGATTTAGTTCTGTGTTTTCCTTTTCCTCCTTCCTCTACCTTCAGGTCCCAATTGTATAATAAAAATAATATAACTAACAGAAACCACTCGTGGATGGGACTGACGTGTTTGCCACACCAGTCCATTCTGACCCATCCAGCTGGCACGGCGGTGCAGGACTGGATGGGTCGGTGCGGGACCACAGTGGGTCGGTGTGGGACCACAGTGGGTCAGTGCGGGACCACAGTGGGTCGGTGTGGGACCACAGTGGGTCAGTGCGGGACCACAGTGGGTCGGTGCGGGACCACAGTGGGTCAGTGCGGGACCACAGTGGGTCGGTGCGGGACCACAGTGGGTCGGTGCGGGACCACAGTGGGTCGGTGCGGGACCACAGTGGGTCAGTGCGGGACCACAGTGGGTCGGTGCGGGACCACAGTGGGTCGGTGCGGGACCACAGTGGGTCGGTGCGGGACCACAGTGGGTCGGTGCGGGACCACAGTGGGTCGGTGCGGGACCACAGTGGGTCGGTGCGGGACCGGGTGGGTCGGTGTGGGACCACAGTGGGTCAGTGCGGGACCACAGTGGGTCGGTGCGGGACCACAGTAGGTCAGGTCAGTGCGGGACCGGGTGGGTCGGTGTGGGACTGGGGCCGAGCCTGCCCCTGCTCTCCTGACAGCCCCGGCCAAGCTAACAGAGTCTGGCGGATCTAACTGCAGTTTACACTCATCAATAGGTGCGGGCAGATGAGGCAGCTGCGGGTGACGGTAACTGCGCAGGGACTCGCTTTTGCCCTCATCACTTTGCCTGAATTTACGTCATCAACTTTTAAGAGTTCTGCTTTGATAGAAAATACCTGTTTTACCCAGCACTGTTTCCTGTTTCAGCCTGGATTTCACATAGGTTTTGGCTGCAATTTGAAAAGCGGCGAGTTTCTGCAAAGAGCTATTTTTAGGTAGCATGTGGAACTTCAGACCAAGTAAGAATTAAACTGTCTCCTTTTTCCCTTGTGCTGTCCGCGTCCTCCTTCCTCCGAAACTACACACGTCCAGGAGAGAAAACCTCAGACCTGCTACAGATCGGCTCCTCCGGAGGAGCGCCCGGCAGCCCGGCACGGGGGGCACACAAACGCCTGCCGGGCGGCGGAAGGAGAACAACCGTGACCACCAGCGCGGGTCCTTCGGGTCTCACTTGGCATTTTTGGGGAGAAGTCCCACAAGCACACACTGAACAGCTTCTGCACTATTCCAGATTTTCTAAGCTTTTCCTAACTTTATCTTTCATACAGGTTAATGATTATATGTACTGACTAATTTTTCTCATGGTTAATTCTTCAGACCAAAGAAGGTGGGAAACAGGAAAGCACAACATACTGTTCAAATCTTCCCTGGGAAACAAAGGTAACTATTTAAATTTCTTTCTTTCTTTATTTCAAAATAGAGATAATGATTTTTCCAGGAGCAGGGGAGCCGGGCGCTGCAGCCGACCCTCCTGGGGTCATCTCCAGCTCTCACGTCTGTAAGCTGAGCACCACGTCCTGCCCTGTGACGGCTCCGGCTGCCTAAACGCACACCCCCAGCCAGATGTCCCTCCCGTCCATCACTGTTCACATCATCAAACAGCAGACGCAGAGTAAAACGTCTGGATAATTACAAAGTGGCCCAAATGAGCTTCAATATTGTTTCATGCGTTGCTGTAAAGGCAGCATTAATAACAGTTAACCAGCTCTGATTCCTGTACCTCGACTGCCCTACAGGTGTAATAGAATTCTTTCTCTTTCAACAGACTTCTGACAATATCCCAATGAGGACAGAAGGACATATGCGAAAAGACAGACAGACCCATCATAGTGGGAAAAGCCCCTGAAACGAGATCTATTAGCTAATTAGCAAAAATATAAAATGCTTTATGCCTCTATAAAACTCTTAGAGTAAACCTCATTTAGTTTCATTACTGATGCGTATTTATTTGAACTGGAAATTTGAAGAGCAGTGTAGTTACTGAAAAAAGAGATCCTATGTACAAAGGAACTGAGCTTCTGAGTCACACCGGCCTGGGTTCTCCACCGGGTTTAACGTCTGGGCCGGAGATAACAACTAAAGGCTCCGGAGCAGACCCGAGCAATCCACCTGTGCTTCCCCTCAGGCTGCTGAGAACGGTGCGGAAGCGTCAGCACCTGCTGCCTCTCTGGGTGCTGCTGCCCAAACACATGGAACGAACCAGCAATCCCCCCTTGCACGTTCAGCGCCCTGCAGTGACCACTGCACGGGAAAGCAAAGACTCCAACGTTCCCCATCACCATTCCCTAAGCCCAGCTTATTTGCCTGCCGTGAGCACCGCACGGTCCCAGAAGCCGGGCTTTTCCCGAGCAGCGCTTTCCGAGGGATGGGGCTCGGCAGCACGTTCACACGATGGCCCTCAAGGAGCTGAATACATTGGCCAGGTAAGGTACAGGTTAACTGTGATCCTCCCAGCTCTGGTTTTAAGCTCAGCCCTAGAGAGCCGACCCTCTCTGCAGTGAGAAAGCAATGAAAGCTCCGCTCCTCCAACCTCGCTGCCTCTTGAATGCGAGGGAAACAAAGGGCAGGGAGGGGCCGGGTGACAGGGGCTCGCGCCAGAGCCGGGTTACAGCAAACCCCTACGGATCCGTGCGAGTGCACTTTGCAGGTTTCGTGTGTAAGGACAAACGCAGACAGGTGGGGTGCTCCAAGGAAAGAGAACACGGACTCGTTTGTGTTTGCCCTAAGAATTCAGAAAAGCCTTCTCTCCTCCAGACACCAAAAATGCACGTGAAATTTACATGTAAAATCTGCTTAGGTTTTAGGAGACGATACCACAACATTTTCAGTATACACACGTACCTGCTTTTTGTTTCATTAGTAAACTCCAGATTTATTGAATGAATACCATTTTAAATTAATTCCTTCTGTTCTGAAAACCGTGTGCTATGTTCAATTGGAGCTCTAAACCTCTCAAGCTAAAACCTGGAGATTTCGTTATGGAAGTGCTATATAGCAGTACGGAAAAGTCCAACCATCTTAATTGTACGAGCTATTATCTTAACTTAGAAAGCATTTTGTGTAGTCTGTTCCCGTACTGTACCTCCCAAAAGACAGCTGCACGTATACAAAGCTGGATGTATTCACTTGAACGGTGTATTTTTCAGCAGCGTATTTCTTTAGAAATGGTATATTTTGTATTATTGTGAAGCGCATCCTGCATAGCAACACCGCAGATTATTGATTCCATCGAATTGTGCAAGACTGAAATTCTAAACCGTGCTTTTTGCATTGATCCTTAAATCGTGTCATTAAAATAAAGCTCAATGATGTTTTGAATACAGTGATCCTAATAATTTGACTGCTTGTGAAGTTCCGCTGCACCACCGAAAATAAAACCCTTACCGAAACACAATTGTGTGCAAACCGTTTGAAAGCTACAGAAACCAATTACAGTAAAATTCCGTGTTCTCAATCAGGCTCCATAAAAACCACGCGGGCACGAAGAGATGCCGGGTTATTTATTGTGGGAAGTTACTGAATGCTTAACTATGCAGATGAAATCCTCCTCATTCTGTTATACAAGGCAGCAAAATAAATAACTAACCGCTCGCAGTTCCCAAGGTAGACGTGTTAATCGGTCCAATATTGTTCTAATTCTGCTCGTAGCTAACTGAATTGGAGCATGTAACTGGCTAAAAGGTGTCTTTAGACAGCGTGTACTTATTGCGCTCACTCTTCGGCTGATTGATGGCTGCGATGCCGAGGCGATGCCAGCGCGGCGGCCCCGAGCGCGGGGCTGTTTGCTGTTCGCCGTGCGCGGGGCTGTTCGCGGTGCGCGGGGCTGTTCGCTGTTCGCCGTGCGCGGGGCTGTTCGCTGTTCGCGGTGCGTGGGGCTGTTCGCTGTTCGCCGTGCGCGGGGCTGTTCGCTGTTGCTGTGCGCGGGGCTGTTCGCTGTTCGCCGTGCGCGGGGCTGTTCGCTGTTCGTGGTGCGCGGGGCTGTTCGCTGTTGCTGTGCGCGGGGCTGTTCGCTGTTGCTGTGCGCGGGGCTGTTCGCTGTTCGTGGTGCGCGGGGCTGTTTGTGGTGCGCGGGGCTGTTCGCTGTTCGCCGTGCGCGGGGCTGTTCGCGGTGCGCGGGGCTGTTCGCTGTTCGCGGTGCGCGGGGCTGTTCGCTGTTCGCGGTGCGCGGGGCTGTTCGCTGTTCGTGGTGCGCGGGGCTGTTCGCTGTTCGCGGTGCGCGGGGCTGTTCGCTGTTCGTGGTGCGCGGGGCTGTTCGCTGTTCGTGGTGCGCGGGGCTGTTCGCCGTGCGCGGGGCTGTTCGCTGTTCGCAGTGCGCGGGGCTGTTCGCTGTTCGCGGTGCGCGGGGCTGTTCGCGGTGCGCGGGGCTGTTCGCTGTTCGCGGTGCGCGGGGCTGTTCGCGGTGCGCGGGGCTGTTCGCTGTTCGCCGTGCGCAGGGCTGTTCGCGGTGCGCGGGGCTGTTCGCTGTTCGCCGTGCGCGGGGCTGTTCGCTGTTTGCGGTGCGCGGGGCTGTTCGCTGTTTGCTGTGCGCTGGGCTGTTCGCTGTGCGTGGGGCTGTTCGCTGTTTGCGGTGCGTGGGGCTGTTCGCTGTTCGCCGTGCGCGGGGCTGTTCGCTGTGCGTGGGGCTGTTCGCTGTTCGCCGTGCGCGGGGCTGTTCGCTGTTCGCCGTGCGCGGGGCTGTTCGCTGTTGCTGTGCGCGGGGCTGTTCGCTGTTGCTGTGCGTGGGGCTGTTCGCTGTTCGCTGTGCGTGGGGCTGTTCGCTGTTCGCCGTGCGCGGGGCTGTTCGCTGTTTGCTGTGCGCGGGGCTGTTCGCTGTTCGTGGTGCGCGGGGCTGTTCGCGGTGCGCGGGGCTGTTCGCTGTTCGTGGTACGCAGGGCTGTTCGCTGTTTGCTGTGCGCGGGGCTGTTCGCTGTTCGTGGTACGCGGGGCTGTTCGCGGTGCGCGGGGCTGTTCGCTGTTTGCTGTGCGCTGGGCTGTTCGCTGTGCGTGGGGCTGTTCGCTGTTCGCTGTGCGTGGGGCTGTTCGCTGTTCACGGTGCGCGGGGCTGTTCGCTGTTCGCGGTGCGCGGGGCTGTTCGCTGTTGCTGTGCGCGAGCGCTGCCCCAGCGCCTGCAGATCAATACCTGCTCTCCGAGCACGGGATAATGTAGAGAACATAATTCAGAATTCTACCTTTCAGCATGTATCCTCCATCAAAGGGGGATTTTTGTCCAGAGTCAGCACAAAGGCTGCATGACCCCAGAACGCACAGATAAGGTTAAAAAAGAGAGGGAAAGTACATATTTCTTCAGACCAAAGCGTCACCGCCACACGTGTAGATAAATGTGTGTTTTATGCACATGCACACAGAGCACGTGTGTACCCCCGTGAATACCAACTGGAACGGGGTGCTTCGGATAAACTCAAGTCTTTGCTACTCACAGGTGCTTTTTCACTTTGTTCCCTCCCGTTTTGACCATTTGCGTATTATTTACAGTTTCTGAAGCAAGGTCCTGCTTTACTGCAAATAGTGAAATGTTTGAAATTGGACCCTCAAAGCCTCTGATAGCTGGTGCTGGGCCTTCCTGACGCTGCAGTGTGAAAGAGCCGCAGAATTCCCGCACAGGCGTCAGTCGAGTTCTGCTCTCGGCAGCACAGATTTGGACCCAACTCGCTGCATGGGGCCAGTGCAGTTCTGCACGTGCTAGTGGAGAATAACAGAGATCCTAATCAGTCCCGCTCGTCTTTGAGTATTGACTGAACTCCAATGCTACGCATTTTAATCCTTTTCCATTAATCTTCACATTTAAACATTCTGCTTCTACATTACGTCTCCATTTCACCTTCCATTAATGAGGACCTTTATTTCCTCGGCTCCGTTGGACCTCAGTGGTCTCCTGAGCGCTCTCCCTGCTGCTGGAACACAAAGTCCTCTTTGCGCTCTCCTGCAGCTCCGGGTGCTGCTCCGGAGCTGGGTGCTCCCAGGTCCTCCTTCCTGCTCCCAGGCAGTGCTCCAGGTTCGCTCCTGCACCATCTCCTGCCTGCTTCCCATCTCGCTTCCCGCATCCAAAGCTTTTACTCCTCTTATGTTTTGACAGAAGCTGCTGAAGTCAACACAGCCTGGCTCATATTTAAAACATTCTTCATTTGCTTCTATATTCTAAAAGTATTTCAGCTTCTCAGTACAGAAGAACTCGGGCACAATCCTTCCGGCCACGTTCCCTCCAGCACAGGGGACTGGGGGTCCCTCCACAAGCTCCAATTTTCATTCCGGTTCTGCTTCCACCTCCTTCAAAAGGGGAAACTTCAGCTGTATCTGAACAAAACTTCCAGCTCTGTATTGTCACAGCATCCTGGGAAAGCAAAGGGGAATCTGCCACAAAGCACCAAAGTCATCTGATTTTTGGCCATTTTCTAATGACAGTAACATGTAAAATTTCTGGAGGTCTGGGGAAAAAAGCACATAAAGCCTGCTGTGTCACTTAAAGGCCATTAATTATTTTCAAACGTCTCATCCTCATCTGGGTTTCTTAAAATGAAAATATTTCTTAATTCTTTGCAACACACATTTGAGTTCCACTCGAAAAGCCACAGGCGGCAGCAAATTATCTTTAGCAAGCTGAATTTTCTAATAATTCTTTTTCTTGTGCTTCCTCTGATAGAAACAGAATTAAATACGACACGCAAAGCAGCAGAGATGTGTTACAACAACAGCCGAATAATTTCAACCAAAAAGTGTAATTTCTCTTCTTTATCGTTCCCAGTCACCGGGAGCTGCCCTGGGATTAGGGACAGGACACCGAGGTTTCTGCCTCGAGCTTTTAAACCCACTTCTGGCAGACACTAAAAGAGATCTTGTAGCCGCCCAGCGGCCCGCAGCACATGAAAGAAGTGGCAGCAATAGAGCCCAGCACTAATTCGGTCCGCTTAGTATTTTCTGCAGCATTTCAGGAACAGCAAAATCCCAACTGAAAATAAAATACCACACCAAAAGTGGGCTGCGGTCTGGGTCCCCAGGGACAGCTGTTGGCAGAGCTCACTCTCGGCCATGTCCAGACAGCACTTTGTGGCTCGCTCAGACAGTGCGCGTGACATTGAAGCTGGGCACAAGTCATCGCTCTCTCTGCTGTGAGAACAGGAGTAGGTGCTCTAAGTCTTAAGAAAGAGAAGAGCAGGCTGCTAATGTGTAAATGGATATTGCTTCAAGAGTATCTTTGGACCTGCTGTGCTCCAGATCCGGGCTCTGGAACAGAAACAGTCCTCAGGAGAGTATTGGTATCTGCACATCCAGGAAATTGGAGAATCCAGTCCTAGCTCTTAAAAGAGCCAGTGCTAATATGGCCCCGACATCCTTGAGTTTATTTTCAAAGTCAAGAAACAGAAAGGCATTCACATTTTGTTTCTGCAATCTAGTGCGGTGGCTTAAAGCAGACCAGCCTCTGCACCAAAACACCGCCGAGCTTTGATTCGGATAAATGCTCTTGAATCTCGTGCCTTCGACCTCTCTTAAGAACAGATTCCCAATCTAAATACACAAGGTATTTATGAGAAGAAAGCATATGTTACAGAGTACTTTGTTCAGCTTTCCTAGGCAGACGAAATACTCTTGAACAGCATTGGCTTCCCTGCCAGGTTTTCTGACAGGATTCCTTCACAAAAATAAAATCTGCAGGAAATGCAATAGTTCCATTAACAGTCACACCCCTTTAAATAATGGATTTCTATAGGTCTCTATATTTCATTAGAATTGTTTTCCTGTAATTTCATAATTCTCTGTTAATGAGTGAGCGAAGAATGTTTTGGCCTAAATAGCACGTGATGCCTAAGCCACCAATCACTTCCTCTGGCCTCCTATCTCTCAAACCACCTGCTAATCATAACAATTGCTAATTCGAGACCTTTTAGCCGTATCTGGTGTCGGTGAAGACGCCAGGGAGCCTGCAGTGGCCATTTGGCCACCCTCCCACCCGCCCTGGCGGCCGCCGCTGCCCGTTTTGGGCTCTATTGTTCTCCCCTTGCTGAGCAGGAGCGGTTCCTGCCCGCCTGATCTCGGGGGAAGCTCTGCCTTCGAGAGGGGGCAGGGCCCCGCGCTTTGTGAGCAAGAGCATCCTTATAGAATTGTTCTCACACACACACACACACAGGCTATCCTGCTCCTGAGAGGCTGAGGAACGGCAATGGGAAGGTCTGAAAAGCAGACAGAAGTGTTAACCATCTCTGGTTAGACATCCCCTTGTTGACATGCACTTCGAAATACATATGGATAGGGCTGAATGTGGAAATAAGTGTTTTAAGTAGCCATCGTTATTTTCACACTCTCCCTAGGATTAAATCCAGCAGTGTTTTGAATATATCTTGTGGCTACAATCTGATAACAGGCAGTTCACTAGATTTAGATTGCATAAATAGCTATGTGTAAAAGGCACACGGAGACGGAGCAAGCGCTTCCCCCAGCATCTGGAAGGAGCGCGGGCAATGCGGGGTGACCCGTCCTGTCAGAGGGCGCGGGCCCGCAGCGCCGCGCCCGGGGGCACCTCCCCCTCCCGACGCTCCTCTCCCAGCGCGCTCCGAATGGAGCCCCCGCCTGAACCGCTGAAATACGACTTTGTACGCGGCTTTACCTCCAAGTCCTCGCTCTGAAGGATTCAGAGCTTGTCATTGTGTTACAGAGCAGGCTGCGGGAGAAGGGGAAAAACACATACAGAAAAGAGGAGCGTACTGCCCAACTGCTTTAACCAGGGTAGAAACATCTGTAAATATTATTGTACCCTACGTTACAATGAATAAAAACATAGAAAGAAAGTATTCTCATTGCCTATGACACAGGTGACAATTTTAGCTATTTCTTTCAGCTTTTAAAATTGCTTTCCTGATTTATTTCCAACCCTTTGCCTGAGCAGAGTATGGAATTATCTGCAAAGCCTGCACCAAGCAAGCGTTTCTTCCTGAAAATATTCACACTCGACTGTACTGCAGGAGCAAAGAAGCCGCTCGGAAACGGCGCCGCGCTGCGCTGCGCCCGGCGCTGCTCCCGCTGCTCCCGCTGCTCCCGCGCACAGGGCTCCCTCTAGGCCCTGGTACCCAGCACCGCAGCAGGGAGCGCGGGCGGATCGATAGCCCAGCCCTGCTGCTGTGTGCCCACATCACACAGCAACAACAAACCCCCGAGAAGATCCCTCCGGCTGAAGGGAACTGCAAAGCGGAGCAAAGACCACAGGCTCACCACGGAACAAAACAGGGGTGTTGCAAGGATTCTGGGATAGCTTCTGACAAAAGCGCTAAAAACAGAGGATCAGAAAAACAAATCTACCGTGCCTGTCCGTCCCCCGGGAGCGAGTCTGCTCGCCCCGCTAGGCGCTGGGCTCCCCGGCAGCCAGGGCTGCAGTCGCTCAGCGCTTTGTTGTGCTGCTGCCTTTCATTACTCCCGCTTTGGCCAGGTGGTGCGGGCCGCGCTCCCGAGGGCTCCCCGGGGCCCGTGGTGTCTAATAAGTATGGATGTGGCCCGAGGCGGTTGGCTCGGTCCCTGCATCTAAGGCCCAACAAACTCAGCTTAGAATGATTGGCAGATTTGGGGTGGAAGCGTGGCTTCTGACATGACACGGTAATTCGCTCCACAGTGCTCTTTAACGTGTAAATACCTGAGATATTAGGGAATATTTCACTTTATAACCCTTGTATGCTGGTGTTTAATTCTGTTTTACAGCCACGCCGAATGACCTGGCGAGGTGTTACAGATGTAGGACCAACGCAGGGAAGCCCCAGGTAGCATGTTTGGCTACAAATTCTCTCTGTAAAACACCGTGCAGTAAAGAACCTCAACAGCTTCAGCTCAACAAAACACCACAGATGTCACGTGAACGCCAGACCTCAAACCTGCTCTTTAATCACTTGGTTCAAGAGCAGCAACGTTGCAGTGGTTTCCACAGAGGAACAAGCTACGAGCACCTCGCAGTCACAAAAAGTCCTTTTCGACGCAGCGCTGATCTATACGTGCACCTTCGTATCGCTTTGTATCCCCTGCTCGCTGCCGCAACGCTCGCTTGGAACGAGCAGTAAAGCAAAACTAAGGCTATCAAACATTGGCCGATGTAAAGTAGCAGATATGATTAATTTCATACTGGGAAAACAGCATATTTTGCATAGATGCTTGAGTTTTATTGGAGCGTGATATATTTTGCATAAATTATCACCCCAAAACCCCTCCAAGCTTTACGATGGCTGGGTTTCAAAGTTGTCATTAAAACACAGCATATGGTTTTGAAAACGAGATTTAAAGTGTCTGTAGGAATGATTCCAAGTAACACAGCCTGCGCTGCTTTGACCGTTCCAGCCCAGTTTTGCGAGCACACACACGTGGATACGAAGAGCGGGGGTGTGCGAGGCGGGACCCCGACCGTGCTCCCTGGTGGAGAGCTCCTGGGCCTCTGCTGAATGTGTGCAAAACCCTGTGTTTGCAGTAATTATTACAAAAGAGTTGATATTTATAGCTTCTAGCTGCAGATAGATTTTTTCTTTTCAAGATACCCAATATTAGCCAGCCCAGCAACCATTTCATTCAATACTGAGTGCTTCGGAAAAAACATATCCTGACAGCGCTGACTGTCCTTGAGCTCCTGTGACGCCAACAGAACCTGGGAGGACTGAGCACGCTGGGGGGGGCGGCTGCAACCCGCGGGGTCCGGCTCACGCCAAACAGAAATAACCGGCCCCTGTTTCAGACACTTCTAGAAACCTGCATCACTGATACATATTTTGGCCACCCTCATGACGGTGTAAAACCAGCGCCAGTTCACACAAATGCCTTCATCTCAGACTTCGGCAGGGAGGTTTTGGCCCGGATGTTCCTGAGTTAGCTTTAATTTCTGCCGTGTCCCCACATCACCAGAGCTCCCACCCTCGGGGCTCGGGCCACCAGCGCCACATTCACTCTCCCCACTTACAGTCCTTGTGAAACTTTGCCATTTGTAATGGAAGCCAAAATGAACGCAAACTGCATCCAGATCTTGTTACAAAGCCTTTACATGGTCCTGGTTGAAGCAACACGCTCATAGTAAAATACGCAGTGACATCTTTGCTCTATACACGTACTTGGGACTGTCTCGGTTCGCCCCTTGGAACAGCCCCAGCACTGGGCGGCTCCAGGGGCTCCAAGAACAACGCTGCTCCTGCAGACACCAGTTCAGCTTGATTTGGATGCAGTGAATCTCCCACCAGTTCCAGGTACCCCTGTATTTCACTGCAATGTGTCAATACAGGATATAAAAAGTAAGCAAAAGCTTGCCCTGAAAACCAGCCACTGTTTGTGTGGATGTGGTACCACAAGATTCCTGGTTTTGTCAATACTAAATACTGAATAAAATTAACTTCTTTCTTTATTCACATTACACCTAAACTGATGGCCATGGTTTCAAATTAACTCACAGTATCTCTTACTGCACTTTGCTCCATATCGAGGTAAAACAGATTTCCATAACCACACTCGGGTAAGTACAGAAGGAACTCTTCTTGTCCATTTGGAGTGGAAAAGCAACTCTAAGGCTGTTTACCAGATGTGAAGACGGTTGCTACAGAAGCACGTTTCCCATTCATCCAGCAGTGCCGCAGCTCCAGTGGAGCTCACTGGGCACCGCGGGTGTGCCACGATCACAGGAGTGTCACCACTGGTGTGCCACGATCACAGGAGTGTCACCACTGGTGTGCCGCGGTCACAGGAGTGTCACCATGGGTGTGCCGCGGTCACAGGAGCGTCACCGCGGGTGTGCTGCAGTCACAGGAGTGTCACCACTGGTGTGCCGTGGTCACAGGAGCATCACCGCGGGTGTGCCGTGGTCACAGCAGTGTCACCGCGGGTGTGCTGTGGTCACAGGAGCTGTCCCCAGCACCGCCCCGCCACGAGGGCATAGGGACATTCCCCGTCCACAGCTCAAACTCCATCACACTTCATTTTGCATTTGTTTTCTATGCAAGAAAACGTGTATTTTTAGTTAGACAAAGCAAAGCTCTTCATTTCAACAAGGAACATTCTATATTGCAGTGAGGCCAAGGAAGACACCAGGGCTGCAACAGCTCAATACTTGGTGGTAAGAAGCAGAGAGAGTTAATCAGTGCTGAGCCAATATTTCAATATAATAACGTTAGCGGGCTCGGTGCTATTCTTAGCCCCTCTTCCAGCCGTACTCCTCGTAGTTCCTGCGTCTAATTTTGACAGAGGGAGAACATTATCTCTAGATACCTGGACAAATTCTTATTCTGGCAATGCCATCCTCCCTGCTGAAACGACTTGCGCAATGTCTATAGGACAGACAGGTTTCTGTTCGTTCCTCAGCAGCACGCAGCACCACCGCACTCTGAGCCGCGGATACCTCTGCGCTGCCTCGGCGGTGCCCGTGGGACCCCCAGCCGCGATGTCACCCTGTGTCACGGCTCTGCTCTGCTCCTCAGCCCTGCTGGCCCACGGTGCTGTTGCAGGTGGATTCCAAGAAGCATCTGCCGGGTTCCCTCCGCCTATTTAAACACTGATCTGCTGGTGCAAGCTTCCCCAGCTCCTCGCTCACCTGCTCCAGCGCTCAGAAAGGGGCCCTTTGCCTTTGCTGAGCACCCCGACTGAACAGCACAGGGCAATTCTCTGTGTCTAAGCGGGCTTTTGTTTCATTGAACTCACACCTCAAACTGAAATACACCCCTGATGTTTGAGTTAAATATTACATCAGAAAGTGGAAACTCCCCATATTGGTGTGGTTATTACGAGACAATATAAGTGCCGTATGGAATTTTAAAATAAAATGTTGAGCCTGTCAGTTGAGACGTTGTTGCTTTAATAAGCTGTACTGTGTTACAGTGGAACAGGTTATAGATATGAGCACACCCTTTGCTTCAAATACAATCTTGCTACCGAGTGGTTCTAAACACAAGGCCCTTCAGGTTTGGTTTAAAGTCAGACTACCCCAAAACCCAGAGAGCACCACCTGACTGCGAAGCAGTGCTCTCCCTGGCTTTTCCATCTCCCTTTCAGGACACAATGCAGGCACAGACTGCAACAGAAGGCGCTGTGCACCCTCTGCCTCCTTCCCTTTCAGCGCCAGAACCGCTGCTTTTATCTGGAAGATCAGCCACCTACGGCTCTTTCTCAGCACACGAGTACGTGTGGCTCGCTCTCTGCTTTGAAGGAAGCGGTGAACGCTGTGTTCACAGGTACACAGAGCACAGATACCTGTTTGAGGCAAAAATGCGCTGTGAATCTGCCAGCCATCTAAAAAAAGAGAAAGCACTTAATTGCTGCCTAACTGCAGAGGCATTTCACACGTTTTCAGTTACAATAAAGAGGAAAACCTTCATTATCAGGCTGTGGGATTCAGCCCTGCGTCTTTCCTCAGCACTAATAGGAGACTCTGCTGTTCCTGCCCACCTAACGCTGAAAAATTACTCCATCAAAACTACTTGCCTGGTGCAATTACACCCTCATCTTTCAATTAGCACACTCTCTGGTAGTAAGGGTGGGCTGTAAGGGCCCAGTTAAGAGAGATTTCTCGACTGGACAAAGTCATCTTCTTACCAAGCAGACTGGTTGCTTCAGCCTTTCAATGAGCACGGGATCCCAAACGCATCCCATCCTCATCACCGAATCACAGCGCTCCTGCTGAACCGTGAACGCGGACGCTTTGGTCTTCGGGGAAAGGGGAGCTTAACACTGTGACCAGCATTGCCATCCAAGTTCTGAAACGCACTGGAGCGTTTCCATGCTGGATGATTTATTATTGAGAAAAAGCTCTTATGGGCTGAAGAAGACACAGTATAAACCCGGTTTACAATACAGTCAGGAACACTTGTAAAACTATTCATCTTACTCAGACAAGATTTCTACAACCAAAACCCCTTCCCAGTATTTACATAAATAGAGCATCCAGATGTTCAAAGAGGCTCAAACTCACATCATTGATGCATTGTGGCCTTTTCTCTGTATAAGTTTGTTAAGAAAATGGATTATTTTACAAGCTACATCGCACTCCTATAGTGAAATAGAATGGTAGGAAAGCTCAAAATTCAAAATACATATATGGAGATGTGTGATGATTTTTTCTGTTGTAGCAGGTAATTTTACAGATGTTTAGCTTTTCTTTTGTCGTATGTTTCTCTCATCATCGGTAGCTGGGAAAATGTGGATTAACAAGCATGTGTACAGTGGGAGGATGACCACGCAGCGATTTCCAAATCACGCTCTCATTACTGCTAAAAATATAGTTTGTTATTCCAAGAAGGAATGTAACACCTCTGTAATTAGGGACTGCTCTGTCCTCGGGGGAATCCTAATAAAGCAAATTTCATACATTGATGTGCTTCCTATAGCTTCATTTCTTTGTTCTATCACCCCGTTGTTAATAACACCCTGCAGCAAAAAATGTTCACGAAGCCAAGAGCTGTCCAGATAAGAGAAAAGGTCATGATCCCCCTAGTGCGCGTTCATCAGTGAATGGACACCAATCTGAAAATAAGAGGATGCCTGTCAATATGGAATGGGAGGCAGCAGCATAACATCAAATTAAAGCCAACGAATGCTCATACAGTTGTACTGGGCTCCAACCTTAACCAAAAATCAATAGTCAACAAAGTATTACAATATGAAGTGACTGACTCACTGAGGAAGGAGGCAGCAGAGGGAGGAAGTGCATGAAAGCTTTGCAAACATTATTATACCTACATACACATATGGACACAGATGATGGAGAACATGATGCTCTGCCGTCTAAATTTGAGCAGGAAGCAAAGCCTCGGCTCCGAGGGCTGGGAAACAGCGCAGGGTTCCAGCCATGCCGGCGCTGTCACTGGAGGGTGCAGCAGGCACATCGCTCCTCTTGTGCGAGGTCCCGAAACCAATAAAACATATTGCACCCAGCCCTCACGCTTGGTCGCAGCCCCAAACAGCAAGGGTGGCTGCTGGCCATCATTCATGGACGTTTTACGGCAATTCCTTTGAATAATCACAGCAGCAGTAAAGATTTCGCAGGACAAGCAATGTCAGGTGGCATTACGGGAAGCAGGGATTTGTGCCAAGGCAGGGGGACAATGAAAATACGGGTTCGCCTTTGATCTTTTATTGGTAGGGTATGTTTGTGGGGAAACCACCTCGTGATGACTTTACTGATAAGGCATCATCCATATTCCGGTGACTTTGCCTTAAAAACTCTACATTTATCAGTAACTTTGTGAACCCCAGTGAAATTGGGAATTTCTGTTCTAACTTTTGGCTAAGAAATGGCGTGCTTTTATTTTAAGCAACTGACAGCTTATCCCAAACCCACTCACGAGCAGTTAGGAAACTCCTAAAAGCATCGGTGGGATCTGGTTCTGGCCCCACAGACACGGGGATCACTCCGTCCGTAATTACAGACAACGCTCATTCAAAAGTCTATTTCCCACATTGTGTACAAGCAGAAAGAACACCAGACAGCAAAACAGCTGAAGAAATGTACCAACACACAGCTAAACAAACAGCGGCCTTTCCTGAGAACCCGTTTTCCCTGAGGAGCTGAGGAGGCAGAGAACCAGGGAGTTTCCTATTTGCACGTTATTTTGCGGTGAAACGAATCGTTCGGGCAGCGCGGTGGCCCTGGTGTGGTGCTCTTCATCCTGCCCCGCTGAACGCACAAGATTAATTTTGCTGCCTGAAGGCCACCCAGCACATAATTAGGCCTGATGCTGGAAAATGACCTTAATTTCATCCATCGGGTTTGTACCCAGAGCGAGCGCAGGAGCACTTCATAGCCCTCAGACATCTGATGGCCAGATTAAACATGCAAATCAGATAGCTGCACATCTAAGCATGATTAAACTAATCATTCCTTACTTAGCTATAAACCTGCACAAATAATTACTTTTAAAAATGTGGCAGTGTTTCTAAAGATAAAATGCATCAACAAATTCAGAGACCAGTTTTGGGCTCTTCTAAAATTCCCAGAATGTATGTTCATAGCTCATTGGAGAAATTTAAGGGTTTTCCAGGATGAGTTGCTGAAAAAAACCTGAACAAAGCGTTAATTAGGATTGGGCCCATTAGTTCCAGGCACTGCATGAACCATGCAACCATCGCCCAGGTCAGATTACGAGCTAAAAACAAAGACCCGGGAGATCGCAGGGCAGGCATCCCAAAAAGGGGAGACTGGGTGCTCATCTGATCGGACCCACTGAACTGTACCGGTACGGTTGTTTCTTTCCCTCCCCTTCAGAAACGCCTTGTATTAGGTACTTTATCAGGGCAACAATTAAGACTCCGTGTTTACTCCTCTGCTTAATTGCAAGATGTAATGAAGAGAACAGAAGTCGGTCCTATTTCCAGACCAGCAAGTGAACCTACACTTGGATATGAACTTTGTTATCTGACCTCCACATTTGCTCGGTGTGCTATGCGAGAACTATGTTGTGTAGCCTTTGCTTATTACCCAAGCCATAAATTTCCAGGACAATTATGGTCTGCAGCCTCAATAGTGTCAGTTCCAGTAACCCGGGGACTCTCATCAACCATATTTTTGTTTGGTTTGGTGCTTCCAGGAACCTTGGGCTCCTTCTCATCCTCAGGGCGAGCTCTACCTGGAGCACATGCTGTCTCAACAGCTGCATCATAAGCAAATCTTCAGCTTTATTACCCTGTTAATTAGGGTCACTGGCCACTAATAATTTAACCAATAATAGGATATTTTTTAATCAGCCAGTCATTGCATTTATTATTTCCTTTGGCTGAAGCTGTAATAAACACTATGAAATACTTTAATTTATGGTACTTCTACCCATCATAAAAGCATTTAACCTGGCCCTAAATTTTATTTAATGGTAGCTTTCATTCCTATTATTTCAGATCTTTTAATACTCTGTAATGCGTGTTCTGGTAGGTGGATTTCATTGTCATCCAGCGCATCAGCCTTGCCAGCCAAACCCGCTCCTGAGTAAACGTGTGTTTCATTCTGCCGCTAGCACGGGTTGCACAGGGAACGGCGGTGTCACGACGTGGACGCTGCAGCGCCCGTCCCTGTGTCAGGGCGGGACGAGCGCTGCCCGCAGAGGATGCCGTGCCCCAAACAGACCTTCCCGAAACCACAAACCAGAGCAGGTTTGCAACCACGGGGACCGCTCAGCAGCCCGACTCCACTGCTGGTGCGCGGCCACCTGGAGATGCTGGCGGCGCTCGTGGGGCTGGGTACCGGACACACGATGCTCAAGAACCCCCGGGAAAGCTGCGCGCCCTTCCCACCCGAGGGCTCCCGGAGCCCTGCGCTGAAGAGCAGACGAGCTCAATGCTGAGATTTGTGCTGTTTTCATCCTGCTGCGAGAGGAAAGGCCTGAGTAACGCTATTATAGATGCCTGGGGACCGGGAGAAGAGGAGAAGCTGGTAGTATTGTGTCACAGTAATGAAAGGTGTTGCAGCAAATGCTTGAAAGTGAGAAGAGGTGGTTGAGCTTTTCAAAAGAAGCAAACCTCTCAAAATGGACACACATTGGAGAAACAAATGCTAGGACTAACTAAAGGTTTTCTTGAGTCTAACAGGTAAGCGGTGATGTCCGCAGGGCGTAGTGTCAGCAGGCAGAAAGGCAGAGCACTGTTCCTTCCGCGAGGGAGGGGTGCTAACCATGGCAACGCCTTTCTGCCCCAGCAGGACTGAACGCAGCAGGATTAGGAGCAGAGTGGGCAACGCAAATCCTGAGAGGTGAGGAGCTCGTCAGCGTGATATTGATGTCGCACGTCACGCTGATGCCCGGGTAGCAAGAGCGCTGCTTTTGTAGCCGTTACTTGTATTAAAGTAGTGAGATGAGGATCTCTTTGTGCTAAGCCTTTGAGCAAGGGAAAGTCCTACCCCCAAAGAGAATGCAGTCACCAATTAGACAAGCAAAAGCTTGAACAAGGCACCATCATTACCTCTGTTTTATAGCTGAAGAACTGAGCCAATGAGATTAAATGACTTGCCATCAAAAAAATTTAAAACAAGACCCGGCAGAGTTGTGACTTGGAACCACATCTGATTTTCAGCTTCTGCTCCGACCATAAGATGAGCCCTCCACTCTATTACCATATACAAGTTAATACCATACAAATGGTAACAGTAGGTAAAAACCATCCCACTCACCTAAAAATCTCAAATACTGATCGAGGCTAATGACGACTTTGGAAGAAGAGGAAATATCCTCTTAAGTGTTGCAAACAGACAGGCTCTGCCTTCCCTTGTTCCAATAATGCACATCAGATCCAGGATGCCCAATTGCCATCCTTAGCACTGGAAGTATCATCCTAATTCACGCTCAGGTTGGAGGAGAAAACACCAAAGGGTGACACATGAATGAATGTCTGAAAACCCGTTAAGCACTCTGTCACTTATAGCGGATTAGAAGGCTGCTTGTGGAGAATAGCCACAATATATATCTGTACTCCGGTTCCTGCCAGCAACAGAGAAATACTGCAAGGGATGAGCTAAAACGGCAGGCGCGGCAGGAAAGGGACGGCAAGGCACAGGGACCTGTAGGGCTGCGGGTCTTGTAGCCCTTGACACCTCAAGGCCGAGGTCCCCGCTGTGCGGAGCGATGGGGGTGAGACAAGGCTGGACGGGACCAGGGACGCAGCGCCACCCTCCGCCGACCAGGGCACATCCTGGGGCCACAGCTCAAGCAGATTTTAATTCCCTACACTAGGTCAGGTTTCCTGTTATAACTAAAATTACACCTTAATTTCTGGCTTTGTCTGAGCAATGCAGGGTTAATGTCGTGTGTGAGGAGAAGCTGTATTTCCTTTATTAGCACAGTCTCTTACTGTAGGGTTACATCGTGGCGACAACCAACACCGCAGGGCTGTATTTTAAGTCCTCCAGAGCCCCGGGTGGTGGCACGGTGACTGCGGCAGCACGGCCGGCCATGGACCGACGCTGGCGGAGCCCGCGCCATTTAACATCCCAGCTATGCTGATCACAGTAAAGCGGCTAAATAAAACTTCAAAAACGGAATAGAAGGTTCTCTAATTACACTAGACACTCCACAGCTCTGGGGAAAAATTGTCGTAATATTAAAGCAGTAACAGAGTGTTCTCCAACAAACCTGGTGTTCCTATTTCTCCCCAGAAGAGAAAAATCAAACGTTTGCTTTCTGATTCAAAACACATTGCTATTTCTAGACATTTTGAATGCACAGAAAAAAACTCTGCGGAGTTTGATACTCTAACAAATTTATGAGGTTTTCAAATGCCCGTTGTGTTTGACAGGCTCTGCAGCGGGACACACGCGGCCGCGGGCACCCACAGCTCACGCCACACGGAGCCAGCACAGCACGACCCCCGCGCGCGGTGCTCGGAGCCAGACTGGCACCATCCGGCACGGTGAAGACAGCAAGAACTTGTTTCGCAATTAGTATGGGTGGAAAGCACTGTACCGCACAAGCACAGTGTTCTACATAACGACAACGTAGCTCGATAACAAGCTTAGCATGTTTAAGCATAATTGGTTGGAGAAATCAATCCTCTTCTCCTGTGTAATTGTTTCGTGTGCGAGTGAGAAACAGGGCGGAACCTGCGAGCGCTCTGCCCGGTGGCTCCTTCTGCTGCTGCGGGTTCGTATTTCGCACAAACACTGAGGAATGTACTCGGAAACCAAGCGAGGATGGGGAGAAAGGACGTTTCTTCACCCATTTCTGGGCAGAGCGTGAACAGTAATTGCGGCGCACGGCGATTCCTCCCATCATGCCTCGTGCTCTATTGAGTTCACTCAAGGCGTAATTGGAAAACAAACACAGCAACACCATCACCAGGACAGACACCAGGGCTCGTCTGGGGAGCGAGCTGTTGGATAATGTGATAGGGCTTATTTCCACTGACACTTCATTTTATCTAATACAATACGCTGCTGCAGCCTTTGGAACCCTATAGTAATAATTAAACCTCATACATGTATATTGGTGCTCCACACAGATTCAAAAGGATATTTTAATAACTATTAAACGTTAAGTATTGGCCTATGTCTAGAAAATAGAATCTGGTTCGTCACCAAATGGTTTTGTTAATGTAACATTCTCCTCCCTCACACACTTACACAGCACCCAGGGAAGTCTGAAGTGGGAATTAATAAAAGCAAATCTTAGTAAACAGAAATGGTTTTCTATAAACAGTGCACGGCATTGCGTGGTTACACTTGTTCTTAACCTTTCTATTCACACACATTTTCAGTGTACTCAGTGTAGTATAGATAAAGATAAGATAAAGATAAAAGATGCACCCATACATTTACTATGGAGTCCATAACCTATACAAAGAAAATAAAGAAAAAGCAATTACCGGTGCGAAATGCCACACTTCTTAAAAATCCCAGCCAAAGCTTACAAAGCTAAAGTTGATGAGATTGCACATTTGATATGACTCAGTTGTCCGGTGATTTTGGTCTTACCAGGGACACGGCTGAACCCGAAAGGATGATTTCAAAATAAATGTACAGCCAGTAGCTGCTCGACAGCACAGAAGTTGTACCAGAATAGCACCGCAAACTCGAACCAACCCAGAGTATTTCCAGGGACACGGTGACACTGCCAGTGACTTCAGCCAAGGCGCTTTTCACCTGCAGCAGGTGCAGCAAGATCTGAACTTGGAAGCGTTTCTTGGCTCCCCAATACGCCGTATTTGTTTTCAGGGCTGCAGGCCCGCGGGCACAGAGCAGCGCTAGCACGCAGCTGCGCAGGAGTCCGCTGCAGCCTGGCGTTGTCCATAGCCACCTACCCGATACGACAGCGCTGTCAGCGCTGTCACCCCCCAGCTAACAGGGGACAGAGATGCTTCACGGAGACGCGTTTAAAACTGCTTTAAACGAACAAACCATATTCAATACAGGTAGTGCTAACAAAGCACCCCTTACCAGTGCCTGTGTCACAGAGGGTCCTCCCCACCCCTCTGCTAATAAACAGAAACCGTAATATTTACTACAGGAAATGCAAACATATAGAACTTGTCAAGCAGCATTTAGCCCCGCTTACCCTGCCACAATTATTTGGTTACCTTCTCCTGTCTGCTTCCTGTCTGCTAAGTGTGATGCTTTTTTTCCTGCCTAATATCCTGTGAAGGTGCCAATTACCCTGCTGCTTATCAGCTGAAAACTATGCTTTGTGCAAAGGGAGCATCAATTATTTGTGAGCAGAGAGCAAAGCCTGCTTGAATCATAATGATAGGATGCTGGGGCTTCCAGCAAATAGAACATATCAAAAGGTAACATAAATCTAATAAAGTGTAGGTCATAAGGGATCATCTCAGAAGTCCACACTTCAATCTTTAAATGTTAAAATTATGTTAGTTTTGCAGAAGGCATGTCTGTGAGAGTACATGAGTTTGCTATAGCTTAATAACGGAAAAAACAACAAAACACAGCAGAAAATATCTTTTCTTCAAGCAACCTTGTCTTTAAGACACACCATTTCATTCACATGGCTCGCCTTTCTGCTTCGGCGTTGTTTATGCCTCGATTCTGCACTGAGACCACTCTGCAGCCAACCCTGCTTGGTCTCAGCCGGACATAAACACGCTCAAACCTGTAATCCTCTGCAGATTGCAGAGCCTGTAAAATCATTTTGTGGGGACACTGGTCTCTTTATTTGGTATCAACATCGCCTTTACAAGCTTCCCCCCCCGCTTTCAATTTCAGGCGAGCTTTTGTACATGGGGGATATGGGACAGAGAGATTAGGTTATTCCTTGAACTACCTCTGTAAGGTCAACTCTTTATATGCTTTTGAAACCCAATTTGAAGGGCTTGTCCCTACTTTCTGCTCAAGGATTGTGATTCACAAGGGTTACTACAAGAGACCATTATCTTATCGTAACACCTGCTCCAAGCGGTGGGACTGCAGGGCAGCTCCGTTCCTGCGCCAGAGCCGCTCACCTGCCGCTCCACAGCCCCATTCGCAGATGTTCCAGTGCCCGTTTACAGGACCGTCGTGCTCTTCTTCCACGAGGCTGGCACCCGCCCAGCCCCGCCACAAAGCAGGAGATGCTGCTTCTGTACATCTGGCTGCTCAGAGTGGCAACACGTAAGGAATGAACGCCACATCGGTTTCTACACCTGCGGTGGCACAGGAGCCTCAGTTTGGGTTTCTACCCTGTTACCAGCAGAGCAGCAATGTCGCTCCCTAGAAAACTGTGGAAACTGAAACTGCTCGGTGCAGAATGTTACTTGTAGGCCACTGAGCCTCAGGAGAAAAGCTCCCTAATTCCTAAAAATAATTCCTGCTTCCTAGCAAGTACACAGAATACTACACACTGGTGCTTTAAGACAACAAAAGCCACGTGTCAGTCTCAAAGGACTCATCGAAAACACTACAGTATTAACAAATGCATATGCGCACAAAGGCCAGCCTCCAGTGACCGCCGTCAAGTGGCAATGGACGTCACGGGATGGCACGTGAGGTGCTCGAGAGCACCCAGGGCAGCAGCTGTGACACCGCGCGATGGAGAGAGGAGGAGAATAAGGCAGCTGAGGAATGGCTTTCTGTGCCTCATCTCTGCACATCTCAAACCAGCCTACGATGCTCTGCCATCAATTATTATACCTGCAGGTCTGCTTCGGGAGCTGGAGCTTTCTTCCCATCAGTTGCAGGCCAGCAGTTTACAGAAATTCAAGCCCACAGAACAGGATGCTGTCCCCTAGACATGAACATCTGTGCAGCCACAGGTTCCTTCTGCTGCCAGCAGATAAAGGATGGGAGGAACTGCATCTCTCGAGCCACAGCCCTCCCTGCGCCGTGCCCTGAGGACAGCTCAGTTCCCTGCTCCGCATCCCGGCCAGGGAGCCACAGCCCTCCCTGTGCCGTGCCCTGAGGACAGCTCAGTTCCCTGCTCCGCATCCCGGCCAGGGAGCCACAGCCCTCCCTGTGCCGTGCCCTGAGGACAGCTCAGTTCCCTGCTCCGCATCCCGGCCAGGGCAGCGGGCTACAGACCTGTGGCACAAGGCAACCCCGTCATAAGATGAGCCATGAAAGCCAAGGCCTCCAAGGCTGCGGCACCTACAGTGATACTGGAGCCATTTCGGAGCAGCACGCAGCCTGCAGACGGCTGGCTGCTGCCTTTGGCGTTCGGCAGCTTGGCCCAGGACCAGCAGTTATTGCTGCCACAAGCAGGAATAGCCAAGAACGCTAGTTAATATAAATAACAAAGATACAAATTAATATCAACAGTGCAAAACCACAATTTTATCAGAGAAACAATTCTTCAACTTACACAGCCTTATTCAATCCACGATTTCTGGGAAAGGACGGAAGATTAGACAGACCTTGCCACAATCGTGAAAGTCAGCAAACCTGAGTAAAAGGCGGACTTCTACTAAGAAACAGGGCACTGCAGTCATTAAATACAAGCGGTTGTACACACAAACACCACTGGGCAGCCTGGTACAGTTCAAAATACCCCGAGCCACACAAAAAACAAACTTCAAAACAGAGCATCAAAATGTGGGCAGCCGGTGGCGGTGGAGCACACGGTCTGCTGCACGCCCCGCTTGGTCCCGGGGTGCCCAGTCTCTTATTCTTGCTAATGCCACCTCTAGCTCTGCCTTTAACTAGAAAGCGGGGGGTAAAACCATGCCGCCTCAGGCCCGTGAGGTAGAACATCCAAATACAAACAGCACCATCGTCTCCACATCCCACCTAACATGCATGTTGATTACCATAGCTTTAGAGGAGACGATCTTTAGGAAGCTTGGCTTGATTTGAGCACTCCAATATGACACTTTTAGGAAAGACATGTTCCCTTGCGCAGAGGGATCACCATGGGCTATGGCGCTACCGCATCCTGTGACGACAGACCCCCCTCACACCCTGCTCAGGCCCTGCTCTGCTGCTCAAGGCACAAATTCTGCTGCTCTGGGGATGCTGGTGACGCCGTGGCAGCTCTGACAGTAACCCGGGTGCTGTGCCACCGCAAGCACTACGTGACTGTCCCTCCATGTAACACGGGAAACCTTGGCTCTCAGCCTTCGCAGGGACAGCGTTCAAAGGGATCCGACTGGCGCGCTCCTCTGTGCACAGTATTCATCTCCCGAGGATGCTGAAAACCCGTTAACCCATCCTGTGGGCAGCGGCAGACAATGGACACAAGTTGAGACGACAGCTGGATTTAGATGCCTTTGAGGTACCCAAAAAAAGCCGCCACGCAGAGGATCTTGCCTTATCCCCTGCCCCAGCTAATACTTCAGGCAATCTGGGTAAACTCTGGAAATGCTGAAGAATAAAAACTGAAAGAATTACGTCTTTTCCATCACAGTTGTCATTTTCCCCATGTAAATCGAGGCAATTTCATTTCAAAGCTCTGTCTGCTCTATTAGAGAATTTGAGGATGAATTTAGTCTTCTTGGCCAACAGCTGGTACCATCAGTCCCCGACTGACACCAAACATTTATTGGGTTTGAAATATCCTCATTCTGCTATTTCTGAGGTACAGGAATGAAAAGTTGAATACAATTTTGCTTTATCTGAAAGGTCATCTAAATCGACACAATACAAAAGCAAAGCAGGATTAACAATTTCCTAGCTGCGTCCCAGAGCATCAACCTTCCTGGCTACTTGCAAAGACGACAATAAATCCTCACCAGGTTACACCCCCGCTCTGTGGACGCCCCTTCGGGCGCCGCCTGGCCCTGGGAAGCCCGCAGGGGTCATTCCCCTTCTCCCCTTCACTACCAGTGGAAGCGGACGTGTCCTTCCTCACGCCCACTGAACGGGGCAGAAGGGGAACGCAGGCTCCCGGTTGCACTTGCTCAGCCTTGTGCTCTGCAGGAGCCCGTCTGCCCCTCTGTAAAACACGGGGACACCAGCCGCACAGCTTAGGCACTTAAAACAGGTCCCTATGAGGGCTCGCATGAAAATCCAGGTGAATTTTCCCTAATACACGGTCTCTTTCAGTCACAACTGGTGTTTAATGTTACACCAGTCAAATGACAAAGAAAAACCAGGGCAAATATTTATACTAATGCAGTGGCTGTGAGACTGAAAGGTACATGAACCAAACACTTATACACAAGTGTCGATGAGACAGGACCCCTACGAGCACACCAGCAGCGTTCGCCCCAAGCCCGGGGCTGCAATGGGCTCCTCGCTGTGCTGCCCAGGAGCAGGAAAGGGCTGGAGCCCTCCCTGGCTGCTGAGGACACCAGAGCTGCCAGAACAAACCATCTGCCCCATGCTCCCTGCACAACACCTGCATCAGGGCAAACCTGGTGTTCCTGGAGAGGGAAGGGGCCTCATCTGCTCCGCTCCCTCTGCCCGGGTGTTACCGTTAAGGGGGCTCGGGGGTGCTCCCTGCCACCCAGCACCCGCACCAACAGTGCTGCTGCCAGCTGGCACTTCTGAGCTCACACGCTGTGCCTTTTGGAGCCTATGAGAGATGTGGAGTCCCATCAGTCCTCCCCGTGCAAGACGACTAACAAGGAAAACCCCAACTGAAACACAACTGCTCAACTGCAGTCAGCGCAAGAGCAGAGGAATTGCAACCAACATCTTCAGTGCTGCAAGACAAGCTCAGGCAGGATTCAGCTAAAAGTAGAGATCAAGATGTGCAGGGAGGTTTCTACTTCATCTGCACTGGTTTGTCCATCTCGAGTGCTTTTTACGCTGTTTTAAAATACAAAGGCCAACCACATCATAAAATGAGACTGGGTAGCTTACACAGCCCAGCATCGCTGCCACCATTTACTCTCTCATGAGTTTATGGTTAATTAAAGCAGATTTATAAAGAAATATATAACAAGCACAGATGCTTCACAATACAATTTATAACTGTCTCATTACTGCAGGTGCAAGTCTTTAGTATAGTGATCCATAGTGCTAATATCTACATCTCAGGTATTAAACACGTTAAGCGGCCTGAAACTGCGAAGATTTGCTTATCGTTAGGAACTCAGAAGTGGATCAAGATAACATGGCTGGGTTGGGAAAAGTTATTTCCCTGAGGTACTGTTCTGTCTTTCTCACAGATCCTGGTGACCCTAAGTTAATCACTACTTATAGTAAGAGCAGCATATTTGGCTAACCTTTGAAAATAGAAACTTTAAACTTTATAGAGTTTGCAGACAGTCCCTGGAGTGTCACAGGACACTGAGGATGAATGCCAAAGAGGAATTTTTTATCTCCTTCTTCCCTTCTTCCTCTCTGAAACAATCATCAATTACCCTTATCCACTAGCACCATCTCATCTAAGTTCATTTCCAAGATGAAGTTTCCTCGCCGGACGGCGGCTGTCCAATCCTCTTCCTGTCCATCACGCTCTGCCTCGGCGCTGTCCCCAGACTGACAGCCTGAGCGCGAATCAATAATAATTATCAGGCTGCAACCACAGCGAGCTGTGTAATTCTGTGATGGGATAGCGCTGAACAAACAGCCCCACATCCACTGCCACAGCTTTAAATACGTGGTGCGGGGCTGCCCATTTAGCTGCTCCGACCATGTGGTTAGTACTAAGCTGTTTGCGTTTTTTCCATTCCAAACATACACCCTTTAAAAACGGGCTCTGCTCTAACGTGATCGTGCCACCTCCTGCCTTCTGCTACGTAAAAGCCGTTCGCCAGCAGATGTTGAGTAAGCCCACGAAACAGAACTCAACACAACTGAAGAGCAGGAACGTGCTGGTTTTCCTGGGTGCGAGCACGTACTCCGCACCACAACAAAAGTGACCAGCATTTTGCACACCCCGTGAGTGACAAAGGTTTAGGGACTTGCCCAGGTAGCAACAACGTTCCTGGTTGGGCTGGGACGCTGCAGCCACCTCAGCCTGCCCGGATGTACAGGCGCACCAGATGTTGTCCAGCTGCCGAAGCAATGGAGCAGCTGGACTAAGGGAGAAACAGGCTCCTGTTTTCCTGCGGAGAACATCCTAGGGGCCCACAACATCAGAAAAGGCACATGCACGTTGTGCCACACACTCCAGGAAAAAAAGATATTAGTACATATACAGGCAAACTGGTCCCTGAACGATTTCCAAGTCCATCTTGAGTCTCAAGAGCGAAACTGGTGTTCTGGAAGCACTACGAAGAACGAAACTCAGGTGTAGGAAAAGGAGCACTGGCCTAACATAAATAATCTTCACAAGACCCAAAGGCGTAACAGATGTGTAAAGCAGCACAAGGAGGAGGACAGCTTTTACAGAACCTTGCGCAGAGCGGGGACTGGGAGGATTTTAGAACGAAACCCAGAAACTCAAGAACTAAGAATTAAAAAAGGACACAAATAAGTATTCTAAGAGGCATCATCTTTTAATCAACTGTAAGATATCTGAAATTAAGATTTCTTAGCAGATAACAAGACTAATTTCCGGACACAAATAATAGAAAATTCCAAAAATACACAAATACATGGATAAACACTATAACCATACTGTTTCTAAGATGGAATGAGATATTCCAGGTGCAATACACTTAGCATGGTGTTTGTAGAAATACACAGAAAAAGAATTGCAAGCTGGTTTTATACTGCATTTCACACAGTTCACTGCAGTGTAATTCCAGATGTTCCTTGCAGCCTCAACAACAGACCAAGCCAAGGCACTGTGACTGGGCAGACCAGAATGAGGACACCGACCTACACTACTGACCCCACAAACGTTAACACATAGCTGGATGGCAGTGCAGATCTACTGAAACACTACGAAGTAAACAAGACGTCTTTTAAAATATATGCGCTCACGAAATACGTTGGATGTTAAACGGAGAGACTTCGTTGCAAAAGAAGAAACACAATAAATCCCAGCCAACAACCCATCTCCTCCAGAATGAGGACGTGCTCAGTGCGGTCAGGATGTGGACACTGGATGCTGCCAGAAGGAGCTGGAAGTTACACACGCAAACCAACAACTGAGAGGAAACGTGGACTTCCCAGAGAAACTTAAGCAACTTAAACATCGGCAGCCACTCCACTCCACATCGGCAGCCACTCCACTCCACATCGGCAGCCACTCCACTCCACATCGGCAGCGCAATGACATCGGCAGCGCGCTCCGTATCAGCAGTGCAAGAAGGACCGAGGCAGGTGGTCTCAGTCGATGATGAGAGTTAGAAGATCTTTGCAGACTATACTAGAGAGTGATTTGAGCGTCTCACCAGCACGTTCTTGATCCAGAGCTGTTAAAACGTACGTTACAGCTCCTGCTACCTCAGTTCTTACAAGACCAGGTGACACAAAGCAGAAATCATGTTTTACTAATGGATCGAGAAAATTGTGTTGAGTAAAAAAGAGTAAAAAGAGGCCAGTGACAACAAATCTCTAAGTATTTATGATAATTATTACGAACTTATCAAATGTATTACAAAGAGCTCCAGCACATGGGATCAATAAATAGTTTAACACAAATAAAATGGAATGCAAACAGCTGTTCAAATCCCCGTTGGTGGTATTTCTGGCTCTATGCCTTGCTGAAATGCCCCGTTTCGATGAGCCAGTACGGAGCGAGCTGAATTACTGCCTGGGTAGCGATCGGAATGAAAACAAAGGCTGAGAAAAAGCTCAGAGCTCCACAAGGCCAGCGAGAAAATGGCCCAGTCAGTCACAGAGCTGAAGGTCAGGATGCGGTCCTGAGCGTTATCTGCCAGTGATAGATACATTGGAAATCCCTCTAAAGAGTCAGAAAGGCGCTGCATATTACGTGAGAGGTTTAACAGCAGAAAAGCTGTTATTGCAGGAGCGATTTCTGCAAGCCCCACAGAAAATCTGACTGTGGTTCCAAACCCAAAACGAGTTCATCCTGCCTAAGGTTGAGTTCTCACTGGAGCTCCCCACGTTCTGCCTGCTCTGCCTTCCCTGCCCTCCCCGGGGTTTGTGTTGCAGAGGAGTGTTTGTTGCACACACACAGAGACAACAGGCACGCGGACACAACAGGCGCGCGGACACAACAGGCGCGCGCACGGACACAACAGGCGCACGCGTCTGCTCACTCCAGCTGTCAAGAAGAGCTGTACCGAGAGCGGCCAGCGGCAGGATATTAATGCAGAGTGCATTAAAGGAAAAAAAATGACGGTACGAACAGGGCAGTGACTGATTTATAAAATCAATCACATACTTTGGGCTCCATGTCATGTTATAAAAAGAAAAATAACCCTGTTTACATGAACAGGATGATTAATCACTCTTGCCTGCTACTTAAGATAAGCAATTTTTATTTCCTTTTCTCTTCCATATTATTTGCAGGCAGTAACATAGTTGTTTTATAATATAAATCCAATAATTGTATTCTGATCATTGTGAATTTAATGCGCTTCTATAGTTAAAAGGTCTGTCGGCAGCAATTCTGCAACAAACGTCCAGGCATTCCTAAACAGTCGTAAAAATTCAAAATAGAAGCGAACATTAAAAACTTGAACACAACGCCTATGGATCACATTGTACAGCCCTACATGTCAGGGTGCGCGTCTGGAGCTCCGTTCTGTGGTAGTTTTTGTCCTTTTCATGTACATGGAAACAAACTGGCAGGTTTTCGAGTGATTTAAAATGTGACTCCTCAAGGTGCAACTGTTAATTATGAATTTGCAGAAGTTTATTACTAGTGTAAAGGAGAGGTCTTTTTATACTTTGCCAGCTCTGATAATTGCGAAATAACACCCATTATTGACATTTCAAATCAACACCCTAAGCCATTTTACGTTTTGAAAGTCAATAAATCCATACAGGTTGTCATAACCAACACCTTTACCTCCAAACGCACCCATTTCCTGGAATACGTACAAAAGAGGAATTAGAGAAGGAAACGCTGTGAAAAATAACAGCACTGCAAACTTTACCAAGACCACAGGGTGTCCACGCAAAGCGAGTCCCACGTGTGAGTTTATCGACCCTGCCATGCTATTGCCACAGCTAACAGCCAACAACAGACAATCCTCGCTCTGATCCAAAGTGTTTACCTGCCGCAGTGTGGAGGTGCCAGAAGTAAATAGGTACACATGTACATATGTAAATATGCAGTACAGCTCCTTCGCATGCGATTTTTGTCAAAACCTACAAAGGACTGTAAACTTCAGCGATTGCTTGAAGAGGAGACAGCAGAAATGCTGAACGTTCATACAGCCTTGAAAGGAACAACGTCTACAGAAAACCATCATACCTCACAATTAGATACTGTAGTCTCTTCTTGGGTTTCTTTCCTGCTCCCGTATTACAGAACTACTATTAAACGCGATTGTTTCTCGCTGTATAACCGTAACCCCCCGCGTGCTGCTGAACGCCAGTTTTGTGTTCTGAGCACTGCGGGTCTGTCCCAGGTGAGCCCCCTTTGAACACCTGAGCAGACGGCTCCCACCGGGAACAGAAATCAGCCAGGGCACCCTGCTTTACAGACAGAAACACGGCAAAGGGACTGGGTACCTGAGGATCTACAGAGATCCAGGGTGAGGACAGCCCCCCGGAAACCTGTTCTGACAAGCGACAAGTGCGGGAGGTCCTTCTCTGGGGGTCCAGGTGACAGAGACAGCGGCAGGAAGATCAACAACTGGCTGTGGAGAGACCTGGGCCGGGGCTGCAGGGCAGGGTGCAGACACAGCCTGCGGAGCCAGCCCGAGCCAGCCCGTCCTCTGCTTGCCTGGAGAGCCCCCGCACGACAACCAAGCCGCACGTGAGCAGCTCTTTGTCACGCAGAACAACACGACTCCAAACCTGCAGCCGCAGGGGACACCCAGCACATCAGCCCTGTTTTAAAGCACGATGGCACGTGCTGAGGACCCTGCTGATGCTCTCCAGCGGGCCCTTCGTGCTGACAAACCCAGACCAGAAGGGTGAGAGGCGCAGGGAGACGAGAGCACCTGCGGCACAGGAGCACCTGCCCTGCACCTTCTGGGCTGTGACGTGCAGAGGAAGTTCGGCGTTTAAAGCTGGGCCGAGGAACACCTGCATCACCTGGCTTTACATATGCAACGTGAGAATAAACCCACAGGGGAATCACCTACAACTGATTCCAGCTCTGTCACTGGATTTTCCAGCATTTCTTCACTCCTTACGTTGCAAATGCTCACATGTACTTGTACGGGAGTGCTTGTTCCAAAGGTAATATCCTAATAGCATTTTAAAATCATTACACACAGTCTGGGAGAAAACGCTGACATAAATCTCATCAGCGGGATTTTATTTTTAATTTCAAAGAAGCTCAAGTAAGATTTAACAAGATAAGCGAGTGGGATGACATTCTAATGACGAGCGTTGTTTACACAGCGTCAGCTTCACAGACATGTATGAACTGTTGTCTGTCAGTATGAGATGAACTTCAACTTCTCCATGGGTTTAACAGTCAGATATTCTGAGAGAAAAGAATCACCACAAGTCATTCAGGTGGTAGGACAAGGGATCATTTCCTAGGCATGAAGAATACAAAAACTTCATTAAATTCTTGTCAGCAGCAAAGCACTTCTTCCAAACTCACAATCATTGACTACCAGCCTACACTGGAACAGTGTGAGTATATTAAAAAGGTTTATCAAAAGAAGTACACAAATACAATCCAAGTTCACTGATTAAAAGTCCATTGATTAAACACACGCAAAATGTTGTTAATATAATAAAGAAGAAACATTGCCACCTATAGAAAAACCTGTATGTTGCCATTTCGGACACATGAGCTTCTGTTGGTAGAGCGTTTCTACCTTGTATTATCTATTCTGCATTTGTCAGTCCAGGAACTATGAAGTTAGACGGCCTATGCAGTCAGCCATTGCCACAGAACTCCACCAAATACTTGTACTGCTTACATGCTGTTTTTCTTTCCTGTTTCTAGGGATGATCTGCCCCTGGAATAACAGCTTTATCATTTCGTGTGATAAGCATCATCCTCAAGGGCAAGTGCACGAGATGCAGCTTTGATTGCATTCTTGCTGATTTTATTTGCAAAGAAAGTCTTTATGTGGCTTCACCTTTGCAGAGGCGTTTAGCTGGGTTGCACGTTGACGATTTCTTGTGACAGCAGTACAGAATTGCTCATGGTAGGTATTTCACCATATTACTTAGGGCTCAGTAAGACTACACATTATCTGTTTAAATTTGAGGAGACATCCCAGATCTAACCTAAACCAGGACCTCCTATCGGGAGGCCAGTTGGAAAAGAGCTTATTCAAAGCTTGGTGAAAAGCAGAAGGTGCTTAGAGCTTCAGGCTGAAGGCACAGCACAAGGTCTGATGCAAACACCGCTGCTCCTCTTGCAAGACATGACCTTGTTGTGTTGTTTCATTTGTTGACTCATCTGAATTATTCTGTGTACTCATATCAACTGACAAAGAAAAACAGAGCAAAAACTGGAATTGTTCGGATAGAAAGAATTCTGCTTAAGCATAATTCCCCTGATAGCATTAATTTGGTAAAAGCCCTGGTACATGACCCAATCCTAACCTTATCTTGAGCAAAGATAACAAAAAACCTCCCTGTCAATTCCAAACTGCAATTGCACTTGTTTGCCACCAACAGAGGCACCTCGTACCACAGGCACAAAGTAACTAACAAGCGCCTGAGTGAAGTTTTGACTCCTGAGTCCAGCCGAGGCCACAGCAGTTTTCTGGGTTTGAACGTCCGGGTTTGGTTGGATCCCCTGAGGACAAGGAGGAAATGCCACCAGACAAGAGCCGCTGCGCGCCTGAGCCGCTGCGCGCCTGAGCCGCTGCGCGCCTGAGCCGCCGCTGCTCCCGCATCCAGCAGCACCGCACCGCGCCGCCCCCGCTGCTCCTGCATCCGGCAGCACCGCGCTGCCCCAGCCGCTCCGGCATCCGGCAGCACCGCGCCACCCCCGCCGCTCCCGCATTCGGCAGCACCGCGCCGCCCCAGCTGCTCCCGCATCCGGCAGCACCGCGCCGCCCTTGCTGCCCCCGCATCCGGCAGCACCGCGCCACCCCCGCTGCTCCCGCATCCGGCAGCACCGCGCCGCCCTTGCTGCCCCCGCATCCGGCAGCACCGCGCCACCCCCGCCGCTCCCGCATTCGGCAGCACCGCGCCGCTCCAGCTGCTCCCGCATCCGGCAGCACCGCGCCGCCCTTGCTGCCCCCGCATCCGGCAGCACCGCGCCACCCCCGCTGCTCCCGCATCCGGCAGCACCGCGCCACCCCAGCTGCTCCCGCATCCGGCAGCCCCGCGCCGCTCCAGCTGCTCCCGCATCCGGCAGCACCGCGCCGCCCCAGCTGCTCCCGCATCCGGCAGCACCGCGCCACCCCCGCTGCTCCCGCATCCGGCAGCCCCGCGCCGCCCCCGCTGCTCCCGCATCCGGCAGCCCCGCGCCGCCCCAGCTGCTCAGTTGCTAATGGTGCTTTTGTACGTCAGCCCTGGCTCCCAATAAAGACAAGGACATTATTCCTAAACCACATACTAAAGTGTGATAACCCAGACCCTGCATCCAGCCCTGCTGTATTTTCATTAGGAGTCTGATAGCACCACTTGTCCAGACTGTCTCTCGATCTTTTGACCAAGTGTCACAGTAATACTCGCAGAAGTGCAATTTGCAAACGGGCAGATGAGGACTAACGAACGGTTCACGTCTGTGATACTACACTTTTGATGTATTCGGGAACAGCGAAATGACAACCACGGCAACACAGAATGACTGACAGTTCTAGAAACCACACACTGCCCAGCGAAGGCACAAAGCACCCACTTGATTCAAAGTCTGTGTAACAAGCACTGACTTCAATGGGATCTGAATCAGACCTTCCAGGTTTACCACGTTAACTATGAACTGCCCACACTACACTGATACTGGAAAGCACAGTCGTTCTCAGCTCTCCCTGTCTGCCTTGCAGGGTTTATGGTGTATTGCAGGTTATTACTTGTTTTTATTAAATCCATTTTGAAGCCCAGGGGCAAAATCCTAAAGTCCTTGTCCAGTCTTCACATCTTCCCTCAGTCAAACACCCCACTGCCCGCAATCCGTGTCTGAAATCAGTGGGACCAGAAATGATCTGATCAGCTTAAATTTAACATCAGCTTTTTGTTAACTGGTCTATCACGCAGTCACTTTATTTACTGCATGAACATACTTTATACTAGTGTTATTCTGTATGAACATTAACAAGGATAGAAAGGATTATATACAGAACTTTTTACTTGTTCAGTAAATTTGATCATGAAGTGCTTCCACCAGAGGAGATTTTATTGAAGCTGTTACTTATCTGGTGATTCAGTCAGTGCAGACCCATAAGATGTGCAAAGTTTACAAGGTGCTAAACAAAACCCAGACCAACAAGATTAACTGGGATAGATTTCAGGGTATTACTATATGTGATAATGCCACCTACAAAGTATGAGTCCTGGGTGTTCAGAATGGAAGACAATGTTTTATATTTAGAGGGTCAGATAAAATCAGATTTTGCCTTTCCTTCCTGGGGTCAAAACTGAATACGAATCGTTTACTAAGGCTTGAAGTCCTGGATTAAACAGTAATTCCTCTCAGCCTACTGGAAATGACTGTTACTAGGCTGTTAATGCACGCAGCCCTGCACTACGAACGGAGCTCCGGGTGCAGAGTGCTGGAGAAGCAGCTGGCGCTGTTGGACTAAACGAGCTCGGACCACCACAGTTTGCATATCTATTCCTTCAAAATTATTTCCGTTACTAAACTGCTCACCATTCTGTAGCACTTTACACCCATCTCCTTCCCATCCACCATAGCCTTGTGTCCACTCCATCATCAGCTCCGTGCACCTGAACGTGTGAAATACTGGAGGCCGTGTTTTAAAGAGCCGTGTCTGTGCATGTAAACACAGCAGACAGCTCCGCGTTTTCTCGCCATCTTTTATGCTGAACATAGTGCCCATCTAACAAGGGCCAAACCTTGGACAGGGAGATCAGAACAAGTCTCCTCTGGCTGAAATAACACCCAACTGGATCATTCACAGAAAGTGCACCCAACCGAAACAAAACCCCCACCTTTTCCACATTAAAAATAAAAAATAGATATGTTGGAGCCTAAAAAAAGCTGTTCATGTTACCTATTATAGATGTGCTCCTGCGTATAAGGGAAAGGTAGGGCGCTCATGTTTACCACCCAAGTTAAACGGAGGGGGAATGAGGGAGGTTATTGCATAAACCTTCCCTCCCCAACCTCCGCAGTTGCATCAAAGCTGCAGAAAGAGAACGGACACACACTGACCCACAACCACCTACGTGTGTCTGATGAATGCCAGCGCCTCCAGGAAACCAGAGCACTCTAACAGACAAAACCCTTCCAGCTCAGCGTAGTTGCGACAGAGGTTCATTGTCTATCAGAATGTCGAAAGCTTTTGAAAGCAGCAACGATAAGTGAAACCATGAATAAAATGGGTTAAAATTGCACCTCGTCAGTCAGCTGGTGGGACGGAAACATGCCGGTTCATTTCCAGGAGCCTTAGGCATGTATTTATTACTTGATTTCTAATCAAAATTATATACAGAACAGCAAAATGCGCAATTACTGGTCTGTTGTAATACAAAACAAGTCCAAAAAGCTATGGATAGCTGCAGCTGCACATTTCTAAACTAATATACTTACATGCTACCAAGACTAATACAGTTTATTTGATTTCTGGCTGCAAAAAAAGCCCCAATGATAGATGTTAACCTGGATATCTGATTTTCAGCAAGGATACCTAAGTACTATTTAACACTGACAGTTATAGATAGCTTAGCATTTAACTGGAGTCTCCCTTGACCTCAATTACCACATTAAAACATTGTTAACAAATTTAGAGTCAAATTGGCATTTATTATACAAGATTAGGTCCGCTCTGAGTAATTTACATATTATCACGGGGCTGGGAAGAGCAGCCGCATTGATATCGGCAGCGCGGGCGCAAGAACAAGCAACGTCCTATGCCCATCCCCAACCAGAACTTTCCTTTTGGCAGCAACGGACACGGACATCACCCACAAACACTGTCATTCTACACACTGCCTACATCCTTCATACCAGAACTTAAAGAGTTCATATACACATAATATCCGACCCATGTGAACTGGTTTTCCGTAGGTTGAGGTGATGAACGCAACACTGTGTGCCCGATGCTTCCGTGGCAGTAATTGTTTTGTTGCGTATTTCAGTATTAGTATTTCATCAATACCAGTATTGCAGATACCAAATACTAAGTCTGTTTCCCCATATTTTCAGATGCTCCCGTGTTTATGGTGACGCTTGAAGGATGAGAACGAAATGTGTGCATGCTTACTCCTGTATGAATTACGTGAAAATAAAATACATATGCATATGTTTCACTGGTGCCTCTTAGATTAACAGGTTTTCCAGTATTTTAGGATTGATGGCTGTCTCCTGCTTCAACCTGTTTTCGTGCCCTGTTCAGTCACACAGCACTAGTAACCCAACCCAGATCAGCCCTCGGAGTCCCACGGGAAGGGTCCTGGAGCCTCTGGTCGGTCTACAGTCGATCCCTGATCCGATGAACGCCTAACGACGTCAGCAATGACTCCATGAGGACTCCAGGATTCGCCCCACCGTTACTAAGCAATGAAGGAGAGGGATCACAGAGCACTTCCAGTTTGCCCTCGGTCTAATAGGGTATTCAGTGTGGTAGGGTAGACTAAGAAATATGTTCTTAAGGGCAGGTTCTGCAGTGGAGATTTCCAAGCTATGTAATCCCTTTAGCAGAAACATCAATTTATCTCAGCATGCTGTAAAAACCGTAATAGCAAACAAAACTACAAATCCGGAGATCAGTTTCTGCCCGATATTCAACTGTAAGTGCGTTCTGAGACCTGCAGACACTGCTATTCTGGGCCATTTTTCAGTTGCTTCTGAAAAATCATCTAGCTCGGTGGCGTCCGTGCAAATAGTGGCCAAAGGCACCCGCCAGACACACTTCTGTTTCGATTACCTATGAGGCAAACTGATGTACATTTCAGAATATGGCTTAACTACCTACGAAAAGGAACATTAAGCATCAAATAGCACAGCAACTGCTATCCTCAAAATATTGTATACTGACTAATTACTGGTGGCTGGATTGACACGGTAAATCTAGCAAAATGTATATCCATGTATAGTAAGCGTAGGCTGCTACTAAAATCCACTCGATAGAGCTGGAAGGCAGGTGCGCTGGGCCACCAGTGCGCTGCCAGCCCATTGCCGGCCCAACGGGCACCCCAGAACCACCTCCTACGAGCCGAAATACAACACACAGCACGTTGCAGGGACAGCTGCTCTAAAACGCCTTTTCAGATGGATCCCCAACAGGAAACGCAAGACCTGCCCAATGTTTTCAGCAGGGCCCTGGTCTCCAGGGAGCAGAGAACGGAGTGCAGGTCACCAGCTGCACGTTTAATTTGAACTGGGGACAAGCCAGCTCCCTGCGGTTCACCACACCACCCAAGTACACCCAGCGTGGGCTGCCAGGGATCAGCATTCAGGTGCTTGATTCTGGGCCCTCTGCTCCAGCTCTGCACTTTCAGATTCTCGATCTTCCCAGTCCTCAGGAAAAGAGGTGTCCTTACATGCATCTTGATTTTTAACGTGGAATTTCATGTGCTTGTTGAAAATCCTTGTAACACACAGCGTAAGTGCCAAGTCACTACAACAATGGCTGCTTTAGCATCGCAGTGAGATTTATCACTTGCCATTTGTAACAGGAACGTGCGTCTCCACAGCCCCTGAGGAAGCAGGCAGTTCTTACACAATTAGGGTGCTATCCTACGCACTCTGAGTCGACCCTCCTGGAGATCAGCAACTTCCACTACAAAACACCAGTAAACTAATAATCATACATTAGCCAGTTTGTGAAACTCCTCTCACTCTTTAAACACATCTTGTAAAAGGAGAAGGGTCTTAAGCCATGGTCTGTAACTCGACTGTTCCAAGCCAGAGCTCAGTGTCCTCCCAGAGCCCAAGTGCCCTCGGAGACAAAGCTATTGCGGCAAAGTATGGGCTGGAAGACAGCTGATTTTTCTTACCTTTCTGTTGAAAGGACTTCTGTGTGCATCACAGAAGCTTTTCAATTTTATTATAAAACCTCATTACTTCTTTTTATTGCAGACTTAGTGGAGCCTTCTTGTAGAAATTAATCATATGATTAACTGTGAGATGGTCTTTTAATACTGTAGAGACCATATATTGTTAAATGTCCTTCTTGACCCTTTATTTGCAACTTGGGTATTCTTGTAGGACAGAAAATAAGAGACGAATCAATGCAATAAGATATTTCATCCAGGGCTTCCTGCCCTACCCTAAACTCACATTATTTTAAACCTTATTATTCAAGGAAGGTATGGGATCAAAGTCACAACTGTCAGAAGCCATTACAGTCAGTGGAGCCCCATCTGCTTATTCTAACAGGAAAACTGGCCAACATCATACATCTTATCCCTGATTACCTTAACTCAGTGCCCCGAACAGGGGAAGTTCTGCAATACAACGGTAATCGAGAAAAGGTTCTCAAACTAAAGACACTATCCAAGACAAGGTGTACAACCTTCCAAGGCAATGAGCCCTCACAAAAGGCTGCAGACAGGTCACCAGGAGCAGAGACATTCACAACAGAAAACATGCAGCTGGAGAGGAACAAAACAAACAAAAAACATACGCTCCATTACCTCAAAGACCTGGGAAGACATTTAAAGGAGCTGGAGCTCCTTTATGTGCAAGTCTACAGCTGCACAGAAACAGCTCGTGAGGCTCGGCCGTGCAGGAGAGCGACGGGGCAGGCTGTGACTTCAAGAGAGTTACACATTGCATTAACCCAAACCATCTCCCTTATCAATACAGCACAGGAAACAGCAGTTGAATATAGAAGATAAACCACCTATTTAATATAAGCCATCTCACCGACAAAAGATGGCACGATGTTCCGCTTTGTTTGCAATTTAGACCTTCCAGTTTGCTCTTTGTGCTCCTGCTACCTGCAGCACACCTGGCCGCTTGCTGGCTGTTACAAACTCTGCGCTACAGGTTTCCCTTCCTGAAACCAAACCTCAGGGGCTGAAGTGTTTTCAACTTATCTATGACGTTTATTCTCTCCGTGTCTTCCAAGTTTGGTGATTTATGTTAAGTTTCTTGCCTATAAGCCCATCGGTCCTCGCCTGTTTTGTTTGACAGATGGATAGAAACACACGACAGAAATAAACAGAACACAGTTCTTTGATGTTATCAGCATTAAACCTGTACCTGTGCTTTACCAGTCGTGAAATTCCTGGCCCCAAAATGACATATCAGCATTTTTCTTAAGATGATGGTGAAGGGAGACAGGGTATTAATCTGAGCTGGCTATACCATCTGTCACAATTCTGTGTGATCGCGGTCACGTTTCATTTTTCCATCCACTTTGCCAGACAACAAATAAGGAAAAATAGCATATCTATACTTCCCAGAGCAGGATGTCCAGACTCGGAGAACATTCAGATATTATTGTAATGGGACCATTTAATTCCTAAGATTGATGAATATCAAATCAAGAAGCAGCTGGATATTCAGATTGTCTATACTGACTTTGCTCCTCAGACAAATGTAAGCATCCTTACAAAGTCCTGAAATTCCAGCTCCCTGCATGGCATGAAAACGTTACTCGTCTCTTTGAAGCAGTGATCTTGAGCAGCAGGGCCTACACCTTAGCTGAAGATCTTCTCCGCTGTGCTGGATCCCCCGTTCCGTTCGCAGCGCGGGTCCCCGGTTCGCTCTGCACGCCCGGCTCCCGGCAGAGCGCGCAGCGGGGGCTGGGGAGGAGCTGAACCCCAGCAGCCCCGGCGCGCTGGGGAACCCCCGGTGTCCCCCCAGCCACCCCGGCACACTGGGGAACCCCCGGTGTCCCCCCAGCCACAGAGCACCCCGCGCGTTCTGGGCTCTGCCCCTTCGCTGCATTCACACCTGAGAGAGAGCACCATTCGGAACTAGAAATCAACGGTAATTGGCCTTCGTACAAACTCACTCTAAGTGAAAGACTCAATTTCCTGTGATATCATACTGATTGGAAATCAATTTGTACCAGCAAAAAATGTTTTTAGGCATCTCACAAACTCATTCTTAAAGACCTGGATCACAACCATGTTACAGGACAGAAGCATTTGTCTCCATATACATAAAGATTCAGACCTTAAAACTACAGAAAAATCAAACGTGAAATGTTGATGTAGATGTCCGATCATTCAAAGATCATTCAGCATCCACCCTGTTGTAGGTTTGTTAACACAAAAAAACCACCCAAATGGAACCGTTTCAAAGTCTTTACCACTCCAAATAACGTAAAGCTGGAACACAATAACTACACTGTGTAATCTCACGCAGAGGAGCAACAGAAACACGGCACCCGTGTCTCTGCAGCCGGGCGGCACACACAGCTGTCCTGCCCGTGGCACCAGCCTTCACGAGCGCACAAGGAATGAGGGAGGTGGACACACAGCCCCCTCAGGTCAGACCCTGCCCTCCTTTCCATTTCGCTGGGGTACACGCAGCAACCAGATGAGCTGCTTCCAACTCCTGGATTCCTCGCCAGCATTACGCTTCTGCACAGCAACACTGAAATAACGCTATACCTCCTAACTCTATTTGGGATCCCACTTCAAGATAATTCTCCACGTTTGCTGCCCTCCTCTAATACTCTTGGTTCAGCTCCAGCTACTCTGGAGTACAAAAGGAAAATACTTTTCCTTTCTTATTTACAAGGCACGACTTATTTTCCCTGCGTCCATTGACTCTCACTGCCAGAAGCTGGTTCCTGCCCCTCTCCATCTCATCCCATCACCTGCTTTTTGTCCTTTACAAAAGAAACGTTACATGCTCTCCCGCATTGTCCCTCTCAGTTGTGTTGGGCTTTCCAGGAACTGCGGCCGCCTTGAGGCAGCGAGTTATGGCGGCCTCAATCAGCCTCGGACACCCCTCTGACCTGGTGATGCTGTATGATCTGCGTGGAACTACAATCTGTCTCCAGGTGACTTCAGTGTATTTTGCCCATACCAGTATTCCTCACTCCTTCAAATCTTTTTTCTCTAACTTACAGAACACGCGTTAGGTCAATCCTTCTTTATAAGTCATACCTTCAAAACCCTAAATCATGTATTTGTTTGCCTTCCGCTGCACTTTTACAAGCTCAGTCAGCAATGGCCTTCCTGTAATACATTGCAGAATTGCAGATATTCCAGATGGAGCCTGACTAGTGATTTTCAAAGTGGCAGAGTAACTGTAGTAACGCATGCTTGCATTTATACTTCTGCCAACGTTTACCATTCGAGACCATCTTCGTATGCCTGGTTTCCCAGAGCAGCATAGGAAGTGCTGCATCTGCAAATGCGAAAGCACAGGACTCAGGCCATAGTGACAGGGGTTCCTTCCCCAAAGTATTCTCTGAATGTGGCAAAAAGACCTTCCAGAGTAACTGACGAGTCTCACCCCCTACTAGCAAGCTTAACGCACTGGACACATCCACAGCGGTGATTTTAGGTGTTGTAAGACGCATCAATATTAAATCAGTAACATTCATACCCAGTTAATCAAATGAATCCATAACCAAAACCTCAGAGTGACTCTAAGGGCTTCCACCCTCTTTGATTTCCTGTTCTTCGGATGCAATACACACTCCAACCTCCTTAGTAAAAATCCCATGGAGAACTTTGCAACAACCCTTCGGTACAGCACTCTGGCTCAAATCCATCGCCTACAATTATAATTCATTATATTCCTCCATGCTATTGATAGCCTCTCCTTCACAGTCTTACCCTACCATCCTGAAATATACTCTAATATACAACGCTTAGGGACTGCTGCGTTATACCTTGGAGGGGGCATCATTTCAACACTGAGAATATTGATCCCAATGTAAACTTTATTTACATTGATGCTTTAGGACAAAAGATACCCCACAGAACCACTGCTAACGATTACCACCTCTCCCCCAAGAGCACATCCATTGACGGGTTACTGTTCGGACCTGTCGGAGGTCACTCACTCCTCAGAACCCCACGTGACAGAGGGGGGGTCTCAGACGGCAGGACACCCGCAGCTCGGTCGGACGCTCCAGGAGCCGAGCTTCCAGGGGCTATGAGAGCTCAGACAGGAGGCCTGGATAACATCTCAGTGCCATCCCTTTTCCAGGAGACCCTTTGCACTGTGACAGCTCTGCCACAGTGGTGTCACATCCCTCTTTACACTTCACCACGTCTGTTCACACGTTGGTACATTGATGAATCAATTAAAGCGCTTTCTTGGCTTTTCCTCTCTCCCGTTTGCATGCATACAGTTGGCTCACAGCATGACAAACTTCCACATCCAGATTTTCAGACTTTTCCTGGAAGCTAACAGGGACACACGCTCCACGTGTTAACAACCAGTACAGCAGGACAACAGTGGGATATTCCTCTGGTTTTGTCTTTTCTTGCAGATGTACGAAAGGATGGCTCCGGCCTCCCAGCTCTGGTAGACTTTGAAAAGGACGATCTGATTTGCCTTTTATCAGTATAGGACTTGCAACAACCAGTACCATTAAAGCTGTTACGTTTGGATTGTGTGCTAAGAATACTATATCTTCGACGTCTGGCCAAAATTTGGAAGTCTTAATGTATATGCATTAGACTCAACTTAATTTGGGTTCCCAATAGAAGTTACTTGAATTTCAGGAGTGGTACATGCGTATAATCCCACTGCAATTAGAGAGCACTACAGGCACTTGGCAGCTTGGAAAATACAGCTGTTCTACCTAGAGGTAGTAATATGGGTTAGAATGTACATTTAGGTACCCATGTTCGAAAACGTTGGTATCACCGATGTTACCGTGTATATACCGGTGTAATCCATGAGCAGCCACTTTAATATCAAGTCTAGAGAAAGCCTGTTTTTCAGAAACACCAACACATGTTGGCTTATCTCCTTTGAAGTCAGACCCCAAAGGAAAAACAAGATCACGTTCTCACGGTTTTCGGCGCTGTTTGAGCAGAGCAACCCCAGAGAACGCTCCCTCCGCTCGGCAGCCCGGCCACCCCTCAAACGGTGACACGGAGCTTCCCAAGAGACCCAGCTGAGCTCCAGAGCGGCCGCTCCGCTCCCGGCCCCACTCCGACTGCAGAGCCAACGCAGGGCTGCTCTCACCGTTTGTACCCGCAGAAATACCTGCATATGTACACACACCTTCTCATATATGTACACAGACACACATCATAAAAATACAGCGTGGAAACAGACACTTTGCACAACTGTAACTGAAGGAATTCGGTGTCCACTGAAGTTCAGGATCATGGAGGTCTGCCCAAAATGGTTTAAGCCCTGCCCAAAGATTTACTCAAAGCTAACATAGCAAATGGTTCCACTGAGACCACGACAGTACTTTAAAAATATGCAAAGTAATCCACTTTAATGACTATTTGATTGTGAAATCCTTTATTAATGAACAAGGCAAACTCACGTGTTCTTTGAAGACAGCTACATTATTCTTTAAATAAAAGGATTTCCAAACTGTGCTCGCCACCATATGTGAAATAAATTCCTGTCATAAAGATATAGTGTTTAACCCTACAGTTTCTTTCTCACAAAAGTTCTCCTCACTGTCCACGAGCAATTTTCCCAGACTGTTTCCACGACGGGTCCAACCTGTAAAAGTCATTTTTCTTACATGGAGTTTGAGACAGATTTGATCCTAAGCAGGAATAAGACTGTTACCCTTTACAACTCTCAACCTGTTGCACCCGTGGAGTGACATTCCGAACCTTTCCCACATCCCTTTCTCAAGAGGGTAGATGAAATTTGTGTAGAAGCTTCTGCAACCTTTAATTCACTGAATTAGGGATTTCCCAATCAAAGAAGAAAGCGGTTCAAGGAAAAGTGACATGTGAGTATTTACTTTCTGTTTAAAGACTTTTTTTTTTATTAAAAGATACTGGGGCAGATAACACAACAACATTAGTTTTTGCGGTGATGGTGAGGGTTTCTGCTGTTGCTAGGATATACCGCCCTATCACAGCAATCTTGACAGTGGAAATTGGTGCCTTAATTTCCCAGTGGTGCACGCTACTTCTGACTTAGGCCTCATTCTGGTTAATCACGCTGTCATCCTCACTGCAGATTGCCTTTTGACATCTTCATCTGCAGAAACACTCCACAGTCAAGTTGTCGGTGGCAAGTCAATTCAGTGTGCCACTGGCGGCCAAGACTGCGCTCGTGGTTGGGTTTCTTGTGGAAGAAGAGCTTCACTACGGGTGAGGAATACAGGAATTGAAGACCTACTTTCCTTGGCAGAGCAGGCTGGGGCCATGGCTGAGCAAAACGCGCGAGGATCAGTGATCCCGTTTGGCTCCCAGTACCATACGCCGGGAGCCATTTACACGGCACCAGGAGCCAGAGGCTTCCCCTGCTCAGGCTGGTTTGGATAACACACCAGGAAAGAGCAGCTTTGGGTTTACACTGAGAACTGAAGTGTGCAGCACACTCCGTATTGTTTTGTCTCAGATGACAGATCCTGCTGAAGACAAAGTTTTAGACAGTTCTGAGAGCTTTTTATTCCAAAAATTAATTTCTCAGGTTTTGCTGTGATGTCTGTTGCACTGTTCACAATGCGTAATAGACTGTTCAGAGCGTGTGAGCCACTGGGGTAATGGATCATCTGTATTAACTCCCTCTCAAAGCTGCAATTCATGCCCTCAGCTACCTACACATCTGCTCCCCATAAAGCAGCTCCATAGTGTAGTAAGATGTAATATATACCCTGAGTATACCCTGTGAAGATGTGGGTGCTGCCAAATGCTGCTTGAAAAGCCTTTTTGAGGATGAGTGACAGGTGTCTGTCAGGCTGTGCCTCACGAGCGCCATTAAAACCCGGTGAGCTCCAAACAAGGTGAGTCTGGCAGGATGGAGAGGGCATCTGCCTGAAAGAGAGCGCTGACCTCCATGACGTGCGAGGCAAGACATTCCTTCAGGTAGAAATTAAAACAGAGACGGCACTCTGTGCACGACTATATCCAAACTACATGCTTTTTTTTTTCCCCAAACACATTATTGCTTCCACTGCTGTATAAGTTTAATGTGGCCACAAGCTACATTAGATCCCAGTTTCCACCAGAGAATACATGAAGATGTCAAAGTTATGTCAGTAGAGAAATGCAACACAACACTGTGCTGTTTTGCTCTAGGTAGGAATGAACAGGAAGCATTTTAGTATTTTGAATAATTTATCGATGCTTTTGAAAGGCAGATGTGCTCTCATTAACACTGCCTCTCCGCTAACTTCTGCCCTTGCTACCAAGATTTCCTCTGGTGCCACTCACCTATTGTTTTCCCCACAATTACGAAAGCAGACCACTTCAGACGGCTATGCAGAAACGGCACAGCCAGCCCTGCCGACAGCTGCGCAACTGTTGCTATTATTTTATTAGAAAAGAGCAGACAGATCATCTGATGCTCTCAGCACCTTCCTTGGTGCCCGACAGGCCTCAGCTGTGAAGGCAGCAGTTAAACTAATGGGGAAAAAAGTCCCTATTTCCAGAGAAGCCAATGAACCAGACTCTGCTACTCCTGCCTACAAAGGCCAATAGTTCCACTAAGGGCATCTAAATTTAACCAGTCTTTTTTACAGAGAGAGGACTTCTCAGCATAGCCCAGTATAAGAGCTTGGAGCTTCCAGAAGGCAGGATAGCCCAAAATGGATCTGCCCAATGTAGCAATTAAGTAGCAGCATCTGTTGAAAGTGGGGCTAATTAAGCGATTGAAGTTATTCGGAATATGTAAACCAAACCCAGAATGAAACACAAATCTCAATACAAAGATACTAGTTGGCAAATACACAAAATGGCAAATAAAAGGCACACATTTTTAACAAAGCAGAGAGATCTTCTTGGTCAAAGTTAATATCATTACTAGTAAGATGACATGCGAATTGTAAAGACAGCACTCCTCTTTACAGCAAGGCCAAACCCAGTATTTTCCCTCATATGAAATAATTACACACCCCATATACGTAGCAGTGACACACGTGTGCTAGACTCTGAAAGCCAGTGACGAATGGCAGTTCCCCAGCACCTCTGACCGCCTCACCTGCTCTCTGCCCACTAATCCATCTTTGCCAGGGCTACCTCGGACCTTCCACACCCATCAGCAGCCTGCAGACAACCATCATTTTTTCCAGATAATAACCTGCTAAAAAGAAGTGTTTTCTTCCTTCCTACAAATGAGGAATTTGCCCCCAAAATGTATTGGTCTGCAGTTCAGGGCACTCCTAGTGTACAAGTTTAAAGTCCAATATCTAAGAACACTTAAAGGTTAGAGATGAGTACTTTATATAAGTGGGGAAGAACTACAAATTTACCCCCTAATTATTCACTATAGGCTTTACCAGATGTAAAGGTTCTTATTTCAGTCCTGTTAGACGATAAGAGATCAGATTTCCACAGTGGGTGCTGTGAGGCACAGAGACTCCCAGCTCACACGTCTGCCTCAACACCTGTAAAACCAGCTTCACAGGACTGAGGGAGGTTGGTACAGAGGAAGTAAAGAGAAGGACGCGCACATACAGGATCCTTACAAAGCGCAGAACACATCGGCTGCTATGTGGTTTTATGCGTTACCAGTCTGAGCTTATTCACATTGGATCAGCTCCAGGTACAGGTGAAGTCCTTGCAGTCCATCACACCCTTGGACGTACAGGGAGCGGAGGAGAGTCCCATCCGCATGGGATCAGCTCCAGGTACAGGTGAAGTCCTTGCAGTCCATCACACCCTTGGACGTACAGGGAGCGGAGGAGAGTCCCATCCGCATGGGATCAGCTCCAGGTACAGGTGAAGTCCTTGCAGTCCATCACACCCTTGGACGTACAGGGAGCGGAGGAGAGTCCCATCCACATGGGATCAGCTCCAGGTACAGGTGAAGTCCTTGCAGTCCATCACACCCTTGGACGTACAGGGACGGGAGGAGAGTCCCATCCGCATGGGATCAGCTCCAGGTACAGGTGAAGTCCTTGCAGTCCATCACACCCTTGGATATATTTTTTTCTACCATGGCATAATGAAAATATCAGGAGACAGCAGCAGCACCTCGTGCGCTTGTGCCTCCTTGGAGCATCTCTGAGAAAACTCATTTACCTGTATGTAAACTGAACTACACCATCGTGTGTCTCTGTGAAAACAAATTCCCCTTCAATTCGGGGAGAGTCACACTTCCATAGGATATACTTTCCCATAAGACACCGCACACAGACCTTGTTTCATTTGTCTCGTAAGCAGTGAGAAGTTAGAGCTGGGATTCACACCTTGGGATCAAAGGAGCACAGGTATTTGAAACCTGATTCTTAGAGTGTTAAAATGTTTGCTCTGGGACATGCTCCATATGTTTTACTGCTTTCCTCTCACAAGTTACATTCTGTAATAAAATCTTTACCTTCTCAAGCTTTCTGAAAGTCATAAATTTACCAGAAAACACTCTTTTAAAAGAATATGATGAACTTAAGATGACGTGGATTGACTCCCAACAGCCTCTCCTGGACCTCCATGTGACAGCAGCATTAGGCTTAGTCATAGGGACAAAGATATGTCTGGGTTCTAAGACCATTGGTAAGTTCTGTTGGTGACAGACCTTAAACCAAACAGAAGGGTAAGAACTCAGTGACAAATACACATTTTATTTGTTAATTGTTTAAACAACAAATGTTTATAATTACCTAGGTTTTAATGGTTTTCTAAAGGAAACAGAACAGTTCTTAGCTAACACTTTGCTTTGTTAGAAGTGGAGAGGGCTGTAAATGCACCGTACTATTACCCGTGCCTCCCTTTGCATGTTGTGATTATGTGTTCAGCAAATAGCATCCAGACTAAAAAGACCTTGTTGTGAAATCAAGCAACATTAACTCATTAAGTCAATAATTCATGGATTCTTTTATCTAAAGTGGCAACATCACACCATCAATTCACAAAACAGCCACTTCTCTGAAGTGTGTGTGATGATAATAATGGATTTTCTAACAATACGCTCTCAGAGCAAGGTCACTGCGCACAGATGCAGTGGACGCCGTGATCTGACCTAGGTCAGCAAAACAAGGTTTATTATTGAACCTAATTATGAACTATCAAGATAATGGCCTAGACTAAACTGTTTCCTAGGGGATTATTTAGAAACTAGTCAGCCATTTTAGGTTCAAATCTACTGTACGGCACTCCCTTCAAAAGTAGAGCAATTGCTGCCAGTACACACCGTGTGTGCTGGGTACAGGACATACACACACATACTGCACATTCATTTTCCAGTATCCCCAGAGCTGCCACAGGCACCCACACGTGCGCAGCACACCCCAGGCAGACACGAGCTGCGGTTTTGATGAGGCCAGCACGGCGCAGTGAAAGCACAAAGGAGGAGGAGGTGCACACGTCCGCATGGACGCCACTAAGGGCCAGCAGCCCAAACTCCGCACTCGGCTTCGCTTGGCTCTGGAGACTGAAAACGTTTTAATGCAATGATATTTTAATACAGCCTGATCATAATACAACACTAATAAATGAAGAGAAATGAAGCAAAACCTGTTTGGGACACCATTGGCTGCTTTCAGCCCAGCGACAGTAACACACTCGTCATGTTTATCATATATTCCAAATCCACTCTTTAAGAGAGCTCACGTAGAAGCACTTCGTGCTTCCTACACTTCCCTGATTAGTTAAAATTAATGCGTGGGATCAAAGCTGCCTGCTGCCGTTTCTGCTCAGCTGAGATTTCTTCCTGCTCCTAGAAAGAGAAAGCATTTCAGCTGAGTTCATCTCTCCAGCCTGAGAAGTCATTAAAATCTTCCTTCCCTGTGTGTCTCACACCGTAATTCTCCCAGGTATAGAGAACTGACTCATTATTATTTCATATTTCAGCTCATGTAATTAGAGGCAAGTTTCAGAAAGGAACAGCTCCTTGAGATGGGACTCCTTGTGTTAGAAGTGAAGCCAACCTCTGAGTATTCCTGGCAGGGGAAGATTGATTCCCTGTATGATTCCCTCAATTATTTAAAATGATCTTGTTTTTATTTAAGGTTTTGATTCATATGATAATTAGAGACCTATTTTAGAGATGTTTGTTTTCCTAAGATCAGAGTTCTGTTGCCGTGATAAACCTCTCACCTTCAATCCAGCTCCCACCCCAAAGCAGCGGCCAACCCGCATGAATTAACACGACGTGACTGACCCCGTACCCTGCCTGGGGGTTGGCAATGAGGCCCAGCCCCCGGGAAACCGCGCAGGGAGAAGGGGGCGCTCTTCCCTTTAACCGCTTGCCCTGTGAACCCGCATCAACCGCGGCTCCCACAGAAGCTGGGATTTGAAAGCAACCCCTTCGAACCACCCTTGGAAAGGTTCACAAGCTCCAGCGCTAATGCACTGAGGCAATTCGCAGGAAACTTTGCATTCCTCCACTCCGTGCTGACAAGATCGAAGGTTCACAAACTCCAGGCCAAAAGAAGCCATAGGGAAAAGGAGCTTTTCACAAGAACCAAGATGAAAGAACGGCTTTGTCAAGCACTGATGGAGAGAGTCTCCAGGAATAAATGTAAGAGTGAAGGAGGGGAGAAAAAGCCCACCTGTTCCAGGGGACTGCTGAAAGAGCTACCTTTAAGAAACAGAGCTTTCTCCATTTCATGTCCTGAATTAGCCAGGCTGTGTTTATTCTGTATTACATAGACTTCTATTGCAAGGCTTCTGATCTTTTGTATAACCATTAAACAAAGTCCGAGTTCAACCAACACTGATAAATTTGGGGCTCAAGTCTGTCTAGGCATCCAACCTACAAGATCATTTCTGTGCATGCTGCGCATTCACAGCTCTAATGGACCCTAAGGAAGCAGGGAGTGCCAGATGACGTCCATGGAGATATTTTAATATGATTTTAGACATCTCATGATTTGTTATTTGAAAGCCAAGTTCCTCCACAACTCAACCTTCTGGAGCACTCCTGCTAACAGCCCTGCCCCTGGGCCGTTGGCTTGTGCCCCCAGCTCCCACGAGCCATGGGGCGGCTGCGCAGCACGGCAGAGCTGGAGCCAAGGGCAGCAGGCTGGGAACACACAGCGGGGAGCCAGCAGTGCCAGATAAAGCTCTGGGGCACAACAAATGTTTGGCTTCTATAGGAAACAGGATACCCAGGTTCTGCACCCTTGCTCCTGCAAGCCACCTTGATACCTCATTTGTGCTTTTGAGAGCAGGTACGGCAGCCACTCTGGCACAGCGGCTCAACTCCAGCGCCCTGTGCTCTGCTTCCCCGCCACAGGCTCCAGGGAACAGGCTGCAGGGAACAGGCTCCAGGGAACAGGCTCCAGGGAACAGGCTCCAGGGAACAGGCTGCAGCCAGGACACCACGGAAATCACCAAGAACTCTCTCATTCATTTCACTAGATACAGCAAGTGTCTGTGGAGCAGCATGAAAACACCGGGTTTGGAAGGCACTCAAGTTACTGCATTGTTCATTAACATCTCAGGAATCTTTCTACAGAAAGCTTTTATAACTGAGACAACTCCAAAAAGCATTAGGTGCAGTAAATTCCTAAGATATAAATGACAGCGGGCAATGTTGAACAGTCTTGTGTAACATCCAAGCATTATAGTCAAGCTAATTTTCTTTTGTGTGTGTGTGCACACTGATGTGGTTTTTCCTACAGCTTTGGTAAGTAGAAATAGCCTTTTCCATAACCTCGTGATACGTATGTGCTGAATCAGGCCAACACGTTGCTCCATACATAAGTGCAAGCAACAAAATCAATTGTCTGGAGCATTATCTGATGTAGTCGGCCACTGGAAGGCACTTTACATTCTGTTTATGCCCATTGCTGCGCACTGTTTGAAAATAAAGCATCTCAAAATGGTGTTCGCTTTTCACTGCAATCCTGCTACGCTTCTAGGTTCCAGATAAGGAAGGAAATGTAGAATAGACATCATTACAAAATTTTAAGAGGCAAAAGACTTGAAAACATTAAAACCTAAGGGTTATTTAATTGTATTTCAAGAAATATAAAATCACTCTCTCCTAGATTATCTTGATTTCGATATTAAAAATAGAGGTAAGATGGAAAGCCATCAGGCCAATTCTTCAATAACAGTAAAGAGAAATTCCTTGACAGACAGGACTATGCCTCCATCATGATGTTCCTGCCGCCTTCCTCCAGTCCTCGGCTGTCCCCAGTTTCTGGCTGCAATCAAGTCTCTGTATCTGGGTTCAACCGCAGATGAGCATCAGAACAGCAGAGTTACGGACTGCAATAAGAGGATACACCGCGCTTCTGCTAATAAGCACTTTTTAAATGCTAAGAGCAATTAGTCCTTTTGTGTCAAGTATTGATTATGCAGACTGATAGACAAAAACCCACACAGCCTCATTCTTCTTCCTTCTGGATTTCTAAGGAGCAGAAGTGGCTTAAAGCAGCCGTAGAGCAGAGCCAGGTCCATCCCCGGGAGCCCAGAGCAAGGCTGGCGGGCCGGGCATCGCGAAACAAGCGGCTCCTGACGCCGTTCTTTTTCAGCAGTGTTTGGTGAAGATATCCACTTCCAGTATTAGCTTTCTAGACCAAGCATGAAGAGGATTCTTTCATAAAGTTTTAACTGTGAATAATGTCAGGTGTTTCTAGTTAAAATGACTTTTGAAATCGACTTTTTTCAGTTATTCTACATGCATTCAATTTAAAATTTTCTTTCTACATAATAAACACGGTTCAAAGTTCGTGCGTTTAGAATCATATTCTGGCTGAATTACGCAGCTCTGCCCAGACAGAATCCTCAGCTGCCACGATCCAGGGCCGCCTGCTTGCGTTGGGCATCGCGTGTCCAACTGCCTGGCTTATTTAAAAAGCACGCAGCTTCAACAAAACAAATTTGCAGTCTTTCATAAACAAGTTTAAATAATGAATAACTGGTATATTGCAACAGCACAAACACACGTTCTTTCAAACGTGTAACAATGCTGCTGTATGTTTGTGGAAAGATCACCTTTGAAAACAGCACTGAGTCCTGCGGCACCTGGACAGCGCTGAACCGGCTCCGGGGCCTCCACGCGTTCAACCAGAGAGATGGAAACAGTGAAAGAGAACTGCCCGGCGTAAGAGTCACCTCATCCGCACCGCAGCGACAGCCTACAGTCGAGACTTTTATTGTATCGACTCCAAGTATTTAACAGTCCTAGGATTATTGCTTTAGGCACATTTTCATCGAAATACGGGAGTCCTTCAAAGCCCAGAGCAAGAGAAAGGGGGAACTCAGTACCTCCACGTTTCCAGTGATGTGTCGAGGATTTGTTTTCAAGACAAGTACAATGCTTTCATATGCAGATTAAAATAAAATCATAACCTTCTATAATTTCAAGTCCAAAGCAGCAAGGCACGTAGCTCTGTATGCGACTGGAGCTGCTCTTTCTCAGGTTTTATATTGCTGCCTCACACAAGTGACTGAAGTTATTGCATGAGCTCATTGATCTCCATGAATTTATTAAACACTCCGGACCTTATTAAAACAGCATGCTTGAAAGACAAGCGTTTTGAGTGCCACGAGGAGATGCTGCCGTAATAAGGGAGGATGTAATAGGCCTTCATGCACAGTGCTCGAGAGCCAGAACATTTTCAAAGGGAATAACATAAGTAAGCGCCTTATAAGGAAGGTGGATCCTATACATATTGCAGTTTGAAGATTTCTTGATAGAGCACATTAAATCCATACAAGGATTCTATTTTCAGACATACACATGAACATACCAGCCTGTATCATATTCATGCTTTGAAGAGAGCACACAATTTGTCAAGACCATTAATACACTTTTGTTATTATTTCTCCCTCCACAAAGATGTATACAGAGTACGAACATAATATACACCAAAACTGACCGGAGCATCAAGATCCTGTGAATGTATTACAGAAGTGTATAAACTGATCATAATTGAGAAGTCGGGGGTAGCAGTTTGATTGTCCTGCTGCTAGAGCTGTTTAGGGGCTCTGTTCTAAGTACAGTTTCGGGTGCACGAGGTCCTCGAGTGCTCTTGCCCGCGTCAGGGGCCACATCGCGAGCGCTCTCACAAAGGAACTACAAATACCCGACATAAACCTCTATTCAGCTGATGCACAACCGTCTTCAAGGCTATGGGTACGTGACACATGCAAAAGCATTGCAATGTATTTTGGTAAGTGCCTATTAGCACATTCGTTTATGAAGTTCAACTGTTTAGTATCAGGTTATTAATACACGCAGTTAAAAACCAAGTATTCCTATGAATCTCCCTTATCTGATTAATGCTTTTCCTTTTGCTGGCGTTTCTTCAGCTTGGAAATACCTTCCCCGTTGTTTTCCTTTCCATGAGCACTGCTGATCCCATTACTGAAATCTCCACTCAACCATTAGGTTACTTTTCTAAGTGCATGCATCACTTTTGAAAGCTGTTGAACTTCCAGATTTATGACACTGAAAATCTAAGCCATTGATCCACCGTGCAAATACATGATGGAGAAGGCTGGCAGCATACAGCAGCTGCCTTACTGGAGAGCTGTTTCAACATGCCCAGCCCTGACCTGGGGCTCATCTCCAGAAGGGACAGAAGTCTTCTTGAGCCATTGAGCTTCTCAGTCAGAACTGGAAAATGTACGAACACTACACATTGCTGCGGCGATGCTGACGCTGCTGGAAGCGGGCACGCTTCTGTCCCTATCACTGCTCTGGCTTTAAGCCTATGATCCCTGGCCGAGAAGGTCTGCACCTCTTCCACGCTTCACACAACGAGCAGCCCACGCATCACTTCAATGACTAAAACGCCATGCACGTTTATTGCTTAAGACTCCTGAACTTCGCAATAAGGGGATCTATTAAATGTATTTTTAAAAAAATCTAAGAAAATGTGCCACAGAGTCAGCAGCTTGAGCAAGCTGCTCAAAACACGCAAAACTGATTGCAGATCAAACATTTTAAATGGGATTTAACAAAAATCTATTGGCAGTGAATTCTTGTATTGTATTCATGTCCTAACTGTTGGAAGGTGGTCAGAAAGGCAAGATATGACATCTAAATTAAATTTGCTACTTGAAAGAGATGTGTATAAGCATTTAGAAACAAATATGCATCTGTTATTTAATATTAGATAGGTATGCACTAACTATTTCCTGTGAACTCCACAATTACAATGAATAACCACTGTTGTGGGAAACAAATATAGAGCCAGCATTAGACCATTCTTAGGTGTTTTTTCTTGTGAACTTTCTTAAAATACCTGGAATTACTTCTCCCCCACCCACTTCATTTACTGCAAGCGTTCTCTCTTGCTTTACGCAATTGGTTTACTGAAGAAAAATAGCAGTTTCTGTATAATGTAATTTAGGATAAATTAGAAACTTTGAAATATGCTTTTCTGTTGTGCAAATCATCTTAATCAAGGACTGCCACTAATACATTGACAATAATAGCATCTGCAATGTTTTCCTGGAATGAAAGGGAAAAATTCTCATTTTGATAATGTATCACGAGACAAAACGTGCAATTGCAGCGCCATTTGTGAGCACTGCAGCTGCTGTAGCAACCTCTGGAGAACGTCCTGTACAGGCCCCAGACCCCAGAGGTCCCCGGGGTGACGCGGGGGCATTACGGAGCCACCGGGAAGCGCCGGGGCCCCCTCTCTGTCCTGCCCGCGCACCCACAGCGCCGGGCACGTGCTTTCAGAGCCCTGGTCCAGCTGCTCAGACCGGCACAGGTATCAAAGCTTCTGCTCCAGGGCAGGAGAGGCTGAGGAACCGTCCAGCGAAGGAGAGTTCAGCTCCATCTCCACAGCAACTTTTTCTCCTGAAGAATTAATTAACTTAAAACATTGTTCCTGCAGCCAAAACTTCATACACCGATGCAGAAAGATTAATAGAGCTAAGCATCACAGAGATGAAGAATTTCCTCCTAATTAAAACTTTCTGGCAAGATAACTGAATTGCCCTCATATTAAAGATTAATGCTTTTGATAGTTTTGATGGCTCAGTGTTCCCTGTAAATCATAACAGAGAGATGCTTAAAGAATTGATTCAAGCTCATTAATTGCAAAAATAAATAAATATCACACCACCTACAGCAACTATAAAAAGCAGAATGCTAATCATTGCTAAGTTAATTTTTAATTCTGTTTGTTAAGCACTGCATTAGCGCAGTAACCACCGCCTCGCTGCCCGCAGGCCGCAGCTCCCCTCGCGCACCGCACACCCGCGGCCCACGTGGCGCCACGGAACGGCCGCGTTTCCGCCAACGAGCTGCCTCCTTCTCCCGGGCAGCTCTGAGGAGCCCACCCTGCCCGGAGCAGCTCTCGGCCAGCTGCGCACGAGCTGCCAGCAGCCAGGGACACGCTGCCCAGGCTGAGCCCCAGGGTGCTCACTGCTCGCCCCATTTATCCTGTATTTACGGACTTTTCTGCCATTAACAACAAAAGCAACCCCTCGCTCCGATAAACGCCTCTTCATTTGAATGTGAGCTATGTATTTTTCCCAACATTAATTCAGACATTGTTAGTTTCACGTACTGCTCTGCCACAAGCCTCATGTTAGAAGTGCCTGAGTTTGTGCTGAGGGTTTGACATTCACCTGGAACTCCAAGGCACTGTTGGCTGGAAAACATTGCACGCCTTCAAGAAATGACAAAATGGCTGAAGGCCTGAGCATAGTAAAATTCAACATATAACTTCTTTAAACTACTATATGGGCCCTTCCTCATTTCCTGCCTTTGGCCATAGTTGAAGAAGGGACGCGGAGGCGCCGGGTACCCGGGCACGTTTCTGGCGCGCAGCCATTCAGACCCCTCTCCAGCACAGCAGCAGCAGCGCTGCCGTCCCGGGGCAGCTGGCACAGAGCACTTCCAGCCCTCCCTCCGACACCGCTGCCCAACCGTCCTTAGCAACCAAAACTGCATTCTAACTGCAAATAAATGTGAGAGAACACCAACATTTTAAGTCTGCTCATGGGAAACTTACAGAAGCAAAACCAGAAATAAACACAGCCCGGATTTCATTATGCAAACACTGCCAGGAGATTATTTTTTCAACCTGCTTCAGGTTCATTTTAGTATTAATTTAATTTCCTATTCCAGTGTGCTATGTGCTTGCAATCTCATGTTAGCAAGCATTAGAGGTGAAATAGAGCAGAGCTCCATTTTGTATGTTAAAAAGCAGCACAGGAGGCATTGCAAGGGTCACTTTCTCCTGCAGGACTTGAGGTGATGGTCACTTACGTGCTCCAAGCCAAGCTCTGATGCTGTGACTCACGCGGAAACTGAAGTTGATTGCATGCACAAGAACGACCCCATTAGTTTTACTTCCAGCAAACTTCACTAGCTCTTGCTACTGTTTCTCCAGTTAAATCAACATGAAATCTATGATTTGTCTGAAGAACTATGTTATTTTATGGCTAATCAGTAATACAGAAGACAAAGCATTCCTGGAGACAAGTCTCTGGTCTCTCGTTAACAGACCTGGGGCCTGAGATAAAGGGAACCAACGGAAGTCTTCAGAGTCGAACCCGGTAACTGGCACAGCTATTTACTTGCACCGGTATTCGAGCACTTCATGTTCACAACCATTTCCACATCAGCTATTGGTGCAAACTCCAGTTTGACCGCTGTTTGTATTTAATTGCAGGAGGAACAATAACCTGCCGCCTGATCCAACGGAGGGGACGTTTACCTGTTCACTAGGGCGCATGAACTTAGTGTTTGAAGCAGCAACTGCCTACTGCACTAATTTAGTGGTTGCTTTGCAATAAACTGCAGATACAGGTCTGGACACCCTGGTGCAGGAAAGAGAATCAAACCGGGTTAAATGGCAAATGCTGAGTACAGGGAGTAGCACAAGTATCCATGTCATTGTGAAGCCACGTTCCCTAAAGCCTGTGCTATTCATATAATGCTGTCTCTGCAAATGGTTCAAGATCTTAAATACACAAATACGTAGCACAAAAACACATTATATATAAATATAAAGCACCAAAAAATTGCTTTAACATTCCAAAAAGAGAGACTCCAAATGGCTGGGACTGAATGTTTTCTTATGTTTTGTTTCAAATACACATGAGATTCAACAAAGCCCACTTTGATAACAAAAAAACCCAACCCTATCTCATTTTCCTTTTATTTATCATAAATTTCAATTCTTGCTTTCAAGTACAGGCATCCCCTGGCACTTCAAAGCTACTACAGCAACAGGCTACATCATTTCAGTGTAAGAGAGCCAACCCAGCCGAACGAACCCAGAGCCCGGCCTCCAGTCCTGCAGCCCCGAGTCCACGCTCCAGGCTCCCCACGTGCCGCGGGCGCCGTGCGGACCGCAGGCCGTGTCCTCGGGGCTGTGCTGTACCGGCCCCTCCGCCAGGGTCCGCCGCGCAGGGCAGCGCTCATTAGAGTGAGAACAGCGTGTGTAGTGCATAGCTTAGAGCTGCATTCTTCCCCTTCCAGATGCGGTCACACCACCATTACAGAGCACACCTGAAAGCGCATTAAAAGTCAATGGAGTAGCTCCTACTGAATTCACTGGGCTTTGATATCAATTTCTCCACATTGATTTCAAATGGAGCTGAAAAAGACTTGTGTGTGCTTATAAAGTTGGAACTGAGGAAAAAATACTGCATTTCCCCTTTATATGAAAAATAAGCTCAACAAAATTAAAACCTGCACCACTTTTGCAGTCAGTAGCTCAGACAGGAGAGCATCGGCAGTGACTTACTTGAAATCGAGGTCAATAACAGAATCTCAGGCATCTAAGCACGTTTATGTCCCAAAGAAGCAGACATGAACTTTACTGTTAATCTTTTCACCGGCACGTTTTGAATCTGAACTCGTTGCAAGAGCTGCAGTTGTGCTGATGAAGCAAGGCGGCTCGAGAACAAACCAGAAGGGCTCTGCAGCGCGGGGCTTTTCTTGTCCCGTTTTCCCTCCTGGGAGCCGTTACGCGCACACACAGCATCCACCGAGCGGCAGGGAGGTCACTGCAGCCACCAACGTACACTTGCTTTTCTCACAGGGTATTCTTAAGCAATAGCAGCCCTCCAGGATCTATTAATTGGGCTGGTCCTTCTCGGGTTCAGACACCTGTTTTCTAGACATTGCCACCTTTGCCTCTTTACAATTGGGAATCTTTATCTGAAGCTTCCCAATTTGAAAAGGTGCTATGTAATCACCCAACTCGCCGATTGAGAGGTGTTTGTCACTGTCAAGGAACGTGATAAAACAGACAGAGTCATACACAAGTATTTTAGCACATCAAAAACTGGAAAAAATTCAGAAAAGTGAGCATTGTTGCCTTTTACAGAAATATTATGGAATGGTAAAGATTCAAGTGAAGCCAATATACTGCGCTGACAATCTCTGTTCTTTTAACAAATAGGCTATTCAGTCTACGAATAAACCCCAGAAAAGATATTACTCTGGGACAGAAGGATTATTGTTGTTTTATTTTTATTTCTTTCTAGCAAGAGACAATTCACCTACAGCCAGAATTGAAGCAGTGAGGAAAAGGTGTCTGTATGCGAAGCAGTAAGCCGAGCAGGGCAAACGGCAACTCGCACAAGGGAAGTGAACTTGCACAGCCCGCAGACCAGACAACGGACCCAGAAGCACATCAAGGCCTTCTTGGTATGGCCATTCTTACATTTGCCATGTCTCAGTTCATCTAAATTAAAGACACAAGGAAACAGTACGTTCTCTGCTTCCCGATCGCAAAGAACCCTTCCTTCAGCACACAGTTGTGCAAATCCACCGCTTCTGCTGGTAAAGCACTCACAAGACCTTCGGTGTGATTCACATGACCACTACCAAAGGTGAATAATGGTGGAATCGGGCCAGCTGAGAGTTCCTGCCACTTCTACTGAGTATTACTTTATTTTGCAAGTCGACCTGTAATGAGATTCTGATGGGGATAGATAGAAGCTTTTCAGCCAGCATAATTCAATGACAAAAATGATGGGTATGAAATTACATTTCCTTCATATCATTCTCCTGCTCCTTCTACTGCATCCCTGTAGCTGTTCCTTTTTAAGCCCCAGATAAGGATTATATTACAACTTAGGGTAACAATGAGCAGAAAGAATGGACCATCTGAACAATAAGATGAGCAGCACACACTTTTCTCCTTAGAAACTCTATTCTAAAAGAATGCAATAAAAACACGTGCAAGAAATGAACGTAGCTGGTAAACAGAAACAGGCAAGACATTACGGAAACAATCCGCTCATGTACTGTTTCCTGGAAACATGAATACAGGCAATAGGTCAGAGAAAGTGTGAGCATATCCATCAGTAATTGTGCGAACAGCAGCTACAACTGCCTGGCTGTCAACTGGGTCATTATGAGATCTTTTGCTTCAGAGTAAATGGAGGTCTCTGGAAACAACAGGTATAAGTGTGGCCTCTTGTAGGAGGGGAGAAACAACAGCAAGTTTTGGGGAGAAGCCATTCTTTCTTTTTAAAGCACGGATAGGTCACCTTGGGCCCCTTGGTCATCTCCGGGCAGTTCCCGTATTCGTTCTTAGTCCAAAAGGAACACGTTGGGCTGGTTGACACTACACCCGTTCGCCCCCTGGCTGACACTACACCCGTTCGCCCCCTGGCTGACACTACACCCGTTCGCCCCCTGGCTGACACTACACCCGTTCGCCCCCTGGCTGACACTACACCCGTTCGCCCCCAGCTCTGCCAACAGTCAGTCTTGTGCTGCGAGCACCCGACCACAGAGGAACAGAAATCAACTATTTCACAGCCTAAGAGCTTGTGTGGCCTCACACGCGTCTAATGAATGCTGAAACAAGACAGTTTAAGGCTGTCCCTAGTTCTGCAGCGCAGGTCAAGGCGAGAGGCAGCTTTGTACGTCCGTATGGCTCCGCAGCAGCCATACGAGGGGCTGTTGTTGAGGCCCCGAAGGGCACGCTCAGTACCATCGTTCTCCATCTGTGTTGGACACAGTTTGTGGCACAATTCTTGTTGTCTGGGCATTCTCTACTTCCTTCCAAAACTGAATAAACAGCAGAATTTCCCTAAAACCTCATTCCCTTGAAAATGAAAGTTTTAACACTAATACAACACACATTATCATTTTGCCTCCAAGACCAATGAGTTCTCTGACCAATTTTCGTCGTCTCCAGGAAAACATGAGAATCACTCCTAAAAATTTCTCAAAGGAAAAATAGATTTTCTGAACAAAGCAACTATTTTAAAATTTACCAGCTGATTTGGCAAAGTCCTTCAAAGTGTTGAATTAAAAGGTCTATGGCTTAGTTTTCTAAAAAAACAACAACAAAAACCCCCACCACCAACACAACAGTGCCAGTACTATTGCGCTTGCTGGGAACACCCTGAGAGGAGCCCTGACAGCCCCGCATCGATGACCTGGGTACATCAGCTGGAGTTCTGTTCTGCACAGCGCAGGAATGCTCCAGATGCACCCAAGGAAGCATTGCTGCCCGCTGCCCAGGGCTCTCGCAGTGCCTCTCAGTGTCTCCAGGCTCTTCTTCAGCTATTAACGATTTCAGTAGAACATGAAAAAATCTGCAAGAGCTCAAGGCTCTTGTGATTGATAGAAATTTTGTTAATGTACAAATTAACTATACATGTGGCTTTTAAATTCAATTTAAGCCTGAAAATCTAACCTTGGGGGTTTGAAATAATGGGACATTAACTTCACTGCCTTTTACAAACTACCATGAAACATAAGTAAATGACAAAGATGAATAAAATCAGAATGATGAATGTTTTATAGTCGGTATTTTTTTAAAATAATGTTATTGCCACTGAAAACCTAAGTGAAATGAATTTGGCCATTCCGGCTCAGTCCCTGGTGGACAATAGTCCACGTTTCAGAAGCATCACACGTAATTTGGCAGAATTGGCAGGCTGGCTCAGACGCGGCTCAGGGCCGAGTCGGCGCAATTCCCCGGTGAGGCCCCCGCGCCGGGGCCGAGGTCAACGACCGGGCGCCGCGGGGCTGCCGCCTCCATCCCCACCGAGACGCAGGGTTTCAGCGGCTGGTGACGCGCGGCCTTCCAGCGCCAGCAAATATATCACGCTCTTCCTTAAATATACATGCACCTGCACCTCCTTCCAGCCTCCCAGATAAAACACCTTCCCCGTCCGGGACAGACAGCCTCTCAGTCAGTTTTACAACCCCTGTCTTCCCTCTCCTCCCTTTCCCACCCCACAGTCGTATTTCACCTTATACTAGATTTAAAAGATTGCCCATTCTTGACCCAGAATACAGCTGGGCAATATACTAGTTTAATGGCAGGAAAACAGGGGCATCAATGGAAATTACAGAAAATCAAATTGAACAGATGTCAGGAAGCACATCAGGCATTGTAAATGTGAGGGATGCCCTCAGACAAGGTTACGGAGGTGAAGAAACAGACCCCGTATAAAAGAGCAGAGCAAGAGCAAGAAGAGCGGCCCTTCCCCAGCCACGCGTTGACTGACGCATCGGGAGGTCACCCTGTGCCTCTTCACAGTGACAGCGAAACCCACCGCATTATGTCATTATAAAATAAGACAAACAAGCATTACAGTAACATAATAGTGTTACAAAAATAGTTTTGGAAAAATGTAGTTTCATTAAAAGCTAACGGAGATTCATGTCCAGCCCTGAAAATATTAAGACATCTTAGATTCCACAGGAATTTTCCACTGATTGTAACTAGAGAAGACCAGATTTTTAAAAGTATTCAAACATTTAACACAGTAGGTTGTGCCCAGTGGGGTTTTTAAAAGGGCCCAGACACATAATTCGCATTAGTGACAGATTTGAGAAGGCCGCTGTCATCCGGGCATCCTCAGCATTTAAATAACTTCAGACATCTGGCTCCGAGTGGAGGTTTCTCTGCCTTTTTTGCTACATGTAAGGAAAACAGAAGAACCAGTTTCAAATACGAGCAGGACACATGAACTTCTGCTTTCGGCCCAGGTAACCCCATCCACTGAAACAGCATCACAGTAACACCACCTTTGCTTTCCTGCATCCTACCAAGTCGGGTTTAACTGGAACAGTGGCCGTGTTAGGTCTTGAGAAAGGACAAATAAACCTTGCTCTCTCTTTGGAGGTAACGAACATCTCGCTGAAAGAAGTGTTTATACACAAGGTACCTTTTCCTTAGCTGCCAAATCACATAGCACAGTAGTACAGAACTATTCGAGTACAGAACTTCCTGGAAATGCTTTTTGTGCTTTCCAAGAGTGTCCCATACACTGGAGAGTATTCTGTTCAGGCTGTGTCAAGAACTGTATTAACGCGCATTAACACGGCCCAGAGCATCCTCTGCCCGCACGGCCCAGGCTGCCACGTGCATCCGAATAATCGGACATTGCACCATTACCACTGCTGAAAGAGACTGCAGAAGGCATCTCGGTTTCTTCATGTAGGGGCGTGTGGTCCTTGTTTCCCCTGCACACAGTCAGCTGCCCCTGGCCGTGACTCCGCCAGTGTTAACCGGGACAACAGCTCAACAAGAGGGGCACTTCGCCAGTTTCAGATGTTTCGGAGTAGAAAGGAAAAACTAAAGGAAAAATAACACACAAACTTGGACAGCAGGCTCTGAAGCCAACAGCTTCTAAGCCTTTCTTTAAAGACAAAACGTTTTGAAATTACTAATAGAAGTTTTCATTAATTGGCGATGCAAAGTCAAGCAGCACGCAACTGGTAGCTCAGTACGAGGTGATGGCGCAGAGAATGAGGTTTAACTGCTCTGGGTTATCCCAGCACACTTCCCTCTCCACCTGCGGGAAACCAGACCCGCCGGCTCCGGGACGTCCGGCAGAGCCCAGAGCGGCGCCAGGAAACGGGCTCTCCGGAGCTCCGCCGCTTCTCCCTGGCCGGTTCAAAATCGGACAAATACCTCTTTACCATCACAAGGTTGAATGCTGCCATGAAACCACCTTGCCCATCATTTTGTTCATTACTTCCAGTTCTTAATTGCTTGGACCACGCCAGGCCAGCTCATCTTTAATTGGAATAAAGAGTTAATCTTTTATACAAAGGACCCAGCTGAGCCTTTGTACGTATTTGAACGTGCAAAGGGCTCGTGGCAGTTTGGAGTGTGTGTGGTGTTAGTGGGATTTAGCTCATTAGCAAACCACAAAGGCTCTGCTGACACTGTACCCCGGGTAAAATACACGAGGCCAACCTACACCCTGTGGACACGTACAGCATAACTACATAATAAACAGGCATTTATTAATAATTTTATCTGTCACACATGCAGGAGGAGAGGGTGAGAAGTCAAAAGCTGTCATATGTTGCAACTAAAGAGGCATAATTAAAATGATAAGTGTCATGTGATTATAACCCTTGAAGAATTAATCTAGCATGAAACAACAATGGTATAAATACAACAGCATATGTTCCAAAAATTAATTTCACATAATAGGCAGCTGATGTAAGCACTTAGACCCAATTATGTATGGTCATACAATAGCAGCTGATGCATGGAAAATCTCCTCTGTAGTGTACACTGCAATAATCCCATTATAAATGAATGAATAGAAAGACCCCTTTAAAGTCTCTGCGCTAGTGTGTATTTACAAATTAGAATTTATGGAAACATTATGTAGTTTTCACTTGCCCACTAATTTGTTTCCAAGATTTAACTTTTCAAGCCATATATTGCTTCTTCAGTACCTCAAACCATTGGCTGTCCTGTAGAAACAGGATTTGTCACTGCAGCAGGTACAACCTATATATTTGTTTAACCTTGACTTTAAATAATTCTTTAATTGTTCTATTTCATGAGTTCTACTCGACTCAAATAGGACTTGGTTCCTATTGTTATTCTATCTGGTTCTTCCTCTAAAGTTAAATTAAACAGAATAGTGCATACTGCAGAGACCAGAATTGAAGAGGTAACGGTAACACTCATTGGTTGTTAGTGTTCAATGTTGAATGCTTTGGTTTTACTTACATTAACATTCATTTTAACACTGATTAATGCTTTTCTCATAGTGTGAGTAGTTTATTCCCAGATGAAGCACTCGGTCTTTCAGTTCACACCGCTCATGTGCACAGGAGCCTCGCTCTGCCTATTGACCTCGACTCTGGTTGCGTGCAATGCAATGTCACATCCCAACTTTCAGCTTGAGAGCACAATGTGCATCCAAAATTTTAAACCTGGAAGCACTGATAAGAATTCAGATGCACACAGATTGCCTCCTGACAATGACAGAAAAACTTATTCCAGAGAGAAACTCTATTTATTGATTAAGTTTTGGCCCTGAAATCACTTTGGATGCTTGTAAGGTCAATCAGAATGACCTACCATATGCTTCAATAGCCTTCTGTTCTCCTTCAAATTATGCAACTTTTAGTCGTGAAGCGGTGAACGTCCCCACTGCTGCCACTGACCGGTGGCACTTTGCCTGCTTCTGCTTAGAAAAGCTAAAGGCAAATTCCATTCACTGTGTCTATAGAGTCAATAGACTAAACAAGAGGAAAAACAATGGAAGTCTTACAGCACTATGACAAGAAAACAATGTTATCTACTCCATGGAATTCATGCTGAACTGTAAAACAACAGTATTCTGGGTGCCACGCCGGGCAAAACGAAAGCAGAGGTAGCAGCAGACGCGGAATTATCCATTCAGCTGATCACACAGAATTATATCTGACAAAAAACCAACCAACCACCCACCCACCACCAACCCAAAACACACTAACAAAGCCTTCAGCAAAGAGAAAAACCACACAACATGCCTCCAAAAATTCAGGTACAATGTATGCCAGCAGTTCTTTTTACTTGGGTGCACATTTAGCTTTTTCTGGGAGCTGAAGAGCGGGAAGGAACACGTACAGCTCATTGAACTGCCTACTCACAGTTCTGATGAACTAAAGGCACATCTGGACTTCAAATACAAGCAGCAAAGACATGGCCAGGTTTTAGCAGCAACAATATTTGTTTAGCAGACAAATCGCATTTTGGCAGCAGTTCGCCGACGACAGAGTCACAAGTCCTTTTTGGGAAAGTGAATTAAGTGTTATCTCTGGAGATCACAATAGACTGCTGGCACGCGGTGAACCTGCAGGTGGGAGCCGCACCAGGCGCCAGGTGAGCTGTCCCCACTGTCCCCGCTGTCCCCAAGGCGGGAGCGGCACCTGCAGCAAAATAACAACGCTTCAAAACACCACGGCTCTGTTTTGTCTAAACATCATCTATTTCCTATCAGTCAGCAGAGGAACAAAACATTTTAGGGAGGAAGCAAAACACTTGAAAGAAAAACAAAATTAGAGAAGGCCAAGCACTAATTGCTTACTTGAAATAGGAAAGGAGAGCTTCTGTTTAAAGTTAATGCATTTACTGAGATTTTGAAATTTCACTTGACATTCAATTCCAGCCATTTGTAAACTACTGATTAAATTAAGGTTCCTCAAACAGTGACACAGGCAAACGACAGCGCACGGCTGTAAGAGTCTGCTGGCTCCCGAGCCAGCCCCGCTGCCCGAGGGCGGCTGCTGGCACCACGCTCCTTGGGAAACACCCTGCAAACAACACCGCACCCCAGCATTCCAGCACTGCTGCCCCCAAACCGACACTGCTGCCCCACATTCCAGCACTGCTGCCCACAAACCGACACTGCTGCCCCAGCATTCAGCACTGCTGCCCCCAAACTGACACTGCTACCCCCAAACTGACACTGCTACCCCAGCATTCCAGCACTGCTGCCCACAAACCCACACTGCTGCCCCAGCATTCAGCACTGCTGCCCCCAAACTGACACTGCTACCCCCAAACTGACACTGCTACCCCAGCATTCCCACACTGCTGCCCCCAAACTGACACTGCTGCCCCAGCATTCCAGCACTGCTGCGCACAAACCGACACTGCTACCCCCAAACTGACACTGCTGCCCCAGCATTCCCACACTGCACCCCAGCATTCAGCACTGCTGCCCCCAAACTGACACTGCTGCCCCAGCATTCCAGCACTGCTGCCCACAAACCCACACTGCTGGTCCAGCATTCCCACACACTGCTGCCCACAAACCGTGTGAGTTACTGCAAAGCAAAAAGCCACACATATAACGTCCGTGCTCCATGACAAGGTGTTCACACAAGGAGCCCGTTAAGATGTTATTTCTCTGCAGGGCCGGCCAGGGTGCAGCTCCAGGGCTGCGCACCACCACAGAACACAGATGAGCCAGCGGGTCGCTCTCACGTGTGCCGCCTGGACCGGCCCCTTGGGGACCCGTTCTGCCAGGAAGGGATTATTGGCCTTTGCTAATGGCCTTTCTGCTCCTGGATGTGTCTTTAAAGAGCAGACATCTACAACAGCTTGTGTACCAGCACAGTCTGCAATCCATGGACTTGTCTCTGCACGGGAATAGGATGAGAAAATTCACTTCAGACAAGGATCCATCCCAAGTCCCTCGATTTCCAGCTAATTTGCTTTCAATAGACTCAAAGCAGTTCGCTACCAGAGGGCAAAGGGAGTTTCTCCTATTCCGCCCCGCTTTACCCGGGGTCCGAGGCGGGTGACTGCGCACCGGGCGGCTCAGCACACACGGCGCGCACCAGTGACCCGGCTCCTGGTTCCATCGCCTGCTGCCTCGGATACAAAGTTCAGGAAAAACCGCGTGCGGGTTTTCCTGAATGAAACCTTCTCAAAGGCGGCCACACATTTGGGCCTGGAAGTATTACAGTAACAGCTGTAACTAAGTGAGTGTTATTAAGAGAGGAAATAAGGAATCGGGAAGTATTTGAAGTTCCGACCTTTCACCCCAGCACTATGATTCAAGCTAACCCTGAAGACCTGACCATGATCTATCGATGAATTCTGGTGTAGATCCCCAAGAGTTCATTTGTTTCACACTGGGAGAAGTTGCTCGATATGGTTTAAAAAGTAGGTTATTAGTAATGGCACATTACCTATCCGTGCAAAATCACGCACACCTGCTTGCCTTAAGCACTGAATAAACCAGCAATATATACACACATTACAAGGTTCTGGAAATACTAAATTGAAAAACAGGTTCAAATTTTGACAATATAAGTCATGCTAAATTATTTTTCTCTCAGTAGAAAAGTCTTGACTGAATGAGAGGAGTATTACTGGACTCCATGCCATGGAAACTATAATAATGGCTGCTGAATTTACAAGTACTGGACACTTCAAAGGCTACTTCATTATAGCTTTCAAAAATATTGCTCTATTAGAGAGGCATTTCATCAGTTAGAAGGGAGACATTACTCAATATTAATGAAATATAGCAGGCACCTGAGGACGTACATAAAAATTATTTCATTTAAAATTAGATATGTTTTCATGGATAATAAAGAATATTCCTCCTGAGAGGAGAAGAACTGTTAAGGCGGCAGAGGTTACGGGAGGATCGCTCAGCGATGTTATAAAATCACGGCAGCACCGACGTGAGACCAAGTAAAACATGTTCCCTTCCTTCTTAATTGTAGAAAGGCTGCACAGCAGAGCCTTAATCACGCAGCCCACTTGATCCCCGTTTGAACTGAACACGTTTTCTTCCTTGCTTTTCCCCCAATTTTGGCGTCAAGCAAATATTTAAACTTTTCTGCCATACGAAATTAACTAAAGCTATAAATACAGTAGCCAGGCTGAAGGGATAATGTTCTATCAGCAGTTTCCCCCTCTTAACTGTTGTTTGAGAACAACCCTGAGACAAAAAGGAAAGGTTATTACACTGAAACAACCTTAATTCTTCAGGGAAAGAGGCCCGGTTTGATGACAGCAGGCAGCCATCTGCTGCTCCGAGGCCGCGTGCAGACGGAGCAGCCCCGCACCCGCGTCCCCAGCGCGCCAGCCCAGGGGCAGGATGTGTCCCTCCAGGGCTGCGGAAACGCGCCCGGACAGGGCCCCGCACCAGCAGCGGACACCGGGTTCACTCCACCCGGCTGTAACCTCGCACTTGACATACAGAGTGAGCTGGATTGCCTTTTTAATGCCCCGAGTGTAAAGGTAACAGATTAAAGGTCCTTATTACATGCTTAAGTTCAGCAAGCAAGTGTCCGTGTGGCTGAGCGTGCAGCACAAAGCACGACAGCTGCAAACGGGATGTCACCGGAGACACACGTGCCTGTTTTCCTGCAGTGTTGCGGGTCACTGAAGGAAAGAAGCTGCCAGGCCGGCAGCTCAAACCTGCTGTGGAGGCACAGATCTCGGCCAAGGGTCCAGGAATCAACAGGTTAAAAGTGTGGAGAGACACACATACTGGAGATAATCCAACGAAGGGCCACAAGAATGACTGAGGGATTAGAGCATCTCTCCTATGAGGAAAGGCTGAGAGCTGGAACTGCTCAGCCTAGAGAACAGAAGGCTCAGAGGGATCTTATCAATGTACATGAACACCTGAAGGGAGGGTGCAAACAGGACAGGCACTTTCCAGTGGTGCCCCATGACAGGACAGTTGGCACAAACTGATACACAGGAGACTGTCTGAACATCAGGAAACACCTTTTTTGCTGTGAGGGCGACTGAGCACTGGCACAGGTTGCCCTAGGAGGTTATAGAGTCTCTGTTGTTGGAGATACTCAGCAGCCATCTGGACATTGTCCTGGGCAACTGGCTTCAGCTGCCCTGCCTGAGCAGGTGGGTTGGACCAGATGACTTCCAGAGCTCCCTCCCAACCTCAGCCATTCTAAGAGCAATATATCAAATTGTTAAGCAAGCTTTATGTTTACATTCCTTAGGAACTCAGTTCTCAGGAACTGAATCTTCCACACTGGGTGACAGATAAAGACATCACTTATCCAACGAGGAATTACAAGTTTACCCAGGCAGCCTCCCAGAGCTTTTTCACACCAACGTTTCCAATCTGAGTACACACAGATCTTACACACTCCATAGGCTGTAAGTAGAATAAAGGTTTAACTGTGGTTTTCCTGAAAGGCCTCAGCTGCAGTCAGCATGTGTTTCTGAGAACATAAGAGCTGAGGGTAACAGCCTTGCTTTGTCTCCCCTTCCCACAGATCTGCTCACAGAGCTGACCAGCAGCTGGGGTGAGGTGGTGGTTCTGTGGTGGTTACGGTGTGTGCGTGGTTTTGGTTTGGTTGTTTTCTCCCCACCAGCAGCAGCACTGTTGGGGATGGTAAGGGAGTAAGAAAGAATTTCCTGTTTCCTTACATCCTTACCATTACAAGGTAAAGAAACTCAGGAATGTCAGACTTCTGTGGACAACTCCAAGGAAAGGGGACAATATAAGTTCTTTAACATCAAATGAAGATTACCATAACAGCAAATCTGGAACTGAATTGACTGAGGTAACGATAAGAACCTGTGATATTTGAACTTGTGTTTAGCTGAGGTTTGCTCTAACCCTTACAGGTCTTCTGTAAAGCAGATGTGGAACACGCCACTGTATTGTATTTGCTGTTTGAACCAAAAAGGCCTAAGTGAACCTCCCAAGTATGGAGGCCAACACAAACTGTCACATTGCAGCAGATTAAAACCCAATTGCTGCTCACAACACCTAACAAACTGTGAGCCCAGCCACCTAGAGAACAGCAAGCGCGGGGCCAGGGTAACAGGGGCTCGTGAAAAGTTCCAGTTCAGTGCTTCCCTAAACCCACGGCAAAGCACTGAACAGCACCTTCCCGTAGATTCAGGAAAGGACTACATAAAACCTCTCTTCATTTTGTTCTATGAAGTGCTGCTGACACCATTGCCTCCTGTAGGCTGGAGCAGTACGAACTTCGTCCAACAGCCCGAGCTAGATTTCTAAGTCAATATTATCATTGAATGGGACCCATTGACCAAGCGAAGCGGTAAAACAATGGATTCCAGCTTGAGGAAAAAAAAGATGACTTGGGAAGCTGTAAGCCTGGCTTGGCAAAGCTGAAGTCCTGGGCTTTGGCTGGGTTATAACTGCGGCTTGCACAGCCAAATAAACTCCAGGCAATTATAGCCTAGATTTAACACCACGCTACAGTTGCAATAGCTTCCAGACCAAGGTTCCACTCCAGGAGGTCAGCAGATGAAGCCCGACCTGGCTGGAGCAGACTGAGCCAATGACGTGGCTTGACACAGTTACATGGTCAAACAAACCCTGCTTAATTACAGCCTTGCCAGCAGCTTGACTTGCTAACGAGCAGCTGGTTGCAGCATTACTACGCCCCTAACCTCTCTTGCCTTTTGGTTTATCGCACTTTAAAGGAGAAGAACAAGAGAGAAGGAAGGAGGGGAAAGAGCGTGAAGCAAAGGATGGTCCGGCAGAGCTCGCAGTGGTGGAAGCACCTTCACAACAAGAGCTGCTCTCTGCAGTAACCGTCCAGGTGTGCCCCGCGGACAGCGCCATGAAGCTCTCATCACAGCTGCACGGCACACAGACGAGCGTTCTTAGGCTGCAGGGAGAAAGGTCTGCAATCAGTCACCACACGGGCCTCCTGCAAGGTGAGCATGGGGTAAGTGTGGTGAACACAGGGTGAATTCTGGATAATGATAGCAAGACAGGAAACAGAACATAGTTCAAATTATTGCATCCCTTTCTGTAACCAAAAGGGCACTATAATAATTCATTAGGAACACGGATATTTCTTTTTGCTGTTTTTCTGCCGCAACTAACTTCGAGGATTACTACTAACAGCCAAGAGTTGTTTTCAGGTGAAGCTATTTATTCATATCCCATTGAAAAGCATTGCAGGCCATTTATCAGTTAATCAAAGGAACTTTTCTAAACCTCCTGTAATGTTATCCCTAACTAAAACACAAAACAAACCAATACAAACCCCAACTCTCATCTTTTCAGCTTTCATTTGACTTCACTATGCAGCAGAGGGAGACTTCAAGCACTACCAATGCTGTGGGTCTCTGGCTATAACCAAGTACCACCAAAAGCCCTATTTTATACAACAGACACTGGACTAGAGATGTTTTTTCTGTTTTGTATAGGTTACTGTATCGCCTTCATTACCAGAGCATCTAGGCAACTTTAATTAATACATCAAGAGACACTCCCACCTTGCCACACACAGCTGGCTCCTGATCACCTCCCAGAAGAAAAGTGGAAACTCGACAGTGTATGTGACTCTTTTACTTTGTTATTGTCTCTCTTTTCCAAGAGGGCAACAATTTGCTACTGGCCTGCAGTCCAAAATACTCATACTAAAGTGTTTTACCAAGGTTACATCACTTTAAAATCTCAGCTTTAGAGAGCCACAGAAAATTCAACCAGGTTCTCCCCTAATTTAACCAGCTCCTCAGAGCCAGCTGAGGTGTCCCAGATTCATCTCTAGACATGACTTGCACTGCAGTAATCGCAGTAACAGTCTCCACAGAGAGGGGAGTCCGTTATTCACATCCACAGACCATCAAACACCGGCAGCGTGTGCCTGTTGCTCTGCCCCAGCCCCAAGCCCGTCCCATGCTGCGCTGACCCCGGCCAGGAAAGCATTTAACACACACCTTCCAATTTTGGGCACTTTATTCAAATCTGAAGGCAACCAGTGACAGAAACACCCTACAAGATTGATACAGTTTGAAGCGTGTTATGTACGACTTTGCTGTTCAACTTGCAAGTAATTTGTAAAGCGGGTCTGTCCTGACTATGAAACATGGTATCAGTGTGATTGGAATCAATAGTTCCTGCACTGTCATTTGTCACATATTTACAAGCCTGAAAAATAGTTCATTTTGTCCTGATCCTATAACTCAAAAGATTGAATCAGAACCCTGGAGGGATCCTGGAGTGCGACACATTCATTACTGGTCACCGGTCCCTGGTGACGCTACGATCACCGCCACGCCAAGGGAACGCGACTTCAAACTGGAACGGGGTGCTCCCATGTGCTTTCTGCTCCAGTATATTTAAAACCTGTTCGTAAGTTGTCCTGTAGCATTTTATTGTAGTTAACTTAAAAGAACAAACTTATTTGTATTGTAATTTGCTTTTCAGTTTTAGTTGCCCTTTTTAGAGGAGCTTTCACACTTTTTGCCTCAGCTTTTTAACATTCCAAATAATGCAACAGTTTTAAGGAACAAATGCAAGCCACGGAAAAGTCAAACTCTTTCACATTTTCTCCTTAAACTTCCCTTCAAATTAACTTCTATAGCAAAATTTTAAAACCTCCTTTCTTGAAAGGTTTTAACGGCAAACTGCACGTCTGCTGCTGACGCTGCACTCAAAGCGGGGCCCAGCACTCAGCCCCAGCACGCCTCCGAGACAAAGCCGCCTATGGCCCTAACGCAGAGCGCGGTGCACGGCCGCGGGGTGACACACACCGTCCGTACGAGCCACCCCAGATCCACGCTCACAGACCACGTCCACGCGCCCTGAACTGCCGGGGTTTCTGCGTCACAACCCAGCAGCAGGCAGAGGGATTCCCCGCCAGCCCAGGTTCAAAGCAGAGCCCGATGCCCCCCGGGCTGCCTCGTCCCCCCGTTCAGGCCGTGCCACCCCCTGCCCCCCAGAACTGGAGGGACGGGTAAGGTGCCCCTTACACATGGGGACACGGCTTCCCACAAGCTCCCACACTTGCCCAGCTAAACCAGCACAGAAGCAGCAGGACTCCCTTCCTCACTGCAGATTTGGCAAAACGTTGCTTTTTTGGCAAAAAGGCCCTTAGCATGAGCTTCCCTTGAGACTACTGTCCCTGCAAGGTCACAAAAGCGTCAGAGTCGCTTTTCAGGGCATGCAGCTTAAGCCTGCCCAAGAACTTCAGTTCCAATAATTCTGTTTCTCAGTTCACACGGGCACAAGAAGAGGTTGGATTAACAGAAACCAAAACCCCCACAATTCCAGGAGAGAGAAAGCAAGAGATACAAAAGGAAAGATCACTCCACTCTGACTCAGGACTGACAGTCTGCAGAAACGCAGCAACATTTCCAGGGGCGTCTCACAAGAACAAACCTCAACTGCTAAGATGCTTCTAGCTCAATAGGTAAAAGTGCCATTTTCAAACACAGAAATCCTTATATTTCTGTTCGTTCTGCAAAACTTCTGCCATATTTTTATATTTCACGCTGACCACAATGATTTATTCAAAAATACCTTCTATCCACAGAAAAATCCACTTTACTGCAGCAGCAGCAGGAAAGGAGCGCCAGGCCAGGCTGTGTTTGTTACTCAGACGCCCGATGGCCCCGGTTTCCCTTCCAAGGCTGTCTTCACGCATTCCTAGGCACCAGGTAATACCCTGAAGGCCACAGAGTGCTTCTCAACGCTGTGCAACTAGCAGTAGGCACATAATGAACAAATTCGGAGCTAACAGGCCACGGGAAGAGAAGAGGATAGATGAAGGGCATCTACAGAGCTGGGATTTCGTCAAAGTTAATTTTATCCTTGCAGTGACACTCGGGGACCAAAATCAAACCAAGCAGCCCTTGCTCTGCCTGTTTTTATGCCCATTCAACCCACATTTGTGCATATCCTTCTTGTATCACTTGTCATTTAAACATTAACAGGGTTTAGAGCCTGTAAGCTTTTCTTAATCATCGTGTGTGTTAATCTGCACACTTCCTAATTCCTCATCTGTTATCCTCAAACATCTGAGGCAGTTTAAGTAAATCTGCACCATCTTCATCTGTAAAACCAGATGCAAAAGCTAATATCTCTGGTGTTTAATATCTTAACCCTTAATCTGTACTTTAGCATCAATCCCTAAGAAGATCAGTTTCTTAAATATTTGTCCTCTGACCTTACAGCAAACAAGAACTCCAGCAACAGGTAAAACACTTTACTTCAGTTATACCCCATTGCTTCTGAATTTCCTAGCCATCACTTTCCATAAGCAAACATCCAAGAAGGCAAGATGAAGAAACCAAAGCACGAGAATGGTACTAGAGCTAGACATGTGGTCGCAAAGCCCTGCTCCCTACACTTCCACTACATTTCCTGTATTCTTAGATATCTTCTGTCATGAGTCATCTCACTGCCTGTTTCCATCACAGCCGCACACTCAGCCCAGGGAACTCGCCGTGCGAGCTGCGGCAGAGGCGAGCGCCCACAGCACCCGCCCTCCCACCGGCGCCCGGCCGCCCTCCCACCCGGTCCCCGGCCGCCCTCCCACCAGCGCCCGGCCGCCCTCCCACCCAGTCCCGGCCGCCCTCCCACCGGCGCCCGGCCGCCCTCCCACCCGGTCCCAGCCGCTCTCCTACCTGCGCCCAGCGGGAACCACACGCCACTCCAGCTCTCAAGTGTCCTTGTGCAGTCTGCCATGGAAAGGCATAAGATGCCTTTTATCTGTCCTCTTTTGTGAATGCAGCTCCTTGAAGTGTCTCTTCTTCTGTCCCAGAGTCATTATGGCCACTATTGTAAGCTCATAAGTTACACGGAGAGAGCTCTGTCTGCAGGACAGCGGAGACAAGAGGCTGCTGCTCACTTCAGTCACGATGGCCCTGCGAGGAGATGAACGGCCTAGGCCACCGTGGGGCCGCGCAGCCTGGAAAAGCCGGGTTCGCACAGCTCTCCTGGGCAAGCCCTTCAGCTTATTCACGGGGGCACAACAGCCACCCCGTGCTCCGGAAAACCACGGAGGCACGATCCACACAGCTGCAGCATCAGCCCTGCAGCACCAGGCTGCTGCACGCAAGTCACTTCCCATAGCACAAACCAGCAAGCCAAGGCCACTATGGGCGCAGCCATCATCTTCTGGGGCGCAGCCATCCCACCAACCCCATGGCACACAACTCCCCCCACTAACAATGCCTCAAGCCCTGGCAGGGCTCCTACTTGTAGCCTCTGCCAGGTGCTGGAGGTGGGAGGAAGTCTGATGAGGCTCGTTAGCTCGTTTGCAGCTCCTGACAACTTTTGCAGCAGCAGAATATTGCCCCAGAACCACCTGGGGGAAGTAAGAGGTTCCTGTCACTGAAAATGTTTGGGGTTTTCTGTTGCAGTTCAGACAGTATTTAATGCTCTGCCTATGTAATGTTTCTTAAAATCAGCAGCCACAGCAAGCCCGCCTGGCTCTGGCCTTAGGGTTTTGAGATCTTCTGCTCCCCTCCAGCTCTGAGGTGCTCTGCAGCCCACACAACACACGTGCCAGGCGGGCCCCGGATCTCTGCTCAGTTCTGGCGCCCTCACCACAGGAAAGACATGGAGGTGCTGGAGCAAGCCCAGAGGAGGGCAACGTGAGGGGCTGGAGCACCAGTGTGGTGAGGAGCTGCTGAGGGACCTGGGGCTGTCAGGCCTGGAGAACATTCTGATCTCCACAACTACCTGAAATGAGGTTGTAGCATGGAGGGTGTTGGTCTCTTCTCCCAAGTAACAGGACAAAAGGAAATGGCTTCAGGTTGTGCCAGGGAAGGTTTAGATTGGATATTAGGAACAACTTCTTCCCAGAAAGGGTTGTGAAACATTGGAACAGGCTGCCCAAGGAAGCGGGTGAGCCGCCATCCCCGGAGGCAGGTAAGACCTGTAGACGAGGTCCTTAGGGACACCGTTTAGAGGTGGACTTGGCAGCGCAGGTTAACGGTTGGACTCGATGACCTTAAAGGTCTTTTAAAACCAAAGCAGTCACAGAGGACACTAAAGCATAGAACGATTCTGTGATCTACAGCCCGGTCCCTGGCACCCCGCAGGACCCCACGGCGTGTTCTGGGGTGGATGTGGGGCTGGGGGCGAGCACGGGCCCGAGCGTGGCCCCCACGGAGCTGTTGAGCAGCATCTTTGTGTCATGTACTGATGCAACTCGTCAGCTCTGCCTTAGGGGAAGCAGAGATTTCATCAAATTAACACAGTTCATTCATCAGGGAAACATTTTTGTATTTGTAATAGTGACAACATACCTAGCTAACTTTAATAATCACTTCTTTGTTTTGTAATTGCTTTTAAGAAGTGATTCTTCCCAAGCAGCTGAAATGTGTGAGTGTGTTAAGGGGCCCAGCTGTGCCGGCAGGTGAGGCTGCTCAGCACTGGCTGTCTCAGCAAGGCAGCTGTTGTAAAACTGTTCTAAAATTGCTGAAGATGGTTGCTAACGTTCTCTTTGCACATTCAGAAATAATTACCTTTCCCATAGACTCTTGTCTGTTATTTGGGATAACTCAATAGTCAACTAACCCTGTAGAAAAGAACATTAGATCAGTCTGAAATCACTAAGAAACATGGAAATGGTTGACATGGGTAGTCCTCTAATAGAGATGCACACACATACACACACTCACATACATACATACACTCCCCCATAGAAAAGTACCATCAATTCTTGACACAGGAAAAGAAATATTAATATTCTTGGTTATAAGTAGCTTCTCAGACTTATTTCAGTCATAGAAATCACCTACCACATTTCTTTTTCAATTGAATTGTGTTCACTGATGTTTGATCTGGTGTTTTGAACAGGAGACACTTGCACCAGAGGAACAGCCTGGCAATGATCTCCCACGGCACTGATGTATCTGCATAGAACACCCCATAGAGAAGGTGAACACTCATGTAACTCATCGAATCACAAACAGTTGACAGTTCTTAACAATGGCGGTCACGCAGCCAGACAGACGGAAAGCTGACACCCCCAGCAAGCTAACACCAACCTGTGAGTAAGATGTATCACCGCCATCGCTGCTTTCTCTCGGTGTGAGCCATTATCTCTTACTAGCGCTAACCATGACTTCCTGTTGTTCGTATCAGAATATTAAACGGTATCAGAAGCAGCGGCATTGGTGTCCCCTGCCCGCGCTCAGTCCGGGAGCAGAGCGGTTGTGACGGGGCGGGGTGGCGGGGGGGCTGTGACCGGCCCTCCACCACTCCACTGCAGCCCTGCCTGACTTGGACTCCGGGCACAGGCAGCCCCGGGGTGCCAGCAAGGACCATTTTCTTATGAACACAGTGATAAAGCCACGATCACTGTCATCAGCTGTAATTACAAATGGCACGACACATGCTATGGGAAGTCTAGTATTGGCAGAGGTAAAGAAAAGGTTTGCCTTGAGATGACCAGATAGGCTAAAACCAGTCAGGTATTCTTTCTTTTTTTTGCAACATCAACTAAAAAAAGAGCCAATGAGACTCAAAAGCTACATTTTGTAATGGGTCCCAACTGAACGAGATGTTTTAATGAGCAGAGGTCATTTTCAGCAGCAAAGGCCAACGTGATTGGTAGATAAGGAGCTGTGGTACAGGGCCGCTGGCACCATGCTGAACGTTAGGGTAAACCCTGAGGTTCGGGGAAGGGATGGGCGGCTCCAAGGCCGCATCCACCGAGCTCAGAATATGCTACAAAGCTCTCAGCTGAACCGGCCTGCAGAGGAGTGGTACCTGCTGAACTATCGGGGCGTTTTCTGCATTTGCCTGCCTTCCAGAAAAGGCCAAGCATTAGACGAAGCCTCAGGCGAAATACTGCATTAGCATTTAATAAATTCCTAATCACTGCTTCCAAACTGTGGATTTAGTTATAGCATACAAGAAGTCCAATGGAGGGGGCATTCTCTCCTAAGTTTTGGTAGCGGGAGAGGCAACTGGGTGTATGAAGGTCAGGACTCAGAAAGCAATTTTTCTTCACATGTAGTAAACCAGAGGAAAAAAGCAAGCAAACAAACGAAAAGCAGAGAACAAAGCCAGCGCAGCGCACTCCACAGCAAGAGACGTTTAACGAGGAGGAGCCCGCAGCACCTGGACAGCACGGCACGTGTGCCACCTCCTGATGGCCGCGCGGCCACGCAAACCCAGCACGTCAGACGGACAGACGTGGGGACAGGACAACGATCACCGGCAGACAGCGGGAAGAGGCGCCCACCGCAGAATTTCACAGGCTGGCATGTGCACAATCCCATTCAGCTTCCATTCACCTATTAGTGAAGCAGAGGTTTCCAGAGCTTAAATGCTTAGTTCTCAGAAAGGTTTTTGATATGAAAAGCTGTCCAAAGGAAGTAAGCAGAAAACAAAAGAAGATATGAAGAGAAAGGGGTTCATGCCAAGCTCTAGAACTGGAGCTGAATGAAGACTGGACAAAAGTTTGTCAGCTATAAGAATTATACCTGCTCTTGTGGCCACCATTCTCGTGTTATCTAAGCATTGCTACATTGCAGCTTCAAGCAGAAAAAGGTAACTCCCCATGGTAGGTGGGTTTATTAACTCCAGACCTCAGGACTAAGTTGTGACAGAGCCAGCACTTGCATCAAGACCTGCTTAGCTCCCAGGCAATGGCTTTTTCTCAAGATTATGTTTCTAATGCCAGTGAAGGAAGCAAACCCGATACTCACCTTCCTGTTTCCCTCTGCTTCGCAGCCTTCTTTGGGAGTTTGCATCTCCCATGTGCTCATATCGCTTGCATCTTGCTCAGCAGGGAGATTCAAACTCTCTAACTGTGCTGGCAGTCCGTCAGTCAGACTGACAGTCGGACCTTGTGGAAACGGTACGGCTGGTGCTCACGAGACACCCTCCTCCTCACGACCGCGGCAGTGATGAAGGGGAGAGACCCTTGCATCGTAACGTTAGTCATGTGAAAAAGCCTCGGATGCAGGAGCTCATGGATAAGTTTTCACGCAGAGCCCATGAATCTGAAACACTGCGGTGTTCATTAGTAACACACATTATTAGGTTTCTTCTGATTAACAAACATAGGGAAGAGGTGACGTGTATCTCCCACTCCACGAGGTCTATCTTCCCCCATTTAATATTCTCCAAACACATTCAAGGGGCGTAGCACTCCTGTTTATACACAGTTCCCCGCTTTAATATTTGCTGCTTGACTATTCGCGGGGGGATTTGGATACAAATGGCAATGCTAAACAACACGCGTGTTTCCAACAGGCGCGCTCCCAGCAGAGCTGCAGCTAGCACACTGCAGACAGCATGGTCACTGCGCTTTTATCAGCACATATCTCCGCTGCACAAAAACCACAAGGTCAGTTTTCTGCTGTTTCTGAATGTCCTCGGTCTCCGAGTTAACCACTTACTGTTCAGATCACAAGCGCAGCCTCGGCATCTGTATGCACCATAGCCACCCCTCTCCTGACACTCAGCCAGCCCCATCTCCTCACAGGAGAGCAGAATAAATGCACTAAGGAAAACATTATTCCCCCCAATATGTGTGAAGCATTTAATGGATTTATAACAATTTCAGCAAATTAACTGGAAATGAAAAAAGTTTTTTGTAAAAATGAAAATGTTAAAAACTCCTAAAAGCCAAATACTCCAGTTTAGATCAGAAACCAAATCTTTAATATGCAGAAAAATAGCAAAAGCCTGTAAATGCCCTGAATACAAAGGGCTTCCAAATTTTCACTGCAAAAAACGAAGCCTGAACCAGTATCTCTCTTTATCTCTCTCTCTCTTTATCTCCCTCTCATCGCAGTTCTTGTTCTGGCGTCTCCAGTGTGCGAGGACGTAACGCTCCAGTGTGCGGCTCAGACCTGGGCCTCTCCTAATAGCAACTGCCAAATATGCCAAATAGTGGCAATTACACGATGCTTTGTGATGTGGACCATTGCCCATTAGGGACTCCTCTCTGACAGCCAAACTGATGTAACTTCAGACCTGAGGATGGATTATACAGAGCTTCCAAATACACAGGCCTCTGCTGTTAACACACTTTAATTGCTAAGAGAAGCATAAATACAGGTTTAAATTTGGTTACATCTTCTTAGGTTGACATACAGGGTGAAAAATATCTTGAATATCATGACTACTGGCTCACACTTGCAAAAAAACCCAACCGACTTAATGTTAAAATTTTTGTTAAACTTAGTATGCAATGGAAAATTAATTAAAACCGTTATTAAACAGGCAAGATATTTACTACTTGCCTTCTTGATTAAATCTGTTGTTAAAACTATAAACTTGTATTTTCCTTTCACTTGCAAAACCTCTGCCCATCCCAGACCCAGCCAAGGGCTGCCAGGCCCATGCTCTTCACACTGTGCACCCTGGGTTCTCTGGTTGTCGCATATGTTTAATTTAATTACAATTAATGAGTTACAATTTCCCCTAAGGGAAAACTAGCTTTTGTTGACAAAGAGGTGTTTAGTGAATGGCATTCAAATTCTGACCTAGACCTCAAATTAACAGGCTCTCCATTAAGAATGCATGAGTAGCTTTAAAGACTGCATTTATCTGTCACGGTCCTTTAAGTCCTCTGTGATGTCTTAAAAAAGACAATCAAATGTGCAATACTACAAAAAGGATCCAAACATTACTTTTGATGGCTGTGTTTTCACCGCACAATATTATTGAGTTCTACTGGATTACAGTCCATAAAAAGTTAAAGTCCTGCCTAAATACTGATGCCACTTTCCTTCGTGCAGGAACTGAAGCTCTAGGGCTCCAACAAAGCGGGTTACCAGACGCACTCTCCCGGGTACCCAGGCAGAGGGGAGCTGCACTGATGTATTCCGAAGGGGAAGCGTGGGCTCAAGACGAAAAGGCGAGCCGAATGCCACCGGTAAGGTAAGCAAACAGTTAAGGTGCGCTTGCAGACTTTATTCTAACTATTGGTCTGCAGAACTATCTTCAGATCTAGTTTTTTTCAGTCGTTACCAGGGTATAAAAGAATACCAACTCCAAATGAAATGGGAAGAAGCTTTTACAGTATTTCAGAAATCTACATGATCAAATAACAATGTCTGAGAGTCTTTAGATGATGCAGTAAAAGATTCAGTCTAGTTCCGAGAGTTCAGCTTGCATTTGGCTAAGCAATGCCCATTCCATCCATGTGTTATCTTCTTATTTCAGGACGGGGTGAACCAACCTGTAGATCACACTCAGCCTAGGGAAAGCAAGCCCAGCTGGACGTACTCTGAGACTGCGCAGATAACTCTGCAAAAGCTTCCGGATTAAATTGTTACAAACACTAGTTATAAGGTTATTAAAATGTACATTTATGTGCTATAACAGTAACTGCAAAATCAGTGCAAAATGGCCATGTGCTGTTGGTGTTTTTCTCTCTGTTTGGCATGCACCGTCAACTTTCTCACAAAGACTTGCATGTGTCCAAGGCTTTTTTTAATATTAATTAATTAGCTTGTGCTATTCAATAGTTTCTCTTCAGAGCTGCAAATTTTGACAGGTTTCTGCTTCATTCTGCATCTTATTTCTCAGTCAAATACAGTAGGAATATAGAACAATAAAAATCATCATTAACAGAACACAAACACCTACATTCAAGCTGTGAATGTATACTTCAAAGTGTTGCTGGATTTGCTCAAAGCAGACGGATCTCTTCACTAGGAAGTTCCTTTCAACTGGACTACTTTCAAAGGCTTTTACCATTTAAAAAGTTAAGCATGAAACTCAGATACTCAGGTATTTTTGCCCTGATAGTTATCCATAAGTACCCACAATTTTAATTTACTTTGAAATTACTGTAAGCTAACAGCATTAAGTTTTTGGTGGTAAGAATTAGGCTGATGAGGGATGAAGTAAGAATCCAAGACACTTGGAAAATACGGCAAAGAGTAAACCCTTAAGAGCGGAACACAGATCTACCACCCGTATGCAGACTGGCGATGCTCTGTGAAGGCTCCGTGAACGGCACGTACGATAATAACGCAGAACACGGACCGACATTCACCCCGGCTGCCTGCGAGGAGCCGGGCAGGAAAGCAGCGCGAAGAGTGGTGCACGGCCTGCAGGCGTCTGTGTTCACAACTCCTGTGCCTAAGTCATGGCAAATCTACCCCACTTCTGTCAACTGGAAACTACCCCTAATTTGTACTGGCTTGTTAAATGCATTTGCTGATTTTCTAGTTGCAGAGTATTTGGTAAAAGAGGTCTAGGGAACAGAATGCCATCAGTTCACTCATATTTCCTACATAATCTTGCTTAGATCACTACAAATCAGAAGTAAATTGTTCAGTGTAAGAGTGCATCTGGTTTGAAGCTCACACGTGTACAAAGCTGCTGTCTCTACTGGGGAACTGCTCCAAGAACCCTTGGGTTAACTGTTCTCTCAAGATATCCACTGTGAATCTGTGAGCGCCTGAATGGGAGCCCCTTGCTATTTAGATAGTGAGAGATAAGATTTCTTCTTTAAATATTAGCTGTCAAACTGTGTTATGTCTTATTATGTTTCATCAGATTGGCATTCAGCATGATGAGGTTTAACAGCACATGCTGATAACGCACAAATAGTGTAACATGACTTAGGAATAAAATTAAAGGGCAGCGGACTACTTTCAGCCTAGATACCCGCTTATCAATGTTTTGAGAGAGAACACAATTCAACCACACCAGGAAATGTAATTCGTGTTCACAAAACTGGCGCGTTGTTCTTTTCACCAGCTGGCTGAACCCGAAGAGCAGCGGTGCGGGCTGCAGGAGGGTGTGCGACTGCTTTCGGTCACCAGCACTTCCAACGTGGGTATGTTCGGTAGCTCCCGGAAGAAAAAGCTGCCGTTCAGAAGTATTCTTTAGGTTACACGCTTTGGATGAGTATTTAAGAGACACGTTCTGTGTCCAGTACAAATAACGTCAGCTTGAGAAGAGCAAAGGGCCCTTTCTAAACAGTTCAACGAGCCTACAAAACCTCTCTCTTACTAAACATGCCGAGCGCATTCTACGCATCACAGATTATGTACCTTTAAAACCCTTTCATCAAGAAAAACACCTTTTGAAAGTTGAAAAGAGATGGACTGCTGATTTTAATAGGCTACTCGAGTCTGCAGTCAAATCCCCTCACCCAAACTGGGGTTCCTCAGTCGTAAGAACTCGGCTGCAATTTTCAGTGCACTTCTTCCATGCAAAGTTTTCTTTTCTCCTAATTTTGACTGCTAATGTATTAATGACAAATAATTTTTTATCTCCCTCCCTTTCTCCCCTAAACTTCAATTACAGGTTGCATTCCAAAAGATTAATATTTGTGCATGGTTGGGAATTAAAGCGCTGACCTTCGTACACTCTTTTTCCTCATTGTTTTTCCGACCATCTGCTCTGCACCTGACAAATGAGGCAGCGAGGTCCCTCCATACTCTGTTTGGGGTCTATTGGCTGAGGAACTCTTGGTCATCCTACCTGCCTGACGTCTGGGATCATGATGAATTGTCTCCAACTCCAGGCTCAGATTGTTTTTTAACATTTAATTTAGTTTCTTCCTGTGCTTGGATGAACATGGCCACGTTATGGATTTCTGCTCTAATGTACACCAGCAGGTTGGAAGAACAAGCCTCAGCAAGCTGTGGAAATAAGAGAGGCTGGATCAATAGTCAAGGTCACGACCCTGGCTCTGATTCTGTACACTGTCCTGAGATTTTCTCCCCTTAAAAGGCTCCAACTGCTTCTAATGTGGATCCAAGTGCATATCGAGAGAGAAATCCTTACCAATCAGCCCCCCAAAAGGGTCGGTGTTGCTGGACCCTCTTACCTTTGGCATCTTGCATACAGAGCTGACAAGGAATGTGCCTCTGCATTTAGTCTAAAAAATCAACATCTTTTACACATGATCCCAGGCAACATTTTGACAAAGGGACAGGACACTGCAAATTTTGTCTTCTGGTGCTGTAAAAACATCCACTCATTCAGAGAGTAATTCAGACGGTACTAGAAACGATTTCAGATAGATAATAAATGCAAGCCGATCTTAATGAAGATGCACAATCGTTACATAAGCTAAAGAGACAAAAAATAATTTCGCAAGTATACCTTGATTATAAAAGCAGAAAATACTGCCATGAAGTGTTGTGCTAAGGGAACAAAGATGCTAAGTCATTTGTTGAGCCTGCTTTTGTGCCGCAGATAGAGCTTTGAGGCTTCAAATATATGACTGTAACGCAACCAGGCACGCTCTGAATGGGTGTAATTTCCACTGCAGGACACAGTCACGCTGAGATTCAGTGCTTAGGAAAGAAAAAGAAAAAGATTGCAAAGGTATTTAATGTATCAAACCAGCCCCCCAACCCCTGATACAGATAAATTGTTGTATCTGTGAAGACCCAGCCCACAATGATGTGCAGTCAATCCAATAAACAATTCAGTCTCCAGCAGAGATGAGCAGAAGTATTTCTCACACAAAGCAGCAACCTTTTTGTTGTCTCTGCAAAAGGGTGAAAACAATCACTCCTCAGTTGGCCCCGTTTCTGCCTTTCACGTAGCAGGGCAGAGACGACACAGGGACAGAACTGAAGGTCGGTCACGAAATTCAGCTTGCTGCATCATTCCGCCTTGATCTGAACCCGATCCATACGCCCAGCAGCAGGACGGCTACAGAGAACCGCAGTGAGCACTAACACAGAACGCTGCTTACAAAGGTTTCCCATAGCAGCTGGAAATTGCTCACATGTAAAATTTGCCTCCTAATCTAGGGAACAGGAATTGGTAACGTTTCACATGGTAAAAATCAGGGATTTGCGCAGTGTGAGAAAGAAGCTAAGTGAACTTTATGAATCGACACAGGAAGGTTGCCCAGAGGTATTTAGGTGCCCCATGGGACCTCCAGTCAATGCAAATTTGATGTGCAGTGGTTTTGAAAGATCTCGCTCCACGCCTATTGCATGTTGAGGTGCCAAATCACTTCTAATAGCAGCCATTGAACCCGGTTACCCATTAGAAAGGAGAGGTAGAGGACTTTGCTTTAGCTTTGAAATGGTCCTTTTGGTTCCAATGTCCAGCTTTGAATCCAGGCGTTTCACTCCTATACGGTGAGGACTAAGCAATCAGACTGCTCACGTGTACGGAATCCGTGCCGACGTGCCCGACTGCAGGCCTCCACTCTACCCTCCTTCAGCAATAATTTGACATTTTACTTGCCTCAAACACACCATCTCTAATTGCAGTCTGTAGGAAAAAGATGCAATAACGTTTCCCCAAATCTGATGCTGCAGAATTTCTGTGATATGACTGGATGACTGAGGAGAAACAGAGAGGAATCAGTAAAACATCGTGAAAGGATGTTGTGAACGATACATACAGAACGTGCAAGGATGGGCTAGACTTTGAAACTACTATTCTCATTAGAAATTAGCAGCACCTCAGCTTCTTAATGAACCTTTGCACTCCTGTGTTCCTTATATGTGTGATTCTTGCATATATTGTCCCCACCTACAAAAAATCTGATTTAAAGGATATCAGCCACTTCAGTTTCCACCAGCTTTGGACAATATGGAGTATCATAAATGCATGAAGAAATGCAGCCAAGTAAAAACCACCAAGCCATCAAACTGAGTAAACTCTGGCTCATATGAAAGCAAGAGAAAACTTCATATTTAACTGTTCCTGTCTTTCAGTCAAAATAATGGCTCCTCTTTCTATCTGGCTCTGGGTACCGGACTTGGATCAGACTCACAGGGACAGGGCTGTTCCCGCTGTAAGCCCTGGCACACCACCCTGATTGTGCACGATGCCCAAACCGAGGTGAGGCCGGTTATGGGGATCCTGCAGCTGCTACAAGTGAGTGCTGTGGAGTGCAGTTCTATAGAGGCAAAATCTTCTAGTGGGACACTATCACGTGTGTTACACTCACACATGGGACTGGGGACGAAAAAGAGCAATGTGCACCAGAAGGTCAGTCTTCAGGATTTCCTGAATATCCAAGGATTCCGTATATATTCTGGTCAGGCTGTTCAACAAGCACTTTAAACGACAAAAGCTCTGCTTGCAGACTGCCTGGTGAACTTGCCAGCCCTGCTCTGCTTCCCAATGGAGGGAGTCAGAGAAGAAACAAACAGTTTAAGAAAACAGCAATTATATACGTAAAGATTTGAACGGAAGAGGCAGCCTCAAGTAGCTTTTAGTGTCATCAGCCAATAGTTCCTGCATTTTGCCAGAAATGGCAAATTAATAAATAGAGCTATGGGGCTGTTTATGGATTGAAGAGATCCTCCTTCAGAAAGAAAAGAATACATTAGTGTACCACCATTATATTTGCTGAAGAAGTATATTATTTTGCAACTTTACTTACACAAAAAAATTTCCAAACCTGTTTTTAAAACAGCAGAAATGTAGGCAATTGTGTGTAAAAACAGGTGGCTGGGCAGCGTGGTTCTCACCAGAGTCATCTTTGAGAAGGAGAAGCTCCAGTAAAAGGCACCAGCAGAGTCCTGCGTGTTCCCCGAGGAAACAGCCGTTTGTGTCCAGAAGAACGAGATCTGCAGAACTTAAAGCAGCTTCAGTCTTCCCCAAAGCTGTGTTTGATCCCCTTCTCCCCCCTTTCCTCACCCCACGTTCTCCCCACAAACACAGATGGACAGGAAAGATGCTTGAGAAAGCTGCAGTGTCTGCAATCAAAAGTACAACATTTACCGTGGCTTTTATCAAAGATTTCAATTCCCTCTTCTTAAGGAAAATGACCCTTTTATTTTGTTGTGGACATAAAATTATGGCTCAGGGAAAATTGGAAGCATTTCTGTTGAGGGAAATCAATTTTCTCACTGCCATATATGATCAGCATGTCACAGCCATCACCTAGATAATAACAGTAAAGTACAAGTAAAACGGCTGCTAATACTGGCTTAAAAAAAAGAGCAAGATAACACTGCTGTGTTTTGGTTGGTTTTTCCCCCAAACACGTTTGCAATAAAAAAGGAGGAAGAATGCAAAGGTTTCTCCTGTGATCATAGCCTTTCAGAAGGGTGCTTTATTCTGTATATTGATAGTCTGAAGCGTTGATGAAGCTGATGAGAAATTTGGTCTTCCTGGAAAAGAGTCAGCGCTTTGCGTAAGCTCTTCTGGGCCCTTCTCAATGGGCTTGTTAATGGGTGGTTAATAACAAGGAGCTGTGACCAGCCTGGCATTACCCAGCAGTACGTTCACACACAGGCACCGCCGAGAGCGCAGAAGCATCTTCATTTGGATACTCCAAACAAAGGAAACACCGCATCTGACCTTGCTGGGGAAATGTTAACAGCCTCTGCTCATCCTCCTCCGGCCCCATCTCTGCTGTCCCGCCCCGGGAGGCTCCGGCGCAGCCCGCGCTACCACCAGCACCGCCGGCCTTACAGAGCCGGGAACGCATCACAAGAGACTAAATGCTCTTTGGTGTTCGCTTCAACAGACAAAACACCAGAGCTAACCACATCGCCAGTGACGCCACAGCAGAACACGAGGTAAATCAGAGCTCTGTTAAAGAAAAGGAAGGTGTTTAGTTTGTCAGGTTAAAGTTCAAATGGTGCCGAGTAAACCAGCCTCTCCGGTATAAAACAAGCCCACGCTCCATGTGCACAACGCTTCACAGTAACAAGGCCCCATTCGCAACACTCAACACAAGTAAACTTGTGCTGTGACTGTTGGATTCCCATGAGTACCCCTGAGGATCCCCTGAGTACCCCTGAGGATCCCACGAGCACCCCTGAGAGGGGCCCTGAGAGACGGGACCGCATTTGTGTTCTTACGAACGACAAAAGCGAGGAAGAGGCTTTCTGCTGAGGCTGTCAGGCAGCAAAAGCATCGAAATTAAACCTTCCGGTAGTCACATTCATTACTAATCTGCATAAAACAAAGAATATGTTTATAATTCTGCAGGACTTATTGTGAGTTTCATTGATGTCCACCATGTCCTCAGTTTGGCAAAGTGTTTAAGAATAAAACTACCGTGACTACTAACGTGCTTAAAATCAAGCATCTGCTTTATTAGGTGAGGAGCTCTGTGTAATGACTAATGAAGGTTAAACATTACATTTTCCAAGCCTATCTGATCATTCTAAGGACGTGCAATGCCATGACATGCTTCAAATCTAAATACAGTCTGGAAATGTGCTTCTAAGGAGTAAAAAGTATAACTGAAATGTGCTAAAAATACGGTGAAGACCTTTCAAATCCTTTTTTTAGCCTTTAATCCATTATTTAGCACTTCATTCTTTAAAAGAAACCTGCAGAGCTATATCCTCAGAAGCACAACCTTGAAACAAAGCGTTTTCAGACATGCACAGAAAGCATGAGCAGCTCTCATTGCCAAGTGGCACCCGTGCACCCGCGTCCTGATCCCTGAAGCCGTACCCCAGCGTACGGACTCATTCATTCAAAACCACTTCATCTGGCTGATACCAACGTGCCTGCTCCTGGCTGCGCAGACTAAGTAAACGTGCAGCTCAGACAGCAAACACGGTTGTCTTGAAATCTTTCATGCCGGGCTATTATCACGCATTTATCATTACGGTGTTTCATACCCACATACCCATAAATATTTGGCTTTGGTTGCAGGCAGACCCGAATGTCGTGGAAAGCTGACCTGCGAGTAAGTAAGAGGAAAATCTTATCTGTGGCCTTGGAGAAAAGGAGATAAAAGCGAAGGGAAAGTTTGAGTAGTGTGAGCAAAACTTTTTTGAAAGCTAAATTAAGTAAATGTCCCGTAGTCAGTTATTAACTTTACATAGTTAATGTGGCGGTTTGGTCTAGAAAGGTTATCTGCTGTAACATTTCTTAACATTTTCGTAATGTTATCAAGAATTAAAGAGGTAACATTTATCAAACAGTGACAGTGTCCGTGAGTCAGAACAAAGAGCAGCCCCGCAGCGCGATAACGGCCAAGCCGTCAGAGGCCGGTCCAGGTACCTTGGAGGTATTTGCCTTTGGATGATGCATTCCCTGTCATGTCAAAATGTAACTTTTCCAAGTACACATGTTACTGATTAAGTTACAGTCAAAAAAATCTTATTTCCTTCTAATTATTCCTAAAGCCCTATGCAAAAGATGGAGAAGGATAATCAACGGGATGATCCAGATAAAAGCGAGCCTTAACATGAAGAGAAATCAAAGGGCCCAATCCTCCCAATCCTTCTGTGATTAGTCTTTAATCTGCAGTGAGATTGCTCATGTGAAAAAGAATTTACAGGATCTGATCTTAAATCTCCCAACTGCATTTTTCCTAAGAAAAGAGGTGGATTAAAATCCAGACCTGGTGTCTCATTGTGCCTGACCATGTCGGAGCAGCAGCGGCAGCATCACTGAGTCTCGAAGGCTCCCGCTGTTCCAGTGGGCTTCCCTTCCACCAGCTGGGACTAATCCTTAATGCAGAGAGTGGAAGTCTTTTGTTATAGCACTTTATGTCAGATCCCTTCCCACAAAGCAAGCGACCCCATAAGAGCGAGCACGCCAAAGGCAGCCCAGAAACCAGGATTCCCAAACCTTTCCTCTGCATCAGAAAGCAGAACCTCTGATCCAAAAGCTTGCTATCATTTCAAAATGTGAGAAGGCAGAGCAATTAGCAACGGCTGTCATTACCGCCTGGGTGTTAGAAGTGGCTAGCGGTTAAGACACTGGCTCCCGATTCACATGTGAACAATTATACTTACACGGAGGTTATTCCAAGCAACTGCAATGTGCACGTCAGCAAATGGAGAGGCTTGGATAACATGGAACTGAACTGGAACCCCATCTGCCTCAGGTTCATCTCCAACTGTTCCGTTCCTTCCCCAGTCGGATGGCACTGGCACTTCTGTATCAACAGCTCTCATCCAGACCTATTTCTAGTCAATAATAAATAACTTGGGAAGAGTAAATAGGTGAGCAGAATTGCTAGTTACAATCTCTAACAAATTAAAAGGCATCAAATCAATATTACATTTCAGTGGGACTCCACACTTTCCAATTCACTCAATACTTCCTAAAATTATCATTTCACCAGTTAATCAGGGATTATTTAAATGATGTGTCAGCTATGGCTTGGCTGTCAGTGTGCCTTCCACTGAGTTCAGCACACCCTGCACCGGGAAGAGGGACAGTGCTGAGCTGTGCTGAGCTGTGCTGTGCTGTGTGGTGCTGAGCTGTGCTGTGCTGAGCTGTTCAGTGCTGTGCTGTGCTGTGCTGTGCTGTGCTGAGCTGTGCTGTGCTGTGCAGTGCTGTGCTGTGCTGTGCTGAGCTGTTCAGTGCTGTGCTGTGCTGAGCTGAGCTGTGCTGTGCTGTTCAGTGCTGTGCTGTGCTGAGCTGAGCTGTGCTGTGCTGTGCTGTGCTGTGCTGAGCTGAGCTGTGCTGAGCTGTGCTGTGCAGTGCTGTGTGAGCTGAGCTGTGCTGTGGTGAGCTGTTCAGTGCTGTGCTGTGCTGAGCTGAGCTGTGCCGTGCTGAGCTGTGCTGAGCTGTGCTGTGCTGTGCTGTGCTGAGCTGTTCAGTGCTGTGCTGTGCTGAGCTGTGCTGTCCTGAGCTGTGCTGTGCTGTGCTGAGCTGAGCTGTGCTGAGCTGTGCTGAGCTGTGCTGTCCTGAGCTGTGCTGTGCTGTGCTGAGCTGTGCTGTGCTGTGCTGAGCTGTTCAGTGCTGTGCTGTGCTGAGCTGAGCTGTGCTGTGCTGTGCTGAGCTGAGCTGTGCTGTGCTGTGCTGAGCTGTGCTGTGCTGAGCTGTGCTGTGCTGTGCTGAGCTGAGCTGTGCTGTGCTGTGCTGTGCTGTGCTGAGCTGAGCTGTGCTGTGCTGAGCTGAGCTGTGCTGTGCTGTGCTGAGCTGAGCTGTGCTGTGCTGTGCTGAGCTGTGCTGTGCTGTTCAGTGCTGTGCTGTGCTGAGCTGAGCTGTGCTGTGCTGAGCTGAGCTGTGCTGTGCTGTGCTGAGCTGAGCTGTGTTGTGCTGAGCTGAGCTGTGCTGAGCTGTGCTGTGCTGTGCTGTGCAGTGCTGTGCTGTGCTGTGCTGAGCTGTGCTGTGCTGAGCTGAGCTGTGCTGTGCTGAGCTGAGCTGTGCTGTGCTGTGCTGAGCTGAGCTGTGTTGTGCTGAGCTGAGCTGTGCTGAGCTGTGCTGTGCTGAGCTGTTCAGTGCTGTGTTGTGCTGAGCTGAGCTGTGCTGAGCTGTGCTGTGCTGTGCTGAGCTGTGCTGTGCTGTGCTGAGCTGTGCTGTGCTGAGCTGTGCTGTGCTGTGCTGAGCTGTGCTGTGCTGCGCTGTGCTGAGCTGAGCTGTGCTGTGCTGAGCTGAGCTGTGCTGTGCTGTGCTGAGCTGTGCTGTGCTGTGCTGTGCTGTGCTGAGCTGTGCTGTGCTGTGCTGTGCTGAGCTGAGCTGTGCTGTGCTGAGCTGTGCTGTGCTGAGCTGTGCTGTGCTGAGCTGTGCTGTGCTGTGCTGAGCTGAGCTGTGCTGTGCTGAGCTGTGCTGTGCTGAGCTGTGCTGTGCTGAGCTTTGCAGTGCTGAGCTGTACTGAGCTGTGCTGTGCGGTGCGGTGCTGAGCTGTGCGGTGCTGAGCTGTGCTGTGCAGTGCTGAGCTGTGCTGTGCTGAGCTGAGCTGTGTGGTGCTGAGCTGTGCGGTGCTGTGCTGTGCGGTGCTGTGCTGAGCTGTGCTGTGCTGAGCTGTGCTGTGCTGTGCTGTGCTGAGCTGTGCTGAGCTGAGCTGTGCTGTGCTGTGCTGTGCCGTGCTGAGCTGTGTTGAGCTGTGCTGAGCTGTGCTGAGCTGTGCTGAGCTTTGCAGTGCTGAGCTGTGCTGTGCTGTGCTGAGCTGTGCTGTGCTGAGCTGTGCTGTGCTGTGCTGAGCTGTGCTGTGCTGCGCTGTGCTGAGCTGAGCTGTGCTGTGCTGAGCTGAGCTGTGCTGTGCTGTGCTGAGCTGTGCTGTGCTGTGCTGTGCTGTGCTGAGCTGTGCTGTGCTGTGCTGTGCTGAGCTGAGCTGTGCTGTGCTGAGCTGTGCTGAGCTGTGCTGTGCTGAGCTGTGCTGTGCTGCGCTGTGCTGAGCTGAGCTGTGCTGTGCTGTGCTGTGCTGAGCTGAGCTGAGCTGTGCTGTGCTGTGCTGTGCTGAGCTGTGCTGTGCTGTGCTGAGCTGAGCTGTGCTGTGCTGTGCTGTGCTGAGCTGTGCTGTGCTGAGCTGTGCTGAGCTGAGCTGTGCTGTGCTGAGCTGTGCTGAGCTGAGCTGTGCTGTGCTGAGCTGTGCTGAGCTGTGCTGAGCTGTGCTGTGCTGAGCTGTGCTGAGCTGAGCTGTGCTGTGCTGAGCTGTGCTGTGCTGAGCTGTGCTGAGCTGAGCTGTGCTGTGCTGTGCTGTGCTGTGCCGTGCTGAGCTGTGTTGAGCTGTGCTGAGCTGTGCTGAGCTGTGCTGAGCTTTGCAGTGCTGAGCTGTGCTGTGCTGTGCAGTGCTGTGCTGTGCTGAGCTGTGCTGTGCTGAGCTGAGCTGTGCTGTGCTGAGCTGAGCTGTGCTGTGCTGAGCTGTGCTGTGCTGAGCTGAGCTGTGCTGTGCTGTGCTGTGCTGAGCTGTGCTGTGCTGTGCTGAGCTGAGCTGTGCTGTGCTGAGCTGTGCTGTGCTGAGCTGAGCTGTGCTGAGCTGAGCTGTGCTGTGCTGAGCTGTGCTGTGCTGTGCTGAGCTGAGCTGTGCTGTGCTGAGCTGTGCTGTGCTGAGCTGTGCTGTGCTGAGCTTTGCAGTGCTGAGCTGTACTGAGCTGTGCTGTGCGGTGCGGTGCTGAGCTGTGCGGTGCTGAGCTGTGCTGTGCAGTGCTGAGCTGTGCTGTGCTGAGCTGAGCTGTGTGGTGCTGAGCTGTGCGGTGCTGTGCTGTGCGGTGCTGTGCTGAGCTGTGCTGTGCTGAGCTGTGCTGTGCTGTGCTGTGCTGAGCTGTGCTGAGCTTTGTGGTGCTGAGCTGTACTGAGCTGTGCTGAGCTGTGCTGTGCTGAGCTGAGCTGTGCTGTGTGGCAGGGGACAGCGGGTGCGGGCAAAGGCAGCCGCACACCTGAGCTCCGCTACTCAGAGCTTTAGAGCTCCCTGCGACTCACAAAACCCCCCCTGCTCAGGACAATGCACTTCTGTTCTACACTCTTCCTCTTTCCCAGACTCCCTAATCTCTTGATGTAAAATAGATCAAAATTGTAGATGGCTCATTGTCCTTATTCTGTTGCAGAGATCATGTTACTTTGCTTTCTGATGTCCTGACTCCCCTGTAGAATATAACGGGTCTAATCAGATCTGAACACATTACTGATCCTGCTTCCCTTCCTTATAAGCATTACACAAATCCCTTCCCAAAACATGCTGTGGGTTTTGCAGCAAAACACCATTGGTAATTCACTCTTTTTTTAAAAATTATGTACTTGAAAATATTTGCTACTTTATGTAATACTTTATATTATTACAACCATTGATGTTCACCTTAGAGAGCTGTGATTAGAATTACCAAGACTAGTCCAGGACGAAGAACCAATTCCAGGCCAAATTTTGACCCAGGTTATCACCAGCAAGTATAGAATAATCTTTGGAGTTCAGTGACATTGCTCTAGATTTACTCCAGTCTGCCCAAGATCAGAATTAGGCCTTCTTTAAACACATTGTTCTCTGAGATGATGCCTTTCCGGACTAACTGGCACCATTGCACCCTTCTTCCCTTCTTCCCCTCTCCCCCCCAGGCCCACCTCTGAGTCGGAGGTTTACAAGCCCTGGTGATCCCGAGCTGAACGGTGCTGTAGGGAAATGAGTGACAAGGGTCTCCCGCGGCTCTAAAGGTGCAAACTCTTTTGGTTTTGACATGGAAGCCACAAAAATACACCAACCGTTCATTCATTCAGACTACTCCCTCTTCACTTGAAGGGTGAAAGACACTTCCAGAATGCAATGGGCTGTCTCCCTACACCGGTGAAGCACTTCGGAAACCCTTATATGCACTTATTACCTCTTCAGCCACCAGAGTAAAAAGACTATTGGCATTCACAGTCAGAAAGTAATCTTTCAACTGGAGAATTGCTAAGCCAGAGGGGATAGCTTAGTGATCTAAACATCCAGGATCAAATTAAGCCTTGGTGCAAGAGAAAGCAACTGGGCTGACTTCAGCGGAACGGCGCCCATTTGCATCAGAGCTGAGCTCGTCCTGCAAGGCTGCGCGGAAACAGCAAAACCAAGGGGCTGGCTGAGAGCAGCTCCGTGGTGCGGAGGAGCTCGCTTACGAGTGCCAGCTTAGGAGGGGCTGCTGTGAATAAAGGGGAATCTGAGTTTCCTGAAGGATATGGTACACCAGAAACGAAGAGGAAGGCTTGGCTCACAAACGTGTTCGCAAACACACGGCATTGCATACAGAAGAAAAAAAACACAAACAAAAACCTCTCCCTTTTTCCTTTCAAAAATTCTCATTTCTTTGCTTATTTCCTCCAAATAGTATTTGAAGACATCACTGGTTTGCAAAAATGCTCATCAAGACATGTTACCAAAATATGGTCAGCTGTTTGCTTTAAATGAAAAGCTGTTTTATCTCGTAAAAACCCCAAAGGCCAAACAACGTGAACTATAAAGGGAAATCCAGAGTTTGCCGTCTGTTCACCCAGGCTCCAGATCGGGGCGTCAGGGCAGCCGCGGGCCGGGCGGCCCCTCTGGCGCCCAGCGTGCGCCCCGACGGGGCCGGCGGCAGAGACAGCGACCTCTGGGGAACCTCCGGCACCAGTCAGGCCGTGCTGCTGGTGACAATGGTGCGGCCTGTGCTAGTTCAGCCTTCAAAATCATTTGCTCAAGTAGCTGGCACATTTTCATCAGACACACTTCAATTTGCTATCCCATATACAGTATGAATAATGCCATTTACAAATCCGCTCCATTAGCAATTGCAAATTTTCCCTACTTTTCCACACTTTTTATCTGTTCGTGTTTCCACAGTGTCAAAAATGAAAACTAATAATCCTCCTCCTTTCAGACATGGAGGAGCCATTAAGACTGCATTTTCACACTGCACTTCGACTATGTATTTTCATTTGTTCATCAAGGCTAAGTAACCAATACTTTAATTTTAAAATAAAGACGAAAGTATTATTATGAACAACATAAAAGTCATTTTCAGAGCTGCTGTACGGCCCTTTCCCAGGGAAGCGGAAGCGGAAATCAGCTGCATTTCCTCCTCTCCCGTTTGGGCTTCCAGGGGACACGGCTGTGCACCAGCAGCGCCAAAGACAACGCTCCCATATCAGAAATCTCCCAACCAGAAAGTTGTATCTTGGGCTCGTGTTTCCCCGACCCTGCACCAGCAGAGTCCCTAAGTGCTGTCAGACCACAATTACACCTTAAGCAAAAAGATATTGCAGATCATTGATTCCTGCAAATCTCCTCTCCTTTGAAGCAGCAGCACTTGCTTATGAATGAAGATACACTTTCACCTTGAAATCACATAAACCTATTTTCTCTATTTAGTCCTGGAAGCCCATGAATTAGATGCTCCAAATTGGATACATCTCATCCTAGGAAAAAAGAGGTTTGATCCTCAGAGCGTCACTTTCAGCAGGCCAGACACTGGTGTGATCGCTCTCAGCAATGCGACCGAGACTGGTTTTGGGAGTGAGAATTACAACCATGCAGCTTGCGGAATGCAGGTCACGTTTGCGCTGGAGCCAGCGCTCCCAGCTCCAGGCCAGCCAGACCAACGGACGCGGTGCGCACGCCGGCTCCTTCGGGGGAGCTGCCCTGTGTGCCTGGGGAGGAAAACACGGCAGAATTCAGCTCTTCTTTGATTGTATGAAACATTGACTTCTGTAAATGTGACCTTAAATTCAAATTGATTTGATCTTAAATGCAGGAGATTTCATCTACCTTCCAGGCAAATATGCTCCATATGTTAAATACCAGTAAATATAGTTAAGTTCTCTGTTGTCTATGGATGGAATACAGAGCAGCTTTTCTGTAAAGACCAGATTCTCCCTTAGCAGCAGAGGATTTAAAAGGTCAGAACGAGTAATGATCAGCTGAAAACAAGGGCTCTCCTGGAAGCTGTTAAGACTGTTTGCATTTCCAGTAGGTCCTAGAGCCCATAGCTGGACAGTCATCACAGAAAGTCAGGTAAGAGAACCTGATGTGGGGTTTTGTTTGTTGGTTTGGTTTTGGTGGTGGTTGGTTTTTATTGCTTGTTTGTTCATGATGATGATGCTTCTTTCTTTCTTTACCTTTAAATGATTAACAATAGAAGTGGAATGTTGTTTTCAGGAAATATAATCAAAAGTCGGATGAATCCCCAGAGTCATTCTAGGAAAACAGCCCCAGGTACAGGAGGTAACTGACCACGACTGGGGGGGTAGGAAATAGCCTGTTAGCTATCTCAGAATTGCTCACTGTAAGGCTTTGTGTCTTTCCTGAAACACACTGTGCTGCTCAGCGCCTGAAGATCCCTTCACCGGTTTTGGCTACTCCTTTGTTGTGCAGCCCGCTGACATCGTTCAGGGCGGCCTCTGTTTTTAGTGCTTGGATCATCCATCCTTGGGAAGAAGAGCAATGCTGGTCTCCCTCCCAAAGACAGATTGCCCCGAGCGCCAAAAGCTGGCAAAGATAAAACCCAAACCCAACAGCAAGCTGCTCGTGGCAGAAGGCTTGATGGAAGCTTTAGGGAACTAATTCTGATATGTTTGCTTTATTTTCTTTTTAATGGGTTGTCAGCTGAGGAGAACAAACAGCTCCTCCTGCATCCAGAAGCATAAGCATTTATTGGTCCAGATAAAGCGCAGAGAAGAAATATTATTCAGGGTATCCTATAAGTCATCACCGTGTCTCTTCAGGTAAAATGCCGAAGTATTTCTGTTGTACAGATTTCACTGTGCTGCTCGCTCTGTGCAGCGCGGATTGGTAGCGGGATGTACCCACGGCCGCTGGACAGCGCAGCTTAACACTGAACACATCCTCTGAATCTTACCCTGTAACAGCCCCTCAGGTACAGTATTTCTGATCTCATTAACAGCAAAAGCAGCTCCCTTTGGAAGGACATACGGTGCTTTCAGCACAAGGGTACAGGCCCTGCGCGTGTTCTGAACCCTCCAGACGACGGAGGGGCTTGGGAAGCTCTGGAGAGCCCGGGCCCGCAGCAGCGTCCCAGCTCCGATGAGCACCCACGGGGAGCCCCTCCTGTCTCTGTGCTCCCCACCAGCCCTCACGCCGGGGCAAACGCCTTTGTTTTCCTCTTCTCAATCCATATCATTTGGCATTGGATTGCTAATCACCTCGTACGTTCTGGATCAGCTCCTCAGCTCCCTCGCTGTGTTTCGTTGTGACTGCGTCTGTGTTGCTATGCAGAACTGCCCAGAGGAAGACCAGAGTGGCCTTCGCGTGTCATTTCCCAAAATGAACACTCTTCTGATCACTTTTGATCACTTTGAACTGGCCAGGGAGAAACTCACGGGCACCGGCAGCGTGTGTCTGCTCAGCGTGCCAGCGGTCACACACTGCGAGCAGCCTCTGCCCATCTGATCACCTTCGGGGCGACAACGGCAGCACCCCCAAAGGCAAGGCAAGGCCATTCCAGGTTGTGAGCAGTTGAGCGATCAGGGTTTGGGGGCAGGTTACCCCGTGCTGTGCCCGCTGCCCGCGGGAGCAGTGGAGGCGCAGGTGTCGGCGCTGGGGGTGCTCTGAACGCAGGAACCGCTGGGCCCCTCCGGACAGCGCGGACACGGAAAATGGGGCCAGCGGAAGCAAACCCCGCTGAGCGAACTCCAGGTTCCACTGTCACACGGGCGTGAGAAAGCTCAGCCTGCCAGTTTAGCCACTGCATCTCATTCATGGACTGGCAGCTTTAAGCCCATTTTCAACGGCATCATTTGCACTCCTGAAGAATTTGTGCTGGTACTGTACAAACAATTCTGATCCCAGAATCTAATCAGGCCTAATCATCCACATATATCAGTTAATGACAATTTAATTGCACATGCATATCATAATAAATACTGAAGTATTTGTATACAATAATATGTGCTAAGGAACACATTGAATTTCAGTTTGCCATTAATTTCAGTTTGGTATTTATATACAGCATATGGATTTCAACTTTTCCCTTGACACTGGCATTGTTGAAACAACCACTTGATCTATTAAATTTTTTGAGTAGCTCTTTAAATTATAAATAGTGCCCAGTTGTTTATTTCAAGTGCTTTCACTACTCCAAATGTGGTTTAATTGTATTTGAAAACTGCCAAATATCAATGGAGATCAATCCTGTCCCATTGATCTGTTTATGCAGTTAAACATGTAGAATATCAGATTCGGGCTCTAACATATTTAAATACTGCTCTATTGATCAGCGCTGCCATGATCCAGCGAGGACGATGGCACAGATTGCAGGAAGCTGCCTGCTCTGGTTTGCCCGGCCGATACCTCCGTCTTTCCAAAGCACCATGGAAAAGCCGATCCGTGGCTCAGAAGCAGAGCGTGAGCCAGAGGGTTGCCGTGCAAGAACGCTCGGTCCACGGAACATCCTCGCATCTCCGTGGGAAACCACAAAAACACACTGAAAGGTGGAGCAAGGTACACTAAAACCTGCCCCTCGCTGCCGGGCCGTGCCAAGAGCGAGCGGGGCGCTCACGCACGCCTTGCTCCATCACAAACGCAGCAAACTGCCCTGGGGGCCGCCGGCACCGCTACAGAATGAGGGTGTAGACTCGTGACACAGAACTGGCTTCTGCAGAACGTTATGGGGCTATTCCAACACAAATGCAGAAATGCCAGATCTTGCAATGAGGTTACTTCAGTCTTTTGGATTAGTATGCAATCCTAGTTAGAGAGCTCTACAAGCAAGTAAATAATACTTCGCTTCAACCCCAAACACCCACGAGCGGATTTTCTAGAGCTAAACAAACGCCTCTTTTATTTGTTAGACATTTTGAATATCCATTAAAAAGCTGACCAGGAAACATCAGCTTCTTGTATTTGCAGTTCAGAGTTAACCGGGCACAGAAAGAGCGCATAGGGAAGGATGGAGTGCTCGTTCCCACGCCACACGGAGATCAGGGCCAGACACCAAGGATCAGTCTCTTCCAGCGCTGAGGTTCCGAGGGAGCAGTTTCGTGCTGGTCCCTCTCAGAAAGCAGAGGGAAAGCACCTCTCCTCCCCCCAGACACCCACAGCTAAGCGAATGCAGCAAAAGACAGAGGGAGAAGAGGGTTTAGAACTTGTGAGAAGGGGAGGAGGGGGATGAATTAAGCGGTAAAATGCTCAGAGGGTTGGCCGAGCCTTTCTAGACAAGGAGCCAAATGAAATGCACGCACAGTTCCAGAAAGCGCCCGACGCAGGTGCCATTTCAGAGAGGGTGACACGAGGAAGCGCCGCGAGCGTGGTCTCCCCACCCCCAAGACGGGGTCTCAGAAAACTCGGCATTGCCGCAGACGAACGCACAGAGCTTCACCAGCCGAGCGACAGCGGGAGCAGAACGCTCTGCCCCTGCGCCGCCCGGGGCGCCGCACCCAGCCGTGCAGCGCGATGGGGACAGCAAAGGAACCGCACAGAAACCGCTCTGCCGTGCTCAGGTGAGTGGAAGACAGGAATGCAACCACCACCATCGTTATCATTGGGCTTTGCCGGGAAAGGTAAGAAAGAAGTAGCCCTTGTCAAGTTTTCTTCAACATGAAACCTTGCTCCGGGCCTTAAGCAAACAGCGTTCCCTGGGAACGGGTGCATGTGGCACATCCATCACGTTATCAATACGTGGCTGTCCCGAACTGCACACAGGACAGTGTTTGAACAAAGCCTAAACCCTTCTAAACTTCTCTTCGGGTGCGAAAGTAAGACTAAATCTATAGTGTAAGATAACCTGCACACAGGTTATGCATTCATATTAACTGCACGCTACTAGATTAATAAAGACTTTTTCTATATTAGTAACAATTATTGTAACTTTTTACTCACAATAATTTTTGAGGAGAATACTGCATCTGCTTGAGACTCAGGGCTCACACTGTAATTGATGACTGTCGTTAGCAGGGCGTACACGTTTCAGTAGCTGCTGAAAATTAATTTTGGCAGAGGTATAATAACAACAGTGTTTTGTACATTAAGAAATATTAAATAGGGAAAAGCAGGATGGTGTTGAGTGAGGAAGACTTCCCTCTCAGCACCGCTCTGCTGGTGACGGCAACTTGAACGAGCACTCATTCTTATTTCTAAATTACTAAGAAGGATCTAGCTAATCATTAGTTTCTTCACAGCTCCTGGCAACCTTGTAAAGATTGGTATGAGTTAATATAAATCCCATACAGCTCACAAAATGTGCCACCACTCCTGGAACTTTGTGGGAAACACTGATGTTACGATCCAAAACATTTGTTGAAGGTACGCTGGTGCCTGAGCGTGACCGAAGGGTGACAAAGGGTGACGAAGGGTGACAAAGGGTGGCTGCGGGGCAGCTCTGAGCCCGCGCTCTTCCTCCAGCAAAGGCAAACACACCTGGCAGAGGAACTTTGGGAATTCGCTTTCTGTGAGATCAGCATCCACACGCCAAACATTTACCATCCGGAATCCAGCAGCAGAACTTCCCGCAAAGCCGGCGCAGCACTGCTAAAGCGAGCTGCCCTATCCTGTCTGCTCTGTCCCGTCTGCCCCGTCCCGTCTGCCCTGTCCTGCCTGCCCTGCCCTGTCCTGTCTGCCCTGTCCCGTCCCGTCCGCCCTGTCCTGCCTGCCCTGTCCCGTCCCGCCTGCCCTGTCCCATCCCGTCCTGTCCTGCCTCGTCCTGTCCCGTCCCGCCTGCCCTGTCCCATCCCGTCCCGTCCTGTCTGCCCTGTCCCGTCCTGTCCTGTCTGCCCTGTCCCGTCCTGCCTGCCCTGTCCCGTCCCGTCCCGTCCTGTCCTGCCTGCCCTGTCCCGTCCCGCCTGCCCTGTCCCGTCCCGTCCTGCCTGCCCTGTCCCGTCCCGTCCTGTCCTGCCTGCCCTGTCCCGTCCCGCCTGCCCTGTCCCGTCCCGCCTGCCCTGTCCCGTCCCGTCCTGTCCTGCCTGCCCTGTCCCGTCCCGCCTGCCCTGTCCCGTCCCGCCTGCCCTGTCCCGTCCCGTCCTGTCCTGCCTGCCCTGTCCCGTCCTGCCTGCCCTGCCCCGTCCCGTCCCGCCTGCCCTGTCCCGTCCCGTCCCGCCTGCCCTGTCCCGTCCCGTCCCGCCTGCCCTGTCCCGTCCTGCCTGCCCTGTCCCGTCCCGTCCCGTCCTGTCCTGCCTGCCCTGTCCCGTCCCGTCCTGCCTGCCCTGTCCCGTCCCGTCCTGTCCTGCCTGCCCTGTCCCGTCCCGCCTGCCCTGCCCTGTCCCGTCCTGCCTGCCCTGTCCCGTCCCGTCCTGTCCTGCCTGCCCTGTCCCGTCCCGTCCTGTCCTGCCTGCCCTGTCCCGTCCCGCCTGCCCTGTCCCGTCCCGTCCCGTCCTGTCCCGTCCTGCCTGCCCTGCCCCGTCCCGTCCCGCCTGCCCTGTCCAACACCGCCCACATCCGCCAGGGCCGCAGCGTGCGCTCGGCAGGCTCTTGCAGAGCGCTTCAAAGCGGGCAGAGAGCACCAAGCGTTGTCTTTGTTTGCGTGAATTTGCAAGCCTCTGCTAAACTTGGCTGTCTATGTTTAAGGGCTTAACATCCACACCATCCTGTTCTCACAGGTAACGCACACCACAGCATTCAGCCACAAATGCAAACCAGTCTCTCATATAGAGTGGAAAAAATCAGGATGGAAGGGGTAAGATATGCAGGAAGCTATTCTATCCCCAGATGGCCTGAAATTTGCTCAGGGTGTTATACATGTGATTAGCAACTGTCTGTCAACTAAAGAAAAAACACTTGGAGAATTTAAGGAGGATATGGCTTTTAGTGAAGATGCAGTACTCCAATGGCAATTAAATATAAAAAAGAATTAGAAATTTCTGCCTTAAAGATGAAGCCTTTGAAGACAGGGGAGCTCAGTGTAAGATTCTCCTGCGTTGTGTTTGCTGGACCTGCGCCTCGGAACAGGTGGAGTCAAATCCATCATTGTATTGCTCTGGCCCGACAAAAATCAGACCCATTTATCTTTACAATATCTTTAAGAGTGCTAAACATAAGTGTATATTAAAGTATAGAGGAGTTTGATGAGGCAGTATGATTGATTACGAATGGATGTGGGCTAATACACATCAAGACTGGTAATACCCATACCTGGAGAGTTCAACGTTTGCACACCCGTTCTTTCTGCAGTCCTATAGCTAACATTTCAAAATGTAACCGCAAACGTCATCTTCACCTTTAAAACAGGACTCGGTATGGAATAGCAGACAAAAACAAATACACATACAGGGCTTGACTCGAAATACTTTACACTGAGCCAGTTTTCAGTGTAGTCACAGTAAATAAAGGTGATGTTTTTAATATAAATTTGCAACCTTAAAATTAGTGAATTTTAAAAACTTTTAGACATTTTAATTTAGCATGTCTAATAGGAGATATTTCAAATCCAAAATGCTCTCCAAAATGCAGCAGGGCTCAGATCTCCTGCCTGGGTTTGCTCCCATCCCTCTGAGAGATGAAAATGCAATAGGAAACTCCAGCAAGAACACTAGCAAGAATTTTCAGCTTCACAGTTTGATTAATATTGGTAGAGCACTTTCAAAATGACTCATACCGCATACCACGTGTTTCTCTTGAAGAGGATTCAATCCAGTTTTATACTAATTTTTCTCACATCCGGGAATGCACAAATACTATACGTAACATACACTCTATTATTCTGTACATACCCTTTTTACATGGATCTGAAACAGCAAATTTGAAGTGCCGAGGTCCGGTTCATGTCAGTGAAGCCAAGTGCCAGACAGCTCTGAAAGAAAGGGCGAGTGCAGAACTCCTTTGCCTCCAGACGCACACGGACCCGTTCAAACGCCTCCCAGCAGGCTCTGTCAGGAGCGGGCCAGCTGCAGATCAGGAACACGGAGACGGCTCCACCACGGTGTGGACACCCCTGAGTCAGCACCCCCGGTAATGTGCCTCACTCTACCCCAGCAGCGCACACAGCACCTGCTTCTGCCGTCACCTTACCCGCGCGGCCCAGGCACACCTGCGCGTTTAAATACGTACATACAGTACTAAGACCGTGAAAAAGAATATGATTACCTCGTAAGGAGAAACATATCGGGCTCAAATAGACCAAGACTGTCAGAGAAGCAGTCGCGAACTAGTTATGCCCATTTTTTCCTATAAACTTTAAAGCATTCTGTTTTCGCTGCTACTTACGTTCTAGGGATAACTCTGGGCACCCAGGCTCACGCGTGTGACCTCGTTAGCAGAACGAGAGCGAAGTCCCAGCTGGGCACTGTCAGCGTCTGTGCAGCCGCTCCCCCACCACGGGCAGCGTCCTGAGGACGGGACCTGGCGCCTCGGCCGGGGAGGACGCGTGAGGGCAGAGGGTGAAGCACCCGCTGGGGTTCGCTCCGGATGCCAACGCAAAGCTGAACCAGGGCCACCACTGCGGATCCCGCGGCAGCGTTCACAAGGCCCGTTCAACGCAGTTCACTGGTTGTCACTGTTTTCAGAACCACTGTTGTGCAGCGGCACTGGTGTGGAATGAAGGTGAACTTCACCGCAGAGATCGCTGCGTTTCTGTGGGGAGCAAAGTGACCCCAGCACGCTCCGTAAAGCACGTTGGGATTCTTGCAGATGAAAGGCGCTATATAAGTGTCAGGTATTGTTATACAGCACTTAGGAGAACTGTTTCCATTTATTCCTCTGGATTTACTGTTGAGCATTCAGAGATAATCGTCATTGCTGGCAATAGCAGTAAGAACGGCACCTTGAACGCCGCAGATTGTTCTGCATTCTGCTTGTCTGTAACAGGAGGTCGCACACTGATCAGTAGGAGGAATTTTTTGACCATGCAATTATGGAGAACTGGCTTCTTTTCATATTATATGGTCAAAGTACAACTGCCAGAGTTATTTACATGGCTGCATCATTCACAGCCCAGGATTACTGAAAAGATTCAGCAAAAAGGTAAGAGCTTTCATGACAATATTCCAACCAGCACAGTACAACAGCTCCCTACAGTACAGCGGTGCGGCTGGTTGTTTTACTGCATTACCTGTTTGTCTTTTTCTACGTCCTACTCATTCATTTTATTAACAGATTTTATCCAAATGCAAGACAGATTTTTTAAAGATGCTTATCCAAGCACCGGTTGGAGTTCACTGGAGATTCCACCGTTCATCCTAACACGGGTGCCTTTGCGTTCTTGTGGCTTTTTTGGGGAGGAAGGGCACTTGTGTTTTTTTTAACATAAAGAGTTCTGAACGTAGCCCAGTGTTGACTTCAATAGGATTGTAAAATTACACTATTTGTGCTAGGTCGAGGAGTAATTCCAGCTCTGCGCTAACAAATCCCATGGTCTTCGTAACAACGGAAACCAGTCCTGCCCCAGTAATTCTCTCAGCTGAGCAGCACCTGAACATAAAGCGCCTCACGTTCCCCTCCTCTGCTGCTTCCCGGGTCTCTCCTCTCAGATTCCCGCCTGCAGTCGGGTTCCTCATTAACCTGCGGCTCTATCCTGCCTCGTTATCCTCTGCCGAACACCAGACGGAGGCAGCAGCCGGGCCGCATTAACCCACTGATGGCTGCTGAGCGCCCTGGGCCCCTCCGCAAGGGCTCCGGCTGAGCAAGCGCCGCTGGAGGACGTGGTCCAGGACCCAGCACTGGACAAGAAAACAGGAGTGAAAGCCTTTGTGTGCAAGGGAGCTCAATCTATCTCCAAGGAAGCCGGGAAGGCTTCCCTCTTATTCCCAGCGTCGTTAGCGCGGAGCTGTAAAAGCACTAAAATGTACAGAACCACCTCCTCCTCTCCCTGTAGCCAGCAAGGGCACCTTCCTGGCTGATCCGGAAAGATTTCCCAGGCAAAGGGGCTAAATGCTCCAGAACACGCAATGTCGCCGAGGTTCACTCTGCAGTCCCCTCCGCCTGTACGGCAAACGCTGGACGCGAGCCCAGCGCGGCGGGCGCTGCTCCGCACCCGCGGGCTTCGGCTGCGCTGTTGTACCCAGCACAATTCCCAGAAATTCCCATCTCCCTTCAGCAGCCCTGTTCAGCATTACCATAGGAGATCAGGGTGCAGCTTGTGGGTCAGTGTGATCATAATTTGGCCACGCTGGTATATTTACTCTTGCTAATAGAGTTTACTTCTCGTTCTTCCTCATTGCTGCTGTTCCCCGGCTCTGTCCCTGCGGAAGGCTCACGACTGCCTATCACAGGAGGGAGAAAAACCTCAGCGTTCTGTGAAGAGTGTCCTGGATCCGTCCTGCATACAGGGACGGAACAGCCAAAACCACATCTGAGCATCTATAGATCTAGACATTGTAAAAGAGCAACACAGGGTGCTACATGTTCTGTGGGCTAAGCAAGAATTTACACCAATAATATCTGCTTAAAGGACTTAAATAACAGAGAAGGCAATTTTTAATACAAATACCGACTGAAACCAGTAAGTCCTCATGCAGTTAGTCAGAGACACGGCTTAGGACACGAGGAAAGACATTGCTGAAATCCCCACATTACCGTTAAAGCTAAAGGTTCACCCCGCAGTGTCAGAGATGCTGCCCACGCACAGCGCAGCAGAAACCAAGAGCATGGAAAGCCTTTCAAACATCAGCTCTTCAGCAACACAATATTCTTAAATGTTTAGTGGAACAAACAAGTAAGCAGAACGAGACACATGTTCATCCATGATAGATGGTGGACCCACCTAACTCTTCCCAGAGATTTCTTTAAGGAAACCACCAAAGAACCTCTGTAATTTAATCACTGGCCGACTGCCTGTTAATTGCTCAGACAATACCCAAATTGTCAGACCAAAAGACCACCCAGTGATGCATTGGGCTGTCACTCCATATAACCAAAGCAACAAATACAAGAAACAGTGCCTGGAACGAGTCTTTGCATCTGATGTCTTCTCCGATGCTTTTCTCAGTATCCAATCCATTAAAATTGTTCATGAACTTCTTTAAAGGCTCGAAAGGAGCAGCAGTACTGCAAAAATCTCTCTCAGCCACGTTTGGTAGTTGTCAGGGTTTCTACCTCATATTGCTCAGGTAATCTGGTGATTCAGCCTAACAAGTCTGGGCAGCTCTGAGTCGGGGTCTCAGTTTTGTTGTTCTCTTTCAAACCCTCTCTACTTCTTAGCCCAAGTAAATGTCAGAGTTCAGCCGATTCCACAAGCTATAGATACCCGGGACTTGTTTTTCCCCCAGGATAGCTCATGCTGTATTTGATGGAGCACTGGGACTGGCAGAGCCCGCAGCACAACACCCAACACGGCGCGCCCCCCGCCCTCCCTGTCCTTCCCCGCACGACGCCCAGGGTCAGCGGCCCCGCCGCCCCAGGACCCGCTGCCCGCTCCTCCTGCAGGGAAACGAACGCGGGACTGTGCCGGTGAATCCTGACCTCTTCCAACTTCCAGAAACACACCGTGTGTCCTGAGACCCAGCGCAGCACCAAGCACACCAGCCATTTAACTTACAGGAAGAAAATACATCACAACGTACAAACAACCAAATAGCAGCATCTATATTCGTACAGATATGACACATTGCCTTTTGAACACTGATATTATGAAGTTGCAGGCTTCTTTAAGGGTATATATAATTAAGCTGATATCCATCTTTAAAGTAACCATGCTTTCAGTTCATTCTTGGCAATAATAAACACGCTGTTTCAGAATAAACTCACAAAAAGCTGGAGTGCACGTCAAGGCTTGGGTGCTGCTGCCATCTACATGGCGGGAAGACTGCAAACCAAGCCAACTACAGAATACCTGCGGTGCACGTCCTGGGCACAGCGCTGAGGCTGCCACTGTCATCACGCAATACGAACAGATCTTTATTACCCCAAGTTTCTGTGTGGAAAAGGCATTTTGGTTGACAGCACAGTTTCCCCAGGTCCTTATTAGCAAGAAATTTACACATTATTTAGATTAAATTGGAGATTAAGGAAAATATTATTTTACTAGTGCTGGATATCGTGTACATTTTTCTGCTGACTATTAAGCTTTCAAATGCTAAACAAAAACACACAAAAAACCAAACCACAACAAAATCTCCCAGTTGCTGTAAAAACGGGGAGTAATGTACTTAGTGAAACGACACACTCCAGCGCCATTATTCTTCACAGCTGTCTTACTGAGAGTGTTGCCAGAGGAAGAAAAACAGCCTTTATCTCTGTGTTTGCAAGACACAAGGTAAGTTCAGGCTGCACAACCGTCTTCTCAAGCTAACGTTTCCAGAAATGCACGAAAGAATAAATGTGCAATTCAATTTGTACCGTGTGAGAATTTTATGGAACACAGTCAGCTCTAGAAAACCTCTGCAGATGTTTGTGAAGTTCCATACATTGAATATGTTCAGCAGCTTGCGGTGCTGTGTCTGTACTCACCTGCCGTACAGCTGGGGCGCTCGGGTCGCGGCACATGGGGCGCTTAGGTCGTGGCACATGGGACGCTCGGGTTGCGGCGCTCGGGCCGTGGCACACAGGGCACTCAGGTCGTGGCACATGGGACGCTCGGGTTGCGGCGCTCAGGCCGTGGCACACAGGGCACTCAGGTCGTGGCACATGGGACGCTCGGGTTGCGGCGCTCAGGCCGTGGCACACAGGGCACTCGGGTTGCGGCGCTCAGGCCGTGGCACATAGGGCGCTCGGGTTGCAGCACACGGGGCACTTGGGGCATTCGGGCCATGACACATGGGGTACTCGGGCCATGGCACACGGGGCACCCGGGCCGTGGCACACGGGGCGCTCAGGTCACGGCACACGGGCCATTCGGGCCGCGGCACACGGGACAGGTCTTCCCGTGCAGGTTTCCCGCGCCCAGCGCAGCGCACACACTGAGGACCTTCCAGCAGGTGCCACCCAAGAAACAAACTTCCCACGGTCCCCAGTAAGACAACCCTGGGTTACTCTGTGAATTTTATGTTGCATTCAAGTTCAGCATCAAGTTCAGCAACACGACTGATGAACTTTCACTTTGGGGATCTATGAATTCTAATTATGACCCAACTTGTGCCAGCGTGAGAGCTGGGACGGGCGACACCAGCCACCGTTCCCGCCACAAGAGGCAGATCCAGCACGCACGTCCCCAGGTCCCTGTGGCTTCACTGGCGCTGCGGCTGCCGGCACCGCACGCTCTGAGCGGCCGCGTTCGCCAAGCAGCAGAAAGCCCCGAACACCAGGTGATAAATGAGTCTAATGAGCTGCAAATGTTCCGCAAACATAACGATATAGATATATTTTTTTAAAAGTCAAGAATATATATCTGCTTTTCCCAATGAGCACAAATAGACATTCAATGAAGCGTATCGTTTCAGAGGAGGACTCCAATGGGTTTGTCCAGCGTCACAGTGGTACATTTCTATACATGATGGTGATGGCAGTATCTCTAGAAAATGAGCATTTATACCCTAGACATGACCAGATTTATAATCAATTCCCCACGCCTTCCTGTGCACAGAACATTATTTGTATTTTAGTAGTTTCTAAATATTCCACGTTTAATTCAAGATGTGCAGTTTTCCATTAAATGCAAAAAAAATTCTAATTATTTTCAATTCATCTGATTTTGCTCAGTGTTAAAATGCTATTGGTAATAAAGGTCAGAAACAAGGAGAGAGAAAAATTTAAATTTGATGTATGTCAAAGGATATTAAAATTGATGAAAATGTTTTATGGTCAACGCAAGTTAGAAAGATTTGGGACCACCACGTAAACCAGTGAAAAACATCTAAAACTAGAGAGTTAATAGGACTATCTAAATGTAATGGAATCATTGTCAATCTATTACCGATGGAAGTGCGAACAGATGCCAATAAACTGGCAAAAAGCAGCCGATCTTATGGAAGCTACTGCTGGAGACGAATTGTGGCAGGCGTCCCCTACTAAACACAACGAGCCGTCCGTGTCCATGGCGCGCGGGCGCTCCTGTGCATCTTCCAGCCCTTCTGGGCGGCAGGTTTCCTAGCACACCTTACAGGAGCACACCTTGGAGATCCAGGGATGCGGCTTCAAGTCATCTGGAAAAGAAACGGATGCATCTGGCTTAGTGATTTTACAATTTGAGGAATAAGGCTAGATTTTGGTTTTTCAAAATTAAGTTACTTTACAATCTTTTTACAGAATAATAAACTCTAAAATTTTTATAACGGAGCACAAACTTTCAGTCCCAACAGGCTGGTGTTAAAAAATAGCACAGATCTACCTCCCGAAGGTGTTTATGGTACAATTTCTGTACTACAAGAGGCAGCAGGAACCCCGCAGAGCCGCAGAGGACGCACGGCACGCCTCAAAGCTCTTCTGAACAGCCTCCTCCTCCTTCCCCTTGCTGTTCTAAAGGAAAGCATTCCAGTGGATCAGCAGCAATAGAATCTCTTTTAAATTAATAGATTGTTTATGTTTCCTCTGCAAATACGATTTTCAGATGATCTATCTTTTCTTTCAGCAGAAAGAATCCTGCAATAGCTGTAAACAGAGGCAATAGGAAGTTATACTAACAAGGCATTATATTTTAATTCTGTCATGGCCTATTAGAATTCCACAGAAAAGCACTCTCGATCATCACTTCCTAGCTTCACGATTTCTTCTTATCTGATGTATGGCAATATTTACAACCTGAATTTTAAATATTGCTTGTATTGGAGCCTCTGCTTGAACAGACACAACAGCTTCCGTGAGCCCACGAGCACCAAGAGAGCAGCACACAGTATTTTTCCCCATCTAATGGATATCTTGTAAACTTATCACGTTATTTATCATCCTTCTGCCTGTGCTTTTCTAGGGTGCTTCAGACTCAGAAATTCCCTGAACATTTCTCTTTCCATTCTGCCTCCGTACTGATCAGCAGCCACACAGGTGACATCCGAAATCCTCTCCAGTGGATGGAACCTGCAGCTGATGAGGGAGTATTCGCTGGAGTAATTATAACTTGCCTGATTAACAAGATAGTCACAGTTTTAGCGCTGTATCTCTAAGCACACTGTGGCTAATAAGGATCTGGTGTTCTTGATACATCCTCATTTCTGTCTCTCTCAGACTGTATTGCAGGGACAGTCGAGATATTTCCCGTTCTGTGCCAAGGTCGATCTAGGACAAGCGACTGAGCAAGACTGCAAAAACTGTGCAGACTCTTGCTCTTATCTGTTACCTACCCAGAATTACATTCTGTTGTGAAAAGTGAAAAAATGAAGATGGAAAAATTTAACATGAGCGATGTTTTTGGAATGAAGGGATGGGAGAGCCAGTGAGCGCCGGCAGGGACTCGGAGAGCCCGGCTGCTGCAGGCCAGCAGCATGCAGGGTTCTCACCATTCACCTGGTTTTCAACCAGCAGACAGAAAACACGCTGTCATTTCCACCTCCATTTCCAGCCCCGTCCTCCGCTAAGGAGGCTCCGTTCCCCTCTGTCACCCAGCGCAGTAACAGCTGCCCAGTCTACTGCAACGTCTCTGGAGAGGGAGACCACGGGCAGCGGGCACCTCTGCCTACACTGTTTTTGTGACTTCAGCTCACATCTACTCCTTTTTCTCACGAGAGCTGTACTTGCAGAACCCTCCTTGGTGTGATTGCACATACATGGCTCAGACACCTCCAGTTGTGCCAAGTCCTGCTACAATCCCCTTAGATTTTGACTGATGAAATTCAGAGCATTTTCAATCCCCTTAAGCCCAGCTCAAGCAGCTCCCTCTGGACGAGACCACCACTGTTGGCACAAGAACACTTGGGTGAACAGCGCAGACCTACAAGTCCAACTCCTACATCCACCTGCACTCCGTTTCAGCCTCTTCCTCGTTTTCCCTCAATGTGAAAAATTTGTCTGATAAAATGGGAAACACTTCTGGGCACATATATATTTACACCAAAGCAGCACTCTAAGGGATAGCGAATTCTTTGCGGGGAGTTGATATGATTCAAAGTCAAGTTCTACACAAAGATGTTGTAATTCTCATCTGACTATTATGTTCGAGGCCAGAGCAGAGACAAGTGTGGAAAGCCAAGGCTTTGCATGTCAAGCAGACGCGGTCCTCAGCGTGTGGGAAAATGGCAGTGAGAAACCCGCTATTAGGCATCTGGGCGAGGAGCCCAGCGTCTCCTCCGTGTGTGGGCGAAAATAGACGAGAGCCGCTATCACAGATAATGGCAGCTTGTAGGCACATGAAAGGAGCAACTAAAATCCATTTCACTTAGACAAGAAACTGCAGTCTGATATTTACCTGTGTCCATCACACGCGAAAAGTGTTTACTGCGAATTATCCAAGAGAAAAGTGCAGGTTGAGGGGTTTCATTACCTATCTGAGAGTAGTTCAGATCACACATTGAACTCTAGAAATCACAGGTAAATCTCAGATTGGTGTCTTGGGTAGTCAAATGGATTCCTGCTATTCATCTGAGTACGAGCCTTTTTCTGCAATTGCACATCCAGAGCTGCGAGAACACGTGCAGACACACGGACAATGTGAGAGCAAGATAAGCAAAGTAAGCTTCGTGTGGCTTTAGAAAATTAAGATCACTTTGTCAATAACTCCCAGTCTAAAGCCAAGGTTGGAGACCCCACCTCTCGCCATCCAAACCACGAGGCACAGGCATTCTGCCAACAGCGGCTCCACAGCCTCCCTGGCCCTGCTGGAACTGGGAAGGAGAACCCTTTCTAGGAAGAGCTGCAGCTCCCTGCAGGTATATCGTCACATTCTCACCTTTTCCCCATCAGAAGAGGTAATAAATTCAACATGTATCTTAACGTCTCTTTTGCATGTACAACAACATCCTGTAAGTGAAGCACAAGAGGCTTTAATAAAACCATATAAACGAAGCCTGCGCGTTTGCCCAGACTGTGAATACGTGTGAGAGGGACTCTGAAGTCCCCGCTTTCACCAAACCAAACGCTGACCTCTCAGATCCCGAGATACGATTCAAAGTTAAAGCACCCGAGAAATACCAGAGAAAATCACAGTCAGCCCAATGTCATATTATTGTTCCAATGTTTGCTACTAAAAGTAAGCGGTAAGTTTTAAGTAAATGCATTGGGTTATCAAATCTCTCCTTTCAAACCAGCACTTCTGCCAGAAGTGTCTTAATTTCTTATCACAGAATTTCATCCACACGAGGAGCAATAAATAATTCATGGCCCAGCTCTTTGTTGTGCGTCCCTGAACCGCACGGGGCTGGGAGGCTGACAGCTGGGTCAGGACAGGCACCCCGGATCTGACATGACAAGTGACTAACAAGTTTCTTTCTGTCTATAGTGAAAGAAGACAATGGCATAAAGTGCAAAAACCAAATCCCGAAACAAAATGAAACTGTTTCTTTCTCTTTACCTAAGTGTTTGCTATGAGCTTATTTCCGACCCATAACCTCTGGTCATTTTCTAGTCCTGCCCAGCCCCCTCCGCTCCTCACATTCGCCTGGCCATTTACGCCTGTCCACGGATCAATATGAGCAATTCTTGGAGAAATACGATGTCTCCATGACAACCAAGCCACAAATTCTCAGTGGAAAGCAGTGAGACCAGTAGTGACATCTCCTGAGGTTTTCAGACCTATAAGACAAGATGTCTTAAAATGCAGGAATGGACAGAAACAAAAGCCAGAGTAATTCATTGTTTATTACTAGTTTAATGATGTCAGATGGACCAAATGGAACTCAGTTTTTAAGTTTAGATGCTTTATCAACACGCATTTTTGCCAGTCAACATTCACCTCCTGACAGGCTTTTATCCTTTCCGTTACTTCACGCAGAAATGCAGAGTGCAGATCTGGATATTCAAACGTGAACGCTGGGCCGCACAGAACTAATGTAAGGTTAAAATGACTTTATCCTTAAGGCACGTTAGTTCTCACCTGAACGCTTTAGTGCCACCTTGTTTTAATTCTCTGTCACTTCAGCAGAGACCAGAACCTGAACAATCCACACTCCAGCCCACAGTCACTGCAGGCGGTCTCTGAAGGGGGTGCCGTGTACCACGGACTGCGGGGCGGTCAGGATTAAACTCCGCTCCTCCCGAGTACATCACCTCTTTCTAACCCCACGCTGGTTTCTGCTGCACAGCACCACGTCCAAGCCCGTGTGGCTTTAAAATGAATACAGGTCTACAATTCATCGGTTTCAATTATTCTAACGCACACTGGTGTTCCTTTCTGCAGAAAGGATGAAAAGGGAGCGTAGTTCAAATCAGGTGTACGACAGCGGCTGAACTCCCGAGGAACCCCGGGGGAGCGGAGCGGAGCGTGCTGAAATACAATGCCCCCGGCACGGGTCCGATCCGGGCCCTGCGCGACTTCGGGGACCTGACACGGATTTCAGGCTGCACCCTCCGACTGAAAATTAAATGCGGGCAGCGCTCCCCGGGGAAGGCTCGGGGACTGCTGGCAGCCGCCCCGCCAGCGCGGCCGCGCGCTGGAAATCTCTTCACTAAGCTGACAGGCCGCAGAGACGATGAATCAAAAATACGATACACGGATCAGCACACAAAGATGCAGGAGGGTTCACAGACAGAGCGGGGAAGGAAAATATCTGGTGAAGGCGTTTAACTCTTTCACTAATAAGGACTGCGTGCAGGTTACGTGTACGGTAGATGTGGGTCAGGCTCACGGTTTGCTTAAAAGAACTCGGTATTTGGTTGCGCAGAACGTTTTCAATCAGCTGTGACTCAATACACTTTATATTTAATTGTTTCCCTTTGGGATTCATTTAATAAATTTTGTAGATGTTCCATAACGAGAAAGATAATGAAACTACATGAAGATAAATCTTTTAGTCACCAAAAAGAATGCACTTTATGGATGTTCCTGTACTTAGCTGAATCAATGTTTAGAGCCATTAAAATGAAATAATGATTGCGAGCTGATTTGAAGAAAAGAATCAAGCTATTTAACGCGACCAATTCGCTTTCCTCCAGAGATGGTGTTCGGACATCGCCGCTGTTCCAACTGCGGTACCTACGGTCCTTCCAGCTCCTCACCACCTCGTGCTGCCCTCGAAGGGTCGGACACTGTACATATATTAAGTAAGCAGTGTAGTCCAAAACTAATTATAATGAACTAGTAGTGTCAGCTTTCTTTTCAGTCATAAAGCCTTTATCCTTTCCAAGACCTGAATTCTTGATGAAAGAGGAAAGGATAACAGCTCCACACTGTGACCCCTGGAGTGACCATTGATTTGACACTGCAGCTGCTAAAATGGAAAGAGCATCACAATGTGCTTTTCCACAGACCCGCAAGCCGTGCCAGCTTTATCACTTGGTACCTGGTGAAGGTCCCAAACCGCTCACCTGGGCTCTCGGGCTCCTCCAGGACACATCTGTCGGGCACGTCCTCCACATCTGGCAGGCCGGCCGCGGTCGAGCTCTTGTCCGGCCTCAGCGCGCCAACTGCAGCAACCAAGAACAACAACGGGAGGGAGAAATGTATGTATTCAGAAACAATGCTTCCCGACACGCTGCGGAGCTTTCAGTGCTGACAACAACGCTTGCAAACACAAATAACAGGCTGCAATCAAACAGAAACCCCAAGTACTTCTGTGCACAGTTGAAAAACCTGGACAAGAATTCATTCAGGGAGAAGTCGGAGGCGTTGGCTTAAACGCAACCCCTTTGAGGGGAAAAACCTTCTATTTCTTATAGAATTCGACAATAATAAAGTAATTTAGAAGCCATAAAACGTGCTTGTCTGTTTCACCAAAGAAGCAAGTAAACAATATAAAAGATCAATTAGGTGGTTTTGTAATTACTGGAGTCATCCACCAGGGAGAGAAATGGTGTTTGTTCTAGGATAACAATACGTTGTACGTAAGAAGCGAGAATGCCTAATAAAATCAGTGATAATTCCAAACTGCAGCAAAAACGAGACTGAGCTGCACTTTAGAAATTACCCAATTTGATTTCCTCTTTTACCTAATTGCTAAAAATCTTTTCATTTCAGAGCAGGAAAATATCTCCATGGAAACAACTATTAGTCTGTATATGACTTCAAAATTCGCTTGGCTTGTGCTCAAATCCCACATAAGTTTTCTTGAAGAAAAGACAGGTATTTCCTTGTCAATGTCCACCTCCCTCTCCTCTGCTCCGTATCTCCATACGGAGCCACAACTATAGCTTGACTTAATTCAATCACCCATCTAAGTTTCCCAAAATCATGGCTGCATCAACACGGCCTCAGGGCATCACTCAGGCAGGGAGACCTCAGCGGACACGGATTCCACTCCGGCGCCCCGAGCTTCCCATTGGTTTGCAGCTATTGATCCGCGTCGCCAAAAGGCTCCATCGCCCTGGAGCCCTGCATCCGCAGAGGCCGTCTGAAGCAACCAGGGCTTCAGCACAACTGCGGCGTTAGATCCTTGGAAACGCAGGATTAAACCATGACAAGTATGAATCTATGATAGTGACACCGTACGTTTCACCTGGAGAAAATAAAAGGCAGCAATTGCCATGGCAGTGGTGACACGAGAATCTGCATGAGGTGAGCGGACACCGAAACCAACTCACGATAAATAACGGGTGTTCACGCCTGAAAACACTCGCATACGTGCAGGAAGAATTATCTTCAGAAGATACCTGCTTTTCTCTGATTTTTACAACATTTAAATAATTTCAAATACCCTAATCGAAGGCCAGGGTTCCCACTCACAGAAAGAAAAGCTGGAAAATACAAGTGCAGGTATTATATTTTGAAAAAAAAAAATGTTTTGTGCCCAATTTCTTTGAAGATTCTTTCTAAAAGAGTTCTTCCCATCCCGCAGCCGGCTCCGCCGTGCCGGGTGACAGGCTGAGACATCACAGCCGCGGGAACCTGAAAGTCAGAGCGACTCCGAAGTGGAGCCATAGGAAAATTTCCAACAGAACACACTGTGATAAGGGGAGAAAGCAAAAAGTACAGAGGCAAATCACAAGAGCTGTCCCCGCTGTGAAACACAGCAGTGACCAACGATTCAGCATCACCGCTCCAGACGCTCGCGTGTTCGCAGGCAGTAACGAGGAGCTCCACCGCGGAGCACGATGTGACCACAGCTCCACGCGCCCGTCCCGGCCGGAGGCGCCGGGCCCGCCCCGCCGTGCTGGAGCTGCTCTGGAACGGGACCCCTGCCCGCTCCAGCGCTCGCCCGTCCCCGAGCGCGCCAGCGCGGGTCAGTCACCCACCTTACACCGACCTGCCTGGTTCTACGGTGAAGCGGAGCTGAGCAGTGATTTAGGGAAGGTGCCAGATTCAGCTGAGAAGCACTCAGAACACAGCGAACAGAGGACAGCTAGAAGCAAGTCCAGGCACAGATGAGAGGTGTCAGAAGGAAGGTCTGAAGTGGAGAAGAAAGAAAACAAGGCAGGCTGCACGGTCCTTGGGCGAAGCAGGAGGATCCCCGCTGACATGCTTGAGTCGACACGGCAGAGATTCAGGAGAGGCTGGAGTCACTGAAACCCGAGAAAGACAAAGATGAGAATAAAGTGATCACATGTAGAACCGATGCAGCTGATAAATGACAAAAAAGAACGATGATACACACTGATTGTTGATGGCGAGGAGTCACCAGAACAGCTGGGAGGGAGTGGGAAGCACGGTGAGAAGGGTTTTCACAGAGGACAGATCTCTGGTCAGCTGGTGGACAGAGAAAGAATTGTTTCAGCAGGAAAGAACGTGCCCATTTTGGAGAAACAGGAGCTGGGTCAGGTCACTGTGCAGGCGAGGGCCGTGCACCAGGGCCCCAGGCTCGGCGGCGCACGAACCCTGGGCAGCCATAAGGAGCATGGGTCTGGAGGTGTGTGAGGGTCTGGAGGTGCACGAGGAGCACGGGTCTGGAGGTGCGTGAGGGTCCGGAGGTGCGGGAGGAGCACAGGTCTGGAGGTGCGTGAGGGTCCGGAGGTGCGGGAGGAGCGCAGGAGGGACCGAGGAACACACCTCCGCTCCTTCTTTTGAAACACCGAGCTGTATGCTCAGTTTGAAAAGGAAGGTTCCATAAAGGCACCGTGGAAGAACGGAGTGAATTGAAAAGTTAAAAATCAGGAAAGAACAGTCTGGCCCAAATAAAAAGTGAAAGTAAAAACCAGCATTATGTAACAATGGGAAAAACGTTTTCAAAACGTTAACACTGACACGAACTTCTCCGCGTCTTCCCCTAGGGGAACAGGATCTTACGTTCAAACGTCAATAGGCGAAATACTGTTCTGAATTGCTTATACCTAGGAGGCTGTTGGAATTTAAATTACTTAAACATAAACAGCACAATCCTTATTCATTCCGAGGATACTCTGTCCTACTTTGGGTTTAAATGGACCTTAAAATTACTTTGGCTTCCCTTGGAAAGCTAATTTGTGTAGCCAAAGTGATGTAAATGTCTGCAGTATAAATGAGCCCCAAATCTACAAGTCAGACAGAAAGTTAAGGAACAATAATTTCTGATATAAGAACTCCAGTGACGTTTTCTTTCCATTCGGTGCAACGTCACTTCAGTTATTATGCGGACAGCAGAAATTACCTGTGTTAGCATGGAAGTGAAAACAGATTTCAGTGAGGCAAATGACCTTGAACTCAGCCTATCAAAATGCCATAAATCTTTATTGTACACAATCAATCTGGAGAACTGGAGTAATTTTTTCTGATACATCTTAATAAGCTCTTAAGAGTTGTTTACTGAGCTTGCTAGCCATTCTTTTACATTACTGAAACAGAGAAAGACATTAAAAATTGGTATGGCATTTAGAATAGCAACGGAATAAAATCACAGTATTTAACACTTAGGTGAACAGTTTCAAAGTATTTCGAAATCCCCAAATTAAAAAAGCGTTTCCAAAAGGAGATGGCACGCTGATCTGTGACCGGTCTGTGGAAGAGCTGTCTGCGTGTGGGTGAACCGTCACACGACGAGCTGTTCTTTGTGAACACACACCGGTCACCAACCGCAGCAACAGCCCGGCGCTACAGTTGACCCCTAACTGTTCTGTTTCTGCTTTGAGAAGCCCCGTTCCGCTCCGGCAACACCGCACACCGAGGCGCCCGCGCCCTGCTCTGCGCCGCTTTGCACAGGGCACACACGCTGGAAAAGCAGGCGAACAAACCCCTTAGCGTCTGCTGATAAGGTGCCTCCGGTGTTACTAAGGCAGATTAGTAACTTCGAGACAAGCTGTAGAGAAAACCAGCGCTTATTCGTCATTCAAAAAAGCGGATAGGGGAACCAAGCGTTATTTTCCAATCAAAAACAATAGGCAAGATAAGCTATAGGCAATGTATTTAAGGGTCTATTTAAGGACATTTAAGGTCCAATACACAAAGCAACATGAATCTGAAAAAACTGCATGAAGAAAAGCTGTAAAGGAAAACACAATGCTGGTGGTTTTCTATTTCTGTAAATGGATAAAGCCATCGTGCGGCGATGCCACTCCTGGGATGTATGGGATCCACACGCACTTACCGCATTATACCAGAAGCCTGATGGAGAGCTGGGCAACAAATGCTCTGAGTACTGGTTTTAAAAGCATGTTCCATAGAAATCTTAAAAAGCACAAGAACAGCTTTCCTTGCTGAGACCAAACACCATCAGCGTAAGAGCTCAACAGCCATTCCGTAACGCTTCACCAGAAACTCCTCCTGAACTCCAATTCAAAACTTGGGGACTTCCAACTCTTTTTTTTGAACATTTAATAACTCAAAGTAGGTTTTTATTCCATAAACTTCTCCAGTTTTCCCTTCAACATGCAGAGTTTTCTCATCCTTGACATCCTACACCCCAACCTGCCTTAACACGGCGAGCTCTGCTGTTCCACCTCACAGGCGTTTGTCAGCGTGTGTCGCTATCGCCTTCATGTGAAGTGCATTCTTGCACAAGAACGGGCACACGTACGTGCTTGCACGAGAACAGAGATCAGGCACACGTACGTGCTTGCACGAGAACAGGCACACGTACAAGCGCTAAGCGCTCTGTGACACTTGTGGCTGAACTGTCCTTTGCTTTACCCTCTTTCAACCACCTCTTTTTCAGGTTGAGGATTACCATCCCAGTCAGCTTTGCCCCCATGTTTTGATGCCAACCTAAAAGGACACAATTATTTCATTAATACTGTAAGAAATGCAGAAAACATTCATGAAACGGCGAGTGAAACACTAGCCACGTTCTCCACAATTACGGAAAGAGAAGCAGCAGATGGTGAAGCTCCCGCAGGCGTTTTGGGGCGCCCGTCCTGCCGTGGGGACCCCGGCTGAGCCGCGTCCCGGCCATGCGGTGCCCGGGGACACCAGCACCCTGTGTAGGATCCCCGCTCGCCCGCTGCTCGCCCCGCTCGGGATCCCCGCTCGCCCCGCGCAGGCTCAGAGGCCACCCCTGCTCTCAGAGCCGGGACGGTGCCCGACTGAGCCCGGCCGGCGACCCGGGTTCTCGTCTGGGAAACCGTCCTCCTGCTATTTCTTGCCCCTCCTGTCTCTTTGCCGAAGATTGATCCTCCCTCAGACCAGATCCTTGCTCTTGTCCTTATTGAACTGAACCCCATTTTTTTCCCCAGACCATTTCTCATGCCATAGAAACCACTAATTCATCTCACTGACAGAAGACATCAGTAGCTGGTCATTTCATAATTTCTAGTGTCGTTTAAGAAAACCTGCACTGATGTATGTGGTTGTCACTTAATTGACAATGGCTGGTTATTATTTTCTGCTGATTAAGTATCACACTGGCCCAGTTTTCATTACATTTTAATTTTAAAAAGAGATTAAGAAATTAACGTGGAGAAACACGCTGTTATTCTAGAGTGCCGCGGCATATGGAAGTCGGGCCCGTCCTTGCAATAACCATTGCGGAACAAGCCAAACCAGCAGCTCCAGGCGCTCAAGCGCGTTACACCGGCCGCAGAAGCAGGACCCACGGTACCCGGCGGGGCCCGTCTGCAGACGCCCCAGCCCGGGAACCCCCAGCCCGCTCGTGCGCTCTTGAAGCCTCCTGCAAACAAGTTCATTCCAGGTGAACTGCAGCTATAGAACACTTCTTCTTCTGTAAGCATGACGTTTCTGTTAAAGGTTTTATATACTTTAAATTAAAAAGTCCTGATACTCCACGTCCCTCCCTCCCGTGTCTATAGGGACAGCATTACCGCACACAGCAAACCTGAAACTTGCCGTGATTCTGTTCCCACTACACCCTCAGGTTTTATTCACCCAGAGGGACTTCCCTGCTTCTCTCAACTAAAATATAATGGCACGTAACAAATTACGCTCTCTAAGGACATCCCATTTTTGTTTCATTAGTTCAATGAAACATTCACTCAATTTTAAAGCAGTTGTCTTGATCTGAGTTGTGATTTATACCAGAAGCTGCCCGTGTATTCTGTGTATTATATATAATACAACATCTAACTAGTAAAATTTATCTTGGTGGGTTCTGCTGCAAGAAATAAAACACTTTCCCATAAAATCCCACCCGCTCACTGCACAGCTCCGAGCACACGCTTCTGTACAGCTCAGGAGATCTGAAAAAGGGAAACGTAACCCCAAATTATCCTTAATTCATCCTTTTATCACCGTACAGTGGCTTTTTCTTCTTGATGTCCTCTCTAGCCAGAAAGCCCAAACTTCTTTCTTTCTGATTTCCCTCAATGAGGGCAGAGCATATTTTAACCCAACATGGTGTAAGACTGAATTATTTGATCACATTTAATGAACATTCATTATCCCTCTCATTATTTTTTTCCAGCAAGTAACTGGGAAGCAACAGAAAAACAACGTTTGGAGGAATTAGCGAAGAAGGCATTTCTGATGGAAGCACATAGCACCTCCTCACCCGTCCAGTTCTCTACAAACACAGAGCAAAGATGCCCTGGCTCCTGCGCGCCACCCCCGCGGCGCGGGAGGGCACACGGTGCAGACGGCACGGCCCGGCCTGCGCCAGAGCTTCCCAGGAGCAGCAAGCGAGTTAGAACACACTGGGTGTTTTACAAACTGCGTTAGTGACAGCATCGGCACCATTACGTTCGTGGCAGATTGATGTGGTATTCACGTCTAAAGTCATTCATCGGGGAATGTTCAAAGGATTCTGATTCAGTCCAGTTCTACAGAGGAATTCCAGCTGTAGATTGCCTCAATTTGCTTTTAAAACCAAAATGACACAGAAGTGTGCAGCACAAATAAGACACTGACATACCCCTGTGCATAACATGAATGTTTTAGTGTGCATACTCCTCCTATCCCTCAATCAAAGGTGCCCAAATAGCTTAATCCATGGGAAAACACATACACAGAGCCTCGTTGTTAAGCGTTTCTGGGCAGACCATTGTGATCGTTTTGCACTGTGGCCCTGCAGAGGAATTGCCGAGGGAGGCAACGCCGAGCGCAGCCCAGCGCGACCGCCGAGCAGCGGCCCGGTGCAAGCGCTCATTTCCAAACCGCTCCTGCGATGCTCCCCGCTGTTAAAACGTTATCTGACTTTAAAACGCGTTCCGTTCAATTGCAAGCAGTCAGTAAACTCGGGCAGCACCGTGCTGTATACCGGAGAGCTTCACCAGCTGGTCAAAAGGCATTATTCCAAGAAACTAATGCGGTACGGGACTGCTTCCTGGTGCCTGAGACCCTGATTGGCAAAAGCCAGTGGACTTTTCAGTCAGCAAGCTCGTTACCCATGGATGTGGCTCAAGGCTGACACACAGATTGACTGGTTCACACTAATTTACTTCACACAGATTCCATTTATCTCCTAGAAGATCCCCTAGCAGCAGCTTATAATGGCATATCCTAGGATGCCTGCCTGCATGAGTTTTTAAAGCGGCAGAGCTTGATGAATCTAAGCCCGGCAAACAGCCCGCAGATTGAGCGCTGGGCGCAATCAGAACGCATCAGGCAGCACAGCTGGGACTCCATGGCGTGCTTGACTGGTTCGAGCAGCTGAGCAGCACGGCCCTGCCGCCCCGCCGGCAGCCGCGCACCCGCACCAGCACCGCACCGCGCACCGGCACCGCACACCCTCACCGGTACCACACACCTGCACCAGCACTGCACACCCTCACCGGTACCACACACCTGCACCAGCACTGCACACCCTCACCGGTACCACACACCTGCACCAGCACTGCACACCCTCACCGGCACCGCACCGCGCACCTGCACCGCCGAAGGGAAGGGAACAAAGAGACAAGCGGAGAGCGGGTTACTGCACTGCACGGATACCGTTAACAGGGGCAGGAAAAATCATCACAACTCTTAATCGTCACGCAGCTCCAGGATTATCAAACTAAACAATGCCCTGGGTAGCAGGTTTTGTGGCTACGAATTTGGAAATGTTATTTTGTTCATATTAACAGTTCCTAGGAAGAAGAACTGAATAGAACTAAAGCTGTTGCCATTTCTTTCCTATTGAAAAAAATATATTCAACCTAGTAATACATCTATAATGAAAAATAGTTACCGATAAACTGGGTTTTACGTTACAAGGTGAGGCACAGGTCAATGCGATTCCTTGCCTCCATAGAGTACAACAGACTTCTATAGGTGAAAGCTTAAACATTGTATTTTTAAAAGAACTGAAAATACAATTTTGAACTCCAGCTTTCAAAATCCAGGTAGACAGAGACTCTTCTTTAAAGTCCTTTTCACAAAGGAAACCAAAATTAATACTATTAGACAATAGCATTCGACATCAAACGTATTGCGAGAGATCCAAAGCACATTTAGTACTTAGGAGGTTAAAGACTCAGCTGTGGTGCTGGTTGATGAAAAAGCAGGATTAAGGCTTTAGTATGAGCCTTGACATGATCATGTTGTCTGCCTGCTGTCTTAAGCTGCAAAAAACAGCTGGGATCATCTTCTTATAATCTCCAACTCAAAGATGTTTAAGCAGTTCCCAATCCAATTAAACAGAGGTAAATATAAGGAAGGGACCTACTGAGCCAAATCATCTTATTTTTTAATGAAAACCAGCATAATTGCAGGTTACACAACTCCTTAATCTCACTTTAAACCTAATAAACTGCTGCCTTGTAGTGCACATGGCAGGCCCAGTTAACCCCAGCACTCTGTATCGGTGTGCTTCATTTTCGATCATTATCCTTTATTACGTTACTTGTAATCCTAAAAGCCGATGATTGTGCCCAGATATTTGGCAAGGATTGTACCTGGATATACAGGGATTCCTCTTTAAGAGTAACGGATTAATGGGATAGCGCTGTATGACCAGTAGACGGTTTACAGTGAAACTGCCGGGCAGGTTTTAATTTGTGAAGTCCGTTTCCTTCTTCCGTCCCGTCCTCCCAACAAACCGCCCCCCGAACACGGGCGGCGCAGCCGCAGCGCCCTGTCCGTCCCCACAGCTACCGCGGCGGCCCTGCGGGAGCAACGCTGCCCCGCTGATGGCTGCTGGACAAAAGGTTCTTTGTTAAAATATAACAGAAGATATGGAAATCCTGGTTTTCAGATGGAATTGCATGCCTGGCTTCAAAGTGGCTCTCGCACGCACATGGCCCAATCATAGTATTATTACTTAAAGGCTTAGAGCACTACGCCACCCATTTTCTGTACAGTCAAAAGCTTTCTCAGGTGTGCATACGGGATCATATTGTGCCAAGGTGTGTATTTGTAAATGATTAGGGTTAATACCATAAAAGCAAAAAATTCACATACGTGAATTCTACTTTGTCCTGTAAATATGCACAAGGACCTTCTCTAAGGATGTAACAGCCAAATCTCATCAGGGACGACTTCAAATACCGGCTCCTCGTGTCTGTAGCACCAAGAGGGAAACTCAAGCGATCGGGAGCGAGCTGTTTGCAGTAGCTGCGTCACATTATGCATGAATCCCGGCTGCACAGTGTTTAATTAAAGATTTCCAGTTACATGGGTAAGATCTGTAGTGAACTGGTCTTTTGGGCAGCACACTAGCATCTGAAAAACTGATACAATTTTGTATTTTTTTAGTACAAGTTAATACTTTCATATTATCACTTTGCTATACGAACTGGGACTTTGACAAAAGAAACACGAGATTTGCCATACAATTCTGAAGGTCGGCGATACGACACCGAATGCACTGGCTGTATTACACGGCAGCCAAGCCCCTCGTTAGAATTGGATTTTTTGTTGAAGTCTGATCATTAGTTTCTTGTTAGTTCTGAAAGCAAAGATTTTTAGTGCTTTTTGCAGTGTACCTGGTCAAAAGTACCCGGAATATCCTGACTTATGTATTCCGACACCCGCCTGTTCCCGGGTGCTGTTCGTCTGTGCACACCTGTATTCTGACCCACGGCACAGGTAAGCGCACCCTGCCTACCTGGGCATGAGCCAGTCCTCAACGGGAAATTCCACGTGGAAGCGTTCTGTCCATCTCCTGCAGGTGCTTCAAACTATTTCCGGTGTTCTCCTCTTTTACTGGTTGATTTGTTTCTATTCCTACATGCTTTTAACTACCAGCTCGTCTGCGCAATCAGGGGTGAACCTAGGGACAGCCATATATTTTCCTCTGCATACGGAAGGATAAAAACAAATGTAGCGTCTCAGGAAACCAAACTGCCGGTTCAGGAGATCACTAAAGGTTTCACTCTACCTTGCGTGATGAGTGAAGTGGAAATGCCAAAAGGGCTCCAGCGCAAGAAAGGTACGAATGTGCAGCAGGACCTTAATCGCAGTTTCAAACGCACAGTGCAGCGGTGGCAGCATAATTAACAGAAAACACGGCATTCCTGCAAAATAAATCACGGAACACCCGCTCTCTGCTCAGGGCACTAAGTCCACCTCTGTGTTATCCAGGTGCACTTCCACGAGCAGCAACAGAGCTGCTCTCGATTTCCACAAGGCCAAGGCAGCCGAGATGAAGGGAGCAGCGCGGAAATTCTAACGGACACGTAAAAAAGGTCTGAACAGGTATTGTAGGAGATGCCTTTCCATAACCACGTTCAAACCAGCAGAAGACACAGTGGCTTCCACCAGAATATAACAGGCACTCTGGAATCTGCCCAATCTTTTCCAAAATCACCCAGATGTACTCAGCTCCAAAATGAAGCCTCAGCCTTCTTCGTACAATGATTTGGGACTACAGAGCTGTAGCACAGCAGTAGAGCTGACTGCAGCGATTAATTAAACGTATTACCATATTGTGTTATTGTAAACCACATCGTATCTGACACCTTTGTAGCTGCATCCACGCTGCCACGCGAGGCCCCATTCCAATGGCACCACTTCGGCTGTCGGAGGTTCGGGAGAACCGGGCGCTCGGCTCGTTTCAGCTCACCGGGAAGCCCTGAGCGCACGTGGGGAGCCAGGCCTTGCTTTACCGCGCGGTAACTCTGTCCGCAACCAACCGACCCCCGCTCCCCACACCTGGAAGCCAGCACCCCGCTCCAGCCGAGCACCACGCGCACCCTGAGGTCTCACCAGCACACGGCTTCGCTGCTCTGCCGCCCGAAATACCAGCCGAGGAGAGCGGACAACCTCCCTCAATACTGATTTATGACAGACAGAATGGACCGCAGGTATTTGAAACACTGAAAACAAACTGCTCACAATAATTTTAGTACCTTTGTGAATACAAATGTTCAGGATTTTTGCTTAATTTTAACTCAGTACCTTTTTGTTTGAAGTATTTTTCCTAGTTTACATATAAGGTTGGCCATATTTCAGATATGCTTACGTTCTGTTACTTAAAGAATGTGTGTTTTGCAGCAATATTTAACAAACCATAAATTTACTACAGTATTACTAGAGGAAATCCATTTCCATGAAAGCTGCATATTCACAATATATTGTTGAAGCGTATATTGCATTCATACTTGACGGTGCTCATAAACGTTAATACAGGTTATTTATTACCGTGTCACGGTTATCCATCACGGGCGGTGTCAGAACGCACACCGCACGCTGCCTGCGCCCAGGGCAGGACCAGCGCCGCCTCTGGCTCCTCCTCTCAACAGGATGAAGCCATTCCAGAGGAGCCAAGCTGAACTGCACAGCGCCCTTTAGGAACCCACCTGCCGCTTACGGCTGCCCACGCTCCATGCTGCGCTATGGCTTGTTCTCGTGGCCAATCTTCTCTTCTAAGTTTACTGCTCTAAAACTCCAAAAATATTTTTCGTATTGTCATGTCACTTGTGTTTCCTATTTACTCACCATACAACAAAAACTTCAAATCACCAGATTCTGTTTGGGAACAAACTCATGCTGGCCGCTCATTTTCTAGATCAGGATCATATCTCTAATCTAAAAATGTTTTAAAATGTTCTGGACACTCAGCTTTTTTTTCTTTCCAGAATCTATTATAATCTCCAATAAAATGGTCTTCATATGATTTACTTTTCTTGCTTTACAATTCTAAATTCAACTGATATGCACGTGTGGCAGATGTATGAGATACAGCTACTACTGAAAATGTATTGGATACATAAATTACGTATAGAAATAGAGAAGGGAATTTCTTCAAAGAAGGGGAGCGGTGAGAACAAGAGGTGAGGTGTGACGGTGCAAGCAGGCGCACAGCCCAACGCAGAATGAGACGCAGAATGAGACGCAGAGCCAGCTGCGTTATTTCACAAGGACGAGCAGGTGCACACGTGGCCGTGAAGCACACACACGTTCGTACAGACACCTCCTGGAACTTCACCAGCCCCAAGGCCACAGCGCATTTTTGGAGAGAACAGAATGAGGCTCACGTGAATCGGTAACTATATTATCTGTGCACGACACTGAGTTCACTACAAAACGTGGCCAAGGAGAGCGCAGCATTCCTCGACCCAGCTGATAAAAGGTCGGAAAGCAATTCTGAATAATAAATGAGCGCTGCCGACCCCCGACCCCAGCCGGGCAGGGTCAGCGGCCGCTGCTCCGGCTGCTGCGGCTCCCACGGCGCAGCCAGCCCAGCCAACGAGCCGCCCCGCGACACCGAGCGCGCAGGTGCAGAACAAACCCACAAACCTAGAACCGATACGTACGGCAAAGTGCGACGTGACACACCTCGCAATCCTCGCTACGGCTGCTGTGTTTCATAGTTATGAGAGTATGCGTCATTTCAGACGTCAAAGAGCTGCTCACAACGGCTCCATGGCCCTGCTCCCCCAGCAGAGCCCACCAGGCTGCACATCAGCAGAAGCCTCTGCAGAGTGAATCCTCGTTGCACACCCAGCCCGGGCTGTGCCAGTTGTGAACGGATGAAGTGTGGAGCAGAACAGCGTGGTCTGGAACTCGACTCGGTGTTGGGATACATCTCTTAACCAGCACCTGAAAGTGCTTTAATCACAGACAGAGAGGAGGAGCTCGGGAGACTCACCCAGTGGGATCACCTGTCAGTAGAAATGCTGTTCGGCTTTGCTCAGCAGCAGCAGAGAGCGGCTCCAGAGCACATCTCACAGCGGGTGTGCAGGGGCACGCGCGTGGGAAGGAGCAGTCAGAACCGCACCCAGCTGGCACTGTAATCACAGGAAACCATTCTCCTACAGAAAACCTTCCCAGAGGGGTCCTGCACACCAGATTTGTTACACAAATCTCCTGGCTGGGCTCCGCTGTCTCCCCTCTGTGTGCTCTGCTGTCCCCTCTCTGTGCTCCGCTGTCCCCTCTGCCCTGTGCCATTGCACCTACGCTAACGCGTGGGGAGCTGCTGCTGCCGACCGCTGTCGAGCTTTCCATGCAGTACAATGCCGCTCCATCTTATTTATTCTGTACATTTATGCAGTGACACGGACAATGAGAGCTGTCCCAATATATGTATTTTTACTACATACACCAAAGGATCCATTTTTAGTGCTACTTCTGTGCTCTAAATGAGGAATGTGTAAATTAGCACTGACTAGTAAAACTCAGCTTGCTTTCCAGAGTATGCAATATTTATTCCCCTTAACCTGGAGCAACATATTCCCAAAAGCAATTAACATGCCTGATGTTCCTCCTTCTCCTACTAAAACTCTGCTGCACAGAAAACTAGAACAGTAGTTCTTCATTTTGGTGTGTTTTATCTAACTTGGGCCCAAACTGAAGCTCTGGTTGCTATTTTTAGCACAATTATGCTTCATATATCCCAGAGCAGATTCTGCCATTTGTGGGTTTTATTTTCTGTTAATAAGTTGTTCCATATGCTATTTTCCCCGTTGTTCTTTGATACTGAGTGCGCAGCACAGATTGCGAGCCGCATGAGCTGATCAGCTGCGAGCGCTGTACGAGAACTCGCACGTCCTCACATCCTTTTTGATTTCAAAGGAACAGTTTGTCTCAAGCTCTAAGATGTCTAACAACCCAAAACATAAGGTTTTTACTTGCATTGCTTATTAGGACATCCCCTATTTCACATATTCACCCCGAATCCAACGTTCAGCCCTCACCAGCCCCGCAGTCCCCCGTGCTGGCGCGAAGCCCCAGTGCAGCGGCAGCGAGCGCCCCCCCGCCCGCCGCTGACCCCCGGCCCGGCCCAAGGGAACCGCCCCTCCTCCACCGGCCGGGACCGCTCTCCTTGGGCCTTGTCGGCCAAACCAGACCATTGTGCCAAACCGCATGGGTTTTGTCACACCAGCCCGTTTTAGGCACACTGACAAAGCCACCAGCGTGTCTCACTTACGATTAGCTCAACAAATCTCAGGTAGGAAAATTTATATTTTAAAGTAGGCTTAATATGTACTTTGCTAAAAATAAAAGTACTAGAAATTCATATTTCTTGTTCATACAGGTTTACTTTAATTTTATTCTTGCTACTACGCAGCTTATTCATCAAGTAAATCCCAGTTTTCTAGCAGCCCATTGTATGTGGGGAAGCCTTCAGATGTTACCATTGCCAGAGAATAACGGAGGAAAAAAGCCCCGAACAAAGCACAACACATAATCAGGGACTACGGAATAATAATGGGAAATAAATAAAATGTTTCTGATGAAAACAATTAGTCACAAGCATTACCAGCTGAAACTCGGCTCAGTGTTAAAGAGGCAGTTTAGCAGCACACGGTGCATCCATCACGGCTCCACAGACGAGTTATTGAGCTGTCTGTGAACACCAGAGCCAAACAGGAAAGCTTTCAGCGGCGCTGAGGCCCCTGATTGATAGAGCGAGATGATGCAAAGCTGGCTGATGGCCTCTCTGCAAAATAAAGTGAAGGAGCTCAAGGTCTTTCATGCCGATCTCTGACCACAGATGAACAGCTACTTTATTACAGCGCAGATTGAGGTTGCACCTTAGTCCATATTCTGCCACTTTTGGATGCACACGGTTAACTTTACCAACACTGCGCTGTGTTTAACATAAGTGTCTGCCATCTTCGCAGGATTTAAAAAGGAACAGCTGATTGCAGCAGTTAAAAGCTTTGCCTCCCTTCTCTTTAACTGCAGTGACCAACAAAAATATAATCAGCTTTATCACGGGCTTCTCATGGCAGCGATAGGGCTGATTGTTCCGGGAGAAGCGCCTCGTTGAAAAGACACAGAAAAACCCTCTTGTGCATAACAGCCAGAATCCCCCCGCTGTGCTGCTTCCCCCAGAAATGAGGTTGTTTGCTTGTCCCAAACTGCAATCTCTGTCTTCCCAGTGACCAAGGTGTGGTTCTGTTCATGGTGCTACAGCTTTCATAGAATACGTATTCCAGACTTGCAAAACCTGAGCCCTATCACACGTGTCTGCTCAGCAACCCCGACCCGTGGGGCACCAGTGAACTCGGGTGAGAGCGGTGACTCTACAGCAGCACCCGAGGATGGTTGTTGACTCGAGTACCTCGCTGCCTGTGACTCACACTGGCTGAGGCCCTGCTGCCTTTTCAGCCTGGAAGTCTCCACTTAGATGATCCAGGCGCCGTGACCGCATCACTTCCATGGCTCCCACGTGCTGGGAGGGTCCTGCCCCTCCAGCCCGTCCCTGGGTTATTCTCTCGTAACAGCCATAGTGTGCAGCAAATGTAGACCGCAACGTTTAAGATCAATACCTGGGCTTGAGCCCCATGTTTTCCTTTGATATTAACAGAAGTGTAGGAGGCTAATGAGATTTTCTTCAGTGCTTAAACACCTCAAACCTGTTCACAGGATTCTGTCCCTCTTTCTCCACGAACGTCGCTCTGGGTACTTCAGTGCAGCTTCAGGTGCTGTTTCTAACCTCTACAAGGTACTTTCAAACGACCACAACCAGTGTGCTTCCACTGCTGGTCAAGTCAGAAGAGCCGGAAAGAGAAAGAAGAGATGTGGGGACTACAGCTGGTGATCCTGTGGACATCTGCACATGGACTGACATTCCACAGAGAACCTGACTCTGACTGTGCCCTGCTTTAAGGTTCTTACTGCGTATCTGGATCATGGAGTTGCTGAAGCACCCCCAGGAGTTGCTCTCATTTACTATCATCAGCTCTTCTTCGAAGAAAAATGTGCTTTCAGACATTTGTTTTTCCTTAATTACAAGTCTCTCCCTTATTGACAAGGCCAAAGCAGCGGCCTGGCCTGGACAACTGTTGTAGGTCCCTCCCAACCGAACTGTTCTAGCGGGTGCATTTTACATTTGACGCCCTCCCGCTCAGCGCTGCCATCACCGCGTGCTGGACCGCGCTCCCGTCCCTGCGCCGGAGCAGCGCGGCTCCGCACCGCGGGTCAGCACCGCGGGTCAGCACCGCGGCTCCGCGGGTCACGGCACAGCCCAGCCAAGTTCTCTCCGGAAACATCTACAATAATTATTCCATTTTCTAGCAACTTCTGCCCTGCCAGTAAGTCCTACTAGTATCAAGACATTTCCTCCCACCTCTTCCACAGCCTTGATTTTAAAGACAGCGTTAATCACTGCTCCACAAACTCTCCTCCTCGGAACAGCTCTCTCTTCCCATTACCGTAGGTTAATATTGACTCAGAGGCTGCTGCCTACGCTGTGTCCAGCACCGGAGCTCAGCGCCCCAGCTCTCGCGGGACCAGCACGAGGAAACCCGCCTGAAATTCTGACTGCAGCGCCTGCTTTTCAAAGGCTTTTGGAACCACTTTTACCAGCACTTCTCACCAGTCGCACACTTCAAATACGAAAAGTGCGTTTGTTTTGGTGTTAGGCCCCAGTCACCTAATTAGGTCAATATAAAAACTGTAAATGATCAAGTAAAGCAAAGAAATTGAGAAAAAATTTAAGAATACTAATAAAAGAATAGCTGCAGGAATGTAGTGTTCAAAATAAACAGTGCTCCTGTTTCCCGGCTGATGTGGAATGTGCTCTGGTCTGTGCACTCAGCTTCCAACTCCGCTATTTTACAGCATGAAAATACTCCTTTCTACCATAACAGTTTTCAATTACAACATTTTGAACACATAACTGATTATTTGGTTGGATTTATCCTGACTGATGGCATATGCACTGCAAGTCTTGCAGGTTTTTTAATGCAAGATGAGATTTAGAGTGTCATGTGGGATCTTCCTGCTGTCCCATGCACGGACTCCTCCCGCAGCACAGCCTGAAGAAGAGGGAGATGCTCCCAATCGCCTGGATGGATCCCGGCTCAGTGGGGCTGGGCAATGGAAACAGCAACGGCCGCTTCCCATACAGACAGGCACAGGAGAGAAGAGATTTCTGCCCTAAGCTTTAACAGACATTGTGTGCTTCTAAGCACAAAGTTCTAAACAAACTTCTAAAGCATTTAAACTTATTGCAAAGTAACATTTGTCTCTAATATTGAGAACACTATGTTTTGATATCCGCAAGGCTGAGCTACCAGGAGGATTGCATTACTACACCTTCCTTGTGCATAGGTTCAATCTTAGAATAAAAACCCCTTAAGAACAAAACACTGGTTCATATAAATAAAGGTGTTTTAAAATCCTGTATTGACTTTTGCATGTTATTAAGCTTTCCAGATGAATCCAGTTGTTAAACGGCTGTTGCAGTAACTGGCCTGTCATCTGGAAATGTTCCTAGATTGTGTTCTTGACACCGTGTCCCTGCAGAAAGTTGGGTGGTGTGACACAAAGAGCACAGGTTTGCCTCTCACGCTGATTACTTGATGTAATAGTACGCAAGCTTAAGTGAACTGTGTGTCTTCAATCTTCCCAATCACTTAGGGCTGGGCACCAGAGGATACCATCCATCATCCCTGGCCTGAAACATATGGTGCATCAGCAATCTCAGCCTGACCTAAATGATAGTAAAAGCTGCTACGCTGCTCACAATAAGAAATTGTTGTCCACTGAATTACAGGTTTGTGATTAGATTGCTAACATGGTCAACTTGATGTATAAGTGAAGTGTCCAGGAAAGATATTCCCTAGGATCCTCTGAAGATTAATTTATACCCTTGAAACGTGCACCAATCACAAGATGAAAAAATATGTCAAGATATTTTTCTTGTGAACAAAAAAAGCACCGCGGCGGTAACGGCTATTCATTTATTTTTGGCAGTTTTAGCCAACAGAATTCAATAAACAAGGTTCTTAAGGGTTTTTGTTTTGTTACAAGGCTTTTACTGCTTGACTGCTAAAGCACTGAGCACCACGCTATTTTTTATAGGAGGGACAGCTCCCTCCTGCATTCCACTCGAAAATCTCACATGTGACTGCAAATAGCACACAAAGACAGCAAGAAAATACCCCAAAATATTCACTTGGTATTATTATATTCCTATGTAATGGATCCATAAATATAATACAATATTAAGTATCTATTGTTAAGGGAGAAAACACACTGTAATACATCTGACCACTGATCCCAAAATGGTCAATCCTGCTTCTCCCTGAAGCAGATTATGTGTGTCATGTTATTCATTCGTCAATTTAGGAAACACGCATCCGCATCACACAGTTTCACCCCAAACTGCAACACCAGCTCTGGGGGGACTTGGCGGGGGGCTGTTATTCCAGAACAGCCGCGTTCTGCAGATCTGAGCGCTAGGTACAGTGACCGTGAGCAGACCGCAGCCGGCCGGCCTGGCGTGCGACACCGCGCCGGCCCCGCGCGCCCCCCAGGGCCGCTCACCGCGCCCGCGGGTCGGGCCGGCTGCGATGGGAGCTCTGTCTCCAGCACGCCCCTCACCGCCCTGGCTCCTGAACAACACACAACCCCACTTTAAAACGTTCCTAACCATGCGACCAAACCACTACATTTCATTACAGAAAAGCACAGGTCTACACTCCCTATTTGCTTTTTACTATTCCTTAATATAGCCCATTGCCAGCAACGTAATTCATATAACCTACAATACATCATACCTTGTCATGGGTAACAATGGTCACCAGTGAAAGGGGCTCCTTTTGAACCTTCCAAGAGGCACATGCTAATTAAAATACGTAATTCTTCCCTGTGACTGAGGGTGCCCTTAATCTGCTAAAATACAGACACACCTATTTGAAAGATCTTCCTACCTTCTATCAAAATGTTCCAGCTTCCTGAAAATACTAATTAAAAACAGTGCCTGCTTAACTTATACGACAATAAGAAAATAGATTGTCTTTTCAGTTAAGACAAAGATTTATATTCATGGTCAGTGTGAAACTTTCCAGTCTGGTGAGATGCAAAACCTTGACAGCACTTTGTTTCCGAACACAAAGTTCGGCCATAGAACACTATTGGTGCACAGAACTTAGCAGGCATGCTATTATAGAACACTATTGGTGCACAGAACTTAGCAGGCATGCTATTATAGAACACTACTGGTACATAGAACTTAGCAGGCATGCTTTGTGTCAGATATATCAGGTTTCATTCTGCTAAAATGTACCTCTGGAGCTTAAGGACAAAAAGGAAACCCAAAAGCTTTCCCAACACAAGGGCGGTAGAGCCGGAAAGAACAGGCAGAGCAGCTCTCGTGACTCCACAGCAAACGCCCCCGGGTGCCGGCTCCAGCTCACCCTTTCCACCGGGCTATCTGAGCATCTCCCGGGGAGCAGCGGGTGACGCGACCAACATCCATCACACGAGGACAACACGGGCCCCGCTCTTCAGGGCCTCAGTGATCGGTATCTGCAGTGCGACACAACGCGAATTTTACCACGAGTAAGGCTGAAAGAAAACAAGAAAGCTTCTGCTGATACACTTTGAGAAAAAGTCCTGAGATGTGCTGGAAAGGTTCCTGTATCCATTAACACTCGAATCGCCATCTGTTCGTGAGTACAACTGAAGAACCAGAACACAATGCTGAATCAAGATGGGATACTTGGTAGATCTAACTTTGGGACTTTATATAAAGCATATACTGAAACATTAAATATGGACCAGGCATGAGGGGAGAAAACACTGAACAATAACTTTCATCTCGTGATTATTAGTTTTATGTACCATCCAAATACAAAATACTATTTCTACTAATATTTATCTGCTTTGAAACAACAGCGAGCTCATCTTTACATAAGAAGAAAATAGATTCTGGATTACATAAGACAAATGAAATGCAAATAGAGATGTACTAAGACTTCTAAACGTGTGAAGGTGCAGAAGTGCACACAGGAGATGAACGCATTCTCCATCTGTTGATATATGTTCCACGTAGTGACAGATATCTATTTACCTCCAAGGGGTTCAATATTTTCTTGATGAGTTTGATAGGCAAGAAGGGCTTATTTTGAGCTATTTCCACTTTTGTGAGCTAGGGCTGCTCCGCCGGGCGGCGCTGGCACGGCTCCCACCTTCAACACTGATAATGAGCACTTGGACAAATGAAGAAAGAACACTGCCAAAACCTTGCAGCCCTCAGTATAATCACCTAATACGGACAAGAAAACTCTTCTGCCTGGGGATCACCCCCCTTTCCCACCCTTTCCTGACCACTCTTCCCAGAAAGGCATCCCGCTCACCAGTTCTGCTGGGGTAGCACCTATTCAAGCCTTTCCCGACCTTCATGGGCCTGTAACATCACAATGAACATTAAACAGCAAAGAAGTTTTATAGGAAGAAATTCAGAAAAGCAGAGGCTGGATACTGCAAAACATCAGTACAACCCAGAATAAGTCTAGATGGAGTGTTATCATAAATATAAACACGGCATTCTGATATCGTGTTGTTCCGCTCTATGGCCAATTCCAATACTGACAGTGGACTTCTCCAGTGCCCCCCCATCTGCTCCTCACTGCAGACCCAAAAGCTCTAGCTTGGCGAGAATTATTAGCACAACGAATTCTGGAGGAGACTCACACTTCAAACTGAAGCATTCTTTGCCTGCTGTTTCATTCACAACCAGGGAACCTGAGCAGTTAAAGATCCTGAGTATCGCTAAGTTAAAATCAGTAGAAGGATGAACTTCAAACATAATCTAACCTGGGTGAAAAAAACAGCTTCTACTCTCTCTGCCTTCTTGGATGAAATTAAGACTCCTATTTTACAGACATAGTTGATGAAAAGAACAACAGCCGAGGCAAGGAGACATTCGGATATGGGATGGAGCTGTGACCAGGAGGAGGCTCCAGCACTGGATGGAGGACGGGTCTTGCTGCCAAGAGCCGAGGACGCGGCTCTGAACGGGGAAACCCGCAGCTCCTGCAGCTGTCGTTCTGCAGCCCCCACCCAGAACTGGCCTTCAAGTCTTGGAAAGGCTGGTGCTGTACCCCACCTGTACCGACTGAGCTGCTGAACAGCACTAGAGAAGGGCTGGTGCTGTACTCCGCCTGTACCGACTGAACTGCTGAACAGCAGTAGAGAAAGGCTGGTGCTGTACCCCACCTGTACCGACTGAGCTGCTGAACAGCAGTAGAGAAAGGCTGGTGCTGTACTCCGCCTGTACCGACTGAACTGCTGAACAGCACTAGAGAAAGGCTGGTGCTGTACTCCGCCTGTACCGACTGAACTGCTGAACAGCACTAGAGAAAGGCTGGTGCTGTACTCCGCCTGTACCGAATGAACTGCTGAACAGCACTAGAGAAATGCTCGTGCTGTACTCCGCCTGTACCAAACAAACTGCTAAATAGCAGTAGAGACTAAAAACGAACCAACAATAATTTCATGTGTCTGTATCAACGGCCTGAAAAAAGCGTGTTTACTTTTAAAGACCTAAATAGAAGGTATATCAGAGATTCTTCCCATTCAATAAACACCGAAAAAAGCACATAGAAACCAAAACTGTCCGAACTATATTGTGCATCTGAATTTAGAACACGTGTCATCCTCACTGCCTTCTTGACCAGTGAATCCTATCCTATCCCTCCTAATGTTTTGGAGGAGTCTGAGATGGCGCCTGTGCAATTTGATTTTGTGTAAAAATACACACCAAATCAGATTTCTGCTACATTAAGGAGTTCTCTGGTAAAATATATGATGCATGGAATGAAATAAGCTGTAGTTCTAGAACGAGTCTTTAAGCTTACTTCCTTTAGTACTTGACCACTAATATTAAAGACTACTGGATCAAAATACAGTTTTAATTGGATATATAGGACATGATACAGTGGTATAGTCAAACCACAGGTTGGATGCTAAAATACAACATTGATTTGTATTCTTTTACTGGAAATATTTGTAATGTGAAACTCAGATATAATACACTCATTTCAATGCACACTGAGGACAGAGGAAAGCTGCTGCTGTCACCAGCCCATACCCAAAGTCCATTCATCAAACAAATGTTAGATTAATTGGTTTGCTGTTTCACAGACTAAAATGAGATTACGGATGAATCTAATTCTCATTAATAGTGATGAAATGTTGATTACACAATAATTTCTTGCACTGCTTATTGCTAATGCACGTACACACAAAATTAGCCTGCAAGAGAATATTTTAAAGCAGCCTGAAGTAAGTTTAATAGTTTAATGAATTTTGTTACGTGCATGAACTTGTCCAAGAGCACAAAACTTCAAACGAATGATCAACAGAGTCAGAGCTGCCGTTTGGGTCCTTTTTGTCTGTTGAAATACAAAGTCAGAATGAATATTTGAACTAATATGCAAAGGCAATAAGATGACAATAAGAAAGGAAACACCGGAGACAGAAGAACCCTTCTCTTTATCTGCACTTCCTTGGCCACACGTGAAGGCTCTGGGCAGGAAGGCTCAGGTGATGGGGACACTGTCCCACGGAGCCACTGCCTGCAGCCGGGCCCATCCCCGAACCCGGCCACCAGCAGCGCCCGAGCCCCCGCGGCCGTCACCGCGCTCCCGGCGAGCGGGCCGTTCATCCCGCCTCCCATCCACTCGCCGCTATCGAAGGGACGCCTCATGTTAACAAACACATCGCTATCTTCTAGATAAGTCTGCGACAATTCTTTACACTAACCCATGGAATCCAATTGCCACCATTAATTTCGCCCTGGTATTTATCAGCAGTAGCTTTTTTCCTGCAAGAACCAATTCATTTAATTGAAAAGTTTAAAGAGCTCCAAAACCACACACACAAGATTAGGTTATAGCTAATATCTTTCAAATATACTTGAATCATTAGCAGTTTCTTAAACTAGGAATTTTTAAGTGCAATCCAGAATTTATTGCAGCCCAGTCTTAGTGGTGTGATTTTTCACATTTAAACCTTTCACAAGTCTAAGAGGCACTTAAAATATTCTGCATTTAGGAATAAAGCCCGTACTTTATGCTTTCCTTTCACTTTTCCAGTTTTTGGCATTCCTAGAATATCCCATACATCAGTTCTTCAATTTAATATCTGAGCATGAGCCTCTTCAACACATGTACCCTCACGGGTTCTCCTAAAAGATGAATAAATCCAGTTCTTCTATCCAAACTAAGAGAGGCATGCAGTGCCAGCCGAGCTCGCGAGCTCAGCGCTGCTCAGGCGCCGTGGCTTCGGCTCCCGGTGCATCGGGAGGAACAGGCGCCCAAGGGTGCCCCGCAGGAGCCCGCTCGGAGAGCCCGGTCCCACACGCCTGAGGGTGACGGAAACTGCCCCCCGGCTCACCCTGCAAGCCTGGAGATCCCCCAAGGGTGACCGCGGCAGGACGGCTCCAGGAGACACGCGAGCTGCTGTTGGGGACGCACGGAGCCACGTCAGCTGCAGGAGGGGCTGTCCCGCTTCCTCGTGTGCGAGCGCTGGGCGATGCAACGAGAACAGTGGCGCTACCACCGGTTTTCTTCCCATCAACAGCTGGTTATGGACTAGGTATGTACGTCATACGAGCAAATACGACAAAGGAAAGCGAATGAAGAATGGCAGCAAACGCCCTCTCAGCTTGTGGAAATAAGAGTGGGTAACTAGATTGTTAAGATTTTAAAATCACCGCGCCTGACCCGCATGGCAGTGGAAAACACCAACAACCTATTAAACAGTATCATTAACCTGCGATCATTAGTGATGAGGAAAAAGGCAAGAAGGGATAAAAGTGCAATGTATTTTTGCAGAATTATGATGAATGTCAAAAAAAACACGGAAACCTCAGCTGCTTTGAAGAACTGGAGCAAAGCTTGCGGAAAAATCAATGTTAAGATTGCTATCAATATGTTTGGAACAGGTCCAAAATTATTATCCCTGACATTAACATAAAGAAATTGCAACTGTTTGCATTTATATTTCCTTTTAGCAACAATGGGAAAAGTACCGGGACGGAACGCAGTTAACCCCTTCTCTGGCAGCTCCACACACCTAGCTTTTTTGATTCCTTATCTCTGGAAAACGCATTATGGTTTGAGGGTTTTTTTGTTTGTTTTAATTCAATTAACAAACAATCCCGTTCGTACGGAAGCACAGAACGCAATATTGCATTTAAATAATCTGGTGAGTGGAGTTGTTCTCCAAACGCCGTCACCCGCAGCCACGGAGCGAAGGACGCGGAAGCTCCCGAAGGAGCGGGAGCTCTGACAAAGCAACTCCACATTATACTGGAAACGCCAAAGGTAAAACCGAAGGTCAGACCCTGAAAGTTCTGTGTGTCTTCCTAAAGAAAACAGATTTCTACTCCAGTCAGTAGAAGCTGAATGAAAGAGGGTTAAACATCTCCGGACCAACCTATTCATTCCAATTAAACAAAAATGCAATACGATACAATGACGATGGCAGCCGAGATTCAGGTACTTCTACTTCAGGTCAGAGTGCACAATCCCAGTCTTGAATTATGACTTAAAAACCCAAAACAATATTTAACCTTTACCTTGATGTCACACAAGGTGACAGCTGCTGCACAACCCATAAATCCAGAGTATTTAATCAGACACAAGACGACACACCTACCGCATGAAGACTAAGCCCAGACAGAACCACGCTGCTGTGGACCTGCTCCCGGACGGGCTCCTGGCAATTCCTGCGTATCATCACATGCCACAAAGAGTTTTAGTCTTTAACATATTAGAAATCACAAAAAAACCCCACAAAACACCAGCACATCATTGAATTCTGAATAAACCCATCAAGTTCTGGGGTGCCTATCAGAGAACAACACAAAACAAGAATATTCATGTTATTTATGTACTGTGAAAAATAAAGCAACAAGCTAGAACATGAATGGAAATGAGAACAAGAAGAAAGTTAACAGGATAATACCCACAGTGTAAAATCACCTTCCCCATCTTTCTGCACGTTCTCTGCCTCTTACAGAATACATTAAATTGCTGAACAAATAGTTCAAAAAATCCAGCTGCTCTACAGAAGAGTTGAGCTCATGAGGTACGAAGAGTCCCAGCCAGTATAAATGCACATGAACCTGTGTTCCCTCTGGCAAAGCAATCCTCCAGTTTGCTGCATTACCTCCCAACAGCAGGGTAAGAACAGAACGACAGCAAAAGTCTGTTACTGGACACAAACAGCCAAACTCCCCTTTGGGAGAGCGGAAAGCTGCGGTGACTCCCTGCATCCACAACCTGTGTGCGCCTCGGTACCCAACTGGAGTTCACCAGCGGCCGGCCACGGGCCCCGCCGTACTCACTGCAGCGCTCTTCACGTAGGAGAAGGGGTTCTGCAGCCAGCACAGGAGGTTTGCAAACAAACCCGAAGACCTGAACACATCTGAGTTCGCAGATATCTGCAACTGCTGCTTCATTAGTCTCATTTTTGTTGTAGCCCGTGTCAAAGCAGCACATTGAAATACACCCCGAAAACGCAGGGAACATTAAATCAAATCCCTGCATGAACCTTAGAGCTGGGGATGTTTCAGTTCCAATGCATCTTGTCCCAAACCACATTCACAGCAATAATTCGGAGCAATCTTCAGTGTTCAAACTGTGTACAACAGCCTCTCCAAGGGCTGCGCTGTGCAGCACCAGCCCAAGCCACAGAGGCCCCGTCCTGCTCCCCGCCTGGAGCGGGGGTCGCTGATCGCTTCCAGCGCCCTGAGCAAGCAGAGCGGTAACAAATTTTCATGACAGACACACACACTCAATGAGATTATAAATTAGTTTCCCAGGAGAAGGCTCACTAATAAGATTGAATCTAAAATTTAGGTCACTTAATTTTAAGACTCAGCTAATGGGCTAGAAAAAAAAAATAATATAACTTCATAACATAAATTCAGGTTCAATCTCTTTTACCATAAACATTAGCACCACTGTAAAGTTGCAAAGAATAAGCTGCTTGTAAAATGAAATGATCTAATTGTAAAACACATTTGGAATCTCCTTGCAGGGAGGTTACTTCTAAAAGAAAAAAGATTCTGTATTACATTATGAAGTTATAAAATTTAAGCAATTAATTCTTAGTGCTGTACAAGTTCTGATGTCATAGAAAACATAAGTTTGTAAAACTCTTCAATGTGATTTACTGATTCTACTTGCAAAACACTGCTTCCTTTATTTGCAGAAGTATCTGCAATACCAGAACTCCCACACGGTCCAAGAAACTTGACTTTTTTCTTTAATATTTAGTGGTGAGAGCTTGACAATCACGTAAGGAAAGTCACAGCCTGGTAAGGTCACAAATGAGCCGTTTGGCTTGTCTTACGCAGAAATAAACCATTATGAACTTGTACTCCTGGCTTGTTCTGAGCAGGGGGGAAACTTCTTACAACAGAATATACCAACGAATTTCCCCCCCTTGTCACAGCACCGTTCGCGATGGTCGCAAGCCCCCGTCCCCGGCAGTGCCCCGGACTCACCGCTGCCGGTGCGCGTCCCCGTGTCCCCGGCGCTCGGCGTCCCCCGCGGGGCGGTGGCGGAGCTCTGCGCCTCTGCCAGCAGCGCGGCCTGCAGCGCCTCGGCGACCTGCGGGAACGCACGCGGTACTGACGGCACCGGGACCCCGCGGCGCAGCCAGCCGGTGTCTTCAGTACCTACTGCAGAGGTTTAGTCTGTTCCGGTGAACGTCATGAGAAAGTCAGCACTTACCAGCACCTTCCAGACAGCGACAACCATGTCTCTGCACACATACTGAGGGAAATGTCAGCTGAATACAAACAAAATGGTGCAAGTTTTCAATTGTGACTGCTGCCCACTAATTGAACATTAATTTCCGTATCTCAAAACTAGAAGCAGTCATCTACTGCCTCTGTGATTTCAAGGGATCATGACCATATACATTAGCAAAGCACATGGTGATAACAGCTTTATCTTTATTTTTTCCACGATGTGTGTGAAAATGCTTCATAGACTGAATAAGGATCTTGTATTTTAACTTTTTCAGAATTTTCAGTGTCTAGTCTCTCTGGAAATCTTAGAGGATGTTTTCTTGTTAGTGGTGATCCTTTACTCCTCCAGCTCGACCATCTTTTTTGTGTAACAGAGTGATACTATTCCTCAAACCCCTCCACAGGAGCATCTGCAGGAATTACGAACAGCCTATAAACGCCACTTGCAGTGGCTGATGTGCCACGTATGGGCGCTAAGACAATGAAGCACAGAGATTGTATAACAGTTATCACTTCTCTTTACTCCAGCAGAGGAGCCCAGAGAACTGACAAAGTTTAAAAACAGAGACATTGAGAAAGCACATGGAGACCTGACACAAAGGCCAAGATTCCGCAGCCCCCAGTCTAATCCAGCGCGGTGCGGAGCAGCAGCGCGTGCACATCTCATTTGGTGTTCCCCATTCCCCATCAGGAAGGTGTTCGTTCATTCCCGAGCAACAGACAGAGAATCTAAAGAGTTCCCAGGACAGTGCACCCCACCTCAGCTTAAATACAAATTTAAATTTAACATACAAAATTTAAGTTAAATACGTTTATATGATATACTATAAACACTCTATTAAAACATTTGAGGTGAATATGAAGCTGACGTGCAGACCCCCTCAAGCCGCCTGGACAGAGCCGGCTGCGTCTCATCACGTACAGTGAATTTGCGGGCTGTCCTCAATCACGTTTCCAGCTGCCCTTGTAAATTCAAACCATTAAGCAGAACAAAGGCTGCAGGTGTCCTTTGTGACAAAATCCTTTATTGTCGACAAGCACACTATGGCCAGGTCCACAGTGCGAAAGTTCACAGCAAGCGAACCCAGCCCTGTGTGTTCTGACATAGCGCAAACCTTCACCTTGTTATCATAGCACTTTATTTTACCGGGGAAACCAGCTTCCAATTCCTCACATCCACACAAGCCTGAGCCTGGGGATTACAGGTCCTGACTCTACCGAAGACTCCTACAATATACCTACAATAATTAAGAAAGAGAAGGAAACACAGACACGTCCTTATTGTCCTGGGAGAAGTTTTGACAAAACAGCACCCTTACAGAGGTACACGACAGAGCTGGCACATCGTGTGTTCATGGTGCTGTGGTCTGCTGAGGACCCGGCCCTGGCCTGGATCAGACTGCACACCCTGCATCGCTGCGCTTGCCAGGCAGGCTGCCCCTATGCCTGAGAAAGTATAAATAGCATATGTCCAACTACAAATAGAGGTGCCGGGGGGTGAAAAGTAATTGTTTGACTCTGCAGCAGCAAAGCTAGAGAACAATTCAAAAAGAACTGAACAAACATTAAGGCAAGCTGTACTGTTACACCCATCCTGAGCTATACCGGGCTCCCTTTCTACGCTTTATCACTGACTTCCAAGGATTACCTTTGTCTCTATGAGCAGAGGACTCAGGAGAGGAGTCGGCAGACAGCAGGGCTGGTTTCTGCTCAGCCCATCACAGCACCGAGCCCCGCACCCCGCGCCTCCCCGGCGCCCTGCGGCTGCCGCCTCGGGAAGCAGGAACACAGAGCCAACACCAGGCTCCTCGCGCCCAGCCCGCGCTCCCCCAGCCCTGGACAGCGGCTGCAGGACAGGTGTCCAGACCCCCACACTGGGGGCAGCTTGGCTGCGGGTAGATTCAACACCACGAACACGAGCGCAGTCAGAGCACCCCGGAGAAATCGCTGTGAACGTGGGCGTCGGTACAGGAGGTACCAGCGCAACAGGACCACTCTGCAACGGCCTGAACGTGCAGCGGCCTACGCTTTGAAAGCAAATGCCTCCATAACATCTCAGATTCACCCGACCTTATTTTAGATATTAACGGAAATGAAGTAACTGAAGTGAGAAAAAAATAGACGTGCACTGCAGGAACTGACAGAAAGAGATGAGAAAGTCCTGAGATGATTCATTCCTCCTAAAATCTCAGCAGTCCCTCTGTTGTCTGTCGTTTCCCACTGCTGAGAGGGAGGTTAGAGCAACTACTTTCTTCATGCAGATGATTATGTCAGAGATCTAAACACGGTATCAACAGTTTCCCTACAGGGAGACTGCGCTAAATGTTAACCTTTGGTAGTGAAGCTGCCAGCTTATTAAAGTTCTGTGCAGAACTCTGCCATGTTTAGTACTGAGTTCCTCTGCTGAGATCAGCACAAAAACAGGAGAGCGGCCAGAGACAAGGTCACTTGGCTTTACAAATGCTTGTCCAGCTCCGGAGCAAGAGACATCGGAACAGGAAGCTTACTTGTCTATAATAACTTTGTGAAGACAAAGGACTCAAGTCTCAGGAAAATCAACCTAACGAGAACAAACTTCACTCAATGAGATTTATAAAGATTTTAGAGCAGGAAAAAAGGAAGCGAATAATTTCCTATTGTATTCTTCCTCTCAAAATGCCTGAATAAAAGCACAGGGAGAAGGCATCTATCACTGAAGACTCAGGAGCTAGGAAGAGCAAGGAAATCATTACCCAAGAAACCCACCGCAGCCTGACTATTCTGATAACTTGCATCAGCACGATGCACGATGATGACCTCTTTTAAAATCTAAGGACGATATTTTTAAGACGTTAATTTAAGGCCTCCCTCGGCCCTTCGGCCGGGCAGCAGAGCCATCGGCAGCGTTTCCAGCGGCCCTGTTGCACAGAACACGTTACAGCGCTGGGAGGAGGTGAGGAGTCAGTAAGTGGCACGTCCCCTGGGTCCTGTCTGAGAGGGGTTATCTGAGAACGGCAAAAACGTTCAGAAAGCAGGTACCCAGTGACGTTTTGGGCAGGTGTACAGGAGTGGTTAACTGCGCTGCTCAGGATTAATAAGTTGGCCATAAACCTGTGTTTGTATAAAAACCCCTATAATTTTACGTAAACTATTGGTTGCTGAATGCCCACGCCTATTGCCAACGTCACAAATTATTCTGGATATTTCCCCAACTTTCCCATATCTAAACATGTACTTTAAGGTAAAATAGTTTCATGTGTAGCATACTTCATAGTGAAATATTCATCTGCTTTCCGTAGATCTGAATGGCACAGTTTATGCAACAATTTCACCTTAAATCCATAACTATTATGTCACATTCCAGATACAGATAGTAAATTCCGGCTATGCTATGTAAGGATCACCGGGAGCAGGCGGCGCGGGCGATCTCCTACCTTCACGGACTGGTCGCTCCAGCAGCGGACGAGTCTGAACAACGAGGCGCTCCCGAGGCCCGGGCAGCGGAACCGGGCGCAACCTGGAACACACAGCCCGCTGTGAGCTGACGGACACCGCGGGGCACACAGACAAAGACACTGCACAGCTCGCTTTCTCGCTTCAGCAACGCCTCTGGGAAGATTTGAAGAAGCGTCATTTCTTAGCCTGCGCTTTCATCTGGTGCAATAAGCACAAAGGGTTTAGACAGCGTACTGTTTGAATATTTACTCTTATCCTAAATCACATCAGTCTTTTTGTTTGTTTTGAAAAACACAGAGGTCTGACATCCCACACCGTATGTTTTCATCATCATTTTCTAAAGATACTGAGAACACTTTCCGATCTGGACTACTTAACCATGGATTTTACTCGTTAAGTTCTAGAACTACTTGAACATGTGTTTCTTTACCTTTAAAAGAGTAGTTAGCACATTTGGTGACACTTTGCAGTCACTGTCCTGCCCAGGGCAGCAATCCGGCGCGGTCCAGCGCCAGCGCCGCACCAGCTCCGCTCGCAGGTGACAAAGGTGTCACAGCTATGGGTGTGCAGGTGAGTTTTATTGCAGCCCGTCCTGACTTTTCAGACTATTTTCAAAGCAAGGCACAGTTAGAACCAGCAGCTGTGCTGGTTTAGCCCACTTATTCCTCATTTGGACTTCAACAGACAAATGTGACGTCTCGGTACTTTGCTCCTGTGTTTGTTACCAGGCGTGTACATTGGGTAAATCGGTCGCACAATCTTTTGAATCCACACAAGAATCTCTGACTGCCAGGACCACGTAATATCTTAGGAAGAGGAAACTGAACCCTAAGTAGCAACCGTAAGTGTTTCAGTAACACCAAGGTTTGCAAGCGTCCTGAACACACCAGGCACAGACAACTCACTTAAATGTTGGATTCCTGCAGCAAAGACTGGAGTTTGAAAACCTGCACATTGCAAAGCGAACAGGGTGCCTCGTGTGGTCTGAATGGGAGCAGTGTGCTCTTCAGTAAATAACTATCAATACAACCATGCCGATACCTAACACAATATGATGGGGATATTAAGGTTTATTTACATACGAGATGGTCAAGATTTGACTTGAAAGAATTTTTGTTATCAGCCTGGACAGGACTTGGTCTGCAACAGGAACACCGTATTTGTTAGGAAATGTATACTGATAAACACCCATATTCTGTTTAGGTTTTTATCTAAGCACTGTTCAGTTAGTTGCATACTGTAAAAACAGACTTAGACCAGCTTGCAAAGCCAAGACTGGCAAACAACTGCCTGTGCAGAGCAGAGCTCGCTTCATCCTGCTCCATGCGGAGGTCCCAGGTACCGAACGCTGCGCACGGCTCCCGCGCCACGGGGCAGCGGCTTGCGGGGAGGGCGGGATGGGTTATCGGGTGTGCGGTAACAGCTGAGGGAGAACGGGGATGGGAGACTGTTTTTATTATTCCATTCCTGTTTTCCAGATCGCTGGACAATGTCTGTAGAAGCTCAGCTGAACGCTTTGCCATCGCAGAAAATGCACCTTCCACTCCAGTATCACTTGATACACTTCTCACTCCAGCATCACTTACCAAGGTTTTGTTGACATGTTTTTTGTGATATTAACAGCAGAAAATAACAGAATAATCCAGTTTCTGTATTTGCAAGCTGGACCTGCTCAAAGCTCAAGACTATAACTCTTTTCATGACTGAAATTAAACGATGTACTTTAGCAACATAAAGGATACCAAAAAAATAACAGCTAAAAGCAAATATTGACACTCGTTCATATACTTACTGCTGGGTAGCTCGCCATGAAAACTGGGGAACGAAGGTGTTAGAGCTTCTGTATTTTGCCGTTTGTCATGTACAGATTCCGATTTCTGTGGACTAAAAGAACACGGAACTGTTAAACACACAAATCGTACGCTTAATGTCGACACTGCCGGCTCCATCAACTACAACTGAGCTTCTCCTCAACAGTCACTTGCACCCGTTTGCCCACAACTTGGTATTGAAACATTCACACCTACACAAATACTGGAAAGTACCATCCACACTCAGGAACTTATGTTGTATTAAAAATAAATTCACATGTGAAGAACTGAATTATTTTCACAAAGGACTTGTGCCGTTCTTCCTATAACAACGGAAAAAAGTTAAAGGGAAACTAGCAGCTCTATTTTTATATAGGTTTCTATTTTTTCACGCTGTTAAATAATTTAAAATATTACAATACTTGGGTTTTTAGTAAATGGCTACAATTTAGGAGACTGTATATGGACTGCTCTCCAGTGCTGTGTCACTATAGCTCAGCAGCCTCACCCTTGAGGACAAGGGACGCGGACGGAGGGGAAAGGAAGAGAAGCAGCTCTGCAAACCTCTGCGCTATTTTCAGCTCTTTCTCTTAAATACATTGCTATAGTGACCCTACACAACTTACATTTAGATGTCATTCTAAATTACTACATTTCACCTTCCAAATTCACTACAATCAACAGAAAGTCGTAATATTTGAAAAGCCTTGTGCTATGAAACAAGCCTGAAAGCTTTCGGCTTGAGAGCTTCATCTTACAGATACAAATCTCAAAAGGCCAGAGAAAATTACCTGAAGGTGTCTCCTTCCCAGTTCTGGCCTGTTCTGTCCTGCCTTGACAACCCGGCACATTTTACTGCACGTTTCTTTATTTTCACCAGCTGGGACAAGTTGCACAAAACCCAACAGATAAACACGTTTAGAGACGTGGGTTCAAGTTCTTCCCCCAGCCGTGGTTTTCATACTTCATCCTTCTTTCCGTTACGATCATTTTTGGTGAAGTGTTCAAATGATGTTTAAAAATACTGATTAAAACACGCAAACACCCAACCAGCACCAAACAGCCCAGTACTGCTCTACTCCACGTGCTCAAAGCACCTCGCTGCCCACACTCCACCATTCCATTCATCCAATCTATCAGCTCACAGTTCACAGAAATACTATAACCTGAAACTCACTGATCCAAAACCCGAGTTAAAACCTGCGATAGCAACCAGACCAGAGTTTTCCAAGCAAGCGTTTCTCATTGGGGAATGATGATCTGTCAAACCCACGGCCTCCAGCAGAAACACGTACACACGTGCTGACAGAACTTGCGTTCCAAATGAGAATGTCAGTCTCATCCAAGAATACCCAACAGTCTATGCATTGATCCAATGCATTTCTCCTGTTCTGACTCTCCAGATTGAAGGTACGTATACGTGTGTTTATTTCATATAACAATGGAGAGATTCCTTTCACTCTCCTGTAAAAGCAAAATCAGATACGCCAAAGAACAGGGATGGAAGTTTTCTGATCGCATTCCCCAAACCAAGGCCAGAGTTGACACTAAGGTAATTCTCCATCCAGCTCAATTAATGTTTCATTGCCGTATGCAAAGTGGCCAGCACTAACACAAGAACGCTGGAATCCCTAAATTATTGCTAAACCAGCAGTGGGACCCTGTGATGCATTGCAAAGAATAAATACAAACACGCATCCTCCAGCACCAAAGTAGGCAGAACCGCGAATATCAGCTCAACGCCTGTTAACCAAGTGTTTCATCTGCTGAAAAATCTGTTCAGATATTCTTTCTTCTGTTTTTAATGTAAAAGTTGAAAGGCTTTGGAGTCTGTACCAGTGTGGTAACCGAGTAAACCTTCCCGGGATGGAGAAACGTCCACACTGCTGACAGACGGGCTGGACCCAGATCAGACGCGTTTTCTGTCCTGCGTTAGTGACCGAGTTAGCAAGAGCGGTTTGTACCGCAGCGATAATGCCCAGGCGACGGGTGAGGAGCCTGCGGGCCTGTCCTGCCAGCCCCGCCGGCGCTGAGCGGAACCGGAGCGCAGCACGGGGCTCCACGAGCAGCCCGCGCCCTGCGGCAGCAGTGGCCTGGAGAGCCGCGACACCCCGCGCTGCCAGAGCGCGACGGGAAACGCCGCCGCGGCCCGGCTCCCCGCAGCCCGCGCACCGGGCAGGACCGCGCTGTGCAACAGCTCGCCACAGCAGGGAGCTCGTGCCAACCCTGAACGCAGAATTAACGAGTAAGGATAAACATACAAAAAGATCTGACGAGTGAACGAACACAGATTATGGCAGTTCATTCAGACCCCTATTATTTGCAAGAGGAAGAGGTGAAATAAAGGCTGAGTTCTAAAATCATGGCAAACGGGTCAAGACCTGCTCATGTTACACTCATTACCAGGGCGGGAGGAGGAGGAAAGAGGGAAAGGGGCTTTTTCCCTAGGTAGAGAGGAGATAATTTAGCACACAAACTGGTTTTGAGGCAATGCAGGAAGCATAGATGCATTCAGAGAGCACCTTCAGATAGCAAAACTGTGCCTTTAACCTCAGATACAAAGATAACACGCAACCCTTCCCCACGTCTCCCATCCACCTCTCCCACCAGTGCGGACACAGTAACACCCTCTGGCTGGTTCTACGCACACAACTTGGATTCTGCGTGAACACGGTGGCTCCCGACTGCAGTGGGACAGCACTCGCAGCTTCACGGAGGTCAGGAAGCAGTAAAATAATCCTTCACGTATCTCGACTGCTCTTACCCCTCTCTGTTTGGGGGAGGGAGGGAAGGGTGAATTCTGACTGCCGCCTGCACTGCTGAAACGGCTCCTGGAAGGTGGGGAGAAGAAACTCTGTGCTATCACAGGACAGAGCCACAATGAGAAACACACGTTCCTGCAACCGGCAGCAAAAATCGTGGCTGCTTTCCTGTTAATTGTCTGACTCTAAGAGATGACAGACAAAGAACGCACGGGCTCAACAGCAGGCAGGAGTGCGGGAAAGAACGAACACCTCCCCCAAAGAGGCATAACCGAACACACCCAAACACCAAAATTCACAAACAAAATTAAAATTCCTATAATAGAATGGAATGAACAGTAACTCCAGTGCTCTTATCCAGATGAGGCCATTGGGAGGCAACAGCCCACGTGAGATCGTCACAAATGGCACCAAACTAAACTCAGCTACAAGGCAGCTATAGGTAGATACACTATTCAGCTCTGGAAAAAGAGGCAATCCAAACCACATCAAGCCCAGATAAAACACCTTGGAGTCGACAAATAATCCACACAATCCAAGCACAAATTCACGTTCAAGCTGGAAAGCTGGAAACAACCTTTTGTACACGGGCTCGTGCTGAATATGGACCAGTAGGCAATGTGACTGGAAGCAGAAGTGACTGAGACGCGCGCGTCCGTCCCGCAGGACGCTGCCATCTCCGGAGGCGCTCGTGCCCAGAGCTCTCTCCAAGACGGACAGATATTTGCAGCATCAGGATCAATACGTCTTTGTCCCCCTTCTTGCCCCTGGGCCATAGCATCACCAACACTGAAGTTAATTGTCCCTAAAATGCTAAATACAGACCAACCTGGGTTTGCTGAACAACAAAAGTCTGTGGACAATATCCGTTGCCTGATTAGTATGCTCTATTTGGCTCGCTCAAATAATGTCGAGCATGCTATTTTTCCCTTAATGCTGAAAAAGCATTTAGTCAATAAATTTGTTGTGAGTAACATAAATGTTATTTCGGAGGGTTCTCACAGCGCAAGGGCCGATGAGGCATTCACTGCCAGCAGCCGCGGTTACTGCCGGGGGTCGTACTCCAGACACTGAACTAGGGCAGGCTGTTCTTGTCTCTCTCATGTTTTATTTATCCGCGGAGCCAAGGGTCTCAAGGTAGAGGAAGCGCTGTGCTTTCAGGGAGAAGTTTAAACAGCACAAATGTGCTAATACGGTCTCATTATTCTACTTAGTTTGAACTGCAAGGAAAACAGTAATCTCTAGAAAAACAGGGTGTGAATCTGGATAATTCAAGCTTTTGTTCTGTTGAAAAACAACTAATTATTGCATCAGTTCTCTCGTCTGTTAAACGGAAAAATATAAAGATACTTAACTTTATACCAATCTCCTTTTGTTCAAGTAACATTCTATAAAAAGCTCTAGAGAAAGAAAGCAAACTCTATCGCAGAAGCCCATCTTTCAGAAAAGTGTTTGTTTCACAGCTTTCACTTTATAACTAATATAGAGGAAGAAGAGACTCATAACGAAAAGGTTCTTACCTGGCAGCTTCACCTGTAACTGCTGAAGGCATGTTAATTATTCTGTTGATTAAAGCTATCCTGCTAAGTAAGAACACTGTTTCCAACGCCCTTGTTCCATCGGCATTTCCCTCGTGCCCGTCCTTCTTCCCGGTTTGTCCGTCGGTCGCAGCACGGTACTTGTTTGCTAACTCAGGCACTCTTGCCGAGAACAGGTTGATCACCGCGTGTCCTTCCAGCGCAGAGTGACCGTGTTTCCACCCCGGCAGCGCCAGCGAGAGGTGGTTTTCACCCGACACAAGTCCAAAGGCCACAGGACGCTGGAGCCTCAGGATACCCAGGTATCTAACACAAAGATTGTCTATTTCTTTATCTACACCCCACGGCAAGAGACACGACAGCAGCAGTTTAGCTGTATCGATGGCGATGTTCACATCAACGCTTCCTGATGGTTGCATTCTAATCTTCCTTGAACTTTTCTTCTTCTGTCTTTTCACGGCACCACTTTCTTCCAGAGCCCCGACTGCGCTGCCAGCCCTGCAGCCCTGCTCCGAACAGCCGGCATCCGCCCGCCCGCCCGCACACACGGGGCCCGCAGGTTTATTCCTTTTCAACGTCAGCGCCCGTTTCTCGGCAGCGCCTCGGGCTCTCCCCGGAGTGTCGTGGCTGTGGAAGGAATTCGATGCCTTCAGCCCACTGAGTTCAGATGTCAGCAGAACTTCCTCAAGCTTTTCCAGATCGAATAAGAGAACATGAAAGTTCGCACTGTTCCACTTCGTTTGAACTGGTACAATAGTAAAGGGCTGCTGGATGCAGGTGGTATCGGGTAACTGAAACGAAAAAAAAACACGTGTCCAAGCACAAATCCATAGTATTTTGTGATTTTCAAGCTATCAGCATAGAATTGCATAAGGAATAGGCCAAATCTATTAACTCTATTAAGTTCAACTTAGTAAGAAGTGAATAAATATAATTAAGGAAAATGGATTTTCTTCTAAGTAGCTTAAGATACACAGAAACATGTGCATGTAAACACTGTAATACAGGCTCCCCAGCACCTTCAGTTACACAGCCATGCTGTGAGATACACATATACACACATCTTTGCCAAAATTCCGGGCTGGTATTTATTTCTCCTGGTAGGTCTCATTCCAAGCTGAAAGGCTTTTAGGAAAGCTTTAAAGAACACAGGCAAACGAATCCTACGATGTTGGAAAATCCCCGCAGACCTGGAGAGTGCCGCACCGCCAAGCAGCACCGCGGGAGCATCACCCCGTTGGGAAGCTACGAGACTGTGACACAACACCTTGTATCAGAATCCGCTGTATCTACTAGAGAGGTATCTTTGACCTCCTGGGGAGCAGCAGACGTGAGGGAGTACAAATTCCTCCCGATGCTTTGCCCATTTCTTTAGGCGCTCGTGCCCCGTTCGTGCTCCCTGCGCCCCACGGGCCCGCACTCCCCGCACCCACAGCCCTTCCGCCCCACCGGCACAGCGGCATCCAGAGCCGGCTTCTCAGCCAGCGATGCCTTGGCAAACATCACAAGGGGTAAAGACTCTTCTAGATCACTGTGAGCTTTAATTTGCTTCTGGTAATTAGAAATATTCCACTAAGACAAAGAACTCTCTCTCTTGAAAAAGAGTTGAATCTTAAAAGAAACGGCCAAGTGCAGTAAGCAGGGCAGCAGCTGGCTTATCCCGAATGCCAAGGTTAACTCATCAGTCTCAACCACTCCTTACCTACCTCCTTCTACATTACAAAGTGTCATTTTATAGGAATAGCTACTGTTAAACTTTATGTTGTAGTTACAAATAACACAAGGAAAAAAATTCTCTCTATGTAAGTTATTTGACCATATTGTTTGAGTAATAATAGAATCTGGTTTTCTGTTGTTTAGAGAATGGCGCTCCCAGCAGATGAGGATGCACTCTAAACACATAATCTTATTTAAAAGTCTCCATAGGGAGTCATAAGTAAGAGATTATAACTGCTTGTTCAGGTTCTCTTTTATCCCTTTCCTTTTTCAAAAATAATACATTGTAGTTAAGCTGCAGGATTATTTTACGCTTTAATTATGCTGCTTCCTAATACATAGGGCGAACCCCATGGAATGCAAACACTGGAATTCAGAAGCTAACCTTGACATAAATAGACTGTATTATTTGGCTTATCGTTTTCATTTTCTCCGTTCTATACATTTATATTTGGTTGATTAACATTGAGAAACCTCTAGGAAAATCCCCATCCAAGCAAAGCAAACCTCTGTGACCATGTCGCTCTGTGGAGGTGTCCGGTGACGCTGCACGCAGTCACGACGACTGTTTATCGGCAACATGAAAGCTTATCGGCATTGATCTGAAAGCACCCACCGAGCGAGCTCAGCTCTGCCACAGGTGCTTCATTCCAGTGGAGGAAGGGGGACATCTAAACTTCAGACACAAAACACCATTTAGGAAACATGGACAAGCTATTCCCTGCAACAGAAGATGACAGAAAATAGAAGGAAACCCATAACGCTAACCATGAACTAGAGCGTTGGGAATAGATTTGATGATGGATGTTGAGAAGCAGATTAACAGATATTTACATTCTGTACTGTGCCTTTCGTTAAGTTTAGAAAGATTTCACAAGAATACATTCTAGTGCATTCAGATAAATATTGCCACCGTCTTTAATGTGTTTTCAAACGTACACATGCAGAGTTTGGTAACTCGGCGTCGCAAGCCACAGCGACAGCAGCAGTAACAGCGCCCGACTCGCCCCGAACCGCGCGCCCAGCCCCGCGGCCTCGCTGCCGCCGCACGGATCCAAGAGCCATTTCTCCTCCTCTCTGACAACTCTGCCCAACTCAGACGGCTATCACAAGATTGCATTTCAAACCCCAAATCCTTGAGTCGATAGCACATATATATCAAAACATCAAGCCATTCCAGCCTTACTATTCTCCCAGAGAATTTCCAGTGTTTGTGTTAGGAAAGAATCAATTTAGTAATACAGAGGCTTCCTTCAATTTGCAAGTGAACCCACGACCACACCACGGTGTAGTGAACACACCACACATGTTGTTCATCACGGAGACAACACACGGGCACATTGTCTACCTTGACATTGCCAGTTTTACGTTTTCTTTCTGACATGGCTAAATTTCTAATTCCCTGTTTACAGGTCTCCCCTGACTACCAACGTTCCACCTACTTCTACTATTTAGTTGAAAAATTGGGAAGATTTTTTTATTATTTGCTAAAAAAACCCCACCTTCTGGAAGCTGTTAGAGGGAGAGCAAACTGCACGACCTTGCAGTTTCAGTCGTTTTATCCAGGTTTTGTCCTTTTGTCATTGTCCAAGTGCATGAATCTGAGATAACCCAAATGTGAAGGTCCCGCTGCAACCCAGCTGTGACGAGCAGGAGAACGCGCCCCCTCGTGCACCCCCAGCAGCAGCGCTGACAGGAGGCGCTGCCTTAGTCGAGAAAAAACTCCAGTACGGTCCTGTTCCTAAGGCACAAACATCGCCGTGTCCAGGGCTGACAGCCAGGTTTCTATTGTCATGATCCAGCTTGCCGCTTGTTTCGTTGGGAACTGGCAAGGAGGAAGGACTTTTTAACTTGGTGCACGCGTGCATCACCCCAAAACCGACCTCACAGCACCAAGAGTGGCCAGGCCCTAATAAAACCTGCTGGATAACTACCTCATGAGGCTTCTACAATTAACTACGAGATCTTAACGAAAACATTTCCAAACACCAACAAAAACAGACTTTCTTTTAAAAAATAATTTTTCTTTAGAATTAACAAATCAACTCTTTGAATCTAAATAATTCAGTACTGAAGCTAGACCTATATATATATATGTGTCACTGGGATGTCAAGAAAAGCTCAAAGCTCCTGAATTCTCTCAGCATCAGGTGTCGTGGTTGGCCTGGCTCTATGCTCACAAAACACAAGCACGTCACACAGCTGCCTGTAAAAGCTCCTTAGCTGCTTCTACCCTGCCTCCTACATTGTACTTGAAGAGCGGTTTAGCTGCAGCCCCCGCGCCCCGGCACTGCCGGCCCAGCTCCATCCTGCTCGCCACGGCGCTGCCTCCTCGGCAGCGGGAAGCGCCGAATGGGTTTGGTTTTGGTTGGTTGGTCTTTGTTTTAAACACAGAATAGCTCAGTGTCCTTACCTGCACAGACGCTTTTCTCTTCAACCTTCTTGAGGAAAATAGCAGCATTACATATAATACACGTAAGACAAAGAATTATGTTTTGGGGACACGTTTGCAGGTGCTATCTCACATACAGTTTTGCAAAATAGGAAACCGGTAATTGTCTCATGGAATTGTCTCAGAAAACAAACATATAATGCACAAAATGGCTGGCACAGCGTAAATTAAGGCATTAAAATAATTTCTGAATCCTCCGAGCCCTCGGTTGCTAGAGATGGCAGTCGGCAGCAGTAAAACAAATTGTCTCCTTGAAATGTGCTTGGTGGACAGCAGCCTGATGATTGGCAGCACAAATAGAAGACAAACGAGAAAGCCTTCAATCTGCAGCTGATGCGCAGGAACAACATGGGGAGCTGCGTTTACAATAGAGAAAACATTACCAAGCTAATGGCACAGGCAATCATTTGACCACCATGCATCTCTGATAGCAGCAGGGCATCCATTTTCAGTTAAGTGTTAGAGTACCTTTTTGCTTTCTCCGACCACTGCGGGGGTAAAACAACCCGGTGTGTGAAACCCACTGACTGGTAATAAATTACTATATTGGATACTTTTTGTTTTCTCTCAGCAATGACTTTACTGTGTATTCCTGCTATCATTACCAATTAAAGTGCAGATTGCGTTAGCAAGCTATATCTAACTGTGTATCAGTCCCCACGCTCCAATTGCTTTGGCAAGTACCGCAGGGTCAAGAGGCTCCTGCGACCTTTATCAGCTGAGTCTCCCTGACCACTCGCTATTGGAGGCAATCTCGGCTGAACAGATGGACACTTCTGCAGACTCTATAAAGCTTAGAATATAAAGATAAATGAAATTGTGTTTGGGGCTTCAAACTGGTTTATGAGCATAAAATATTGTTAGCAAGTTCCACAAAAATCTCAGATTTCCAATAGCACATCTTAAACCCCCACCATGAACACAACATCTCCTTATCTACTAGGAAATTCTATTATTTGCTGTAGCTTCTAAAAATAAAACTAAAAACTAGATATAACTTACATGTCTAGTTAGTACAAAGTCACTTCTCAATCTAGAAAGCCTGATTTTATTACTTGAATCATTAGAAGACAAGCAAGAAGAAAATGCATTATAGTGTTTCACCATGACAGTAAGAGCAGCACACAGCACATGATCAATCGGGACATTCGGTGGGGAACACAGACACCTGGGCAGCGCGGAGCAGGTGATCAAATGGGTCACTTGGTGGGGAACACAGACACCTGGGCAGCACGGAGCAGGTGATCAAATGGGTCACTTGGTGGGGAACACAGACACCTGGGCAGCGCGGAGCAGGTGATCAAACGGGTCACTCGGTGGGGAACACAAACACCTGGGCAGCACGGAGCAGGTGATCAAACGGGTCACTCGGTGGGGAACACAAACACCTGGGCAGCACGGAGCAGGTGATCAAATGGGTCACTTGGTGGGGAACACAGACACCTGGGCAGCGCGGAGCAGGTGATCAAATGGGTCACTTGGTGGGGAACACAGACACCTGGGCAGCGCGGAGCAGGTGATCAAACGGGTCACTCGGTGGGGAACACAAACACCTGGGCAGCACGGAGCAGGTGATCAAACGGGTCACTCGGTGGGGAACACAGACACCTGGGCAGCGCGGAGCAGGTGATCAAACGGGTCACTCGGTGGGGAACACAGACACCTGGGCAGCACGGAGCAGGTGATCAAACGGGTCACTCGGTGGGGAACACAGACACCTGGGCAGCGCGGAGCAGGTGATCAAACGGGTCACTTGGTGGGGAACACAGACACCTGGGCAGCGCGGAGCAGGTGATCAAACGGGTCACTCGGTGGGGAACACAAACACCTGGGCAGCGCGGAGCAGGTGATCAAACGGGTCACTCGGTGGGGAACACAGACACCTGGGCAGCGCGGAGCAGGTGATCAAACGGGTCACTCGGTGGGGAACACAAACACCTGGGCAGCGCGGAGCAGGTGATCAAACGGGTCACTCGGTGGGGAACACAGACACCTGGGCAGCGCGGAGCAGGTGATCAAACGGGTCACTTGGTGGGGAACACAGACACCTGGGCAGCACGGAGCAGGTGATCAAACGGGTCATTCGGTGGGGAACACAGACACCTGGGCAGCACGGAGCAGGTGATCAAACGGGTCACTCGGTGGGCAACGTGAAGACCATAAGCACCTTCTATAATCCAATACAGCTCCTGTCAGCCGCCCGTGCACACTCCCAGGTCTCACCCCGCCGGCCTCCCGGAGCCTCAGGCTCAGGGGGTGCAAACAGTCGGCGAGGCCCATGGGAGCAGCGGTGCTGCCGCCCCACGGCCACCCGCGACCCTCGGCTCCAACACTCCGCTCACCCCAGCACTGAGATACGTTTAACGGGCGCGTTCAGAACTTCCTTCATTCATTTACCCTTTTTAAACCTCAGTACTCGTACATAAACAACAAAGCGTCAAAAGCCCGGAGCTAACAGCGCTGCCGCAGCTGTTCACATGCCGTGTATGTTTGACCTGGGCCTTCACCGTTTGGGCAGTGCAGTCCCAAACACAGGTGTCAATTCATGATGATTTTCCCCTATGAACTAGTTTAAAGAAGTGCTTTGAGCTTGCCTTAGATTACTTTTATTATCCTATGCATTACACCAACTCCGGTAATATTCCCAAGGATACCCAGATCCTCCTGAGGATCCATCTCCCACACAGAAAACGCTGCAACACCTTCCAGCTCACATCACCAATGTTTGTCTATCAATTTAACTGCAACATCAGCAACTCAACCTCCTTCCTCTAAGAGTGCAAACCTTCCTTTGGTTTGAATCCCAGTGGAGAACGCTGCAACCTCCGCAGCGCTCCGAGCAGTAATTGTGGCATCGCTCTTGACGAGCCTGTGGCAGAACCTCAGTAATTAAGCCAAGGGTGTTCGAGCCCATGCTGTGATGAACGGACTGAGCAACCGGACAAACCTCCCTTTCCCTCACCAGCGGGACAGACTGCCGGCCAGATGGGTCTGCCGGGCACAGCACGTTCGTATTGTTCAGAGAGAGCTGCTAACACATCATTGCTCACTGTGAAGACCTGGTACGAAAGTCAGTGTTCCTCTTACTTTGTTTCCATGTGCACACTGTCTGCCCCTCTCTCCATCACAAATACCAAACTTCAATGTTTCACTGGATTTAACGCAAGTGTACACACAGAAGTGATCCTGGAGACAAATCATAACACGACGTCAAAGAATAACTGGCAACTAAAGCTAATATAGAGAATATTCTTCACATTAGTTTTTAAACAGGGAAAACAAAAGTTTTCAGTCACTTCCAGTATAATAATAGAGAAACAAGTTTCTATAAATATATGCAAATTGTGTCTGAAGTGTTGAAATAAATAGCTCAGGCTTATTCTCAGGTTTCTGTCACTGTTTCTTACTCTCCGCACCTGCAAGTTCAAAGCGTGCTGCAACATCACCGTTGCACGTTTCTGCTTCCATTTTGCTTTGAGGTGACCAATGGACAAACACACTGAAACCAACCAATTCTGGACCGGTGCAGCAGCTCAGAAACCGCAGGAACCCCCAGCAAACCCACCCGCGGCCCAGGCTGCCAGCGTCTCCAGGGCTACGACGCCTTCTAACTCATACCAGTTTAATTCGATAACTCTGAAGTTATTACTTCACTGTAGTGGATAAAACACCTGAGAAATTTCACAGGAAATGCAGAACTGAAATGCTTTGCATCTGAGTTACAGGAAATAAAAATATATGCACACCCCCCCCTTCATTTCTTCACTCACTTCCCTTTTACACTTAATTAATATACTGCTAAAACCAGCTTCTGACCACCAGTCCCAGCAAAAACCAGAAATACCCTGGCAGCAGCCACATCGAGTTTACCAACGCCAAGGAGAAACGCTGTACTTCTTTCTGTTTCACTGTGTTCTTAATAATCCACTCCATACAAACGATCAAATCTGTAATTCCTCATAATAACACTCTAAATACCACAAAAGGAAAAAACAAACCCATAGTAACCTATGTCTAACACACCACGTGTATGGTGCCACTCTTGATTTTGTATTTGATAGGTATTATCTGGTGTTTGCGCTTGTAGCTCATTTCCATTTTTCTATCGGTTTCCATCAGTTTCAGTGAGATGTAACCAGCAGTGATTTCCCAGGCTTCCAATAACCGCTGCATTTCTAAATTGCATCCTTTGCTAAACTAAACCAAGTAACTGCTGTTGTCTTTTACCTACTCCGTTCTGCAACATAACAAAGTAGGTATTTCTTCTATTGTTTACAGTTTCTGTGCATTCCCGTTTCTTGTGTTAAGCACGTATAAAAACACGGTTTGGCTTTCCCCTCAGGAAATCCGCCTGCCCCCACGCACCCTGCCTGCGCCGTTTGCTCACAGCGGAATACCTGCGCTGTTGTATAAGCAAATAAGTTCTTTAGAACAACTAATGCTAAGTAGGTGAATTTAAAATGTTTAAAATGCATTTACAAGTGTTAGAGTAACTGGTATTTAACTGCTCTGCTCATAACTATTGCTAGTACCTGCATAAATCAAAATGAGCTCTTACAGATCTTGTGTAAACCCTTATTTAGGTATTTTGGCTCTGCTCTCTGCACCATATATTAATGCTCAAAGAACAGTATTTTAAGAAATAGTCAAGTGAATATATCAAGCAGTAAATACATGTAACGCTCCCATCAAAGTCCATAAATGAATAATTACATTTTCCCCGTCATCTTTGTCCTGTCCACCTCCCCAGCACTGTAACCCAGCACCCTAATGCTCGGCCATTATGGCACCACCTTTGGAAGCTGCTCTTCTCCCACATTTTTACCCAGAAGCGGCTCAATTACGCTACTGAAATCACTAGAAATGTAAGTGCATGATGAACACAGCTGCCTCTCCAAATTACTTAAACTGAAAGTTAGGATTATTTAAACCGAAAAGCCAGGAAGCTTTCTAACGTGAAAGGTGCCTGGAACATCAGGAAAACAATTCCCAGACATATCCAGCTTTTTCTGTGCTTCCATGAAATCTTCATATGATGCATTCAAGCATTTTCATGTGGTTTTTTAAACCAGCTCTTCACACAGCTTCAATTTTCAAAAATAACTATATGACTTAAAGGGGTAACGAGAGCTGGTTCCATATAAACACCATGAACACACAATCCAGTGTGTAGTCTATTGTAATTAAGAGCAGCGATTCGATACCTACAGCTCGTGGCCAGGTATCATAGCAACCCCGTGTCCCCGAGTACCCCGGCCTGCTCGGCCCCGGCGCTGCGGCAGAGCCCACCATGTAACCGCGGGGCTGTCACAGGGACAAAGAGATCCGCCTTAAACCCCGCGCTCGGCAGACGGACGGGGCCGCCGCAGCAGCGCAACCAGCCAAAACGGGGAGGGAAGAGCAGCTTTTGTCACCGGTTACACAGCTCACGCACCCGCACCCTAATGTGCGTCCACATAAGCTGGAGAGCTGAAGCAACGCTGCGTTACCGCATTGTTTACACTGATCCACAGAGCACCGCCTTCTTCTTCGCACTAAACACGAGCATCATTTATCACCAACATTAATCTGAAAATAAAGCAGACCCACTTTAAAAATAATATTTAAACTTCAACAAATGAACTCTAGATAGTCTTGTATAAATCTGCAAAAAAGAGAAGAAATAGGTTACTGCGAACAAGAACCCGCTATTGATTTTTGTGCGGTGCAGTAAAGCATCTCCATTCTATTTGGCTGCTGTCACAGCCACTCTTTAACAGCTGGAGTCAAATTGCACTATTTACAGCAAGAGCCCTTGTCAAGTGGACCATAAGTATTCTAACAATACACTATTCAAATGGCACTTTGCCACACAAATTGCTGACTTGATGAATACCCCATGTCAACGACTGGGGCCAGTGTAAAAGTTTCAGTTTTATGAGAGGTTTTACATTCACATATTAAGTAAAGCTTTCTTGAAGAACTATTAAGCTATATATTTGGGGTCTTTTGACATAGAAAATAATTAAAATCTGTTTAAATATATCAAGGGGATTTGACAACATGAATATGGATCTCGTGTTAACTGCATTTGTCACACTCATCTGTTATTGGTGCTCCCGCCGGCACGTGCGGCACAATAAAAGAATTAAAACGGTCAAAACACCATGAAATCAAAGCATTCTGCTTTCGGATCTGTGATTTACATGATGACAAATGTTCTGAAAGAAATCCTTTGAAGTTGGACTCAAGATGGAGTAAAAAGAAACCATTGCTTTGCAAATGTTATCTGTGCTTGTCTTAAATACAGTATTAATTATAAAATAATGTGATGCTAAACATCAAGAAAAACCACTGAATCTTGCTTGCAATCTTGATGTGGATCATCTCCTTGCACGAAATAAGGATCACTCACAAGCACAACACCAACGGGACCGCACAGGTACCCCTCGCTCCACGGCACCTAAATCTTCTGAAACAGAATTTCTAAAACAGAGGCTAAAACTGACTTTTTAAAAACAGAAACGTTATTAACAGTTTTGTGTGCTGTTAAATTTCTACTACACAATTTGCCAAAGGAGCAAATTGACGATGAAACACTCATAGTCTGCATCTATACTAAAACCTTCTGATAACGTGAAAGTTCCATGATGCTTTCATCTGCGTGGTCGTTACACGCTTATCAATACGATATGAAATGTCAAACTCTCCAATATTCACAGAATTCTCACTAATTTCAAGGGATATGGGCTTCAGGAGACTGCATCAAGTGATAAAATACAACGCGGCACTCCTGAGAGCGCCACGAGCTGCCCGCAGAAGAGCGCAGCAAAGCGTGGAGCTCCCCACGAGCCCGCGCTCAGCACCGAACCGCGGGAGAGCCCGGAGCCGCACGCTCCCTTTGAGCAGCCTGCGCCGGGCTCCGGACAGCGCCGCGGGCCCCCGGTGTTCTGCGCCCCCTCCAGCTCCCCCCGCGCACCCAGCCGCCAGCACCCCAAAGCCCCAGACCCCGCTCTGACGGCACTGGAGCCACAAAGAGTCCCCAGGTGTTATGGATGACGGATTTCTGATGAATAAGAAGTGGCTTCCCGAGCGCAGAACTTTGCTTGTTAGGAAATCAGACTGCGCTAACTTGCCTATAACGGCAAAAAAGGTGAAATCAGGAAAAAAATAAAAATCTTGACAGTCATAGGGACGTCTAAGACACATTAATAATATTCTCTCAATAAAAAGGTTTTTATTGGGACAAGATAATTGATGAACAAAGTTTAAGCAATAAATGGAATATTTTATTGAGAATCAGAGCAGCCAAGACACGTGCCTGAGAGCGCTATAAATTATCATTACAACTCCACCGCTATCTATTGTGATATTACCTGCAATTTAAGATCATAATAATCCCCAAAGCATGTCAAACTCTACCAAAAACTATTTTCCCCTATTCCACGAGCAGCACGCTTTCTTTCCAGCCACTTTGTTAAACTGAAAATCCCCTGGATTTAATAGGTATGACCAAAGACAACTACTCGGACTCCTCCTCCGAAAAGGCGAGAGGAAGCTGTTCCTTCAAGCGAGCGGTGCGATGGGTTCCGTGCCAACGGGCAGCGCGCACCATCTGCCCCGGGCGCTCGGCGGGATCACGGCCAACCAGACTTCCAGAAAATAGGATCACAAAGAACCTCAGAAATCTGCCTGAGGTTAGCAAAAGGTCAAAGAGAAATATTAAGAGTTAAACAACAAGCACTTTAAACTTAAATGTAAATGGAAATTCGTAGCTACAATAAAAAAAAAAATCAAAAGATTAAATTTCAGAATGAAGACTTAGATTAAGCTGTACTTCATCAGACAGAATTTCGGGACACAGTTAATGAAGGCAGACGCAGGCCGCGGCCCATTCTGAGCGCTGTTTCCACCTGTGAGCTGAGGGAGAACGTTTTCCACCCTCCATACGTGTGGGCGATGGGTTTGTCTGCGTCCTCCCAAAAACCAGTAATTAAACAACGCTGAACCAGAACAAGTGACATCGAGGCCTCCTTCAGATGCACCGACAGCAAGAGCTCAGTGAACACACCCACTGCTGGTGTGCAAAAAGGGTTTTCAGCAAAACAGAGGTACCATTATTTTCCAACCCAAATAAGGTTATACCTACCTTGTTGAATTTGAGATTGTACTAAACCTGAGACAGTTTTAATAATTGCTTTTACATTTAATAAATACAAGCTTTTAAAATACCTACAAATAACTGACAAATGCAGACATACCTGGGCCACAAGCGAACAGAACGACTGTTGCACGTCAACTTTACTTCTCATGACATGGTGTCTCAGTACCCATTCTCTCAACTTTAACAGCACATAACAATAGCTGCAGTGTGGTATTCCCTTCTATTATTTTTTCAGAACAAAATGACAGAACACGTCTTTTCCACCAGTCACAATTATTTAGTTTAACAACTTCTACACAAAATTATCAGGCAAATCTAAGACAACACCTGGCCAAACGGCTCCTGAAGACCGTCAGACCTGTTCGCAGCCCTGTATCTCCAAAGGAACACGGCCACCCTCTCTGTATTTAGTCATACTCATGTAAACGTGAAGCGCTTGCACTGGGCTCTGTAATGATGTCAACAGAAAACCATCCAGAACACTGACACTGAGGGACAACAGGAATCTGCAATTTCATAGAAATGCAACAGTGGAAAGGCCAGCAGCGTTGTGCCATGAGGTGTTTTTCTCCAGACACACGAATCCCAACCAGGGCTCGGTGGTCCTGGTGGCACCACTAACGGGTGCAGCCGTACACCAGAGGCACGAGGAAACGGCGCTGAGCTATGGGTGCAAAGCCTCTGAGACAGCCCCTCCGAGACACCCACGGTGACCCTGCAGAAGGCCCTGCCCACCTTCCCCGCGCTCTGGGAACCGGGGCTGAAGGCACAAAGCGAGCCAGATAGAGCAAGGCTTCACAGACTTAAAACCAGGCCTCCACGTCCCTTACACAGGGCCGCGCATCGCGAAGGTGAAGGGCAGAGAGCACGGGTCACAAGCCATTGCTCTAGAGAATCCCCACTCTCACCTCCTCAGCCGGTCTCTGTGCGTGAGCAGGGCCGTCACACGCCGCGCCGTGCTTGCAAGAGCTGGAGGGCTTGTGTCCAGCGTGTTTGCTCCTTCTTGACTCCGGAGGCACGGGAAGGAACGCTCCTGCCGGCAGGTGCTCCGGCTCCTCCAGGGCGGCGAGGATCGCCTTCGCGGTCGCGCCCGTTTCGTGCCGCTCCAGCGTGCCTGAGGAAACCAGAGGCGCTGTCACCTTCCCAAGGAATCGCACGTTGCAGCACTGGCACAGAACATTTCACGTGGCCAGATAAACCACCAAACATTTACAGACCAGCAAACTAATTCTTCATTTTCTGGACCTTAAAAATGTGATTTTACACAAGGGTCTATTCTACAGCATTGCTATTTAGAAAAATATAAAGCTTAATTTCTAAAGAAGCAAATACCTTAGACCCCAGACCACAAGAAACCAGGTATTTCGTGTGGTGTGTGAAGTCGGATGTTTTCAGAAGCAGCAAATACAGAAGAACAGCACTTCCCTAACTCTGTTCAAAACAGCGTCATTTGTTTCCCTCTCACAAAGCATCCACATCATTAACAGTGTCAACACCACCACACGCTGTATGTAACATTTCAGTGCTGTCCTCTAGTGTTCCACATCACAAACAGCAAGGCAAAGCTCAAAGGTTTCCTTCCATTCTTAAAAACGACCTTTACCTCCGACGCTTTAACAGCCCAATGTCCTACACGTGGGTTATCAGCCAGCAATACCAGCGCCTTTCCGAGACCGCTCCATCAGCCGTGCGGCTCCAGACAACCCGGAACCTTGCACTGTTACACCAAGTGACGTTATTTTCATAATAACTTTACGTAGTAATAATTTTAGTAATAATGCTTAATTTATAATTAACATTAAAGATATCTAAACTGAGCCTAAATATATTTGAAATGAGCTCATGTTATATACTACACATTTCCTATAGGAATCAAACTCATAAGAAATCGCTGAAATGGCATCTTTCCTGTAACTATCAGAGATAAAAGACATGTGAAGCATTTAAAAAGTATTCAATATCTACTATAACGTAAGATGTTTTTTTTCCCCAAGTTTGAATTCTTTGTAGCCTCAAGTAATACAACATGAATTTTCCCTTCCGCTGCTACCAGAAAAAACGTGTAACATCGAAGTTCTATCAGCAACACCTGCTAAAAATATTGGACTGGGATTGAGGGATCTCATACGATAAGTGTGTGCGTACGTGTGTATAAAATCCCTTTATCTGCAATTATTTCTCTGAAACTCATCCATTTCTGCTCACTGTTGTATCACCTCTGTTACTTCTACGGCCAAGAGTCAGAGCAGAATAAAGTAATGCAACTGATGCTTTGTTCCCTAGAAAATCAATTGCATACCACACGATACTGTAATATTGCACTGAAAAAAGCATCAGCCCGGTTGTTCTTAACGTGTCATTTTCTTCATCCCTGCCCAGTGAGCGCTGCAGATCACACAGAACCGAGTGTTCCTCAGCCAGAGGCCGGGGCGGTGCCGACCCCGCACCAGCCCGGCCGCCCAGCTCCCAGCAGCGCCGGAGCGCAGCCCGCACGGCGAAGGGTTCTACAAGGCACAACAGCCGTGAGAGCAAATACATTCTTAAACGCTCGTCTGCAAAGTTCAGAAGTCTGGAAACAATACAGTCGCTCAGCTGATGCGGTTTTGGCCTCCTCACACACACAACGCCGTCTCTGGAGCTATAAGCACGTCCTGTTTCCCTACACAACGCCCCCAATCCTCCACAGCAAGAGACGAGCAAAACCCAGGGGAGCCTGTTCTCCCTTACTGCTCAGTGTGAAGGACCAAACTTCCTCCATCACCGTCTGTGCCAAGTCCACCATGAGGGAAAACGTGCATGCACACACATCCAGCCTTGCCTCCGATCGCTCTCCTCTGGGCAATGCACCAGCGGAGGGCTCGAGTGCCTCAGAAAGATCATCGTATTATCCCTGCGAAATTACCAGGAGTTCCTGTTATTTTTATGGGCAAGGAACCGAGACAGATTGCAATACATTTTTAATAAATCCAAGAATTTTGGGGGCACAGTATTACACTGGAAAGAGCTGATTATACACACTGTTCAGCACCAGACAGAACCTCAAAATACAAACCAGGTCTTGTTAGCTCCAAACGCATCTAAAAGCGCCTCACCCCCGGTCACCTTCAGAGCCAGACCATCCTGTGGACATATAGTAGAATACGACTTAGTTAAGGCTATCATACCATAGTGGTAAAAGAGGATAAAACCACGTTTTCAACAAAAATCAAGATCTGCGTGGCTTGACTTTTTATCCTCTTATATATGAATACACACTCAGGAGTGAAACATGAAAATACATTTAAGACTTCTGTGATTAAATATCAGAGCATCTTGCCCGGCAACAGTTTCAGAGCCAAGCGCTCCACTTCTGGTCAAAGGAAAGATTTCAGCTGAAGAACAAGCAGCAGCCTGAGAGCAAGGGTAAAACGAGAGGGGGACAGCGCCCCGCACCTCTGGGAACCGCGGCTCCAGCGGGAGGAGCAGGATCTCTGTGTACATCAGAGCAAACTGATATTTTACACACGCACACATTAACCTTATCTTCTACTGCTGACAGATGTGCTCGTACATATCATAAACTTATGGATGCAAATTGAGAAACACCTGAACACAGATGTTTGGTTACTGAATGTTCCTACTACCTACAAAACCATTCTCCGAGTGCCAGTGTCATGCCATAGCAAACACATAATTTAGTATGTGTAGTTTAGAGAAGAGAAAATTAACTTATCAGCCAAGAAAATCCCTTCTGGGTTCACATTAGGCAGGAATTATGACTCAGCCTCTCAAATAAGAGTTACATTTCTTTTTCCTTAAGCACATGTATAGACAGGAACCCTGAACAGAGAACACCGCCCTGGCACCCAGCTCAGTTTCTTACTGACAGAAGGCTACGACAGCATCAGATCAGTTTTGAAAACAGAGCTCTATCTTTAAATCATTTATGTATCATCCATAAGAGCAATCTCAAATCCCTCATAAGGAACACCTTGCAGAAGATCTAGCTTAAAAACATGTTTGCTTGCATATACTTCTTAGTCATGGATGTCTGTCTGGGTGAGTGTATACGTGTGTACACCTGGAGCTGCCATAAAAGGGCACAAAGTGCACAGTGAACTGAGTGTGATGGAAGGAGGTGGGAAATAACAAGTATTACAATGTATTTATTTATCCAATGCGTGGCAGAGACAATAGAGAACTGTGTTCTACGATTCCGGAATGCATCCGTAAGATAAAACACTGGGGGCGTGTGCAGGCGATGGATGGAGAAACCGTACAGGTGACAAAGACACTCCGACCACCGCAACAGTCGGAACCAGGCCAGGATTGTTATTGTTCCAGAAACTGTTATTTGTTAGAAACATGTTGTCTCTGATTTAAAGGAAAATATAAAGAGCAAGACACAGCCTCTCAAATCTGAAGTATCTGAAATACATATGAGCCCAAAAGCTTTTGATTCAGGGGCATGAAACAGCAGTGGATGAAAGGGAAGAGAGGGTTTCCAGCAGCAGCGGCGCTGACCCTCCACCGCACACACAGAACACAGGAGGGGAAAGTCTTTATCTCTAAAGCTGTGACCATGGCAACCGAGTCTCCGGAACAGAGAAGAGGGGAGCGTTTCACTCTCCTGGGCAGCTCTGGACCACCAGATGTGACCGCCTAGAGACTCCTGCAACGTCCCCTCCTTCCTCCGGACCAAGCACCACGAACTGCGTGCCCGGGTGCCACCCTGTGCACACTGGGCTCTGCTCCTGCTGAGCGGTGCATTCTACGGCTGGCCCTGCACACCACCCCCAGGATTTCCAAAATACACCAGGCAATGCTTCCTCACCCTTCATGTCTTTTAGAACGGGATTTAAGTGGCAACCCTCCATCTTATTGCATTGTGTTACCTTTAACACCCCTGGAACTCCTTCACAGAGCTGCTTTGCTAGAGGCAGAGGTCTGAGCAGGCACCGCAGTGCTAACCGTGTCACGTCGGCACTCCCGGCCCAACAGGTCCTCTCGCCCCAGCCGAACAGCGCTCGGCCGCGTCAACTCGCGCCCTGCGGCTCCTCCTCTCTCTACAGAGGCCCCCAAAGCGTGAAAGTGGAGGGGCAGCGAAGTCAGGATCTCGCGCCATGCGGTGTCTGCCCTGACTATTAACGTCGAAGGTCCGACCACGACCTAAGAACAGAAGAGCTGAATCTCTAGAGCCTTTTTCCAAAGGCGAAAAGCTCCCTTTGGGGAAGACGCGAGCCTTTCACAGCCTCCCAGTAACGCAGCCAGGCACTTCACATCTGAGCCATAGTTTGTGAGGGCTGTTCTTTGTGGTGTGAGGACGGAGGGTGAAATTAGGGGACTCTCACTGTTCAGAAATCGCTGTCGGTAATGTCAAATGGGACCTGTTCGTCCCGGTCTTAGAGCGCGCGCAGAAGCGGGGTTTGGGATAACAAAGCAGGCGTCAGGGCCCGCGTTCCGGGGGTACCCACAGATGTACCTGCTCAGGATAAACCTGCTATTTAAGCAAAGTGCTTACCGATATGATGCTGTGTGATTCTAAACTGAAGGAAAGGGTGTGAACTGAGCACGTGTAGAACCTGTGTGTACAAGACTGAATGACGGGACTTCAGTTAAAGCACCAGGGTTAGACTGAAATGGGAGATTTTACTCAAACTTCAGAGTGTCTTGGAAATAGACCCACTACTTAATGAAGTAACCTGTCACATACCACCTCTTCCCAACAAACTTGCATCTCTCCAAAAAGCTTTCTAATGTAAATTATGGTAAGTTTAATTTTACTATCCAAGTACCTCAATGAGTTCACTAAAACAACTCTATAGGCATTTCTATAAAAGCAACACCTACAGTTTGGCCATCTGGCGCTTTTGAAGATCGGTGGTTTATGGCCAGCTAAAGACGAAGCTCATTGCCCCGCTCACAGGAGGCGCAGAGCGCGACCGGCGCCCCTTCCTCGCAAAACCACCGCAGCCACTGCATCGTGCTCCCACAGATCCATCAACGACCGCTGTCTGTGAGCGGGGCGCAGGGCCCCAAGGGCAAACTTTGTTAGCCAGCACAAAGTGAGTTAACAATGGACTTCACAGAAGCTGACTATCAAGAAGCTTTTTTGCTCCCAAGCACAGAAAACATCTGCACATACACTGTTTCACAAGAAAACTGACCAGATGTAGTTACCAAGGACTAACACTGAGTTCTGCATCAGCCCACATCTTTAGGGTGTGTATAGTTCATTGACTTTGACCCTATAGCTACAGCACAGCCTCCAGGATATGAAACAACCACGGGATTATCAGCTCGGCCACACACACCGACGGCACCCACGGCGGTGACCTGGGTCTGTACCTGGTGCTGCGCCACTGCTAAACGCACACTGAGCACGCTGTGGAATAACAAACCAGAACAAGGCAACGCAGAAGGAAATAACAGGTTCTCAGCAGATTGATTCTGCAAGCACAATGAACTTCAAGGAATAAATTCATATTAAATGAGTACTAATTGAAAGACTAAATCTACCTCTGAGAAAGGAAGATTGCTCTTTAGAGTTTATCCCCTCTTAGATAGAAATGTGGCTCGCTAGACGCGTTGCCATATGTGCATGCAGCAAGGAAAACGCCATTGGTCCTTTCATTGCTACTTCTTACATACCGATATTTACCTTCGCAAAAAAGCACAGACACCAACCGCTTAGGAAAAGGTAAAAGCAATACAGACAGCAGCTGGTTTCCTTACTGAGGAGGATTCCAAGAGCTGGCTGTCACAAAAAGTATTCGGCACTTTAATTAGAATAAAATTTGTTATTGATTTTCATATTTGTCTTCTAGCACACAAGTTTGGAACATATCCTGTACACATGCTGTATCAATATTCGAAATGTATTATTAGATCAATATTTATTGTCATGGAAAGATATCCTACTGTAATGGAATGTTGCTGTATCCATATATTAAAATTTAGGCAAGATGCATTAAACTACACATGGCTTCTGTATTGTTTTCTATATCACCATGCATATGCAATAACGACATTTAAACTTAAACCAGAATAATTTTCCTTTGTTCTGTAAACCAGGGGACTGAAAAGGGTAAGATTCGATGTCTCTTATTCTGGACCTGTAACAGCAGCAGGCGATCGGCTGTGCTTGCCCCAGCCCCTCTTTAGCTCCCCTTGGAGCCAACGAGAAGACGCAGCCTCTCGCCTGCTCCTGCTCTCCGCTCCTTACAGGACCGGCATGAACCACCAGCCACAGGTAGATGTCTTCAGTACTGATAGAAGTCTCAAGTCAGATGAGGTAAATTCCGCTTGATGTCAGCGATACTCTAGGACTTCTAACACATTTCATCACAAACTACTTATCTGGAATAAATGCAGCCCATGGTACTTGAGCAGCTTTCCGTGGACTACACAAAACAGGGTATCTCCGGCAGCCTCGTGAAGAGAGGGTACGAGAATTCGCACGGGGAGCAGCAGCAGCTTAGACGGTGTTATAACAACTTGTAAATCGTGATCTCGCTGTTCCATCAGTAAAACTACGTTTCCATACACTACTAATACGCTGTGCATTTCGGTGGTTCTAGATTCATTACGCACTCACCCCTCCCACGACACGCAGCTGTGAACAGCATGGAAGCCCTGTTTAACAGCTTAGCACCATTACAGCGTCCAACAGTTCTGCCTGTCAAAGTTCAAATAACTGCATCTATTCCCCTGTGAATCAGCATCACGCTCTCAAATCATCTGGGCATCTACAGTTTAACCTGAAACTCCCAGCTTTAGTTTGCCTGGCTACGCAGTGTGAGCTTTGCAATCATCTTCAGCTATTAACTGATTATCAGTTCACTCTAAAGGTTTCTCAGATTATGGTTTTGCTGAAGAAAGCAGAACTTCGTGCTCTGACGTGGGATTGTTAGGACTGAAAATGTCATTTTTTAAATAACACAGATAATAACTTGCATGTTATTTATAGCTTCTACAAATCCTCAGTTCACTGCAATGGAGCTCATCATCCGATTGTCAGGATGGCTGAAGCTCCTGTATTTTACTAACGACGTATCTTGAACCACATGAGAATTTCATTTTTTGCCTGTTCATATAAACATTTAAACTCTGATTAATATATTCAGTGTGTCAGTATTTCTGCTTTGGTCTTCTATAAATTACGTTCATATAACACCACATCGCAGACAAACAAAATTAGGGAAAGCGAACAAAAACCCCTCTGTGTTATTACCTGTTTCAACTTCCCAAATATAAAGTGATTCATCTTCACATCCAACAATTAGCAGATTTTCAACAGGGTCGAATTTGATCTTCTTGACAGGAAACAAATGCTTTCGGGCATGCAGGAGACACAGCTTCTTCTGCAGGTGCAAAACGGCCACCGAGTGATCGCTGCACACGCAGCACACTACACCGGCATCTCTCAGCTGCAAGACACAACACCCCGCTGGCAACACCACAACCGGCCACAACCACATCGGTTTCACTTCAGGAGATGACCAGATCAACACAAATTGAAAATCAGGATATTAAAAAGCTGTGAATTGGTTATTGAGACCTTAAGTTTAATAGGTCACTGGTTTGGGATCATTTTTTCTGAATCACTGAAATATCCCAGAAATTAAAGCAACTTTCAAACAAGACAACTAAATGAACATAAATTAAGGACAAAGTGTTGTAGGATAAAAGTATTTCCAGTTGTTTTTTCTCTCACGTACACACACATACACGCACATAGAAACACTTTTTTGAGACACAATCCACGCTCTGACTTACTCTGTAGCTCTGCGGAGACCTCAGGAGCTGGGTCACCGGCCCAGACTGCAGGGGGAACCGGTGCAGGACGCGCCCCGTGAACACGTCCCAGCAGATCACCACCGAGTCCTGGCCCCCCGACAGCAGCCAGCTGGGGTCGAACCTCACCGACTTGTCGTGCGGGTAGAGCAGGCAAGTGACTCTGCCACGGTGACCGCTCAGAACCTTGTAAGGTAGGTTGTCTGAAACAAGACGGTACGTAAACTACCTCTGTTCCTAAAGAACAGAGGTGCCGTGTGTTACAGCACATTTACAAACAGCTAGGAGATACAAAAGACTAAATACAATAATCCTTTTCACAGCATCAAAGAATTTTGAACATGTTCCTAAAAGCAAAGACTTTTCCTAAAAGGTCTGCACTCTGAGCTTTATCTCCTGAGATGGACCCTTTTCATTCCCTCTGTGCAATGATCTCTTGGAGAGAAGACGACAGATGACTGCTGCCCACATCCACACATCTTGCTCCGGGGACTCCACGCAGAGGTGACCGCTGCCCACACCACCACAGCCACACATCTCACCGGGGGACTCCACGCAGAGGTGACCGCTGCCCACACCACCACAGCCACACATCTCACCCCAGGGACTCCACGCAGAGGTGACCGCTGCCCACACCACCACAGCCACACATCTCACCGGGGGGACCCCACACAGAGGTGACCGCTGCCCACACCACCACAGCCACACATCTCACCCCGGGGACTCCACACAGAGGTGACCGCTGCCCACACCACCACAGCCACACATCTCACCGGGGGGACTCCACACAGAGGTGACCGCTGCCCACACCACCACAGCCACACATCTCACCGGGGGACTCCACGCAGAGGTGACCGCTGCCCACACCACCACAGCCACACATCTCACCGGGGGGACCCCACACAGAGGTGACCGCTGCCCACACCACCACAGCCACACATCTCACCCCGGGGACTCCACACAGAGGTGACCGCTGCCCACACCACCACAGCCACACATCTCACCCCAGGGACTCCACACAGAGGTGACCGCTGCCCACACCACCACAGCCACACATCTCACCCCAGGGACTCCACACAGAGGTGACCGCTGCCCACACCACCACAGCCACACATCTCACCCCGGGGACTCCACACAGAGGTGACCGCTGCCCACACCACCACAGCCACACATCTCACCCCGGGGACTCCACGCAGAGGTGACCGCTGCCCACACCACCACAGCCACACATCTCACCCCAGGGACTCCACGCAGAGGTGACCGCTGCCCACACCACCACAGCCACACATCTCACCCCGGGGACTCCACACAGAGGTGACCGCTGCCCACACCACCACAGCCACACATCTCACCGGGGGACTCCACGCAGAGGTGACCGCTGCCCACACCACCACAGCCACACATCTCACCCCAGGGACTCCACGCAGAGGTGACCGCTGCCCACACCACCACAGCCACACATCTCACCCCAGGGACTCCACACAGAGGTGACTGCTGCCCACGCCACCACAGCCACACATCTCACCCCAGGGACTCCACGCAGAGGTGACCGCTGCCCACACCACCACAGCCACACATCTCACCGGGGGGACTCCACACAGAGGTGACCGCTGCCCACACCACCACAGCCACACATCTCACCGGGGGGACTCCACACAGAGGTGACCGCTGCCCACGCCACCACAGCCACACATCTCACCCCGGGGACTCCACACAGAGGTGACCGCTGCCCACACCACCACAGCCACACATCTCACCCCAGGGACTCCACGCAGAGGTGACCGCTGCCCACACCACCACAGCCACACATCTCACCCCAGGGACTCCACACAGAGGTGACCGCTGCCCACACCACCACAGCCACACATCTCACCCCAGGGACTCCACACAGAGGTGACCGCTGCCCACACCACCACAGCCACACATCTCACCCCGGGGACCCCACACAGAGGTGACCGCTGCCCACACCACCACAGCCACACATCTCACCCCGGGGTCTCCACACTCACAGTCGCCCCAGAACCCCCACCCGCGCAAACACCTCGGCAGAACTAAGCTGCCATCTGACGGGTCAGTGGGAACAAGACGATCGTCATCTGCCGTTCTCCTCGTTCAGTCCCTGACCACCACCCCAGTTTTCCAGGGGATCTCTACAGGGATGACTCGAGCGGGTGTCAGAGCACGCTGGCTCCTGCGCCCGACCGAGCTGAACTTGGGCAGCGCTCACCTTTCAGCACAGGTACGTTTTCTAGAAGCCTTGCTCTTGCGGTTTTCAAACCTGGTGTTACGAAAATGTCCCCATTGTCACATCCACACACAAGCCTGTCAAGACTGGGTATGTACACAGAGGAACTGACAACTACACTTCCAATTCCATCTTTAGTTGCGCAAAGATGATCAATAAGGCTCTCCAACACCGAATGGTGTTTATCAAAATTATCCTGAAGAGTCCATGTTGTTGTGATCGGGATTTCTAGAGGATGGGGGAAAAGAAACAATGATTTGATTCTTCTAGTGTTGGGTTTTTTTAAATTTAAAACCAAAAATCCAAACAAAGTAAAATACACAGTTTCATGTCTTCACTTCCCCTTACCCACTTACCTTATCCCTTCTGCAGCCGTTGCCTCTCCAACACTAGACCACATCTCACTAAATCCTTTATTTTATACCTCCCTATGAACAACCTTATGCAGGACCAACTATGTAAATTTTCATGGCATTTGGTATAGAAGCATTTATGGGTGGGTGGTAAGGAAATAGGAACACTTATTGTTCAGTTCCATGAAGAACTTTTAGATGCTCATCTTTGTTAGTGTCCTGCTCCTTCTAACTATGGGCAGCTCTCACAGAATGAATGAACGAGCACCCGTTTCTAGTGTGAAATATCTTCAGGACAAGTTAAGACCAAGACGCTATCAAGAGCACAGAGTTGCCAGACCTTTTGGTGGCCCATCCAACGTTGACACAGGGACATCAGGAACGTGCCACAACGTGATCCTTCCTGAGGCCTCAGCAGAAAAGAGAACCTTGTAGAAAGGTTCCTTCCTTTCATTCATGAAGCCCATGACAAAAGGAAAACTCTGCCAAAAACAACAGTAAATCAATATTTTGAGATGAAAGAGATGATAAAATCATGTAATAATTGCAAATTCAAAAGGGTTTTTTACATCAAAAGCTGTAGAAATATAATACAAATCATGGTTGAACCCTCGCCTATCACTAAATCCTGCTCAACCAGGTCTCCTGGGCCTGGTGCAAGCCTCCCGAGATCAGCTCTGCTCTGCCTGCATCCCGCATGGAGACAGGAAGGGGCAGGGCTCCCCAGCGCGCTGTCCGCAGCGGGGGACGCGCCAGCGGCACCACCGGTGCGCTAACGAGGCAGCAGGAGCACCAGCACCAGGCTGAACGAAAATGCAGTGAAACACTGATGATCTTCACATCCAAACAAATTCAGTAAAGCTTCAGTCATGTTACTACAAATAATGAAAGATAAGAATTATGCTTTTACATAGAAGGTAATAGTCTCTAACACTATCAGTGAGTCATCTGGAAGAAGTTAGATACTGCAGCGGTATAATATTGACAAACAGACTTACTGGCACCACCTAGTTCCATTCAGTCAACGCCAAGACTTATTGCAGTATCTATCTCAAACACCACGTTTCTGTTCTTCTCAAACACCACGTTTCTGTTCTTCCGTGAAGACCAGAAGTCCGTAAATTTAATCTGTCTGTAGGTGTAACACCATGGGTAGTTCTACATCGCCGCATCAGTAACACCCAAACTATGGATGATCTACTGATGACTTGCCAAGAACATCCTGTTCAGTTGTTACACAAGCTCAGTTCTCAGTATCAGACCATTAAAAACAGGTGAGGTGTTTAAGGTAAACTTCTAGTTGCTCAAAACCTTTGCAAAACTCAAGAAAATAAGGAATCTCCAGGTATGCCTGCATTACTGTTTACAGCAGGCTGGCGCTTTGAAAGTGGATGCTCAGTTTGGTGCTGTGGAGCTGTCTCGGAGCACCAACTCAGGATTCTTTTCACATGAAAGTAAACTGGGAGACGTGTGCAGGGCCACACCAAACACCCCAGGGTAGAGCCGGTGCTGCGGACAGCATGGATGAAAGGCCACCAGCACAAACCACCTTGTGCCATACGTCGCCTTCACTTAGCGCAGCAACAGCTTGATTCCTTTTGCTCCAACACAATCTGAAATCCCCATCTGCGGGATGTATTTTATTTAGAACACTGAAGTTTGGGAGTAAATTGCACAATAAGCAACTGCGCTGTAATGTGGTTCGGTTTACAATCCAAGAACGGCGATCACAACCGACCATCGCACAGGCAGCTCTGCGGTCTCACAAAGCTGCTACAAAACCAGTCAGGCAGTGAGGCAAATATTGAAGCAGAAGTACTAGGAGAGGGCAGAGCACATCATTTAAGAGCTGCATATGTTTTGGGTGAAGCATGCATGAGCTTCATACCGCCACCGTAACCCTATTGTTTGCTAAAGCACGTGCTGTGGCTATTCCTTTTCCCCTACGGTATCTGACCTCTTGGCACCCTCCAGCAGTTATCCGACCTGATGCAGACCTCGGCGTTTGGGGAAGAGCTGAATGGCTGTGCTATTGCCCTTCAACCGAAAATTAAATCTGTCAGGCTTCAGAGGAGCATGGAGGAGCATGCAGCAACAACAACGCCTTCTAAGGGCCTGCGGCTGTCAGCAGGAGAAAAGAACACGAGAACACCTCCCCAGGTGTATCTGACAAGGCTTCTGGATGGGCAAAATAAATACACCTCCCTTGCATATCCACAGGAACTGCTTAAAGACCTGCTCGAGTTCTCATGCAAACACACATCAGACAAACTAACTGCATGCAGGAATTACTACAAACCCACAGCTTCCAACAATGGCTACGTCATAAACAGTATCAGCTATAACACTTAGTAAAACCATAACCAAAGCTACACAGGACAATCTGCTATATTTTGTTTGGGTCTCTCTTGCCAAAGGGTTTTTTTCCCCTACTTCCTAATTCTAATAGATTTTCTAGTTCTAAATCAGCTGTTTTGCCTTATCTATTCCTCTGTGGCCACACACAGCACTGCTCAAAACCAAATCGAGACGCAGGTTTCCCAGCACAGCTGGGCCCGCTCGAGCTGCCTCGTCTGAGCAGCCGGCTGGGGCGACGCCGACCCGCGCTCTCCATCCCGGGCGCGAGCACAGCCTGCCCCTCCTCCCAGAAAGCTTCTCAGCCTATTTTAGACCAACGGTAACTTAAAAAAGCTCTCCCTTTTTTGCCAAAATCAGGCTAATTATTGAAGTGATATTTTTCTATGTACAGCTGAAAATAAATAATTTTTTCCCCGTGAAAAATATTGTTAGAATTTAAGACAAAAATATGCTACGAGCATCTCCAGGTTAGTAAGTAAAAATTTCAAGATTAACGGATAAATCTTACTCATTTTTTTCACAGAACAATTAAAACTTTAGATGAACACTACAATTGTCTGGGGATCATTCAGGCTACTGCAAAAAAATAATGACTGAACCTTCTAAGCTCCCTGTAAACATTTCTGAATGTACCTTATCTTCCTCCAGAGCAGTAAAGCAGAGTAAGTGAGGATGCACAGCTTCTTTCAGCGCCCTCTCGTCAGCAGGATGTGTGCCTTTGGAGAGCCCACTGCACAATTTGGAACAAAAAAAGCAAGCTTTTGAAAGCCGTATTTTTTAGAAAGCACAACAGTAACATCCAAGATTCACCAGTTCAATTAAAAGTTGCCGAATCAGTAATTACAAGCGGCTTTCTGAAGGCGCCGCACCAGCTGCCCAGGTTCTACATGGGTAATCCCACGGCCGCGCTCCCCGCTGTGCGGCACAAAGAGCGCGGGCTGTCGCACCCGGGGTAAATCTTCAGCGCCAAAGCCGTTTTGTTCTCGGTTTTGATCACTTGCAACACGCAGAGATTTTCCATAATAAACCTCGCAAAGTTCATCCCATACCTGAACTCTGTGTGCGAGTCTCCCAGCCCAGCCCAGCTGTTGGGCAGCTGGTAGATGTAGCCGTGGCCGTCCTCGGTCCAGACGATGAGCCGGTGGGCCGCCAGCACCTCCCCGCCCGCCAGGCACCCGCCGCTCTCACACAGCTCCGCACAGAGCAAAGAGAAGTCGCAGTAATCGTACACCTGAGCTCGGGCAAAAACAAACAGCGTATACACAAGTATAAATAGCATTGACACATTCACTGTAACTCAAGCTGATCTGGGGCACTGGACCAGCAAGCAGCACATCAGCTTGACTGTGGTTTGACCACCTATCCTAAAGCCAAAGCGGTTTTCATACGATCAACCACTGCAAACTCAAAATCAAACTATTTTGAATACAAAGACACCGACAATGACAAAAAGCAGCATTAGAGCCTTCTGCTATATTAGGGGTATTTGATGGGATCTGCTTTGTTTTGCCTGCATTCATAGTTAATATTTACTGGACTATCCATTCCTTGCAGAAAGCTAGGTAATGAATTTAACACATAAATATGACAGCAAAGACTTTGAACTCTAAATGCTTATGTCTGTACTCTTCAAAAGACGAGCTGCTGGCAGAATCACAGCACATATCAAAGCAGCTGCTTCCTTCTTCTCTGGGGAGCAAGAGACTTTGCTTCTTTGCAAATTAATTGAAAGCAAAGAACACATATTCCCCTTTGCTTGCAAGAACTCTCCTCTCTTGCATTTCTGGTGCTGGTAAAAACACCACAAAGCTTGTTTGCTTCCTCTGCCCTCCCCATTTTGAGTCCAAGGGGGGTATAACTGGGGCGATGGAGGATACCGTCTGCCTGTTCACGCTCCTGGTGGCCTCACGGAGAGAATATTCACAGCTACATTTTTGTAACCTATTCCAGCACTGTGAGGAAACATTTCAGAATGAGAATTTCTACTAAATACTGGAAGCTGATTTTGATTAACTAGCTAATTGGTCTCTATTTTGATTACTATAGAAGTGCGTTAAGGAGCCACTTTAAACACACGTGAATCTCTCCTGTGCTACACATCTCGTACTTCGATAATTAAGCAGTAAGCTCACCACCATCTTCTATTTTAAAGCTGTATACTGCTTTAAATATGGAAGTGGAAAACCAAACATAACTTGGGTATCTATAACTCTACTTTAAGGAGTAAAATACGTGTATTCAAATGCATACTGCAGGTATTACAAGAAACAGGGACCTCTTGTGGAAAAACATCTTAAAAATTAATAGAAAACAATGCACATTACACGCATTCTTTTTTCCATGAAAAGCCTATCCATTCTATACATAGCACTTCTTTATAATGGCTTTTGTATGGACTTCTTTGAATAGTCCAGAGAAGTCCCAGGGACACCCCACAACTGGGCCATTTGAAGTTCACCACCCGCCCTCCATCAGCAATGGTCTTTGGATCATATTCATACATTGCACTAACAGCTCGGGATTATTCCAAAAGGAACATTGAAACACTGAGAAAGAGAAATATGGATTTGTTTGGGTTTTTTTTAACAATAAAGTTCAGTTTAACTACAATTTAAAATAAAATCATAACAGTTAAAGTAACTAAGTCTGGGGTCTTTGGTTTTGCTGGCTCCCCGAGCGGAGCCCGGGCCGCGTGCCCGGTGGAACAGAGGCCCCTGCGCACCCAGGACCTGCCCGCTGACCACGTCTGTCGTGCTTCGGTAGCTGTTGTGCACCTCTGTCCCTTTGGATACGTGCTCTGCCGGGCATTACAACGCACACCGGCTCTAAAACTGACCAACACTTGAAGTACACCCTGTTCTACCAGCCAATTGCATGTTAAACTTTTAAAACCGAAATACATCAATACAAAACAAACACTTCATCTCAGCCATGCAGCTGATACAAGCAGAGAAGGGATACAGGACACCATTATAGCTGAAAATGAGTGAACACTTTTTCTTTAAGCTGAGGAGAAAAATGAGTATCTGCGTGTAAAAATGACATCAGCTTTTCCCAATTCACGAAGTTCAGAAGGAGGTGTAAGGCTCTCAACGTACCTGCCAGCAGGTGGAGGACACGACGAGGAGGAGCCTCTCCGTGTACGTGCAGAACCGCACTGCTCGGCAGCTGGCACAGCCCAGAGCCCTGGACTCCCGCTCGCTCACACTTCTTCCCTCCTTCATGGCACAGAAGACAGAAAAGCCATGTGAGCTTCTACTTCTTGGATAGAAAGAAACCACAGAGAATGATTTTGTTCACGTACGCTTTCAAAATGCAAAGCCACATATAATTCTTCATTAAGAGTCAGACAGGAAGACAGCGAGGTTCACAAGTACCACGTGAACAGAAGAGACTCAGCACGGCTCAGACCCCGATCTCACTTAAAGAACTGATGACGAACGTGGAGAAGGACTAAAGGCAGGTCACAGGTAGTAGATACTCATTGCACGAGCTGCTAAATATTCTTCAGCCAAAAAATAGCTACAACCACCTACGCGCTGACAGTATCAGACTCAGATCAGCCCATGGACATTCTGCTGTCCCACTCATCCTCACTGCAGCCAGGACACTCAGATGTACGGGGCTGCCACACACCTTGTTTTGAACTTAACACCTAAAGCAACGGTACAAAATTCATGTCCTTAGCTCTGTATTGCTGAATGTACAGATGGTTTTAAAAAAAAATACGTCTTTCCACCCTTTTCATGTGAATACCAGACTTATCACGTTGATGGCGCACAACTCAAACACAAAACGCTGTATTCCAGTTCTAACGCTTGTGCACGCCCAGTGACCACCGCTGAAAATATTAACACAGAAAAGGTGCAGGGAGCAAGCGAGTGACAATGGGGAGTGTTTTCCAAGTGAAGACAGCACTGTGGGGGCAGAAAGAGGAAAACAACGTCTGAAAGGCCGTTTTGGAGACAGCGGAAGGGTGAAGAGGGAGCACGCAGGCCAATTTCAAAGAGTCTTGAGTTTAAAAAGGTGCATCTTTAGAATTTTGTGACAAAGTTCACCAATTCTGTTTAATACAGATGCAAAAGATTCAAATCCATCCATATTCTGCTTTAATGTATCCTTTCCTTGAGAACATGACTAAGTTCATGTTATCGTCCAAATCACCATTCCCCACCTCGGACTGACCTGTATGCTGTTGAAAGACGAAGACAAGTCCCACACCTTGAGCACCCCCGTCACAGACACCGCGACCAGCGAGTCCTCTGTGGAAGTGAACGGTGAGACAGTGAAACCGACACCGAGCTCGAACGGTGCCCAAGAGAACCTCGGAGCTAGAGAGGCACCGAGGTCCTACACAGCACCAAGACAGATTCTGCAGCACACTGTTTAGATTATTTGTTAAATTTACATATATTATTCAGAAATATAAAACACGCAAGCAAGTAGTGAATAATCATTTTGTCCAATCAGATACATTTCAATAGAAGACATAGAACAGTGAGTTTGTGCTTTTAATTTCCGTGATATTACATAACTAATCAATGCTTATGTCCAAGAAATGAGGTGGGTACAACCAGTGTAGGGTCTGCTTGTTTTTAAGAAACGTATTAAACGAAACATCACCAACATTACGAGTGGTAAAAACACCTCCTTACATGCTGTCAATGAAATGTTAACATCTTGTACACAACAGCTCTGTAAAACACCATTAGACATCAAATCTGGTAGGACTGTACTATTTACACAGACATATTCTATCACTATTTAATTGGCCTACATAAGTACATGCAAAACGTATACCTTGAATTCTTGCAGAGTGTACAACACACATACAGTTTATCCAGTCGGAAGACTGTGAGGACAGGGTGTGGAGAACACCCAGAGTCTTGGCATCGATGACAAGGACGTCGGGGTACTCTCCGCAGCAGAGCAGCCAGCCTTCCCCGGCCATCCGCGACGAGCAGCGGTAATACTGCGCGAGGGGTACACAAACGGACACGTTTTCACATCAGTCACGTCACACTTGGAGCGGCCACCAACACTCGTAGCGAAACACCACGGCAACGTGAGAGCACACACAACTCTGCCAGCGACACAAGCGTTTCACATGCATTGATAACATTTTACAGGCACACGGTTTAGAGGTGCTTTGTACTGAAATCACTGTCGGCCCTGCCCAAATGTTAGGATTTGGGGCAGCAAAGTGTTAATTTTCATTATCAATTGCTGAACAGTTTGGGTCGTGTTTCTCCAAGAGACCTCAGCAGAAGATTCACAATGAACTTCTCATTCTTTTTCAGGAAGAATCTCTACTCCCTGGGACATTCTCCACGCTGACACTACGTGTCCTGGTGCCCAGAAGATTTCTTCTTTCTCAAGAATCATACACAGAAAACAAAAACCAGACACATGGCAAAGCATTAAGAACAGAGATGGCAGAGGTGCAGAGTTACTATGAAGATTTCTTTTTTGCTAAGCATTTCATACGTGTAAGGACATTTGCATTTTGTGTAATATCTGTCTCTAAGTTAATTGCTATAAATACATAAGCAGCCACCTCAAATGGAATTTACAAGTAAACACTATGGCTAAAGCAAAGGGAACGATCACGTAGCAGATGAAAATATCAGTGAGACCAACAAAATGGTGCCACGTTCACTGCAAGTTCTCTGTTCATTCTGTTTTGCTTGGATAATGATTGTTGGTCTATCAGTTAACCAACTGAAGTCTGAAAACAAAAGCAGCATAAATAACTGGGAATAGGATAAGTATCACCACCGATGATATGAACGATCAGAGGCAGAAGCGCTCAGCAGCAGGAACCACCTGTAATTACTGTTACTCTTAAATGAGGCTTGAACTGTACAATTAGCCCTCTGAGAAAACCCCGCACTGGTTAAGACCCACAAACGGTGGAGAGTTGACCCTGGTGCTAAACGCCATTTCAACGGCAAATATTCAGTTTGCGCTGCTTGACATCCGCCCCTTCCAGCTGAACCCAGGCTGGACAAAGGGAACCTCCCAGACCAGACACGTTGGTACTTCAATTGAAGCCTACTAAAACAGGAACTAAAAATAGAGCAACAGCTTTCAGTGGTGATTTATCAAAAATCAAGAGTGCACTAAGCCTCCCAGACAACAACATCCCGTACATTCTCTCAGGAGCTATGCCAGGAGCAGTGGCTCCCCGTGGAACACCAGCACTGCAACACAACAGCTTCCCAGAGCCCAGACTGCACAACGCTAATGGACGCTGCCTTCCAGACACCTGCAGCGTGCAAAGCATCAGTCTGATCTCATTAAAGAGTTCAGAAGAACATCAAAGTCTCAGCTCTTTTATCAGAAGGAAGTAAAAAAAAAAAAAAAAAGGAAAAACGGCAGGTATAAAACCACTTATATTGCAACAGGTTTTTTCCTACTAGTAAGTATGTTACAGCTATACATTTAAAATCGTATGTTTCTGAAAAATAGCATGTTAATAAAGCAAAATTCCTCTTGTAATGAACAGAGATATTCCATGAAAAGTTGCTGTACTTACGTAGATTGCTGTGTGCCTATAGGGAAGCTTTGCGTTCTCAATGCACTGTCCACTAGTGACATTCCAAACACACATTTCCCTGCCAAAGACAACTTCAGATTATTCTCTGTCATTTCCACTCAATGGGCTGGAATAATTTTGTGCCACCAAGTTTTTCTTTAGTGCTGTATTTAAGTGCAGCCTGACCGCTTATGTGGCTTTTTGTTACAGATTACCGGGTAAGAAAACGTTTGGTCATTAGCAGGGGATGACATGCAGTATCTGTTTCTTTCTGGGTTGGTAATTACACCCTGCTGCCTTGCAGTAGACCTGACTTTAAGGCCAACTCTGGTCTACAACAAATTGTAGGTGCAGCGCCATTACAGCTCGTCAACACATCCCTGTAACCATCTGTCCCGGCACTACACCCTCCTGGAAAACGATCCATTTCGGGGAAGGTGGAGCGCACGCCTCGAGAAGCACAAGGCGCCCGTGCCCGGCCAGACCGCGCTCCGGAGGAACCACAGGTCCAACAGCGACACCCCCAGGCTGCTCCCCGCGCTGCACCGCCCCGCTCCGGGCGTCCGGATACGACCAGTGACCATCAACCTTGGCGTGCCAGAACGGCAGCAGCCAGTCCTCATCCACACAGCATCCAACACGCTACAGGACCGGAGCACAACAGGAACTCAATCAAATTAAACGTTGTAATTCACGTTGTATAAGGTGTGTTCTTGTAGCACAGCAACTGAATGTTAAACTTCAATGCTTTTAGATTTTATTTAACCAGCAAGCAATATTTCCACCGTTGAAACAATCATTTCGTGATTTCGGAGATAACATTCTAAGACATTTTCTGTATGAGGGCTTAAAGAACACCTTGGGAAAAAATACTTTATATCAGAAATGTTACTAAGTGATTTACATCTTAATCTACAGACTTTGACATTTTATGATAATCTAAAAATATGACTTGGTTTTTATTTTTCAGCTGATCAAGAGCAGTGAAACCCATACACCTGTACTGTAGCATCAGAGCTGACAGACCACAAGTCCCAAGCTAAAGAGAACGCTTACGCTGTTTGTTAAACGTTTCAAGGCAGAGCATTTCCCCTTGTTCACATCAGAACGACAATACAGTCACGTCGCGATACATACGTGCAAACACGTACAAAAGGGACCAGAATATAACTTCAGCTTCTGTGTGTTGCACTTAATTTACCACGTGTACTAACACAGAGTGAACGATACCACATGCAGACAAACCTGTCCTGCTGTATATGCTGTATGCATGCACAGGACATCAGTCAGAACTCCCGAATCATTATGGATTAATTTCTAGATTTCCATATAAAAAGTACAAAAACGCTGCTCAATAGCCACCCTTCTGGGATAAGTCAGCTGCAGGATCACTTAAGAGATGCTGAAGTAGGATGGGGGAAAAGTACCACGTTCCATACCATTTCCTCCACCCTCAAAAGGAGATGGAAGCTTGAAAACGGCAGAAGTGAATGATTCACCAGGCAGAAAATACAGTTCGACAATCCCTGCATCTCCTGAAGGTGAGGCCTCCTGTCTGTAATTATCTCAACTCCACGTGGCCGTCTTCAGGGCTCGGTGATGGATGCTTTGCCCTTATGTAATACGGAGGAGAAGTCAGCAGTGATTTGGTACCAGTGAGTGGCTGAAGGGGCCAGGAGGCTGCCCGGTGCCACCCCGCCATTCCGAGCACGGCGATGAGCCCTTCGGCAGGATGCGAACACCGCTCTGCACGGCACAGCCGTAGCAGAAACCTCATCTGCTTCGCGACGCCTTTCACCCCATCTCTTGGGAAATACAGTACCTTTTCTCCCAGCACGATCTGGAAACAGCACTGCACCAGCACAACTTCGGAACTGAGGAAAAACCAGCTTCACCTCTGAACCCCAGCGGAAATGTGGGGGGCCAGCACAATACTACTTGTGTAGGCCCCTCACCCTCCTTTCCACATGTAACAACCAAACCTGCTCACAACGATTGCTCCAGTGGGGTGGTCCAACCTCCCAACATTAAGAAGCCTGAACTAGTCTGTTCAAGTCAGCCCCTTCTTGTGTCCCGGTTCAGCGCGAGAATCAGACAGAGGTGCAGCTGGGGAGGACAAACAAGCTCCTCAGCGAGCAAGCTGTGGCAGAACGCAAACCCCCCTTCCTCCCCCTCCTCCATCATGGAAGGAGTAGGCACACCCCCCTCTCTCTCTGTGTGAGGCTGACAGCTTCTTTTGTTTGGCCCAGAGCACCCTGGCCAGGGCCATTAGGAGAAGGGATTGCCAAGGGCCAGTGAGCCGCTGGGCACCTGTGACCAGTGTGGGGGATGTTTGGAGGCTTCGGGGGCGCCCACACACGGTGTGGGGGTGCAGAGAAGCTTCTAGAATGCCTACAGTCAGGTCTGATCAGCCAGTATGAAAACGGGACTCTCGTCGGGACTGGGCCCATTGTCGCCGGTCTCTTGGAGCGCGAGCTGAAGATGCTGCTGAGAGCCCCCCTCCCCGGGATGGAGACCCCGCTGCCTTGGGCCACGGCTGTGAGTGAAACCCCTCACAGGATTGCGAGTGTGTTTATACTTTCCGTGCTTAATACAAGCACGTATACAATTATTTCCTCGCACAATTGCGAGTGTAACTTTATTCCGTGCACATTTGCACACGTACTTTATTTCCTCGCACAATCACGACTGTAACTTTATTTCCTCGCACAATTGCGAGTGTATTATAGATTTTTCCTCGCACAATCGCGAGTGTATTTTCCTCCCGTGCTTCCACATAAGCACGTGTAGTATTCCGTGCACATTCGCACATGTAAGTAAATGAACCCTCGCAGGATTGCGAGTGTATTATAAATGTACCCTCGCGGAATCGCGAGCGTACGCTTTACCTTTATCTCTAAGAACGATCCCGCACCGTGTTCATGCGGTGTGTGCTCCTCTGGGACTCGGGGTGGTTCCGGCATTGTTTTGGTGAAGCCACGTGCATGCACTCTGTGCACCGCCTGTTGTATTAGTTGCTGCCCCTTCATAATTTTCCTCAACTGATACCTGAACCTATATTTAAGTCACTTTTGGAGTGCTAAAACCCTGTTTCTCGCCAGTTTAATAAAAGTTGTTTTGGACCCTGTTGTCCCTCAAACTAATCTCGGGGTGCCCCCGGGACAAAGCAGCAGCCTCACGGTGCTGGAAGGTGCAGCTTGAAAAGGGCAATTGGCAGGAGCTCTTCATGGCGAGAGGTTTTAACAGAGCTGTCCTGCTAATTTTAAAAGATGAAGCCGAAACGAGGAGAATATCATTAAGACAAATTAAGGAAAGCCCCTAAGGAAGAAGCCAGCCCAAACTACTTTCAACAACTGGAATCCTGAACAGATGAGCTTCAGACCCCAGCTGAAAAGATAAGCAAATATTCAGAGAGAAAACAGCCTCTTGAATGGCAATGCAGCACAAACGCAAGAATTGGTTTGAGTCAATCGATGGGCCAAGTCCCAGCAAACACGTAGGAGAAAAGCGGCAAGGTGGGGAGCCTCCGAAAGGATGCACTGCAAATAGCAAGTCAGATTAAAACCAAGACAGGGAACACACAGGCCTTTTATTCAAAGGCAGTCTTTTCAGTGCCTCTGTACACATTCACCGAGCGAGCATAACCTGGTCAGAGTACATCGGCCCCTTGAACCGGTTCAGCTCTCAGGACTGAGCTCAGAAAACAGGAAAACAGCACCACGATACTAAAACGCTTCTGAACCTGCTGATTGTCTCCCACAGGCATTTGACCGCGGCCTGGCTGACCCCCGAACAACTCATTGTCCTGACTCCTAACCAGATACCCGAATGTCCAAACCCTACTGCTGTGCACAGGATGAGCTCTCAGACTCATCTATGAGCAACTGCCATTGTCCGAGGTAACTGCTGTACTTTTCATATCATGGAAGAAATGGATTAAAAACATTCTGTCAAATGCTGAATCTGGACAACACCTGCCATACATTTCATTATTTAAGAAATTAATAATTGAATATTCAGTTACCTACCCATTTTCAGTAGCACTTACTACATATGGCTGTTTCTCAAACTCTCTTGCTTTTGCCAAACACGTTACAGACGCAGAATGGCCAAAGAGCATTTCTTTAGAGGAGATCTACGAGAACAACACAACAGTTTAACTTAAACATAATATTTTCTGTATAAACTAAGCAGATCTAAAAATTAGAGAATACTACTTGTAGATGTTGTTATTAATGAGTAATTGTCAATCTGCTTCATATTCTTACATTCTTCAGTTACCTTTCTGGAATGTACAAAGATGCAGATGGATTATGCAGTTTGCATAAACTACAGTCTTTGTACTCACTGCAGCCTAAAACTGCACCTTGTGAAGAACTTGTGGAGCCACGAATGCTCTAGAACAGGCAACGTGCAGGATACCTCCGGCCTTCACCCCATAGCACGGAGCAGGGCGGGCAGTGAAGGAGGGAACCGACCCAGGAAAGCTCTGAGGCATGTGCTCCATACCATGTGCTCAAGTAATCCCTTCGATCACCCTCACTGCATGCAAAGGTCTCAGTGGGAAAAGGTGGCCCTGTAAGAACCCAAACTAAACTTTGGAGCTATAATTGAGCACAAATGGGGCAGCCAAATCCAGCAAGAACAGAATCCCAGCTCCAGGAATGCGGAGTGAAAAACTGGAACCGTTTTGACTCTCCTCTCTTCTATGAAAATAAATTGAAATAGTCAAAGCAATAGCAATAATATGTCCGGAGGTTTGCAGCTTAATTATACAAAAAATACGTATTTCATCTTTCTTCTTCCATCCTTCTTTAAACTCTCCCATTGCTAACCCAGTAGAGAGCTCCAGTTTTATAAATATATTTTTTCCTTAAATGACAGGCCAAAAATTATCTTTTTTAAAAAAAAGAAAATCCTTTACAAGAGCAGAATCCTGATAATTGCGTATGTTCACTTGCTGTCGTTACTCACAGCACACAGTCTCAAATTATAACCCACAGCTCATCATAATCTATGAAAAATTATCCTAAGTCTGCAAATTACTGGTTGCTCATACAGCCACTGCAACACCTTTTGCTTCATGATTTTCCTATAACAAATATCATCCTATCTTTAAAATTTAATCTAAGAGCAAGTCTGGATAACGCCATTTTTAACAATAAAACTAAAACTCCAGTCTGTCTTTCCGGCAGACTGGTAGCACAGCGGACACGAACCTTTAACTCCGGTGAGAGGTCCCAGAGGCATATCTGTCCTTCTCGGCTCCCCGTGACGATGGTCCGCTGGTCGTCCGTGATCATCACGGCCGTGATGCTGTGCGCGGGAGCCGCGTCCCCCCACAGCGCCACGGCCTGCGCCGCCGCTCTCATGGCCAGCACCCGGGCACAGGACCAGCCAGCGACCCTGCTGACACAACAACATAAGCAACGGAAAACAGAACGGGGGCAATTTAATCAACATCTGGAAAGGGAATCTACAAAACACCGCGGCAGAAACGTTGACGAGGCATTGAAGCATTTTCTAGCTGCTGCTAACACCACGCTAACGCTTTCATTAAGACAGCTATCCACTAATAGCTCAAATATACAGTGATGCGTCACTATTTTAGATCTAGGCAGCACCAAACACGACCAGGGTTACCAGGGACCAGCACCACCACAAGGCTGGAATACCAGCGCCAGTCCTGCGGGGCCCCACAGCCCAGCTCCGCTCTGCCCAGCTGTGCGGGGGTAACACCTACTTCTTATCCAAACAGCAACGATACCATTGAAGAGAGAATTCAGAGCAGCTGCTTGCAGCCACTAAGCAAACCCAACCTCCAGGGAAGGCGTCCTGGAGAACGGGGAGACAACACGGCCCGGAGCACCTCCTGAGCGAAGATCTCAAACGCAACAGGTCCTGCCACCACCGCAGCCAGAACAGCGGCAGAGCAACAGGAACCCAAGAGAACACCAACTGAGTCAAGAGTTCCTCAGCCTCGATCACGTTTGGTTTCATTGCAAAGCTCTTTGTGGGCATATCACAAAATACTGAGACGTTGTTTACCTCAGCTTTAGAATCTGACTTTTCTAAAGCTGATGTTGTAAGTCTCTACTCACATGAAGTATTACGCTCACTGGTGAACTACAAACTCTCATTATCTTCCAGTTTATGCCCTGAAATTGAAGTTGCTCTAGCCAAACTCTAATGATATATTATTAGGTATCAGCTAAGCAAAGAAAATCCATCATTTTCATAGGGCTTACAGAACCATGGCTGACAAGTTAACAGTTTGATAAACCAAATCCCGGGTCTTTCAAATGCCTTTTCCTGCATACCATGTAGTCATCTACACTTGTGCCATGGGAGTGTTCCATTAGTGTCAAACACCATAAGGCAGCAGAATTCAGGTTTGTACTGCGTTGAATATGAAGCCATAAATTACATTTTCCTGTAAAAGCAGCACAGAATCCAGATCAATGTTCCTGGCAGACGCACTGCTGAGCAAGTGACGACCAACAGGGAACTCGGACCATCAGCAGAAGTTAAAAACCAGACAAACTGAGAGAATTGCTAATACAGACAAGACCTATTTGCACACATTTGTTTTACATCTCCATGAGCATCATGAATTAATAAACAGCTACTACTACAAACACAATGTTGGTTACGTAAGAGAATTAATTTGGACTGAAATGTTGCAAGAACATTTTGTACTTTTTCTTTTGTATTATAACTGAAGCATAAGAGAAATAAAAACCAGGAGGTATATGAACTTCTGTATTCATAAAGTCCTTAACTCTTTTTCCTCTTGCTTCTTGGCTAACCTTCCTTTTGGATTAAGATATTTTGATGCACGAGTATTTTGCGTGGAAGTTCGGCTTCCAAGAACAGCATTTCCCCAGAAATATCGCACGCTCACACGCGCACATCCACACTGTCTGACAATCAAAGCTCCATCACAGTTATCCAATGATGCTCACGGCACCGCAAGCAAACTTTTTAAAATAAAATCAACAGATATTTATCAGACTGTTCCTTTAAAAACGTAAAAACCGTTTCCACAAAGTCAAACATTGCCCCAGGCACATCTGAACCGCAGCAGCTTATCAGCACACCTGCAATTCCTCCGGCTCTGCCCGCTCAGGCGCGGCTGATTCACAGAATTAACCCGTACTTCAAATCCGGTTCCTCAGCCCTACCACCCGTGTTCCCTGCCTACAGCCTGACACACGTACTTGTTCCTCCTGCCCTTACAACCACACTGCCAAAAACCCCCTCACGAATGTAACCAAAACTCCCTGTTCTTAGTTAACACCGTACCAGTCCATCCCAGTACTAACTGGCCACATCACCGCCGTCCTCTCTACTTCTGCACACACTTTTCATACCAAAACCCACCACAAACCCCTGTTAACATGGAAATGATCCCAATTTACACAGCTGCAAAGTTCTATGAATGTTTTTTGTACTATTACTACAAAGCTAATTGTTTCCTTTCTCAGTTTACTTTATGATGTAAACATGGCATTCTCCTGAAAGGTGTTGTATACCATCGCTGGTAATCAGCAAAGATTTAACCTTTCCAGAACTGAACAATTCTATTCACCAACTGTCCACAAGAGACAGCAAGTCATCCGAGAGGCATAAATAATAAACATATTGCATTTACATAACACTTGATAAAAGTGATCTAGAGACACAGATGTGACATAGTGCTGCCTTCGTAAGCCTGCAAATGTCCCATGTTGGTGCTCACAATGCTGCTCACAGGTTTGCCATTTATACGAGTTGCTACTAAGAAGCCTGTTGTGTCCGTGAATTGGAAATACAGGTCAACAATACTTGCGAAGCAACAGGGGACACACACATTTGTATAGCGGAAAGCAATGGAATAAATTAGAAAAGAGGAACAATGCTGAGAAAGATTCTTAAGAGAGAACTGGAAATAGAATGGAGATACAGAAAGTGCAGGGGACAAGGCAGGGTATGTAAGGTAGGAAAACAATGGTAAGTGAGGCCCGGTAAGTGAAAAGGGAATAACCACCAAAGAAACGACGCCAAATACAGCAAAGACAGACAAAAGTAACTAAAAGACATCTGAAGTCATTAATAGCAAAAAGCAAAACAACTAAAGATTTGTCAAGGGATTTTAAAAAATACAATTAAAAGCTAGTTCATATTTAGCATATCGTACAAGAGAATTAATAACTGTCTCCTTTAGGATGCAGTCTGCTCTCCATGGGCCCAGCAGCAAACCTAGTTTTATATCTCAAATATTTTAGTTAATGTATCTAACCACATAACGGGCAACAAGTAAAATACTCCAGCAACCAACATTTCTATGGTAAGCCCCACTCCCTCGCGCTTTAATACGTCCTGCCAGCATCCCCAGCACTCCGCGCCTTGCCCTCCGCTTTGCCTTTGCGGCTCCATGCTGGGACCCACGCTGGGATCCAACGGCCCCCCGAGCGCTGCCGGGTCCACCCCATCGGGCGGGGGGGTCACTGCTGAGCGACACCCGGCTCTCCCCGGGGCGCGAATAAAACGCCTTTGCAGTCCAAGGGAGCAAGAGTCTGGGCCCAGGAATCAATACAGCCCATTCTAACCAGCGAGAGCCACCTAGTAATACCTTGTTTGTATTTCTTGAACGAGTGACACAAGAAACACTTATTTCATTCCACACAATAATTCACCACAATCAGAAGGAGCACAGTAAGGGCAACACCATCTCCCAGCTGCTGATTACATCAAAGGTTTGCAGCACAAATTCAATTTTATGATGTTAATCTCAGCCTGCCACTCAGAAATTTTCTCTGAGGGATATGATTTTTCTCTGGATTTCATTTTAAGAATGATTTTCTTCTTCTACAATCAATAAAGATATGTTTTCATCAAAAGACTCTATCTTGGCAGAATTCAATTGGCCATCTCAAAACCTTTTGGTGACACAATATTAATTAAAATAGTTTATGTTGCACCTAAGCTGGAAAATGGGGCAGCGAAAACATCAACAGCTCGGACCACTTGTGCATTACACACTGTCACAGGGTGCAGGACAATAATCTTCACCTCCTTGGAGTTAGTTTTACCACATAAGCTGCTATGTTATTTTAAGTTTGCTGGAAAAGACTCACAAGGTGCTCTTCTGCTAAATAGAAAAGTCAACACTGCGTGCAAAAACACAAATTCCCACTTTCTTTCACTGTCATTAAAGGCTTCAACAACAACGGTTAAACAGCTCTTAGATCACTGACTATGTCAGACTAATTACCGCATGTGAGCGAGCTAACTTGGTTTTGAATCACATCCATCAGGGATCCTGTATACACACAAAGTCTACTTGAAAAAGAAATACATCATACAAGTGTGTTTGGAGCCATACAAGATCTGTTTAGAGAAAAAACAACCACATCTGGTTTTACTGCCTGAAAAATGATGTCTGACTGTTCTATGAGCTACAAGAAGAGCTATCTACAGGAAATGAAATGCTGCTTAAGCACGACACAGAACTACGTAGATGTGGATTATCTGCCACTTCTAAAGCCTTAGGCACTCAAACGGCGTCACTGGTGTCACCTTCAGCGCAGGTACTCATTCAAATGCTGAGCGCTTTGCTGGAGTTTCAACCAGCTCTTGGGACACTCACTCACCAGTTCTTACAGGAAAGCATCAGATTCTGCAGAATGTACATTCGCTATCTACCAAACTGCACCTTACTGACCTAAAGACAGGTTTTAACCTTAGTTTTATATACATTAACTTACGCCCACCTTTATCGAAAAAAGGCTTCCCACGTAAGAAAGTGCTGCTTCCTTATGCTAGTGAAGAGACAGCCCCTTACCTTTCCTTAATTATAAACTGTCTCTTGACCAGAGACACATTTATGTCCCTTAAAGAGTCAGTGGTCCCAACACAATCCGCATGAATCAAAGGGTCTGCTGAGGTGGTGTCAAGTCCAAGCTTATGGCCTACGTAACTTGGAAAGGATAGAGAGTAATAAACTAAGTCTGTGCCAAGACTTCCCACAGATACGAGGAAAAGTCACACGTAATCCACAAGAGCTTTGATCAACTTTCATTTTGATGAAATATCACAGATTCCGTAAAGAACCAGCCATAATTAAGACTACAGAATTAGTTGTTGTTTACGCTGCTTTAGCAGAAAAGATACAAGATCTGGTAAGGTCAAGACACACGAAACCTAAAAAAACAAGAACAAAAACACCACCACAAAACCAACCAACCAAAACCCTTCAAAAATGTCTCGCACTGAGAGGCAGTGAATACACATCCAAGGTCTGCGTCCCGCATTTTGTTTTCCATAAGTGACCTTGAAATCATTTAAGGTCAAAAAAACCAAGAACCAGAGCGGTGAGCTCTGGGCTGAGCTACATGTGCTCGGCAGCGCTGGATCTAAACAGAACTGCCATCAGATGCTGGAAACACATCTACTACAACATGCCAAGCCTTTGGTTTTGGGTAAAGATGGAACAATCACCAGTCAGTGCTGTAATCAATTGCATCATAGAAAGATTTCCGAACTCTGACAAGAACTCCTCATTTTCCCCTTTTGCTCTCTGAGCACTCAGTTACAGAACAGGCCCCTATGCAGTGTTCTCATTACGGGGCGCGGAGCTGTTTAGTGTAAACAACCCGGGACCATTTATTATGTATACACAGTCAAATCTGCCTAAGCAAAAAGACACTGTTCATCATGAAGCAGAAGCAAAGTCCAAAACTGATTCAATGCATTGCAATGCATGGATTGCACATTTTGTTACAATAAACTTCTAATTTTAACACCGCAGGATTTTTACTGAGACAAGCCAGCTCGTCACACACCTGCCCCACCAACCCACACGACTTTGGAGCAGAACCAGCTCACCCCAACAGCCATTTTTGCAATGAGTTTTCCCAAAAGATCACTGTTCTGTACCAGCGGCATTACTGACATGCTAAAATCTCATTAAATATTAACAAACTACTACTGTTACTAGCATTAACTAGAAAAGTAATCGCCATGGGAACATCACGAGGCTTTAAGTGAGCCACTAATTTTCTAATCAAGCAAGTCTCAAAAAAAAAGTTGCTAACCAAAACCGTTTTCCAGAGAAAACAGAACTGCTGTACAACAAACAAACAAGAGTCTTCTACTCCCAGGTTTTGCACCTACTCAAGAAGGCATCCCTAAAATAACACAAAAGCATTTTCCCATTTCAATGAGCTGATGTTTTGAACTCTCACATCACTGCTTTGCTCTAAGCAGACCAGTGAACGAGCATACTCTGCGCATCACAGCATACACATTTAACTCACCAGATTATCTCGGAATCAGAAGTTTCAGACATCTAACATCAAAGTTGAAATACAATGAAGTTACACAGCTGATGCTAAACGTACAGGGGACCAAACGAAACGCCCAGAAGCTCGGATGAAATTCACTCAAGATCAGACACCGCACCAGCCAAAGGCCCAGCACGGGAGCTGGGGAGACCCAGCGCACCGCTCTTCTTGGCTACGGCAAAGCCCGCACCCGCCCTCAGCCGCCCCCCGAGGCAGCAGCAGCAGAACCGCCCGCCGCTGCCCGGCCGCAGCAAACCACCCCGGCTGTGCCCCCGCGGGCACCGGCGCGGCCGGCGCCCCCGCCGCCCCGAGCCCGGCCCCGCTGCGGGTGGGGAGGCCGGCAGCCGGCTGCAAGCGGGCGGGGAGAAGGTGGAGAGGAGCCGGGCCGGAGCGGGGCTGAGCGGGCGAGTCTGTGCACGGCCCCTTACCTGCAGCGGGAACGGCGGGCGGCAGCGCCGGGGGAGCGGCGGGCGGTGCGGGGCTGGGCGGTGCGGGGCTGGGCGGTGCGGGGCTGGGCGGTGCGGGGCTGGGCGGTGCGGGGCTGGGCGGTGCGGGGCTGGGCGGTGCGGCGCAGCGGGCCGGGCCGGGCTGCTCTGCGGCGGGAGCAGCTGCAGCCGGCGCGCGGCCGCTCCCTGGGCGCCAGCAGCCAAAGCGGCCCGCGCCAGCCCGCGCTCCCCGGCTGCGGCGCCCCCCGTCCCGCCGGCAGCGCCCAGGACAAGAACCGGCGCGGCAGCCGAGGCAAAGCAGCGAGGGAAACGGGAGCCAGATAACAAGCACGCGGGGCTGAGCTCGGGCTGCAGCCGGGCTCTTCACCTGGCCGCCCCCACACGCTGACCCCGCTCAGCCGGGCGGGGCCGCGCCCCGCTGGGCAGGACCAACAGCTGAGGCCAGCCCGCCCCTCAGGGACCGCCGCCTGCCCGCGGGCGGGCCACAGGAAACTTTCCAACTGTCCGCCCTGCTTTAACAGCGTGAAAAGAACAGGGTCCCTGGCGGGAGCCGGGTGCAGTGGCCGCAGGTGGTGCCGCTCTCCGCAGGAGGGGGCCGGGGAGCCGGGGGAGCCGGGCCGGCCAGGTGCAGGTGCAGGTGCAGGTGCAGGTGCAGGTGCAGGTGCAGGTGCAGGTGCAGGTGCAGGTGCAGGTGCGGGCCGGCGTTCGCGGCCGCCAGCAGGTGCCCCGAGGGTGCAGGCTGATGTGGCGCGGGTTTGGGGATCAGCAGCAGCAGCTGTGGTGCCAGGATTCGGGCAGTAAACCCGTGAGCTGGGCACCCGGTGTGAGAGGTCTGCGGTGTGGAGCGTGTGAGGGAAGGTGTGTATTGCAGGCCAGCTGAAGAGCACTGAAATATGGTATCTCAGGTGAAAACTTTTCTGGGTTTGCTTCTGGGGATTCTGGTAGTAGTCACGTTGAAAGGAAAATGAGCTGATACAAGTCAACTTACTTAAAACATCATAATATTCTCAGAAAAGATGCTGTTAGGCTGCTGTCAGATCCCATATAGACCATAGCAGTAGTAAGAGAAGTAATTTAATTCTTTTTATGATGTTCAGTGATTTGTTAAATGTAAAAACTTTAATATTTGTTAAACAAGTACAAGTACAAACACACATGAGGTAGAAAATATTGTGGCAAAGGCAATCCCATACAGGAAGATAAGATTACGAGGATGCAGTATTTGTATGTACTTCCCTGTTCTGTGGCACTGGTTCTTGGCAAGAACCTGCATTATGGGAAAAACAGAATGAACGTGGACTTATCAACATACCTGCTATGGTATCAGCTGCATTTGCATATGAAGGCAAACAATAAGAATTACCTTGGCTCAAAATACTTCTTATGAATAACTTGTGATGTTTGTAGAATATTCATGAATTGAAATCCATAATGACTCGTAGTCCAAGCATGTCACAAGTTGAAATGTCACACCTGGCAACTGGTAAGGAAAGGGAGAATGTGCACCAAAAGAGGTGAGTAAAACTGGTCACGCTGTTGAGCTCAGCAGGCATCGCTTCTTGATGCTGGAGGCAGCGCGGGTTGGTGCTGAACTGCGGCTCAGCGCGGGAGGGCAGGGCAGGGCAGGGCAGCCACAGCTGCTTCCCGCGCAGTTCAGGCCACAGCCACTAGGTGTCTCCAAATGTAAAACAGAAGTGGTTGGAAAGCGGCTGAGCCTGCGTGAGAACAGAGGTTCGGGATACTGGAAAACTTCCCTTAGGCGGGTTACAAACCTGCGCTTCGCAGGCCCTGCTTGTGGCGGGGGGTTTCGGCTCCCCTGGCGTTTGCTGGAAGGGCGGCTCAGCCAGCCGCAGTCCGGGAGGCTCCTCCAGTGCCTTGGCGAGAACTTCGTGATGCAAAGGGCGGAGGAGCCGACCAGGAGAGGTGCCCTGCTGCGCCTCACCCTCGCTGACCAGGAGGGGCTGCGTGAAGCCGTAAAGGTTGGGGGCTGCCGTGGTTGCAGCGACCGTGAGGTGGTGGAGCTCAGGACCTCCCGTGGCAGGAGCAGGAGAGCGAGCAGAACTGCAAGGACCAAACTGTTCCAGTTTGTGGTTTTTGTCTTCAGTACTGCTCACAGTTTCTCAGGGTGTGAAATCAGCTGACAGGTTTTCTGCTTATCCTGTAGCTTTGATCTCTCTCTTTATAGCATACTTTGTTGCAGAGTTCTTTATTTCTATCTTCTTTCACTTGTGGAGTGTACTGAAAATGATAGTATACACCTGGGGACGCACAGTCTGGGTTTCTGAAAGGTAGAAATGAGTTGGATGGAAAAACTGTGTGGGCTTTTGTTTTATGTGGTTTTTTGGTTGGTGTTTGGTTTTTTCGCGTCCCTGGTTGTGAATTCCTTCTCATTGGTTTTGGTTTTCTGTGTTATCACAATGATGATAATATAGCTGTTTATCTTTTTTCCATAATAGACAAAAATCTTCTCTCACTAGCTCTCATTTTAAGCAGAAGATTGAATCAAGGGGAAGGCAAAAAACCCCAGTGTATCTCGCAGTGTTCTGAGGTGACTGGCGCATTTCTCCATCTGCTAATGGAAAGAAATGGTGATGAGTGTTGATCAGCTGAAGATTTCACTGACCATATTAATTTGCAAAGGAGCAAATTTCCCTTCTTCTCAAGGCAAGAATCTCAGAAGAAAGTTTAAAGTGTTGGTGCTCCAAGGTCGAAAGTTCTTTAAAAGGACATGAGTCAGCCTAAAAGTAGCCAAGGAAAGATGGTTTCATTATGTTCACAGGTAGAAATGTTGGAGATGCAAGGAAACTGCTCCTACACTCTATATTTGTAATATCAGTTGAAATTTGGCTGCTTTTTCCCACCAGGTTTATTTTTAAATATT